>NC_134457.1:126805222-127420043 GCF_047948215.1 Lycorma delicatula
ACTGTTACTTCTGTAGTGCCGACCCTGGTGCGGAACTGTGCTCTCCACAGTTCCAGCAGTGTGATATTTTGATATTGTGCAGATGTTTTGTTTTGTTTGGTCTGTTTATTGAAAGAAGGGGTTCGGAAGCAACACGTGAGGCTGTAAGGAGAGAGAGCACTGTTACTTCTGCAGTGCCGACCCTGGTGCGGAACTGTGATCTTCACAGTTCCAGCAGTGTGATATTTTGATATTTTCTGATGTTTTGTTTTGTTTAGTCTGTTTATAGAAAGAAGGGGTTCGGAAGCAACCCGTGAGGCTATAAGAAGAGAGAGCACTGTTACTTCTGCAGTGCCGACCCTGGTGCGGAACTGTGCTCTCCACAGTTCCAGCAGTGTGATATTTTGATATTGTGCAGATGTTTTGTTTTGTTTGGTCTGTTTATTGAAAGAAGGGGTTCGGAAGCAACCCGTGAGGCTATAAGAAGAGAGAGCACTGTTACTTCTGCAGTGCCGACCCTGGTGCGGAACTGTGCTCTCCACAGTTCCAGCAGTGTGATATTTTGATATTGTTCTGATGTTTTGTTTTGTTTAGTCTGTTTATTGAAAGAAGGGGTTCGGAAGCAACCCGTAAGGCTATAAGAAGAGAGAGCACTGTTACTTCTGCAGTGCCGACCCTGGTGTGGAACTGTGCTCTCCACAGTTCCAGCAGTGTGATATTTTGTTATTGTGCAGATGTTTTGTTTTGTTTGGTCTGTTTATTGAAAGAAGGGGTTTGGAAGCTACACGAGACTGTAAGGTAGAGAGAGAACTGTTACTTCTGCAGTGCCGTCCCTAGTTATCGATTTATTTTTTTTTATTCTGCATTTTTGGAACGTTCCCTTTATTTTTAGTTTAGTTGGCAAAAGGAATATTAAAGCGTTTTATTTTTTTTTTTTCAGTTGTGAAAAGAAGATGTTGGAAAGCAAGGGCGATATGAACCTGAAATATATCCGAAAACGTGTTGGAAGGGTGAAAGACAAGGTAATAATTAGTAAAAACTTACCTAGAAATTTAAATTAAGAACTGTTACACTATAGGGTTTTTTAAGTTATTCAGTAATCGGAGGCGGTGTACGTGAAGTCACTGTTTATCTGAAACACTCCGTACTTCTACCAGATATTATCGATAACATTTACTATAACAAATCTTTTTTTTTCATTAATTCCTTCTTTATACTTGTACAATATACAATCCTTAAGCCTAATGACAGTAGTCATCTCCTAGTTTATTAGAAAAAGATATAAAAATCTTTGTATGGAACTGTGATCTCCACAGTTCCAGCAGTGTGTTATTTTGATGTGGTTTACATGTTTTGTTTTTTTGGTCTGTTTATTGAAAGAAGGGGTTCGGAAGCAACACGTGAGGCTGTAAGGAGAGAGAGCACTGTTACTTCTGCAGTGCCGACCCTGGTGCGGAACTGTGCTCTCCACAGTTCCAGCAGTGTGATATTTTGATATTGTTCTGATGTTTTGTTTTGTTCAGTCTGTTTATTGAAAGAAGGGGTTCGGAAGCAACACGTAAGGATGTAAGGAGAGAGAGCACTGTTACTTCTGCAGTGCCGACACTGGTGCGGAACTGTGCTCTCTACAGTTCCAGCAGTGTGATATTTTGATATTGTGCAGATGTTTTGTTTTGTTTGGTCTGTTTATTGAAAGAAGGGGTTCGGAAGCAACCCGTGAGGCTATAAGAAGAGAGAGCACTGTTACTTCTGCAGTGCCGACCCTGGTGCGGATCTGTGCTCTCCACAGTTCCAGCAGTGTGATATTTTGATATTGTTCTGATGTTTTGTTTTGTTTAGTCTGTTTATTGAAAGAAGGGGTTCGGAAGCAACCCGTAAGGCTATAAGAAGAGAGAGCACTGTTACTTCTGCAGTGCCGACCCTTGTTCGCAACTGTGCTCTCCACAGTTCCAGCAGTGTGATATTTTAATATTGTGCAAATGTTTTGTTTTGTTTGGTCTGTTTATTGAAAGAAGGAGTTCGGAAGCAACACGTGAGGATGTAAGGAGAGAGAGCACTGTTACTTTGCAGTGCCGACCCTGGTGCGGAACTGTGCTCTCCACAGTTCCAGCAGTGTGATATTTTGATATTGTGCAGATTTTTTTGTTTTGTTTGGTCTGTTTATTGAAAGTAGGGGTTCGGAACGAACACGTGAGGCTTTAAGGAGAGAGAGAACTGTTACTTCTGCAGTGCCGACTCTGGTATGGAACTGTGCCCTCCACAGTTTCAGCAGTGTGATATTTTGATGTTGTTCAGATGTGTTGTTTTTTTTGGTCTGTTTATTGAAAGAAGGGGTTCGGAAGCTACACGTGAGGCTGTAAGGAGAGAGCACTGTTACTTCTGCAGTGCCGGCCCTAGTGCGGAACTGTGCTCTCCACAGTTCCAGCAGTGTGATATTTTGTATTGTGCAGATGTTTTGTTTGGTCTGATTATTGAAAGTAGGGGTTCGGAAGCAACACGTGAGGCTGTAAGGAGAGAGAGCACTGTTACTTCTGCAGTGCCGACCCTGGTGCGGAACTGTGCTCTCCGCAGTTCCAGCAGTGTGATATTTTGATATTGTGCAAATGTTTTGTTTTGTTTGGTCTGTTTATTGAAAGAAGGAGTTCGGAAGCAACCGTGAGGCTATAAGAAGAGAGAGCACTGTTACTTCTGCAGTGCCGACCCTGGTGTGGAACTGTGCTCTCCACAGTTCCAGCAGTGTGATATTTTGATATTGTGCAGATGTTTTGTTTGGTCTGTTTATTGAAAGAAGGGGTCCGGAAGCAACACGTGAGGCTTTAAGGAGAGTGAGCACTGTTACTTCTGCAGTGCCGACCCTGGTGCGGAACTGTGCTCTAAACAGTTCCAGCAGTGTGCTATTTTGATATTGTGCAGATGTTTTGTTTTGTTTGGTCTGTTTATTGAAAGTAGGGGTTCGGAAGCAACACGTGAGGCTTTAAGGAGAGAGACTGTTACTTCTGCAGTGCCGACCCTGGTATGGAACTGTGCCCTCCACAGTTTTAGCAGTGTGATATTTTGATGTTGTTCAGATGTTTTTTTTTTTGGTCTGTTTTTTGAAAGAAGGTTTTCGGAAGATACACGTGAGGCTGTAAGGAGGGAGAGCACTGTTACTTCTGCAGAGCCGAACCTGGTGCGGAACTGTGCTCTCCACAGCTCCAGCAGTGTGATATTTTGTTATTGTGCAGATGTTTTGTTTTGTTTGGTCTGTTTATTGAAAGAAGGTTTTCGGAAGCAGCACGTGAGGCTTTAAGGAGAGAGAGCACTGTTACTCCTGCAGTACCGTCCCTGGTTAACGTTTTATTTTTTTTTATTCTGCATGTATGGAACGTTCCCTTTATTTTTAGTTTAGTTGGTAAAAGGAATATTAAAGCGTTTTAATGTTTTTTTTCAGTTGTGAAAAGAAGATGGGGGAAAGCAAGGGCGATATGAACCTGAAATATATCCGAAAACGTGTTGGAAGGGTGAAGGACAAGGTAATAATTAGTAAAAACTTACCTAGAAGTTTAAATTAAGAACTGTTACACTATAGGGTTTTTTAAGTTATTCAGTAATCGGAGGCGGTGTACGTGAAGGCACTGTTTATCTGAAACACTCCGTACTTCTACCAGATATTATCGATAACATTTACTATAACAAATCTTTTTTTTTCATTAATTCCTTCTTTATACTTGTACAATATACAATCCTTAAGCCTAATGACAGTAGTCATCTCCTAGTTTATTAGAAAAAGATATAAAAATCTTTGTATGGAACTGTGATCTCCACAGTTCCAGCAGTGTGTTATTTTGATGTTGTTTACATGTTTTGTTTTTTTGGTCTGTTTATTGAAAGAAGGGGTTCGGAAGCAACACGTGAGGATGTAAGGAGAGAGAGCACTGTTACTTCTGTAGTGCCGACCCTGGTGCGGAACTGTGCTCTCCACAGTTCCAGCAGTGTGATATTTTGATATTGTGCAGATGTTTTGTTTTGTTTGGTCTGTTTATTGAAAGAAGGGGTTCGGAAGCAACACGTGAGGCTGTAAGGAGAGAGAGCACTGTTACTTCTGCAGTGCCGACCCTGGTGCGGAACTGTGATCTTCACAGTTCCAGCAGTGTGATATTTTGATATTTTCTGATGTTTTCTTTTGTTTAGTCTGTTTATAGAAAGAAGGGGTTCGGAAGCAACCCGTGAGGCTATAAGAAGAGAGAGCACTGTTACTTCTGCAGTGCCGACCCTGGTGCGGAACTGTGCTCTCCAGAGTTCCAGCAGTGTGATATTTTGATATTGTGCAGATGTTTTGTTTTGTTTGGTCTGTTTATTGAAAGAAGGTTTTCGGAAGATACACGTGAGGCTGTAAGGAGAGAGAGCACTGTTACTCCTGCAGTACCGTCCCTGGTTAACGTTTTATTTTTTTTTATTCTGCATGTATGGAACGTTCCCTTTATTTTTAGTTTAGTTGGTAAAAGGAATATTAAAGCGTTTTAATGTTTTTTTTCAGTTGTGAAAAGAAGATGGGGGAAAGCAAGGGCGATATGAACCTGAAATATATCCGAAAACGTGTTGGAAGGGTGAAGGACAAGGTAATAATTAGTAAAAACTTACCTAGAAGTTTAAATTAAGAACTGTTACACTATAGGGTTTTTTAAGTTATTCAGTAATCGGAGGCGGTGTACGTGAAGGCACTGTTTATCTGAAACACTCCGTACTTCTACCAGATATTATCGATAACATTTACTATAACAAATCTTTTTTTTTCATTAATTCCTTCTTTATACTTGTACAATATACAATCCTTAAGCCTAATGACAGTAGTCATCTCCTAGTTTATTAGAAAAAGATATAAAAATCTTTGTATGGAACTGTGATCTCCACAGTTCCAGCAGTGTGATATTTTGATATTGTGCAAATGTTTTGTTTTGTTTGGTCTGTTTATTGAAAGAAGGAGTTCGGAAGCAACCGTGAGGCTATAAGAAGAGAGAGCACTGTTACTTCTGCAGTGCCGACCCTGGTGTGGAACTGTGCTCTCCACAGTTCCAGCAGTGTGATATTTTGATATTGTGCAGATGTTTTGTTTGGTCTGTTTATTGAAAGAAGGGGTCCGGAAGCAACACGTGAGGCTTTAAGGAGAGTGAGCACTGTTACTTCTGCAGTGCCGACCCTGGTGCGGAACTGTGCTCTAAACAGTTCCAGCAGTGTGCTATTTTGATATTGTGCAGATGTTTTGTTTTGTTTGGTCTGTTTATTGAAAGTAGGGGTTCGGAAGCAACACGTGAGGCTTTAAGGAGAGAGACTGTTACTTCTGCAGTGCCGACCCTGGTATGGAACTGTGCCCTCCACAGTTTTAGCAGTGTGATATTTTGATGTTGTTCAGATGTTTTTTTTTTTGGTCTGTTTTTTGAAAGAAGGTTTTCGGAAGATACACGTGAGGCTGTAAGGAGAGAGAGCACTGTTACTTCTGCAGAGCCGAACCTGGTGCGGAACTGTGCTCTCCACAGCTCCAGCAGTGTGATATTTTGTTATTGTGCAGATGTTTTGTTTTGTTTGGTCTGTTTATTGAAAGAAGGTTTTCGGAAGCAGCACGTGAGGCTTTAAGGAGAGAGAGCACTGTTACTCCTGCAGTACCGTCCCTGGTTAACGTTTTATTTTTTTTTATTCTGCATGTATGGAACGTTCCCTTTATTTTTAGTTTAGTTGGTAAAAGGAATATTAAAGCGTTTTAATGTTTTTTTTCAGTTGTGAAAAGAAGATGGGGGAAAGCAAGGGCGATATGAACCTGAAATATATCCGAAAACGTGTTGGAAGGGTGAAGGACAAGGTAATAATTAGTAAAAACTTACCTAGAAGTTTAAATTAAGAACTGTTACACTATAGGGTTTTTTAAGTTATTCAGTAATCGGAGGCGGTGTACGTGAAGGCACTGTTTATCTGAAACACTCCGTACTTCTACCAGATATTATCGATAACATTTACTATAACAAATCTTTTTTTTTCATTAATTCCTTCTTTATACTTGTACAATATACAATCCTTAAGCCTAATGACAGTAGTCATCTCCTAGTTTATTAGAAAAAGATATAAAAATCTTTGTATGGAACTGTGATCTCCACAGTTCCAGCAGTGTGTTATTTTGATGTTGTTTACATGTTTTGTTTTTTTGGTCTGTTTATTGAAAGAAGGGGTTCGGAAGCAACACGTGAGGATGTAAGGAGAGAGAGCACTGTTACTTCTGTAGTGCCGACCCTGGTGCGGAACTGTGCTCTCCACAGTTCCAGCAGTGTGATATTTTGATATTGTGCAGATGTTTTGTTTTGTTTGGTCTGTTTATTGAAAGAAGGGGTTCGGAAGCAACACGTGAGGCTGTAAGGAGAGAGAGCACTGTTACTTCTGCAGTGCCGACCCTGGTGCGGAACTGTGATCTTCACAGTTCCAGCAGTGTGATATTTTGATATTTTCTGATGTTTTCTTTTGTTTAGTCTGTTTATAGAAAGAAGGGGTTCGGAAGCAACCCGTGAGGCTATAAGAAGAGAGAGCACTGTTACTTCTGCAGTGCCGACCCTGGTGCGGAACTGTGCTCTCCACAGTTCCAGCAGTGTGATATTTTGATATTGTGCAGATGTTTTGTTTTGTTTGGTCTGTTTATTGAAAGAAGGTTTTCGGAAGATACACGTGAGGCTGTAAGGAGAGAGAGCACTGTTACTCCTGCAGTACCGTCCCTGGTTAACGTTTTATTTTTTTTTATTCTGCATGTATGGAACGTTCCCTTTATTTTTAGTTTAGTTGGTAAAAGGAATATTAAAGCGTTTTAATGTTTTTTTTCAGTTGTGAAAAGAAGATGGGGGAAAGCAAGGGCGATATGAACCTGAAATATATCCGAAAACGTGTTGGAAGGGTGAAGGACAAGGTAATAATTAGTAAAAACTTACCTAGAAGTTTAAATTAAGAACTGTTACACTATAGGGTTTTTTAAGTTATTCAGTAATCGGAGGCGGTGTACGTGAAGGCACTGTTTATCTGAAACACTCCGTACTTCTACCAGATATTATCGATAACATTTACTATAACAAATCTTTTTTTTTCATTAATTCCTTCTTTATACTTGTACAATATACAATCCTTAAGCCTAATGACAGTAGTCATCTCCTAGTTTATTAGAAAAAGATATAAAAATCTTTGTATGGAACTGTGATCTCCACAGTTCCAGCAGTGTGTTATTTTGATGTTGTTTACATGTTTTGTTTTTTTGGTCTGTTTATTGAAAGAAGGGGTTCGGAAGTAACACGTGAGGATGTAAGGAGAGAGAGCACTGTTACTTCTGTAGTGCCGACCCTGGTGCGGAACTGTGCTCTCCACAGTTCCAGCAGTGTGATATTTTGATATTGTGCAGATGTTTTGTTTTGTTTGGTCTGTTTATTGAAAGAAGGGGTTCGGAAGCAACACGTGAGGCTGTAAGGAGAGAGAGCACTGTTACTTCTGCAGTGCCGACCCTGGTGCGGAACTGTGATCTTCACAGTTCCAGCAGTGTGATATTTTGATATTTTCTGATGTTTTGTTTTGTTTAGTCTGTTTATAGAAAGAAGGGGTTCGGAAGCAACCCGTGAGGCTATAAGAAGAGAGAGCACTGTTACTTCTGCAGTGCCGACCCTGGTGCGGAACTGTGCTCTCCACAGTTCCAGCAGTGTGATATTTTGATATTGTGCAGATGTTTTGTTTTGTTTGGTCTGTTTATTGAAAGAAGGTTTTCGGAAGCAACCCGTGAGGCTATAAGAAGAGAGAGCACTGTTACTTCTGCAGTGCCGACCCTGGTGCGGAACTGTGCTCTCCACAGTTCCAGCAGTGTGATATTTTGATATTGTGCAGATGTTTTGTTTTGTTTGGTCTGTTTATTGAAAGAAGGTTTTCGGAAGCAGCACGTGAGGCTTTAAGGAGAGAGAGCACTGTTACTCCTGCAGTACCGTCCCTGGTTAACGTTTTATTTTTTTTTATTCTGCATGTATGGAACGTTCCCTTTATTTTTAGTTTAGTTGGTAAAAGGAATATTAAAGCGTTATAATGTTTTTTTTCAGTTGTGAAAAGAAGATGGGGGAAAGCAAGGGCGATATGAACCTGAAATATATCCGAAAACGTGTTGGAAGGGTGAAGGACAAGGTAATAATTAGTAAAAACTTACCTAGAAGTTTAAATTAAGAACTGTTACACTATAGGGTTTTTTAAGTTATTCAGTAATCGGAGGCGGTGTACGTGAAGGCACTGTTTATCTGAATCACTCCGTACTTCTACCAGATATTATCGATAACATTTACTATAACAAATCTTTTTTTTTCATTAATTCCTTCTTTATACTTGTACAATATACAATCCTTAAGCCTAATGACAGTAGTCATCTCCTAGTTTATTAGAAAAAGATATAAAAATCTTTGTAAGGAACTGTGATCTCCACAGTTCCAGCAGTGTGTTATTTTGATGTTGTTTACATGTTTTGTTTTTTTGGTCTGTTTATTGAAAGAAGGGGTTCGGAAGCAACACGTGAGGATGTAAGGAGAGAGAGCACTGTTACTTCTGCAGTGCCAACCCTGGTGCGGAACTGTGCTCTCCACAGTTCCAGCGCTGTGATATTTTGATATTGTGCAGATATTTTGTTTTGTTTGGTCTGTTTATTGAAAGTAGGGGTTTGGAAGCAACACGTGAGGCTTTAAGAAGAGAGAGCACTGTTACTTCTGCAGTGCCGACCCTGGTGCGGAACTGTGCTCTAAACAGTTCCAGCAGTGTGATATTTTGATATTGTGCAGATGTTTTGTTTTGTTTGGTCTGTTTATTGAAAGAAGGGGTTCGGAAGCAACACGTGAGGATGTAAGGAGAGAGAGCACTGTTACTTTGCAGTGCCGACCCTGGTGCGGAACTGTGCTCTCCACAGTTCCAGCAGTGTGATATTTTGATATTGTGCAGATTTTTTGTTTTGTTTGGTCTGTTTATTGAAAGTAGGGGTTCGGAACGAACACGTGAGGCTTTAAGGAGAGAGAGCACTGTTACTTCTGCAGTGCCGACTCTGGTATGGAACTGTGCCCTCCACAGTTTCAGCAGTGTGATATTTTGATGTTGTTCAGATGTGTTGTTTTTTTGGTCTGTTTATTGAAAGAAGGGGTTCGGAAGCTACACGTGAGGCTGTAAGGAGAGAGCACTGTTACTTCTGCAGTGCCGGCCCTAGTGCGGAACTGTGCTCTCCACAGTTCCAGCAGTGTGATATTTGGTATTGTGCAGATGTTTTGTTTGGTCTGATTATTGAAAGTAGGGGTTCGGAAGCAACACGTGAGGCTGTAAGGAGAGAGAGCACTGTTACTTCTGCAGTGCCGACCCTGGTGCGGAACTGTGATCTTCACAGTTCCAGCAGTGTGATATTTTGATATTTTCTAATGTTTTGTTTTGTCTGTTTATAGAAGTCTGTTTATAGAAAGAAGGGGTTCGGAAGCAACCCGTGAGGCTATAAGAAGAGAGAGCACTGTTACTTCTGCAGTGCCGACCCTTGTTCGGAACTGTGCTCTCCACAGTTCCAGCAGTGTGATATTTTGATATTGTGCAAATGTTTTGTTTTGTTTGGTCTGTTTATTGAAAGTAGGGGTTCGGAAGCAACACGTGAGGCTTTAAGGAGAGAGACTGTTACTTCTGCAGTGCCGACCCTGGTATGGAACTGTGCCCTCCACAGTTCCAGCAGTGTGATATTTTGATGTTGTTCAGATGTTTTTTTTTTTTGGTCTGTTTATTGAAAGAAGGTTTTCGGAAGATACACGTGAGGCTGTAAGGAGAGAGAGCACTGTTACTTCTGCAGAGCCGAACCTGGTGCGGAACTGTGCTCTCCACAGCTCCAGCAGTGTGATATTTTGTTATTGTGCAGATGTTTTGTTTTGTTTGGTCTGTTTATTGAAAGAAGGTTTTCGGAAGCAGCACGTGAGGCTTTAAAGAGAGAGAGCACTGTTACTCCTGCAGTACCGTCCCTGGTTAACGTTTTATTTTTTTTTATTCTGCATGTATGGAACGTTCCCTTTATTTTTAGTTTAGTTGGTAAAAGGAATATTAAAGCGTTTTAATGTTTTTTTTCAGTTGTGAAAAGAAGATGGGGGAAAGCAAGGGCGATATGAACCTGAAATATATCCGAAAACGTGTTGGAAGGGTGAAGGACAAGGTAATAATTAGTAAAAACTTACCTAGAAGTTTAAATTAAGAACTGTTACACTATAGGGTTTTTTAAGTTATTCAGTAATCGGAGGCGGTGTACGTGAAGGCACTGTTTATCTGAATCACTCCGTACTTCTACCAGATATTATCGATAACATTTACTATAACAAATCTTTTTTTTCATTAATTCCTTCTTTATACTTGTACAATATACAATCCTTAAGCCTAATGACAGTAGTCATCTCCTAGTTTATTAGAAAAAGATATAAAAATCTTTGTATGGAACTGTGATCTCCACAGTTCCAGCAGTGTGTTATTTTGATGTTGTTTACATGTTTTGTTTTTTTGGTCTGTTTATTGAAAGAAGGGGTTCGGAAGTAACACGTGAGGATGTAAGGAGAGAGAGCACTGTTACTTCTGTAGTGCCGACCCTGGTGCGGAACTGTGCTCTCCACAGTTCCAGCAGTGTGATATTTTGATATTGTGCAGATGTTTTGTTTTGTTTGGTCTGTTTATTGAAAGAAGGGGTTCGGAAGCAACACGTGAGGCTGTAAGGAGAGAGAGCACTGTTACTTCTGCAGTGCCGACCCTGGTGCGGAACTGTGATCTTCACAGTTCCAGCAGTGTGATATTTTGATATTTTCTGATGTTTTGTTTTGTTTAGTCTGTTTATAGAAAGAAGGGGTTCGGAAGCAACCCGTGAGGCTATAAGAAGAGAGAGCACTGTTACTTCTGCAGTGCCGACCCTGGTGCGGAACTGTGCTCTCCACAGTTCCAGCAGTGTGATATTTTGATATTGTGCAGATGTTTTGTTTTGTTTGGTCTGTTTATTGAAAGAAGGTTTTCGGAAGCAACCCGTGAGGCTATAAGAAGAGAGAGCACTGTTACTTCTGCAGTGCCGACCCTGGTGCGGAACTGTGCTCTCCACAGTTCCAGCAGTGTGATATTTTGATATTGTGCAGATGTTTTGTTTTGTTTGGTCTGTTTATTGAAAGAAGGTTTTCGGAAGCAGCACGTGAGGCTTTAAGGAGAGAGAGCACTGTTACTCCTGCAGTACCGTCCCTGGTTAACGTTTTATTTTTTTTTATTCTGCATGTATGGAACGTTCCCTTTATTTTTAGTTTAGTTGGTAAAAGGAATATTAAAGCGTTATAATGTTTTTTTTCAGTTGTGAAAAGAAGATGGGGGAAAGCAAGGGCGATATGAACCTGAAATATATCCGAAAACGTGTTGGAAGGGTGAAGGACAAGGTAATAATTAGTAAAAACTTACCTAGAAGTTTAAATTAAGAACTGTTACACTATAGGGTTTTTTAAGTTATTCAGTAATCGGAGGCGGTGTACGTGAAGGCACTGTTTATCTGAATCACTCCGTACTTCTACCAGATATTATCGATAACATTTACTATAACAAATCTTTTTTTTTCATTAATTCCTTCTTTATACTTGTACAATATACAATCCTTAAGCCTAATGACAGTAGTCATCTCCTAGTTTATTAGAAAAAGATATAAAAATCTTTGTAAGGAACTGTGATCTCCACAGTTCCAGCAGTGTGTTATTTTGATGTTGTTTACATGTTTTGTTTTTTTGGTCTGTTTATTGAAAGAAGGGGTTCGGAAGCAACACGTGAGGATGTAAGGAGAGAGAGCACTGTTACTTCTGCAGTGCCAACCCTGGTGCGGAACTGTGCTCTCCACAGTTCCAGCGCTGTGATATTTTGATATTGTGCAGATATTTTGTTTTGTTTGGTCTGTTTATTGAAAGTAGGGGTTTGGAAGCAACACGTGAGGCTTTAAGAAGAGAGAGCACTGTTACTTCTGCAGTGCCGACCCTGGTGCGGAACTGTGCTCTAAACAGTTCCAGCAGTGTGATATTTTGATATTGTGCAGATGTTTTGTTTTGTTTGGTCTGTTTATTGAAAGAAGGGGTTCGGAAGCAACACGTGAGGATGTAAGGAGAGAGAGCACTGTTACTTTGCAGTGCCGACCCTGGTGCGGAACTGTGCTCTCCACAGTTCCAGCAGTGTGATATTTTGATATTGTGCAGATTTTTTGTTTTGTTTGGTCTGTTTATTGAAAGTAGGGGTTCGGAACGAACACGTGAGGCTTTAAGGAGAGAGAGCACTGTTACTTCTGCAGTGCCGACTCTGGTATGGAACTGTGCCCTCCACAGTTTCAGCAGTGTGATATTTTGATGTTGTTCAGATGTGTTGTTTTTTTGGTCTGTTTATTGAAAGAAGGGGTTCGGAAGCTACACGTGAGGCTGTAAGGAGAGAGCACTGTTACTTCTGCAGTGCCGGCCCTAGTGCGGAACTGTGCTCTCCACAGTTCCAGCAGTGTGATATTTGGTATTGTGCAGATGTTTTGTTTGGTCTGATTATTGAAAGTAGGGGTTCGGAAGCAACACGTGAGGCTGTAAGGAGAGAGAGCACTGTTACTTCTGCAGTGCCGACCCTGGTGCGGAACTGTGATCTTCACAGTTCCAGCAGTGTGATATTTTGATATTTTCTAATGTTTTGTTTTGTTTAGTCTGTTTATAGAAAGAAGGGGTTCGGAAGCAACCCGTGAGGCTATAAGAAGAGAGAGCACTGTTACTTCTGCAGTGCCGACCCTTGTTCGGAACTGTGCTCTCCACAGTTCCAGCAGTGTGATATTTTGATATTGTGCAAATGTTTTGTTTTGTTTGGTCTGTTTATTGAAAGTAGGGGTTCGGAAGCAACACGTGAGGCTTTAAGGAGAGAGACTGTTACTTCTGCAGTGCCGACCCTGGTATGGAACTGTGCCCTCCACAGTTCCAGCAGTGTGATATTTTGATGTTGTTCAGATGTTTTTTTTTTTTGGTCTGTTTATTGAAAGAAGGTTTTCGGAAGATACACGTGAGGCTGTAAGGAGAGAGAGCACTGTTACTTCTGCAGAGCCGAACCTGGTGCGGAACTGTGCTCTCCACAGCTCCAGCAGTGTGATATTTTGTTATTGTGCAGATGTTTTGTTTTGTTTGGTCTGTTTATTGAAAGAAGGTTTTCGGAAGCAGCACGTGAGGCTTTAAAGAGAGAGAGCACTGTTACTCCTGCAGTACCGTCCCTGGTTAACGTTTTATTTTTTTTTATTCTGCATGTATGGAACGTTCCCTTTATTTTTAGTTTAGTTGGTAAAAGGAATATTAAAGCGTTTTAATGTTTTTTTTCAGTTGTGAAAAGAAGATGGGGGAAAGCAAGGGCGATATGAACCTGAAATATATCCGAAAACGTGTTGGAAGGGTGAAGGACAAGGTAATAATTAGTAAAAACTTACCTAGAAGTTTAAATTAAGAACTGTTACACTATAGGGTTTTTTAAGTTATTCAGTAATCGGAGGCGGTGTACGTGAAGGCACTGTTTATCTGAATCACTCCGTACTTCTACCAGATATTATCGATAACATTTACTATAACAAATCTTTTTTTTCATTAATTCCTTCTTTATACTTGTACAATATACAATCCTTAAGCCTAATGACAGTAGTCATCTCCTAGTTTATTAGAAAAAGATATAAAAATCTTTGTAAGGAACTGTGATCTCCACAGTTCCAGCAGTGTGTTATTTTGATGTTGTTTACATGTTTTGTTTTTTTGGTCTGTTTATTGAAAGAAGGGGTTCGGAAGCAACACGTGAGGATGTAAGGAGAGAGAGAGCACTGTTACTTCTGCAGTGCCGACCCTGGTGCGGAACTGTGCTCTCCACAGTTCCAGCGCTGTGATATTTTGATATTGTGCAGATATTTTGTTTTGTTTGGTCTGTTTATTGAAAGTAGGGGTTTGGAAGCAACACGTGAGGCTTTAAGAAGAGAGAGCACTGTTACTTCTGCAGTGCCGACCCTGGTGCGGAACTGTGCTCTAAACAGTTCCAGCAGTGTGATATTTTGATATTGTGCAGATGTTTTGTTTTGTTTGGTCTGTTTATTGAAAGAAGGGGTTCGGAAGCAACACGTGAGGATGTAAGGAGAGAGAGCACTGTTACTTTGCAGTGCCGACCCTGGTGCGGAACTGTGCTCTCCACAGTTCCAGCAGTGTGATATTTTGATATTGTGCAGATTTTTTGTTTTGTTTGGTCTGTTTATTGAAAGTAGGGGTTCGGAACGAACACGTGAGGCTTTAAGGAGAGAGAGCACTGTTACTTCTGCAGTGCCGACTCTGGTATGGAACTGTGCCCTCCACAGTTTCAGCAGTGTGATATTTTGATGTTGTTCAGATGTGTTGTTTTTTTGGTCTGTTTATTGAAAGAAGGGGTTCGGAAGCTACACGTGAGGCTGTAAGGAGAGAGCACTGTTACTTCTGCAGTGCCGGCCCTAGTGCGGAACTGTGCTCTCCACAGTTCCAGCAGTGTGATATTTTGTATTGTGCAGATGTTTTGTTTGGTCTGATTATTGAAAGTAGGGGTTCGGAAGCAACACGTGAGGCTGTAAGGAGAGAGAGCACTGTTACTTCTGCAGTGCCGACCCTGGTGCGGAACTGTGATCTTCACAGTTCCAGCAGTGTGATATTTTGATATTTTCTAATGTTTTGTTTTGTTTAGTCTGTTTATAGAAAGAAGGGGTTCGGAAGCAACCCGTGAGGCTATAAGAAGAGAGAGCACTGTTACTTCTGCAGTGCCGACCCTTGTTCGGAACTGTGCTCTCCACAGTTCCAGCAGTGTGATATTTTGATATTGTGCAAATGTTTTGTTTTGTTTGGTCTGTTTATTGAAAGTAGGGGTTCGGAAGCAACACGTGAGGCTTTAAGGAGAGAGACTGTTACTTCTGCAGTGCCGACCCTGGTATGGAACTGTGCCCTCCACAGTTCCAGCAGTGTGATATTTTGATGTTGTTCAGATGTTTTTTTTTTTTGGTCTGTTTATTGAAAGAAGGTTTTCGGAAGATACACGTGAGGCTGTAAGGAGAGAGAGCACTGTTACTTCTGCAGAGCCGAACCTGGTGCGGAACTGTGCTCTCCACAGCTCCAGCAGTGTGATATTTTGTTATTGTGCAGATGTTTTGTTTTGTTTGGTCTGTTTATTGAAAGAAGGTTTTCGGAAGCAGCACGTGAGGCTTTAAAGAGAGAGAGCACTGTTACTCCTGCAGTACCGTCCCTGGTTAACGTTTTATTTTTTTTTATTCTGCATGTATGGAACGTTCCCTTTATTTTTAGTTTAGTTGGTAAAAGGAATATTAAAGCGTTTTAATGTTTTTTTTCAGTTGTGAAAAGAAGATGGGGGAAAGCAAGGGCGATATGAACCTGAAATATATCCGAAAACGTGTTGGAAGGGTGAAGGACAAGGTAATAATTAGTAAAAACTTACCTAGAAGTTTAAATTAAGAACTGTTACACTATAGGGTTTTTTAAGTTATTCAGTAATCGGAGGCGGTGTACGTGAAGGCACTGTTTATCTGAATCACTCCGTACTTCTACCAGATATTATCGATAACATTTACTATAACAAATCTTTTTTTTCATTAATTCCTTCTTTATACTTGTACAATATACAATCCTTAAGCCTAATGACAGTAGTCATCTCCTAGTTTATTAGAAAAAGATATAAAAATCTTTGTAAGGAACTGTGATCTCCACAGTTCCAGCAGTGTGTTATTTTGATGTTGTTTACATGTTTTGTTTTTTTGGTCTGTTTATTGAAAGAAGGGGTTCGGAAGCAACACGTGAGGATGTAAGGAGAGAGAGAGCACTGTTACTTCTGCAGTGCCGACCCTGGTGCGGAACTGTGCTCTCCACAGTTCCAGCGCTGTGATATTTTGATATTGTGCAGATATTTTGTTTTGTTTGGTCTGTTTATTGAAAGTAGGGGTTTGGAAGCAACACGTGAGGCTTTAAGGAGAGAGAGCACTGTTACTTCTGCAGTGCCGACCCTGGTGCGGAACTGTGCTCTAAACAGTTCCAGCAGTGTGATATTTTGATATTGTGCAGATGTTTTGTTTTGTTTGGTCTGTTTATTGAAAGAAGGGGTTCGGAAGCAACACGTGAGGATGTAAGGAGAGAGAGCACTGTTACTTTGCAGTGCCGACCCTGGTGCAGAACTGTGCTCTCCACAGTTCCAGCAGTGTGATATTTTGATATTGTGCAGATTTTTTGTTTTGTTTGGTCTGTTTATTGAAAGTAGGGGTTCGGAACGAACACGTGAGGCTTTAAGGAGAGAGAGCACTGTTACTTCTGCAGTGCCGACTCTGGTATGGAACTGTGCCCTCCACAGTTTCAGCAGTGTGATATTTTGATGTTGTTCAGATGTGTTGTTTTTTTGGTCTGTTTATTGAAAGAAGGGGTTCGGAAGCTACACGTGAGGCTGTAAGGAGAGAGCACTGTTACTTCTGCAGTGCCGGCCCTAGTGCGGAACTGTGCTCTCCACAGTTCCAGCAGTGTGATATTTTGTATTGTGCAGATGTTTTGTTTGGTCTGATTATTGAAAGTAGGGGTTCGGAAGCAACACGTGAGGCTGTAAGGAGAGAGAGCACTGTTACTTCTGCAGTGCCGACCCTGGTGCGGAACTGTGATCTTCACAGTTCCAGCAGTGTGATATTTTGATATTTTCTGATGTTTTGTTTTGTTTAGTCTGTTTATAGAAAGAAGGGGTTCGGAAGCAACCCGTGAGGCTATAAGAAGAGAGAGCACTGTTACTTCTGCAGTGCCGACCCTGGTGCGGATCTGTGCTCTCCACAGTTCCAGCAGTGTGATATTTTGATATTGTTCTGATGTTTTGTTTTGTTTAGTCTGTTTATTGAAAGAAGGGGTTCGGAAGCAACCCGTAAGGCTATAAGAAGAGAGAGCACTGTTACTTCTGCAGTGCCGACCCTTGTTCGCAACTGTGCTCTCCACAGTTCCAGCAGTGTGATATTTTGATATTGTGCAAATGTTTTGTTTTGTTTGGTCTGTTTATTGAAAGAAGGAGTTCGGAAGCAACACGTGAGGATGTAAGGAGAGAGAGCACTGTTACTTTGCAGTGCCGACCCTGGTGCGGAACTGTGCTCTCCACAGTTCCAGCAGTGTGATATTTTGATATTGTGCAGATTTTTTGTTTTGTTTGGTCTGTTTATTGAAAGTAGGGGTTCGGAACGAACACGTGAGGCTTTAAGGAGAGAGAGCACTGTTACTTCTGCAGTGCCGACTCTGGTATGGAACTGTGCCCTCCACAGTTTCAGCAGTGTGATATTTTGATGTTGTTCAGATGTGTTGTTTTTTTTGGTCTGTTTATTGAAAGAAGGGGTTCGGAAGCTACACGTGAGGCTGTAAGGAGAGAGCACTGTTACTTCTGCAGTGCCGGCCCTAGTGCGGAACTGTGCTCTCCACAGTTCCAGCAGTGTGATATTTTGTATTGTGCAGATGTTTTGTTTGGTCTGATTATTGAAAGTAGGGGTTCGGAAGCAACACGTGAGGCTGTAAGGAGAGAGAGCACTGTTACTTCTGCAGTGCCGACCCTGGTGCGGAACTGTGATCTTCACAGTTCCAGCAGTGTGATATTTTGATATTTTCTGATGTTTTGTTTTGTTTAGTCTGTTTATAGAAAGAAGGGGTTCGGAAGCAACCGTGAGGCTATAAGAAGAGAGAGCACTGTTACTTCTGCAGTGCCGACCCTGGTGTGGAACTGTGCTCTCCACAGTTCCAGCAGTGTGATATTTTGATATTGTGCAGATGTTTTGTTTGGTCTGTTTATTGAAAGAAGGGGTCCGGAAGCAACACGTGAGGCTTTAAGGAGAGTGAGCACTGTTACTTCTGCAGTGCCGACCCTGGTGCGGAACTGTGCTCTAAACAGTTCCAGCAGTGTGCTATTTTGATATTGTGCAGATGTTTTGTTTTGTTTGGTCTGTTTATTGAAAGTAGGGGTTCGGAAGCAACACGTGAGGCTTTAAGGAGAGAGACTGTTACTTCTGCAGTGCCGACCCTGGTATGGAACTGTGCCCTCCACAGTTCCAGCAGTGTGATATTTTGATGTTGTTCAGATGTTTTTTTTTTTTGGTCTGTTTTTTGAAAGAAGGTTTTCGGAAGATACACGTGAGGCTGTAAGGAGAGAGAGCACTGTTACTTCTGGAGAGCCGAACCTGGTGCGGAACTGTGCTCTCCACAGCTCCAGCAGTGTGATATTTTGTTATTGTGCAGATGTTTTGTTTTGTTTGGTCTGTTTATTGAAAGAAGGTTTTCGGAAGCAGCACGTGAGGCTTTAAGGAGAGAGAGCACTGTTACTCCTGCAGTACCGTCCCTGGTTAACGTTTTATTTTTTTTTATTCTGCATGTATGGAACGTTCCCTTTATTTTTAGTTTAGTTGGTAAAAGGAATATTAAAGCGTTTTAATGTTTTTTTTCAGTTGTGAAAAGAAGATGGGGGAAAGCAAGGGCGATATGAACCTGAAATATATCCGAAAACGTGTTGGAAGGGTGAAGGACAAGGTAATAATTAGTAAAAACTTACCTAGAAGTTTAAATTAAGAACTGTTACACTATAGGGTTTTTTAAGTTATTCAGTAATCGGAGGCGGTGTACGTGAAGGCACTGTTTATCTGAAACACTCCGTACTTCTACCAGATATTATCGATAACATTTACTATAACAAATCTTTTTTTTTCATTAATTCCTTCTTTATACTTGTACAATATACAATCCTTAAGCCTAATGACAGTAGTCATCTCCTAGTTTATTAGAAAAAGATATAAAAATCTTTGTATGGAACTGTGATCTCCACAGTTCCAGCAGTGTGTTATTTTGATGTTGTTTACATGTTTTGTTTTTTTGGTCTGTTTATTGAAAGAAGGGGTTCGGAAGCAACACGTGAGGATGTAAGGAGAGAGAGCACTGTTACTTCTGTAGTGCCGACCCTGGTGCGGAACTGTGCTCTCCACAGTTCCAGCAGTGTGATATTTTGATATTGTGCAGATGTTTTGTTTTGTTTGGTCTGTTTATTGAAAGAAGGGGTTCGGAAGCAACACGTGAGGCTGTAAGGAGAG
This sequence comes from Lycorma delicatula, assembly GCF_047948215.1. Classification (NCBI taxonomy): domain Eukaryota; kingdom Metazoa; phylum Arthropoda; class Insecta; order Hemiptera; family Fulgoridae; genus Lycorma; species Lycorma delicatula. The sequence goes on from NC_134457.1 coordinate 126,824,343, forward strand.
AGAGCACTGTTACTTCTGCAGTGCCGACCCTGGTGCGGAACTGTGATCTTCACAGTTCCAGCAGTGTGATATTTTGATATTTTCTGATGTTTTGTTTTGTTTAGTCTGTTTATAGAAAGAAGGGGTTCGGAAGCAACCCGTGAGGCTATAAGAAGAGAGAGCACTGTTACTTCTGCAGTGCCGACCCTGGTGCGGAACTGTGCTCTCCACAGTTCCAGCAGTGTGATATTTTGATATTGTGCAGATGTTTTGTTTTGTTTGGTCTGTATATTGAAAGAAGGTTTTCGGAAGATACACGTGAGGCTGTAAGGAGAGAGAGCACTGTTACTTCTGCAGAGCCGAACCTGGTGCGGAACTGTGCTCTCCACAGCTCCAGCAGTGTGATATTTTGTTATTGTGCAGATGTTTTGTTTTGTTTGGTCTGTTTATTGAAAGAAGGTTTTCGGAAGCAGCACGTGAGTCTTTAAGGAGAGAGAGCACTGTTACTCCTGCAGTACCGTCCCTGGTTAACGTTTTATTTTTTTTTATTCTGCATGTATGGAACGTTCCCTTTATTTTTAGTTTAGTTGGTAAAAGGAATATTAAAGCGTTTTAATGTTTTTTTTCAGTTGTGAAAAGAAGATGGGGGAAAGCAAGGGCGATATGAACCTGAAATATATCCGAAAACGTGTTGGAAGGTTGAAGGACAAGGTAATAATTAGTAAAAACTTACCTGGAAGTTTAAATTAAGAACTGTTACACTATAGGGTTTTTTAAGTTATTCAGTAATCGGAGGCGGTGTACGTGAAGGCACTGTTTATCTGAATCACTCCGTACTTCTACCAGATATTATCGATAACATTTACTATAACAAATCTTTTTTTTTCATTAATTCCTTCTTTATACTTGTACAATATACAATCCTTAAGCCTAATGACAGTAGTCATCTCCTAGTTTATTAGAAAAAGATATAAAAATCTTTGTAAGGAACTGTGATCTCCACAGTTCCAGCGCTGTGATATTTTGATATTGTGCAGATATTTTGTTTTGTTTGGTCTGTTTATTGAAAGTAGGGGTTTGGAAGCAACACGTGAGGCTTTAAGGAGAGAGAGCACTGTTACTTCTGCAGTGCCGACCCTGGTGCGGATCTGTGCTCTAAACAGTTCCAGCAGTGTGATATTTTGATATTGTGCAGATGTTTTGTTTTGTTTGGTCTGTTTATTGAAAGAAGGGGTTCGGAAGCAACACGTGAGGCTGTAAGGAGAGAGAGCACTGTTACTTCTGCAGTGCCGACCCTGGTGCGGAACTGTGATCTTCACAGTTCCAGCAGTGTGATATTTTGATATTTTCTGATGTTTTGTTTTGTTTAGTCTGTTTATAGAAAGAAGGGGTTCGGAAGCAACCCGTGAGGCTATAAGAAGAGAGAGCACTGTTACTTCTGCAGTGCCGACCCTTGTTCGGAACTGTGCTCTCCACAGTTCCAGCAGTGTGATATTTTGATATTGTGCAAATGTTTTGTTTTGTTTGGTCTGTTTATTGAAAGTAGGGGTTCGGAAGCAACACGTGAGGCTTTAAGGAGAGAGACTGTTACTTCTGCAGTGCCGACCCTGGTATGGAACTGTGCCCTCCACAGTTCCAGCAGTGTGATATTTTGATGTTGTTCAGATGTTTTTTTTTTTTGGTCTGTTTATTGAAAGAAGGTTTTCGGAAGATACACGTGAGGCTGTAAGGAGAGAGAGCACTGTTACTTCTGCAGAGCCGAACCTGGTGCGGAACTGTGCTCTCCACAGCTCCAGCAGTGTGATATTTTGTTATTGTGCAGATGTTTTGTTTTGTTTGGTCTGTTTATTGAAAGAAGGTTTTCGGAAGCAGCACGTGAGGCTTTAAAGAGAGAGAGCACTGTTACTCCTGCAGTACCGTCCCTGGTTAACGTTTTATTTTTTTTTATTCTGCATGTATGGAACGTTCCCTTTATTTTTAGTTTAGTTGGTAAAAGGAATATTAAAGCGTTTTAATGTTTTTTTTCAGTTGTGAAAAGAAGATGGGGGAAAGCAAGGGCGATATGAACCTGAAATATATCCGAAAACGTGTTGGAAGGGTGAAGGACAAGGTAATAATTAGTAAAAACTTACCTAGAAGTTTAAATTAAGAACTGTTACACTATAGGGTTTTTTAAGTTATTCAGTAATCGGAGGCGGTGTACGTGAAGGCACTGTTTATCTGAATCACTCCGTACTTCTACCAGATATTATCGATAACATTTACTATAACAAATCTTTTTTTTCATTAATTCCTTCTTTATACTTGTACAATATACAATCCTTAAGCCTAATGACAGTAGTCATCTCCTAGTTTATTAGAAAAAGATATAAAAATCTTTGTAAGGAACTGTGATCTCCACAGTTCCAGCAGTGTGTTATTTTGATGTTGTTTACATGTTTTGTTTTTTTGGTCTGTTTATTGAAAGAAGGGGTTCGGAAGCAACACGTGAGGATGTAAGGAGAGAGAGAGCACTGTTACTTCTGCAGTGCCGACCCTGGTGCGGAACTGTGCTCTCCACAGTTCCAGCGCTGTGATATTTTGATATTGTGCAGATATTTTGTTTTGTTTGGTCTGTTTATTGAAAGTAGGGGTTTGGAAGCAACACGTGAGGCTTTAAGAAGAGAGAGCACTGTTACTTCTGCAGTGCCGACCCTGGTGCGGAACTGTGCTCTAAACAGTTCCAGCAGTGTGATATTTTGATATTGTGCAGATGTTTTGTTTTGTTTGGTCTGTTTATTGAAAGAAGGGGTTCGGAAGCAACACGTGAGGATGTAAGGAGAGAGAGCACTGTTACTTTGCAGTGCCGACCCTGGTGCGGAACTGTGCTCTCCACAGTTCCAGCAGTGTGATATTTTGATATTGTGCAGATTTTTTGTTTTGTTTGGTCTGTTTATTGAAAGTAGGGGTTCGGAACGAACACGTGAGGCTTTAAGGAGAGAGAGCACTGTTACTTCTGCAGTGCCGACTCTGGTATGGAACTGTGCCCTCCACAGTTTCAGCAGTGTGATATTTTGATGTTGTTCAGATGTGTTGTTTTTTTGGTCTGTTTATTGAAAGAAGGGGTTCGGAAGCTACACGTGAGGCTGTAAGGAGAGAGCACTGTTACTTCTGCAGTGCCGGCCCTAGTGCGGAACTGTGCTCTCCACAGTTCCAGCAGTGTGATATTTTGTATTGTGCAGATGTTTTGTTTGGTCTGATTATTGAAAGTAGGGGTTCGGAAGCAACACGTGAGGCTGTAAGGAGAGAGAGCACTGTTACTTCTGCAGTGCCGACCCTGGTGCGGAACTGTGATCTTCACAGTTCCAGCAGTGTGATATTTTGATATTTTCTAATGTTTTGTTTTGTTTAGTCTGTTTATAGAAAGAAGGGGTTCGGAAGCAACCCGTGAGGCTATAAGAAGAGAGAGCACTGTTACTTCTGCAGTGCCGACCCTTGTTCGGAACTGTGCTCTCCACAGTTCCAGCAGTGTGATATTTTGATATTGTGCAAATGTTTTGTTTTGTTTGGTCTGTTTATTGAAAGTAGGGGTTCGGAAGCAACACGTGAGGCTTTAAGGAGAGAGACTGTTACTTCTGCAGTGCCGACCCTGGTATGGAACTGTGCCCTCCACAGTTCCAGCAGTGTGATATTTTGATGTTGTTCAGATGTTTTTTTTTTTTGGTCTGTTTATTGAAAGAAGGTTTTCGGAAGATACACGTGAGGCTGTAAGGAGAGAGAGCACTGTTACTTCTGCAGAGCCGAACCTGGTGCGGAACTGTGCTCTCCACAGCTCCAGCAGTGTGATATTTTGTTATTGTGCAGATGTTTTGTTTTGTTTGGTCTGTTTATTGAAAGAAGGTTTTCGGAAGCAGCACGTGAGGCTTTAAAGAGAGAGAGCACTGTTACTCCTGCAGTACCGTCCCTGGTTAACGTTTTATTTTTTTTTATTCTGCATGTATGGAACGTTCCCTTTATTTTTAGTTTAGTTGGTAAAAGGAATATTAAAGCGTTTTAATGTTTTTTTTCAGTTGTGAAAAGAAGATGGGGGAAAGCAAGGGCGATATGAACCTGAAATATATCCGAAAACGTGTTGGAAGGGTGAAGGACAAGGTAATAATTAGTAAAAACTTACCTAGAAGTTTAAATTAAGAACTGTTACACTATAGGGTTTTTTAAGTTATTCAGTAATCGGAGGCGGTGTACGTGAAGGCACTGTTTATCTGAATCACTCCGTACTTCTACCAGATATTATCGATAACATTTACTATAACAAATCTTTTTTTTCATTAATTCCTTCTTTATACTTGTACAATATACAATCCTTAAGCCTAATGACAGTAGTCATCTCCTAGTTTATTAGAAAAAGATATAAAAATCTTTGTAAGGAACTGTGATCTCCACAGTTCCAGCAGTGTGTTATTTTGATGTTGTTTACATGTTTTGTTTTTTTGGTCTGTTTATTGAAAGAAGGGGTTCGGAAGCAACACGTGAGGATGTAAGGAGAGAGAGAGCACTGTTACTTCTGCAGTGCCGACCCTGGTGCGGAACTGTGCTCTCCACAGTTCCAGCGCTGTGATATTTTGATATTGTGCAGATATTTTGTTTTGTTTGGTCTGTTTATTGAAAGTAGGGGTTTGGAAGCAACACGTGAGGCTTTAAGGAGAGAGAGCACTGTTACTTCTGCAGTGCCGACCCTGGTGCGGAACTGTGCTCTAAACAGTTCCAGCAGTGTGATATTTTGATATTGTGCAGATGTTTTGTTTTGTTTGGTCTGTTTATTGAAAGAAGGGGTTCGGAAGCAACACGTGAGGATGTAAGGAGAGAGAGCACTGTTACTTTGCAGTGCCGACCCTGGTGCAGAACTGTGCTCTCCACAGTTCCAGCAGTGTGATATTTTGATATTGTGCAGATTTTTTGTTTTGTTTGGTCTGTTTATTGAAAGTAGGGGTTCGGAACGAACACGTGAGGCTTTAAGGAGAGAGAGCACTGTTACTTCTGCAGTGCCGACTCTGGTATGGAACTGTGCCCTCCACAGTTTCAGCAGTGTGATATTTTGATGTTGTTCAGATGTGTTGTTTTTTTGGTCTGTTTATTGAAAGAAGGGGTTCGGAAGCTACACGTGAGGCTGTAAGGAGAGAGCACTGTTACTTCTGCAGTGCCGGCCCTAGTGCGGAACTGTGCTCTCCACAGTTCCAGCAGTGTGATATTTTGTATTGTGCAGATGTTTTGTTTGGTCTGATTATTGAAAGTAGGGGTTCGGAAGCAACACGTGAGGCTGTAAGGAGAGAGAGCACTGTTACTTCTGCAGTGCCGACCCTGGTGCGGAACTGTGATCTTCACAGTTCCAGCAGTGTGATATTTTGATATTTTCTGATGTTTTGTTTTGTTTAGTCTGTTTATAGAAAGAAGGGGTTCGGAAGCAACCCGTGAGGCTATAAGAAGAGAGAGCACTGTTACTTCTGCAGTGCCGACCCTGGTGCGGATCTGTGCTCTCCACAGTTCCAGCAGTGTGATATTTTGATATTGTTCTGATGTTTTGTTTTGTTTAGTCTGTTTATTGAAAGAAGGGGTTCGGAAGCAACCCGTAAGGCTATAAGAAGAGAGAGCACTGTTACTTCTGCAGTGCCGACCCTTGTTCGCAACTGTGCTCTCCACAGTTCCAGCAGTGTGATATTTTGATATTGTGCAAATGTTTTGTTTTGTTTGGTCTGTTTATTGAAAGAAGGAGTTCGGAAGCAACACGTGAGGATGTAAGGAGAGAGAGCACTGTTACTTTGCAGTGCCGACCCTGGTGCGGAACTGTGCTCTCCACAGTTCCAGCAGTGTGATATTTTGATATTGTGCAGATTTTTTGTTTTGTTTGGTCTGTTTATTGAAAGTAGGGGTTCGGAACGAACACGTGAGGCTTTAAGGAGAGAGAGCACTGTTACTTCTGCAGTGCCGACTCTGGTATGGAACTGTGCCCTCCACAGTTTCAGCAGTGTGATATTTTGATGTTGTTCAGATGTGTTGTTTTTTTTGGTCTGTTTATTGAAAGAAGGGGTTCGGAAGCTACACGTGAGGCTGTAAGGAGAGAGCACTGTTACTTCTGCAGTGCCGGCCCTAGTGCGGAACTGTGCTCTCCACAGTTCCAGCAGTGTGATATTTTGTATTGTGCAGATGTTTTGTTTGGTCTGATTATTGAAAGTAGGGGTTCGGAAGCAACACGTGAGGCTGTAAGGAGAGAGAGCACTGTTACTTCTGCAGTGCCGACCCTGGTGCGGAACTGTGATCTTCACAGTTCCAGCAGTGTGATATTTTGATATTTTCTGATGTTTTGTTTTGTTTAGTCTGTTTATAGAAAGAAGGGGTTCGGAAGCAACCGTGAGGCTATAAGAAGAGAGAGCACTGTTACTTCTGCAGTGCCGACCCTGGTGTGGAACTGTGCTCTCCACAGTTCCAGCAGTGTGATATTTTGATATTGTGCAGATGTTTTGTTTGGTCTGTTTATTGAAAGAAGGGGTCCGGAAGCAACACGTGAGGCTTTAAGGAGAGTGAGCACTGTTACTTCTGCAGTGCCGACCCTGGTGCGGAACTGTGCTCTAAACAGTTCCAGCAGTGTGCTATTTTGATATTGTGCAGATGTTTTGTTTTGTTTGGTCTGTTTATTGAAAGTAGGGGTTCGGAAGCAACACGTGAGGCTTTAAGGAGAGAGACTGTTACTTCTGCAGTGCCGACCCTGGTATGGAACTGTGCCCTCCACAGTTCCAGCAGTGTGATATTTTGATGTTGTTCAGATGTTTTTTTTTTTTGGTCTGTTTTTTGAAAGAAGGTTTTCGGAAGATACACGTGAGGCTGTAAGGAGAGAGAGCACTGTTACTTCTGGAGAGCCGAACCTGGTGCGGAACTGTGCTCTCCACAGCTCCAGCAGTGTGATATTTTGTTATTGTGCAGATGTTTTGTTTTGTTTGGTCTGTTTATTGAAAGAAGGTTTTCGGAAGCAGCACGTGAGGCTTTAAGGAGAGAGAGCACTGTTACTCCTGCAGTACCGTCCCTGGTTAACGTTTTATTTTTTTTTATTCTGCATGTATGGAACGTTCCCTTTATTTTTAGTTTAGTTGGTAAAAGGAATATTAAAGCGTTTTAATGTTTTTTTTCAGTTGTGAAAAGAAGATGGGGGAAAGCAAGGGCGATATGAACCTGAAATATATCCGAAAACGTGTTGGAAGGGTGAAGGACAAGGTAATAATTAGTAAAAACTTACCTAGAAGTTTAAATTAAGAACTGTTACACTATAGGGTTTTTTAAGTTATTCAGTAATCGGAGGCGGTGTACGTGAAGGCACTGTTTATCTGAAACACTCCGTACTTCTACCAGATATTATCGATAACATTTACTATAACAAATCTTTTTTTTTCATTAATTCCTTCTTTATACTTGTACAATATACAATCCTTAAGCCTAATGACAGTAGTCATCTCCTAGTTTATTAGAAAAAGATATAAAAATCTTTGTATGGAACTGTGATCTCCACAGTTCCAGCAGTGTGTTATTTTGATGTTGTTTACATGTTTTGTTTTTTTGGTCTGTTTATTGAAAGAAGGGGTTCGGAAGCAACACGTGAGGATGTAAGGAGAGAGAGCACTGTTACTTCTGTAGTGCCGACCCTGGTGCGGAACTGTGCTCTCCACAGTTCCAGCAGTGTGATATTTTGATATTGTGCAGATGTTTTGTTTTGTTTGGTCTGTTTATTGAAAGAAGGGGTTCGGAAGCAACACGTGAGGCTGTAAGGAGAGAGAGCACTGTTACTTCTGCAGTGCCGACCCTGGTGCGGAACTGTGATCTTCACAGTTCCAGCAGTGTGATATTTTGATATTTTCTGATGTTTTGTTTTGTTTAGTCTGTTTATAGAAAGAAGGGGTTCGGAAGCAACCCGTGAGGCTATAAGAAGAGAGAGCACTGTTACTTCTGCAGTGCCGACCCTGGTGCGGAACTGTGCTCTCCACAGTTCCAGCAGTGTGATATTTTGATATTGTGCAGATGTTTTGTTTTGTTTGGTCTGTATATTGAAAGAAGGTTTTCGGAAGATACACGTGAGGCTGTAAGGAGAGAGAGCACTGTTACTTCTGCAGAGCCGAACCTGGTGCGGAACTGTGCTCTCCACAGCTCCAGCAGTGTGATATTTTGTTATTGTGCAGATGTTTTGTTTTGTTTGGTCTGTTTATTGAAAGAAGGTTTTCGGAAGCAGCACGTGAGTCTTTAAGGAGAGAGAGCACTGTTACTCCTGCAGTACCGTCCCTGGTTAACGTTTTATTTTTTTTTATTCTGCATGTATGTAACGTTCCCTTTATTTTTAGTTTAGTTGGTAAAAGGAATATTAAAGCGTTTTAATGTTTTTTTTCAGTTGTGAAAAGAAGATGGGGGAAAGCAAGGGCGATATGAACCTGAAATATATCCGAAAACGTGTTGGAAGGTTGAAGGACAAGGTAATAATTAGTAAAAACTTACCTGGAAGTTTAAATTAAGAACTGTTACACTATAGGGTTTTTTAAGTTATTCAGTAATCGGAGGCGGTGTACGTGAAGGCACTGTTTATCTGAATCACTCCGTACTTCTACCAGATATTATCGATAACATTTACTATAACAAATCTTTTTTTTTCATTAATTCCTTCTTTATACTTGTACAATATACAATCCTTAAGCCTAATGACAGTAGTCATCTCCTAGTTTATTAGAAAAAGATATAAAAATCTTTGTAAGGAACTGTGATCTCCACAGTTCCAGCGCTGTGATATTTTGATATTGTGCAGATATTTTGTTTTGTTTGGTCTGTTTATTGAAAGTAGGGGTTTGGAAGCAACACGTGAGGCTTTAAGGAGAGAGAGCACTGTTACTTCTGCAGTGCCGACCCTGGTGCGGATCTGTGCTCTAAACAGTTCCAGCAGTGTGATATTTTGATATTGTGCAGATGTTTTGTTTTGTTTGGTCTGTTTATTGAAAGAAGGGGTTCGGAAGCAACACGTGAGGCTGTAAGGAGAGAGAGCACTGTTACTTCTGCAGTGCCGACCCTGGTGCGGAACTGTGATCTTCACAGTTCCAGCAGTGTGATATTTTGATATTTTCTAATGTTTTGTTTTGTTTAGTCTGTTTATAGAAAGAAGGGGTTCGGAAGCAACCCGTGAGGCTATAAGAAGAGAGAGCACTGTTACTTCTGCAGTGCCGACCCTTGTTCGGAACTGTGCTCTCCACAGTTCCAGCAGTGTGATATTTTGATATTGTGCAAATGTTTTGTTTTGTTTGGTCTGTTTATTGAAAGTAGGGGTTCGGAAGCAACACGTGAGGCTTTAAGGAGAGAGACTGTTACTTCTGCAGTGCCGACCCTGGTATGGAACTGTGCCCTCCACAGTTCCAGCAGTGTGATATTTTGATGTTGTTCAGATGTTTTTTTTTTTTGGTCTGTTTATTGAAAGAAGGTTTTCGGAAGATACACGTGAGGCTGTAAGGAGAGAGAGCACTGTTACTTCTGCAGAGCCGAACCTGGTGCGGAACTGTGCTCTCCACAGCTCCAGCAGTGTGATATTTTGTTATTGTGCAGATGTTTTGTTTTGTTTGGTCTGTTTATTGAAAGAAGGTTTTCGGAAGCAGCACGTGAGGCTTTAAAGAGAGAGAGCACTGTTACTCCTGCAGTACCGTCCCTGGTTAACGTTTTATTTTTTTTTATTCTGCATGTATGGAACGTTCCCTTTATTTTTAGTTTAGTTGGTAAAAGGAATATTAAAGCGTTTTAATGTTTTTTTTCAGTTGTGAAAAGAAGATGGGGGAAAGCAAGGGCGATATGAACCTGAAATATATCCGAAAACGTGTTGGAAGGGTGAAGGACAAGGTAATAATTAGTAAAAACTTACCTAGAAGTTTAAATTAAGAACTGTTACACTATAGGGTTTTTTAAGTTATTCAGTAATCGGAGGCGGTGTACGTGAAGGCACTGTTTATCTGAATCACTCCGTACTTCTACCAGATATTATCGATAACATTTACTATAACAAATCTTTTTTTTCATTAATTCCTTCTTTATACTTGTACAATATACAATCCTTAAGCCTAATGACAGTAGTCATCTCCTAGTTTATTAGAAAAAGATATAAAAATCTTTGTAAGGAACTGTGATCTCCACAGTTCCAGCAGTGTGTTATTTTGATGTTGTTTACATGTTTTGTTTTTTTGGTCTGTTTATTGAAAGAAGGGGTTCGGAAGCAACACGTGAGGATGTAAGGAGAGAGAGAGCACTGTTACTTCTGCAGTGCCGACCCTGGTGCGGAACTGTGCTCTCCACAGTTCCAGCGCTGTGATATTTTGATATTGTGCAGATATTTTGTTTTGTTTGGTCTGTTTATTGAAAGTAGGGGTTTGGAAGCAACACGTGAGGCTTTAAGAAGAGAGAGCACTGTTACTTCTGCAGTGCCGACCCTGGTGCGGAACTGTGCTCTAAACAGTTCCAGCAGTGTGATATTTTGATATTGTGCAGATGTTTTGTTTTGTTTGGTCTGTTTATTGAAAGAAGGGGTTCGGAAGCAACACGTGAGGATGTAAGGAGAGAGAGCACTGTTACTTTGCAGTGCCGACCCTGGTGCGGAACTGTGCTCTCCACAGTTCCAGCAGTGTGATATTTTGATATTGTGCAGATTTTTTGTTTTGTTTGGTCTGTTTATTGAAAGTAGGGGTTCGGAACGAACACGTGAGGCTTTAAGGAGAGAGAGCACTGTTACTTCTGCAGTGCCGACTCTGGTATGGAACTGTGCCCTCCACAGTTTCAGCAGTGTGATATTTTGATGTTGTTCAGATGTGTTGTTTTTTTGGTCTGTTTATTGAAAGAAGGGGTTCGGAAGCTACACGTGAGGCTGTAAGGAGAGAGCACTGTTACTTCTGCAGTGCCGGCCCTAGTGCGGAACTGTGCTCTCCACAGTTCCAGCAGTGTGATATTTTGTATTGTGCAGATGTTTTGTTTGGTCTGATTATTGAAAGTAGGGGTTCGGAAGCAACACGTGAGGCTGTAAGGAGAGAGAGCACTGTTACTTCTGCAGTGCCGACCCTGGTGCGGAACTGTGATCTTCACAGTTCCAGCAGTGTGATATTTTGATATTTTCTAATGTTTTGTTTTGTTTAGTCTGTTTATAGAAAGAAGGGGTTCGGAAGCAACCCGTGAGGCTATAAGAAGAGAGAGCACTGTTACTTCTGCAGTGCCGACCCTTGTTCGGAACTGTGCTCTCCACAGTTCCAGCAGTGTGATATTTTGATATTGTGCAAATGTTTTGTTTTGTTTGGTCTGTTTATTGAAAGTAGGGGTTCGGAAGCAACACGTGAGGCTTTAAGGAGAGAGACTGTTACTTCTGCAGTGCCGACCCTGGTATGGAACTGTGCCCTCCACAGTTCCAGCAGTGTGATATTTTGATGTTGTTCAGATGTTTTTTTTTTTTGGTCTGTTTATTGAAAGAAGGTTTTCGGAAGATACACGTGAGGCTGTAAGGAGAGAGAGCACTGTTACTTCTGCAGAGCCGAACCTGGTGCGGAACTGTGCTCTCCACAGCTCCAGCAGTGTGATATTTTGTTATTGTGCAGATGTTTTGTTTTGTTTGGTCTGTTTATTGAAAGAAGGTTTTCGGAAGCAGCACGTGAGGCTTTAAAGAGAGAGAGCACTGTTACTCCTGCAGTACCGTCCCTGGTTAACGTTTTATTTTTTTTTATTCTGCATGTATGGAACGTTCCCTTTATTTTTAGTTTAGTTGGTAAAAGGAATATTAAAGCGTTTTAATGTTTTTTTTCAGTTGTGAAAAGAAGATGGGGGAAAGCAAGGGCGATATGAACCTGAAATATATCCGAAAACGTGTTGGAAGGGTGAAGGACAAGGTAATAATTAGTAAAAACTTACCTAGAAGTTTAAATTAAGAACTGTTACACTATAGGGTTTTTTAAGTTATTCAGTAATCGGAGGCGGTGTACGTGAAGGCACTGTTTATCTGAATCACTCCGTACTTCTACCAGATATTATCGATAACATTTACTATAACAAATCTTTTTTTTCATTAATTCCTTCTTTATACTTGTACAATATACAATCCTTAAGCCTAATGACAGTAGTCATCTCCTAGTTTATTAGAAAAAGATATAAAAATCTTTGTAAGGAACTGTGATCTCCACAGTTCCAGCAGTGTGTTATTTTGATGTTGTTTACATGTTTTGTTTTTTTGGTCTGTTTATTGAAAGAAGGGGTTCGGAAGCAACACGTGAGGATGTAAGGAGAGAGAGAGCACTGTTACTTCTGCAGTGCCGACCCTGGTGCGGAACTGTGCTCTCCACAGTTCCAGCGCTGTGATATTTTGATATTGTGCAGATATTTTGTTTTGTTTGGTCTGTTTATTGAAAGTAGGGGTTTGGAAGCAACACGTGAGGCTTTAAGGAGAGAGAGCACTGTTACTTCTGCAGTGCCGACCCTGGTGCGGAACTGTGCTCTAAACAGTTCCAGCAGTGTGATATTTTGATATTGTGCAGATGTTTTGTTTTGTTTGGTCTGTTTATTGAAAGAAGGGGTTCGGAAGCAACACGTGAGGATGTAAGGAGAGAGAGCACTGTTACTTTGCAGTGCCGACCCTGGTGCAGAACTGTGCTCTCCACAGTTCCAGCAGTGTGATATTTTGATATTGTGCAGATTTTTTGTTTTGTTTGGTCTGTTTATTGAAAGTAGGGGTTCGGAACGAACACGTGAGGCTTTAAGGAGAGAGAGCACTGTTACTTCTGCAGTGCCGACTCTGGTATGGAACTGTGCCCTCCACAGTTTCAGCAGTGTGATATTTTGATGTTGTTCAGATGTGTTGTTTTTTTGGTCTGTTTATTGAAAGAAGGGGTTCGGAAGCTACACGTGAGGCTGTAAGGAGAGAGCACTGTTACTTCTGCAGTGCCGGCCCTAGTGCGGAACTGTGCTCTCCACAGTTCCAGCAGTGTGATATTTTGTATTGTGCAGATGTTTTGTTTGGTCTGATTATTGAAAGTAGGGGTTCGGAAGCAACACGTGAGGCTGTAAGGAGAGAGAGCACTGTTACTTCTGCAGTGCCGACCCTGGTGCGGAACTGTGATCTTCACAGTTCCAGCAGTGTGATATTTTGATATTTTCTGATGTTTTGTTTTGTTTAGTCTGTTTATAGAAAGAAGGGGTTCGGAAGCAACCCGTGAGGCTATAAGAAGAGAGAGCACTGTTACTTCTGCAGTGCCGACCCTGGTGCGGATCTGTGCTCTCCACAGTTCCAGCAGTGTGATATTTTGATATTGTTCTGATGTTTTGTTTTGTTTAGTCTGTTTATTGAAAGAAGGGGTTCGGAAGCAACCCGTAAGGCTATAAGAAGAGAGAGCACTGTTACTTCTGCAGTGCCGACCCTTGTTCGCAACTGTGCTCTCCACAGTTCCAGCAGTGTGATATTTTGATATTGTGCAAATGTTTTGTTTTGTTTGGTCTGTTTATTGAAAGAAGGAGTTCGGAAGCAACACGTGAGGATGTAAGGAGAGAGAGCACTGTTACTTTGCAGTGCCGACCCTGGTGCGGAACTGTGCTCTCCACAGTTCCAGCAGTGTGATATTTTGATATTGTGCAGATTTTTTGTTTTGTTTGGTCTGTTTATTGAAAGTAGGGGTTCGGAACGAACACGTGAGGCTTTAAGGAGAGAGAGCACTGTTACTTCTGCAGTGCCGACTCTGGTATGGAACTGTGCCCTCCACAGTTTCAGCAGTGTGATATTTTGATGTTGTTCAGATGTGTTGTTTTTTTTGGTCTGTTTATTGAAAGAAGGGGTTCGGAAGCTACACGTGAGGCTGTAAGGAGAGAGCACTGTTACTTCTGCAGTGCCGGCCCTAGTGCGGAACTGTGCTCTCCACAGTTCCAGCAGTGTGATATTTTGTATTGTGCAGATGTTTTGTTTGGTCTGATTATTGAAAGTAGGGGTTCGGAAGCAACACGTGAGGCTGTAAGGAGAGAGAGCACTGTTACTTCTGCAGTGCCGACCCTGGTGCGGAACTGTGATCTTCACAGTTCCAGCAGTGTGATATTTTGATATTTTCTGATGTTTTGTTTTGTTTAGTCTGTTTATAGAAAGAAGGGGTTCGGAAGCAACCGTGAGGCTATAAGAAGAGAGAGCACTGTTACTTCTGCAGTGCCGACCCTGGTGTGGAACTGTGCTCTCCACAGTTCCAGCAGTGTGATATTTTGATATTGTGCAGATGTTTTGTTTGGTCTGTTTATTGAAAGAAGGGGTCCGGAAGCAACACGTGAGGCTTTAAGGAGAGTGAGCACTGTTACTTCTGCAGTGCCGACCCTGGTGCGGAACTGTGCTCTAAACAGTTCCAGCAGTGTGCTATTTTGATATTGTGCAGATGTTTTGTTTTGTTTGGTCTGTTTATTGAAAGTAGGGGTTCGGAAGCAACACGTGAGGCTTTAAGGAGAGAGACTGTTACTTCTGCAGTGCCGACCCTGGTATGGAACTGTGCCCTCCACAGTTCCAGCAGTGTGATATTTTGATGTTGTTCAGATGTTTTTTTTTTTTGGTCTGTTTTTTGAAAGAAGGTTTTCGGAAGATACACGTGAGGCTGTAAGGAGAGAGAGCACTGTTACTTCTGGAGAGCCGAACCTGGTGCGGAACTGTGCTCTCCACAGCTCCAGCAGTGTGATATTTTGTTATTGTGCAGATGTTTTGTTTTGTTTGGTCTGTTTATTGAAAGAAGGTTTTCGGAAGCAGCACGTGAGGCTTTAAGGAGAGAGAGCACTGTTACTCCTGCAGTACCGTCCCTGGTTAACGTTTTATTTTTTTTTATTCTGCATGTATGGAACGTTCCCTTTATTTTTAGTTTAGTTGGTAAAAGGAATATTAAAGCGTTTTAATGTTTTTTTTCAGTTGTGAAAAGAAGATGGGGGAAAGCAAGGGCGATATGAACCTGAAATATATCCGAAAACGTGTTGGAAGGGTGAAGGACAAGGTAATAATTAGTAAAAACTTACCTAGAAGTTTAAATTAAGAACTGTTACACTATAGGGTTTTTTAAGTTATTCAGTAATCGGAGGCGGTGTACGTGAAGGCACTGTTTATCTGAAACACTCCGTACTTCTACCAGATATTATCGATAACATTTACTATAACAAATCTTTTTTTTTCATTAATTCCTTCTTTATACTTGTACAATATACAATCCTTAAGCCTAATGACAGTAGTCATCTCCTAGTTTATTAGAAAAAGATATAAAAATCTTTGTATGGAACTGTGATCTCCACAGTTCCAGCAGTGTGTTATTTTGATGTTGTTTACATGTTTTGTTTTTTTGGTCTGTTTATTGAAAGAAGGGGTTCGGAAGCAACACGTGAGGATGTAAGGAGAGAGAGCACTGTTACTTCTGTAGTGCCGACCCTGGTGCGGAACTGTGCTCTCCACAGTTCCAGCAGTGTGATATTTTGATATTGTGCAGATGTTTTGTTTTGTTTGGTCTGTTTATTGAAAGAAGGGGTTCGGAAGCAACACGTGAGGCTGTAAGGAGAGAGAGCACTGTTACTTCTGCAGTGCCGACCCTGGTGCGGAACTGTGATCTTCACAGTTCCAGCAGTGTGATATTTTGATATTTTCTGATGTTTTGTTTTGTTTAGTCTGTTTATAGAAAGAAGGGGTTCGGAAGCAACCCGTGAGGCTATAAGAAGAGAGAGCACTGTTACTTCTGCAGTGCCGACCCTGGTGCGGAACTGTGCTCTCCACAGTTCCAGCAGTGTGATATTTTGATATTGTGCAGATGTTTTGTTTTGTTTGGTCTGTATATTGAAAGAAGGTTTTCGGAAGATACACGTGAGGCTGTAAGGAGAGAGAGCACTGTTACTTCTGCAGAGCCGAACCTGGTGCGGAACTGTGCTCTCCACAGCTCCAGCAGTGTGATATTTTGTTATTGTGCAGATGTTTTGTTTTGTTTGGTCTGTTTATTGAAAGAAGGTTTTCGGAAGCAGCACGTGAGTCTTTAAGGAGAGAGAGCACTGTTACTCCTGCAGTACCGTCCCTGGTTAACGTTTTATTTTTTTTTATTCTGCATGTATGGAACGTTCCCTTTATTTTTAGTTTAGTTGGTAAAAGGAATATTAAAGCGTTTTAATGTTTTTTTTCAGTTGTGAAAAGAAGATGGGGGAAAGCAAGGGCGATATGAACCTGAAATATATCCGAAAACGTGTTGGAAGGTTGAAGGACAAGGTAATAATTAGTAAAAACTTACCTGGAAGTTTAAATTAAGAACTGTTACACTATAGGGTTTTTTAAGTTATTCAGTAATCGGAGGCGGTGTACGTGAAGGCACTGTTTATCTGAATCACTCCGTACTTCTACCAGATATTATCGATAACATTTACTATAACAAATCTTTTTTTTTCATTAATTCCTTCTTTATACTTGTACAATATACAATCCTTAAGCCTAATGACAGTAGTCATCTCCTAGTTTATTAGAAAAAGATATAAAAATCTTTGTAAGGAACTGTGATCTCCACAGTTCCAGCGCTGTGATATTTTGATATTGTGCAGATATTTTGTTTTGTTTGGTCTGTTTATTGAAAGTAGGGGTTTGGAAGCAACACGTGAGGCTTTAAGGAGAGAGAGCACTGTTACTTCTGCAGTGCCGACCCTGGTGCGGATCTGTGCTCTAAACAGTTCCAGCAGTGTGATATTTTGATATTGTGCAGATGTTTTGTTTTGTTTGGTCTGTTTATTGAAAGAAGGGGTTCGGAAGCAACACGTGAGGCTGTAAGGAGAGAGAGCACTGTTACTTCTGCAGTGCCGACCCTGGTGCGGAACTGTGATCTTCACAGTTCCAGCAGTGTGATATTTTGATATTTTCTGATGTTTTGTTTTGTTTAGTCTGTTTATAGAAAGAAGGGGTTCGGAAGCAACCGTGAGGCTATAAGAAGAGAGAGCACTGTTACTTCTGCAGTGCCGACCCTGGTGTGGAACTGTGCTCTCCACAGTTCCAGCAGTGTGATATTTTGATATTGTGCAGATGTTTTGTTTGGTCTGTTTATTGAAAGAAGGGGTCCGGAAGCAACACGTGAGGCTTTAAGGAGAGTGAGCACTGTTACTTCTGCAGTGCCGACCCTGGTGCGGAACTGTGCTCTAAACAGTTCCAGCAGTGTGCTATTTTGATATTGTGCAGATGTTTTGTTTTGTTTGGTCTGTTTATTGAAAGTAGGGGTTCGGAAGCAACACGTGAGGCTTTAAGGAGAGAGACTGTTACTTCTGCAGTGCCGACCCTGGTATGGAACTGTGCCCTCCACAGTTCCAGCAGTGTGATATTTTGATGTTGTTCAGATGTTTTTTTTTTTTGGTCTGTTTTTTGAAAGAAGGTTTTCGGAAGATACACGTGAGGCTGTAAGGAGAGAGAGCACTGTTACTTCTGGAGAGCCGAACCTGGTGCGGAACTGTGCTCTCCACAGCTCCAGCAGTGTGATATTTTGTTATTGTGCAGATGTTTTGTTTTGTTTGGTCTGTTTATTGAAAGAAGGTTTTCGGAAGCAGCACGTGAGGCTTTAAGGAGAGAGAGCACTGTTACTCCTGCAGTACCGTCCCTGGTTAACGTTTTATTTTTTTTTATTCTGCATGTATGGAACGTTCCCTTTATTTTTAGTTTAGTTGGTAAAAGGAATATTAAAGCGTTTTAATGTTTTTTTTCAGTTGTGAAAAGAAGATGGGGGAAAGCAAGGGCGATATGAACCTGAAATATATCCGAAAACGTGTTGGAAGGGTGAAGGACAAGGTAATAATTAGTAAAAACTTACCTAGAAGTTTAAATTAAGAACTGTTACACTATAGGGTTTTTTAAGTTATTCAGTAATCGGAGGCGGTGTACGTGAAGGCACTGTTTATCTGAAACACTCCGTACTTCTACCAGATATTATCGATAACATTTACTATAACAAATCTTTTTTTTTCATTAATTCCTTCTTTATACTTGTACAATATACAATCCTTAAGCCTAATGACAGTAGTCATCTCCTAGTTTATTAGAAAAAGATATAAAAATCTTTGTATGGAACTGTGATCTCCACAGTTCCAGCAGTGTGTTATTTTGATGTTGTTTACATGTTTTGTTTTTTTGGTCTGTTTATTGAAAGAAGGGGTTCGGAAGCAACACGTGAGGATGTAAGGAGAGAGAGCACTGTTACTTCTGTAGTGCCGACCCTGGTGCGGAACTGTGCTCTCCACAGTTCCAGCAGTGTGATATTTTGATATTGTGCAGATGTTTTGTTTTGTTTGGTCTGTTTATTGAAAGAAGGGGTTCGGAAGCAACACGTGAGGCTGTAAGGAGAGAGAGCACTGTTACTTCTGCAGTGCCGACCCTGGTGCGGAACTGTGATCTTCACAGTTCCAGCAGTGTGATATTTTGATATTTTCTGATGTTTTGTTTTGTTTAGTCTGTTTATAGAAAGAAGGGGTTCGGAAGCAACCCGTGAGGCTATAAGAAGAGAGAGCACTGTTACTTCTGCAGTGCCGACCCTGGTGCGGAACTGTGCTCTCCACAGTTCCAGCAGTGTGATATTTTGATATTGTGCAGATGTTTTGTTTTGTTTGGTCTGTATATTGAAAGAAGGTTTTCGGAAGATACACGTGAGGCTGTAAGGAGAGAGAGCACTGTTACTTCTGCAGAGCCGAACCTGGTGCGGAACTGTGCTCTCCACAGCTCCAGCAGTGTGATATTTTGTTATTGTGCAGATGTTTTGTTTTGTTTGGTCTGTTTATTGAAAGAAGGTTTTCGGAAGCAGCACGTGAGTCTTTAAGGAGAGAGAGCACTGTTACTCCTGCAGTACCGTCCCTGGTTAACGTTTTATTTTTTTTTATTCTGCATGTATGGAACGTTCCCTTTATTTTTAGTTTAGTTGGTAAAAGGAATATTAAAGCGTTTTAATGTTTTTTTTCAGTTGTGAAAAGAAGATGGGGGAAAGCAAGGGCGATATGAACCTGAAATATATCCGAAAACGTGTTGGAAGGGTGAAGGACAAGGTAATAATTAGTAAAAACTTACCTGGAAGTTTAAATTAAGAACTGTTACACTATAGGGTTTTTTAAGTTATTCAGTAATCGGAGGCGGTGTACGTGAAGGCACTGTTTATCTGAATCACTCCGTACTTCTACCAGATATTATCGATAACATTTACTATAACAAATCTTTTTTTTTCATTAATTCCTTCTTTATACTTGTACAATATACAATCCTTAAGCCTAATGACAGTAGTCATCTCCTAGTTTATTAGAAAAAGATATAAAAATCTTTGTAAGGAACTGTGATCTCCACAGTTCCAGCGCTGTGATATTTTGATATTGTGCAGATATTTTGTTTTGTTTGGTCTGTTTATTGAAAGTAGGGGTTTGGAAGCAACACGTGAGGCTTTAAGGAGAGAGAGCACTGTTACTTCTGCAGTGCCGACCCTGGTGCGGATCTGTGCTCTAAACAGTTCCAGCAGTGTGATATTTTGATATTGTGCAGATGTTTTGTTTTGTTTGGTCTGTTTATTGAAAGAAGGGGTTCGGAAGCAACACGTGAGGATGTAAGGAGAGAGAGCACTGTTACTTTGCAGTGCCGACCCTGGTGCGGAACTGTGCTCTCCACAGTTCCAGCAGTGTGATATTTTGATATTGTGCAGATTTTTTGTTTTGTTTGGTCTGTTTATTGAAAGTAGGGGTTCGGAACGAACACGTGAGGCTTTAAGGAGAGAGAGCACTTTTACTTCTGCAGTGCCGACTCTGGTATGGAACTGTGCCCTCCACAGTTTCAGCAGTGTGATATTTTGATGTTGTTCAGATGTGTTGTTTTTTTGGTCTGTTTATTGAAAGAAGGGGTTCGGAAGCTACACGTGAGGCTGTAAGGAGAGAGCACTGTTACTTCTGCAGTGCCGGCCCTAGTGCGGAACTGTGCTCTCCACAGTTCCAGCAGTGTGATATTTTGTATTGTGCAGATGTTTTGTTTGGTCTGATTATTGAAAGTAGGGGTTCGGAAGCAACACGTGAGGCTGTAAGGAGAGAGAGCACTGTTACTTCTGCAGTGCCGACCCTGGTGCGGAACTGTGATCTTCACAGTTCCAGCAGTGTGATATTTTGATATTTTCTAATGTTTTGTTTTGTTTAGTCTGTTTATAGAAAGAAGGGGTTCGGAAGCAACCCGTGAGGCTATAAGAAGAGAGAGCACTGTTACTTCTGCAGTGCCGACCCTTGTTCGGAACTGTGCTCTCCACAGTTCCAGCAGTGTGATATTTTGATATTGTGCAAATGTTTTGTTTTGTTTGGTCTGTTTATTGAAAGAAGGAGTTCGGAAGCAACCGTGAGGCTATAAGAAGAGAGAGCACTGTTACTTCTGCAGTGCCGACCCTGGTGTGGAACTGTTATCTCCACAGTTCCAGCAGTGTGATATTTTGATATTGTGCAGATGTTTTGTTTGGTCTGTTTATTGAAAGAAGGGGTCCGGAAGCAACACGTGAGGCTTTAAGGAGAGTGAGCACTGTTACTTCTGCAGTGCCGACCCTGGTGCGGAACTGTGCTCTAAACAGTTCCAGCAGTGTGCTATTTTGATATTGTGCAGATGTTTTGTTTTGTTTGGTCTGTTTATTGAAAGTAGGGGTTCGGAAGCAACACGTGAGGCTTTAAGGAGAGAGACTGTTACTTCTGCAGTGCCGACCCTGGTATGGAACTGTGCCCTCCACAGTTCCAGCAGTGTGATATTTTGATGTTGTTCAGATGTTTTTTTTTTTGGTCTGTTTATTGAAAGAAGGTTTTCGGAAGATACACGTGAGGCTGTAAGGAGAGAGAGCACTGTTACTTCTGCAGAGCCGAACCTGGTGCGGAACTGTGCTCTCCACAGCTCCAGCAGTGTGATATTTTGTTATTGTGCAGATGTTTTGTTTTGTTTGGTCTGTTTATTGAAAGAAGGTTTTCGGAAGCAGCACGTGAGGCTTTAAAGAGAGAGAGCACTGTTACTCCTGCAGTACCGTCCCTGGTTAACGTTTTATTTTTTTTTATTCTGCATGTATGGAACGTTCCCTTTATTTTTAGTTTAGTTGGTAAAAGGAATATTAAAGCGTTTTAATGTTTTTTTTTAGTTGTGAAAAGAAGATGGGGAAAAGCAAGGGCGATATGAACCTGAAATATATCCGAAAACGTGTTGGAAGGGTGAAGGACAAGGTAATAATTAGTAAAAACTTACCTAGAAGTTTAAATTAAGAACTGTTACACTATAGGGTTTTTTATGTTATTCAGTAATCGGAGGCGGTGTACGTGAAGGCACTGTTTATCTGAAACACTCCGTACTTCTACCAGATATTATCGATAACATTTACTATAACAAATCTTTTTTTTTCATTAATTCCTTCTTTATACTTGTACAATATACAATCCTTAAGCCTAATGACAGTAGTCATCTCCTAGTTTATTAGAAAAAGATATAAAAATCTTTGTATGGAACTGTGATCTCCACAGTTCCAGCAGTGTGTTATTTTGATGTTGTTTACATGTTTTGTTTTTTTGGTCTGTTTATTGAAAGAAGGGGTTCGGAAGCAACACGTGAGGATGTAAGGAGAGAGAGCACTGTTACTTCTATAGTGCCGACCCTGGTGCGGAACTGTGCTCTCCACAGTTCCAGCAGTGTGATATTTTGATATTGTGCAGATGTTTTGTTTTGTTTGGTCTGTTTATTGAAAGAAGGGGTTCGGAAGCAACACGTGAGGCTGTAAGGAGAGAGAGCACTGTTACTTCTGCAGTGCCGACCCTGGTGCGGAACTGTGATCTTCACAGTTCCAGCAGTGTGATATTTTGATATTTTCTGATGTTTTGTTTTGTTTAGTCTGTTTATAGAAAGAAGGGGTTCGGAAGCAACCCGTGAGGCTATAAGAAGAGAGAGCACTGTTACTTCTGCAGTGCCGACCCTGGTGCGGAACTGTGCTCTCCACAGTTCCAGCAGTGTGATATTTTGATATTGTGCAGATGTTTTGTTTTGTTTGGTCTGTTTATTGAAAGAAGGGGTTCGGAAGCAACCCGTGAGGCTATAAGAAGAGAGAGCACTGTTACTTCTGCAGTGCCGACCCTGGTGCGGAACTGTGCTCTCCACAGTTCCAGCAGTGTGATATTTTGATATTGTGCAAATGTTTTGTTTTGTTTGGTCTGTTTATTGAAGAAGGAGTTCGGAAGCAACCGTGAGGCTATAAGAAGAGAGAGCACTGTTACTTCTGCAGTGCCGACCCTGGTGTGGAACTGTGCTCTCCACAGTTCCAGCAGTGTGATATTTTGATATTGTGCAGATTTTTTGTTTGGTCTGTTTATTGAAAGTAGGGGTTCGGAAGCAACACGTGAGGCTGTAAGGAGAGAGAGCACTGTTACTTCTGCAGTGCCGACCCTGGTGCGGAACTGTGATCTTCACAGTTCCAGCAGTGTGATATTTTGATATTTTCTAATGTTTTGTTTTGTTTAGTCTGTTTATAGAAAGAAGGGGTTCGGAAGCAACCCGTGAGGCTATAAGAAGAGAGAGCACTGTTACTTCTGCAGTGCCGACCCTTGTTCGGAACTGTGCTCTCCACAGTTCCAGCAGTGTGATATTTTGATATTGTGCAAATGTTTTGTTTTGTTTGGTCTGTTTATTGAAAGAAGGAGTTCGGAAGCAACCGTGAGGCTATAAGAAGAGAGAGCACTGTTACTTCTGCAGTGCCGACCCTGGTGTGGAACTGTTATCTCCACAGTTCCAGCAGTGTGATATTTTGATATTGTGCAGATGTTTTGTTTGGTCTGTTTATTGAAAGAAGGGGTCCGGAAGCAACACGTGAGGCTTTAAGGAGAGTGAGCACTGTTACTTCTGCAGTGCCGACCCTGGTGCGGAACTGTGCTCTAAACAGTTCCAGCAGTGTGCTATTTTGATATTGTGCAGATGTTTTGTTTTGTTTGGTCTGTTTATTGAAAGTAGGGGTTCGGAAGCAACACGTGAGGCTTTAAGGAGAGAGACTGTTACTTCTGCAGTGCCGACCCTGGTATGGAACTGTGCCCTCCACAGTTCCAGCAGTGTGATATTTTGATGTTGTTCAGATGTTTTTTTTTTTGGTCTGTTTATTGAAAGAAGGTTTTCGGAAGATACACGTGAGGCTGTAAGGAGAGAGAGCACTGTTACTTCTGCAGAGCCGAACCTGGTGCGGAACTGTGCTCTCCACAGCTCCAGCAGTGTGATATTTTGTTATTGTGCAGATGTTTTGTTTTGTTTGGTCTGTTTATTGAAAGAAGGTTTTCGGAAGCAGCACGTGAGGCTTTAAAGAGAGAGAGCACTGTTACTCCTGCAGTACCGTCCCTGGTTAACGTTTTATTTTTTTTTATTCTGCATGTATGGAACGTTCCCTTTATTTTTAGTTTAGTTGGTAAAAGGAATATTAAAGCGTTTTAATGTTTTTTTTTAGTTGTGAAAAGAAGATGGGGAAAAGCAAGGGCGATATGAACCTGAAATATATCCGAAAACGTGTTGGAAGGGTGAAGGACAAGGTAATAATTAGTAAAAACTTACCTAGAAGTTTAAATTAAGAACTGTTACACTATAGGGTTTTTTATGTTATTCAGTAATCGGAGGCGGTGTACGTGAAGGCACTGTTTATCTGAAACACTCCGTACTTCTACCAGATATTATCGATAACATTTACTATAACAAATCTTTTTTTTTCATTAATTCCTTCTTTATACTTGTACAATATACAATCCTTAAGCCTAATGACAGTAGTCATCTCCTAGTTTATTAGAAAAAGATATAAAAATCTTTGTATGGAACTGTGATCTCCACAGTTCCAGCAGTGTGTTATTTTGATGTTGTTTACATGTTTTGTTTTTTTGGTCTGTTTATTGAAAGAAGGGGTTCGGAAGCAACACGTGAGGATGTAAGGAGAGAGAGCACTGTTACTTCTATAGTGCCGACCCTGGTGCGGAACTGTGCTCTCCACAGTTCCAGCAGTGTGATATTTTGATATTGTGCAGATGTTTTGTTTTGTTTGGTCTGTTTATTGAAAGAAGGGGTTCGGAAGCAACACGTGAGGCTGTAAGGAGAGAGAGCACTGTTACTTCTGCAGTGCCGACCCTGGTGCGGAACTGTGATCTTCACAGTTCCA
Source organism: Lycorma delicatula (assembly GCF_047948215.1). Lineage (NCBI taxonomy): Eukaryota > Metazoa > Arthropoda > Insecta > Hemiptera > Fulgoridae > Lycorma > Lycorma delicatula. The sequence goes on from NC_134457.1 coordinate 126,848,495, forward strand.
GCAGTGTGATATTTTGATATTTTCTGATGTTTTGTTTTGTTTAGTCTGTTTATAGAAAGAAGGGGTTCGGAAGCAACCCGTGAGGCTATAAGAAGAGAGAGCACTGTTACTTCTGCAGTGCCGACCCTGGTGCGGAACTGTGCTCTCCACAGTTCCAGCAGTGTGATATTTTGATATTGTGCAGATGTTTTGTTTTGTTTGGTCTGTTTATTGAAAGAAGGGGTTCGGAAGCAACCCGTGAGGCTATAAGAAGAGAGAGCACTGTTACTTCTGCAGTGCCGACCCTGGTGCGGAACTGTGCTCTCCACAGTTCCAGCAGTGTGATATTTTGATATTGTGCAAATGTTTTGTTTTGTTTGGTCTGTTTATTGAAGAAGGAGTTCGGAAGCAACCGTGAGGCTATAAGAAGAGAGAGCACTGTTACTTCTGCAGTGCCGACCCTGGTGTGGAACTGTGCTCTCCACAGTTCCAGCAGTGTGATATTTTGATATTGTGCAGATTTTTTGTTTGGTCTGTTTATTGAAAGTAGGGGTTCGGAAGCAACACGTGAGGCTTTAAGGAGAGAGACTGTTACTTCTGCAGTGCCGACCCTGGTATGGAACTGTGCCCTCCACAGTTCTAGCAGTGTGATATTTTGATGTTGTTCAGATGTTTTTTTTTTTTTGGTCTGTTTATTGAAAGAAGGTTTTCGGAAGCTACACGTGAGGCTGTAAGGAGAGAGAGCACTGTTACTTCTGCAGAGCCGAACCTGGTGCGGAACTGTGCTTTCCACAGTTCCGGCAGTGTGATATTTTGATATTGTGCAGATTTTTTGCTTTGTTTGGTCTGTTTATTGAAAGTAGGGGTTCAGAAGCAACACGTGAGGCTTTAAGGAGAGAGAGCACTGTTACTTCTGCAGTGCCGACCCACAGTTCTCTCCACAGAGAGAACTGTGCTCTTTTTTCATTAATTCTTTCTTTAATTTTTCATTAATTCCTTCTTTATACTTGTACAATATACAATCCTTAAGCCTAATGACAGTAGTCATCTCCTAGTTTATTAGAAAAAGATATAATAATCTTTGTATGGAACTGTGCTCTCCACAGTTCCAGCAGTGTGATATTTTGATATTGTGCAGATGTTTTGTTTGGTCTGTTTATTGAAAGAAGGGGTTCGGAAGCAACACAAGAAGGTTTAAGGAGAGCGAGCACTGTTACTTCTGCAGTGCCGACCCTGGTATGGAACTGTGCCTTCCACAGTTTCAGCAGTGTGATATTATGATGTTGTTCAGATGTTTTGTTTTTTTGGTCTGTTTATTGAAAGAAGGGGTTCGGAAGCTACACGTGAGGCTGTAAGGAGAGAGCACTGTTACTTCTGCAGTGCCGACCCTGGTGCGGAACTGTGCTCTCCACAGTTCCAGCAGTGTGATATTTTGATATTGTGCAGATGTTTTGTTTTGTTGGTCTGTTTATTGAAAGTAGGGGTTCGGAAGCAACACGTGAGGCTTTAAGGAGAGAGACTGTTACTTCTGCAGTGCCGACCCTGGTATGGAACTGTGCCCTCCACAGTTCTAGCAGTGTGATATTTTGATGTTGTTCAGATGTTTTTTTTTTTTGGTCTGCTTATTGAAAGAAGGTTTTCGGAAGCTACACGTGAGGCTGTAAGGAGAGAGAGCACTGTTATTCCTGCAGTACCGTCCCTGGTTAACGTTTTATTTTTTTTTATTCTGCATGTATGGAACGTTCCCTTTATTTTTAGTTTAGTTGGTAAAAGGAATATTAAAGCGTTTTAATGTTTTTTTTCAGTTGTGAAAAGAAGATGGGGTAAAGCAAGGGCGATATGAACCTGAAATATATCCGAAAACGTGTTGGAAGGGTGAAGGACAAGGTAATAATTAGTAAAAACTTACCTAGAAGTTTAAATTAAGAACTGTTACACTATAGGGTTTTTTAAGTTATTCAGTAATCGGAGGCGGTGTACGTGAAGGCACTGTTTATCTGAATCACTCCGTACTTCTACCAGATATTATCGATAACATTTACTATAACAAATCTTTTTTTTTCATTAATTCCTTCTTTATACTTGTACAATATACAATCCTTAAGCCTAATGACAGTAGTCATCTCCTAGTTTATTAGAAAAAGATATAAAAATCTTTGTATGGAACTGTGATCTCCACAGTTCCAGCAGTGTGTTATTTTGATGTTGTTTACATGTTTTGTTTTTTTGGTCTGTTTATTGAAAGAAGGGGTTCGGAAGCAACACGTGAGGATGTAAGGAGAGAGAGCACTGTTACTTCTGCAGTGCCGACCCTGGTGCGGAACTGTGCTCTCCACAGTTCCAGCAGTGTGATATTTTGATATTGTGCAGATGTATTGTTTTGTTTGGTCTGTTTATTGAAAGAAGGGGTTCGGAAGCAACACGTGCGGCTGTAAGGAGAGAGAGCACTGTTACTTCAGCAGTGCCGACCCTGGTGCGGAACTGTGATCTTCACAGTTCCAGCAGTGTGATATTTTGATATTTTCTGATGTTTTGTTTTGTTTAGTCTGTTTATAGAAAGAAGGGGTTCGGAAGCAACCCGTGAGGCTATAAGAAGAGAGAGCACTGTTACTTCTGCAGTGCCGACCCTGGTGCGGAACTGTGCTCTCCACAGTTCCAGCAGTGTGATATTTTGATATTGTGCAGATGTTTTGTTTTGTTTGGTCTGTTTATTGAAAGAAGGGGTTCGGAAGCAACACTAGAAGGTTTAAGGAGAGCGAGCACTGTTACTTCTGCGGTGCCGACCCTGGTATGGAACTGTGCCCTCCACAGTTTCAGCAGTGTGATATTTTGATGTTGTTCAGATGTTTTGTTTTTTTGGTCTGTTTATTGAAAGAAGGGGTTCGGAAGCTACACGTGAGGCTTTAAGGAGGAGAGAGCACTGTTACTTCTGCAGTGCCGACCCTGGTGCGGAACTGTGCTCTCCACAGTTCCAGCAGTGTGATATTTTGTTATTGTGCAGATGTTTTGTTTTGTTTGGTCTGTTTATTGAAAGAAGGGGTTTGGAAGCTACACGAGAGGCTGTAAGGTAGAGAGAGAACTGTTACTTCTGCAGTGCCGTCCCTAGTTATCGATTTATTTTTTTTTATTCTGCATGTTTGGAACGTTCCCTTTATTTTTAGTTTAGTTGGCAAAAGGAATATTAAAGCGTTTTATTGTTTTTTTTTCAGTTGTGAAAAGAAGATGTTGGAAAGCAAGGGCGATATGAACCTGAAGTATATCCGAAAACGTGTTGGAAGGGTGAAAGACAAGGTAATAATTAGTAAAAACTTACCTAGAAATTTAAATTAAGAACTGTTACACTATAGGGTTTTTTAAGTTATTCAGTAATCGGAGGCGGTGTACGTGAAGTCACTGTTTATCTGAAACACTCCGTACTTCTACCAGATATTATCGATAACATTTACTATAACAAATCTTTTTTTTTCTTTAATTCTTTCTTTATACTTGTACAATATACAATACTTAAGCCTAATGACAGTAGTCATCTCCTAGTTTATTAGAAAAAGATATAAAAATCTTTGTATGGAACTGTGATCTCCACAGTTCCAGCAGTGTGTTATTTTGATGTTGTTTACATGTTTTGTTTTTTTGGTCTGTTTATTGAAAGAAGGGGTTCGGAAGCAACCCGTGAGGCTATAAGAAGAGAGAGCACTGTTACTTCTGCAGTGCCGACCCTGGTGCGGAACTGTGCTCTCCACAGTTCCAGCAGTGTGATATTTTGATATTGTTCTGATGTTTTGTTTTGTTTAGTCTGTTTATTGAAAGAAGTGGTTCGGAAGCAACCCGTAAGGCTATAAGAAGAGAGAGCACTGTTACTTCTGCAGTGCCGACCCTTGTGCGGAACTGTGCTCTCCACAGTTCCAGCAGTGTGATATTTTGATATTGTGCAAATGTTTTGTTTTGTTTGGTCTGTTTATTGAAAGAAGGAGTTCGGAAGCAACCGTGAGGCTATAAGAAGAGAGAGCACTGTTACTTCTGCAGTGCCGACCCTGGTGTGGAACTGTGCTCTCCACAGTTCCAGCAGTGTGATATTTTGATATTGTGCAGATGTTTTGTTTGGTCTGTTTATTGAAAGAAGGGGTCCGGAAGCAACACGTGAGGCTTTAAGGAGAGTGAGCACTGTTACTTCTGCAGTGTTGACCCTGGTGCGGAACTGTGCTCTAAACAGTTCCAGCAGTGTGCTATTTTGATATTGTGCAGATGTTTTGTTTTGTTTGGTCTGTTTATTGAAAGTAGGGGTTCGGAAGCAACACGTGAGGCTTTAAGGAGAGAGACTGTTACTTCTGCAGTGCCGACCCTGGTATGGAACTGTGCCCTCCACAGTTCTAGCAGTGTGATATTTTGATGTAGTTCAGATGTTTTTTTTTTTTGGTCTGTTTATTGAAAGAAGGTTTTCGGAAGCTACACGTGAGGCTGTAAGGAGAGAGAGCACTGTTACTTCTGCAGAGCCGAACCTGGTGCGGAACTGTGCTCTCCACAGTTCCAGCAGTGTGATATTTTGTTATTGTGCAGATGTTTTGTTTTGTTTGGTCTGTTTATTGAAAGAAGGTTTTCGGAAGCAGCACGTGAGGCTTTAAGGAGAGAGAGCACTGTTACTCCTGCAGTACCGTCCCTGGTTAACGTTTTATTTTTTTTTATTCTTCATGTATGGAACGTTCCCTTTATTTTTAGTTTAGTTGGTAAAAGGAATATTAAAGCGTTTTAATGTTTTTTTTCAGTTGTGAAAAGAAGATGGGGGAAAGCAAGGGCGATATGAACCTGAAATATATCCGAAAACGTGTTGGAAGGGTGAAGGACAAGGTAATAATTAGTAAAAACTTACCTAGAAGTTTAAATTAAGAACTGTTACACTATAGGGTTTATTAAGTTATTCAGTAATCGGAGGCGGTGTACGTGAAGGCACTGTTTATCTGAAACACTCCGTACTTCTACCAGATATTATCGATAACATTTACTATAACAAATCTTTTTTTTTCATTAATTCCTTCTTTATACTTGTACAATATACAATCCTTAAGCCTAATGACAGTAGTCATCTCCTAGTTTATTAGAAAAAGATATAAAAATCTTTGTATGGAACTGTGATCTCCACAGTTCCAGCAGTGTGTTATTTTGATGTTGTTTACATGTTTTGTTTTTTTGGTCTGTTTATTGAAAGAAGGGGTTCGGAAGCAACACGTGAGGATGTAAGGAGAGAGAGCACTGTTACTTCTGCAGTGCCGACCCTGGTGCGGAACTGTGCTCTCCACAGTTCCAGCAGTGTGATATTTTGATATTGTGCAGATGTTTTGTTTTGTTTGGTCTGTTTATTGAAAGAAGGGGTTCGGAAGCAACACGTGAGGCTGTAAGGAGAGAGAGTACTGTTACTTCTGCAGTGCCGACCCTGGTGCGGAACTGTGCTCTCCACAGTTCCGGCAGTGTGATATTTTGTTGTTGTGCAGATGTTTTGTTTTGTTTGGTCTGTTTATTGAAAGAAGGTTTTCGGAAGCAGCACGTGAGGCTTTAAGGAGAGAGAGCACTGTTACTCCTGCAGTACCGTCCCTGGTTAACGTTTTATTTTTTTTTATTCTGCATGTATGGAACGTTCCCTTTATTTTTAGTTTAGTTGGTAAAAGGAATATTAAAGCGTTTTAATGTTTTTTTTCAGTTGTGAAATGAAGATGGGGGAAAGCAAGGGCGATATGAACCTGAAATATATCCGAAAACGTGTTGGAAGGGTGAAGGACAAGGTAATAATTAGTAAAAACTTACCTAGAAGTTTAAATTAAGAACTGTTACACTATAGGGTTTTTTAAGTTATTCAGTAATCGGAGGCGGTGTACGTGAAGGCACTGTTTATCTGAAACACTCCGTACTTCTACCAGATATTATCGATAACATTTACTATAACAAATCTTTTTTATCATTAATTCCTTCTTTATACTTGTACAATATACAATCCTTAAGCCTAATGACAGTAGTCATCTCCTAGTTTATTAGAAAAAGATATAAAAATCTTTGTATGGAACTGTGATCTCCACAGTTCCAGCAGTGTGTTATTTTGATGTTGTTTACATGTTTTGTTTTTTTGGTCTGTTTATTGAAAGAAGGGGTTCGGAAGCAACACGTGAGGCTTTAAGGAGAGAGAGCACTGTTACTTCTGCAGTGCCGACCCTGGTGCGGAACTGTGCACTTAACAGTTCCAGCAGTGTGATATTTTGATATTGTGCAGATGTTTTGTTTTGTTTGGTCTGTTTATTGAAAGAAGGGGTTCGGAAGCAACACGTGAGGATGTAAGGAGAGAGAGCACTGTTACTTTGCAGTGCCGACCCTGGTGCGGAACTGTGCTCTCCACAGTTCCAGCAGTGTGATATTTTGATATTGTGCAGATTTTTTGTTTTGTTTGGTCTGTTTATTGAAAGTAGGGGTTCGGAACGAACACGTGAGGCTTTAAGGAGAGAGAGCACTGTTACTTCTGCAGTGCCGACTCTGGTATGGAACTGTGCCCTCCACAGTTTCAGCAGTGTGATATTTTGATGTTGTTCAGATGTGTTGTTTTTTTTTGGTCTGTTTATTGAAAGAAGGGGTTCGGAAGCTACACGTGAGGCTGTAAGGAGAGAGCACTGTTACTTCTGCAGTGCCGGCCCTAGTGCGGAACTGTGCTCTCCACAGTTCCAGCAGTGTGATATTTTGATATTGTGCAGATGTTTTGTTTGGTCTGATTATTGAAAGTAGGGGTTCGGAAGCAACACGTGAGGCTTTAAGAAGAGAGGGCACTGTTACTTCTGCAGTGCCTACCCTGGTGCGGAACTGTTCTCTAAACAGTTCCAGCAGTGTGATATTTTGATATTGTGCAGATGTTTTGTTTTGTTTGGTCTGTTTATTGAAAGAAGGGGTTCGGAAGCAACACGTGAGGCTTTAAGGAGAGAGAGCACTGTTACTCCTGCAGTACCGTCCCTGGTTAACGTTTTATTTTTTTTTATTCTGCATGTATGGAACGTTCCCTTTATTTTTAGTTTAGTTGGTAAAAGGAATATTAAAGCGTTTTAATGTTTTTTTTCAGTTGTGAAAAGAAGATGGGGGAAAGCAAGGGCGATATGAACCTGAAATATATTTGAAAACGTGTTGGAAGTGTGAAGGACAAGGTAATTATTAGTAAAAACTTACCTAGAAGTTTAAATTAAGAACTGTTACACTATAGGGTTTTTTAAGTTATTCAGTAATCGGAGGCGGTGTACGTGAAGGCACTGTTTATCTGAAACACTCCGTACTTCTACCAGATATTATCGATAACATTTACTATAACAAATCTTTTTTTTTCATTAATTCCTTCTTTATACTTGTACAATATACAATCCTTAAGCCTAATGACAGTAGTCATCTCCTAGTTTATTAGAAAAAGATATAAAAATCTTTGTATGGAACTGTGATCTCCACAGTTCCAGCAGTGTGTTATTTTGATGTTGTTTACATGTTTTGTTTTTTTGGTCTGTTTATTGAAAGAAGGGGTTCGGAAGCAACACGTGAGGCTTTAAGGAGAGAGACTGTTACTTCTGCAGTGCCGACCCTGGTATGGAACTGTGCCCTCCACAGTTCTAGCAGTGTGATATTTTGATATTGTGCAGATTTTTTGCTTTGTTTGGTCTGTTTATTGAAAGTAGGGGTTCAGAAGCAACACGTGAGGCTTTAAGGAGAGAGAGCACTGTTACTTCTGCAGTGCCGACCCACAGTTCTCTCCACAGAGAGAACTGTGCTCTTTTTTCATTAATTCTTTCTTTAATTTTTCATTAATTCCTTCTTTATACTTGTACAATATACAATCCTTAAGCCTAATGACAGTAGTCATCTCCTAGTTTATTAGAAAAAGATATAAAAATCTTTGTATGGAACTGTGCTCTCCACAGTTCCAGCAGTGTGATATTTTGATATTGTGCAGATGTTTTGTTTGGTCTGTTTATTGAAAGAAGGGGTTCGGAAGCAACACAAGAAGGTTTAAGGAGAGCGAGCACTGTTACTTCTGCAGTGCCGACCCTGGTATGGAACTGTGCCTTCCACAGTTTCAGCAGTGTGATATTATGATGTTGTTCAGATGTTTTGTTTTTTTGGTCTGTTTATTGAAAGAAGGGGTTCGGAAGCTACACGTGAGGCTGTAAGGAGAGAGCACTGTTACTTCTGCAGTGCCGACCCTGGTGCGGAACTGTGCTCTCCACAGTTCCAGCAGTGTGATATTTTGATATTGTGCTGATTTTTTGTTTTGTTTGGTCTGTGTATTGAAAGTAGGGGTTCGGAAGCAACACGTGAGGCTTTAAGGAGAGAGAGCACTGTTACTTCTGCAGTGCCGACCCTGGTGCGTAACTGTGCTCTCCACAGTTCCAGCAGTGTGATATTTTGATATTGTGCGGATTTTTTGTTTTGTTTGGTCTGTTTATTGAAAGAAGGGGTTCGGAAGCAACACGTGAGGCTTTAAGGAGAGAGAGCACTGTTACTTCTGCAGTGCCGACCCTGGTATGGAACTGTGCCTTCCACAGTTTCAGCAGTGTGATATTATGATGTTGTTCAGATGTTTTGTTTTTTTGGTCTGTTTATTGAAAGAAGGGGTTCGGAAGCTACACGTGAGGCTGTAAGGAGAGAGCACTGTTACTTCTGCAGTGCCGACCCTGGTGCGGAACTGTGCTCTCCACAGTTCCAGCAGTGTGATATTTTGATATTGTGCTGATTTTTTGTTTTGTTTGGTCTGTGTATTGAAAGTAGGGGTTCGGAAGCAACACGTGAGGCTTTAAGGAGAGAGAGCACTGTTACTTCTGCAGTGCCGACCCTGGTGCGGAACTGTGCTCTCCACAGTTCCAGCAGTGTGATATTTTGATATTGTGCGGATTTTTTGTTTTGTTTGGTCTGTTTATTGAAAGAAGGGGTTCGGAAGCAACACGTGAGGCTTTAAGGAGAGAGAGCACTGTTACTTCTGCAGTGCCGACCCTGGTATGGAACTGTGCCCTCCACAGTTCCAGCAGTGTGATATTTTGATGTTGTTCAGATGTTTTTTTTTTTTGGTGTGTTTATTGAAAGAAGGGGTTTGGAAGCTACACGTGAGGCTTTAAGGAGAGAGAGCACTGTTACTTCTGCAGTGCCGACTCTGGTATGGAACTGTGCCCTCCACAGTTCCAGCAGTGTGATATTTTGATATTGTGCAGATATTTTGTTTTGTTTGGTCTGTTTTTTGAAAGTAGGGGTTCGGAAGCCATGTTGGAAGGGTGAAAGACAAGGTTATAATTAGTAAAAACTTACCTAGAAGTTTTAATTAAGAACTGTTATACTATAGGGTTTTTTAAGTTATTCAGTAATCGGAGGCGGTGTACGTGAAGGCACTGTTTATCTGAAACACTCCGTACTTCTACCAGATATTATCGATAACATTTACTATAACAAATCTTTTTTTTTCTTTAATTCTTTCTTTATACTTGTACAATATACAATCCTTAAGCCTAATGACAGTAGTCATCTCCTAGTTTATTAGAAAAAGGTATAAAAATCTTTGTATGGAACTGTGATTTCCACAGTTCCAGCAGTGTGTTATTTTGATGTTGTTTACATGTTTTGTTTTTTTTTGGTCTGTTTATTGAAAGAAGGGGTTCGGAAGCAACACGTGAGGATGTAAGGAGAGAGAGCACTGTTACTTCTGCAGTGCCGACCCTGGTGCGGAACTGTGCTCTCCACAGTCCAGCAGTTCGATATTTTGATATTGTGCAGATTTTTGTTTTGTTTGGTCTGTTTATTGAAAGTAGGGGTTCGGAAGCAACACGTGAGGCTTTAAGGAGAGAGAGCACTGTTACTTCTGCAGTGCCGACCCTGGTGCGGAACTGTGCTCTCCACAGTTCCAGCAGTGTGATATTTTGATATTGTGCAGATTTTTTGTTTTGTTTGGTCTGTTTATTGAAAGTAGGGGTTCGGAAGCAACACGTGAGGCTTTAAGGAGAGAGAGCACTGTTACTTCTGCAGTGCCGACCCTGGTGCGGAACTGTGCTCTCCACAGTTCCAGCAGTGTGATATTTTGATAATTTCCTGTTCAATACAGCGATACGAGTACTCGCCGCATGAATTTATAGCTCGAGTATCCTACATGCTCAGTGGCTTGGAATTCAACCTCTGCTCACGAGCCTCCATTGATCAGCAGGAGACCACCGTCAGCCACATTGTTGTGTTCCAGGTGAGTTCTGAACTATTTTAAGGCCTCCAATCTGGAAGCAGGTAGTTTACTGACTTCTCTTCGTGTAAGGTCAAAGAATTTGTAGATGTTCAACGTTGTTATAAATGCCGCCAGTTTGGACACATACCTGAACTGTGTAATCATCTGGTGGTAGTATGCTTCCACTATGTTGATGAGAGACAAAAAGCGAGACGAGTATATTAAGAAGTCGGCAGGCCCGACTTGTGTTAACTGCAGACGTCTTCGGAGGGGCCATAAGCAATCTGTAAATAGTAAGTATTGTGCGCGTTATAAGCGGGATCTCATAATGTATTACAATTTAATATCGTTAGATGGTTAAAATTCGGCAATTAATTGCGTAGGGGGCTTACATTGCACAGATTCAACTTGGCGAGATCGCGAAATTGATTCTATTATAAGGGGATCACTTTTTCTAATTTCCTGACTTCCTCTTCGTCCCAGACCTAAACCCTCTTGGATATCCATCGATCCTGGCCTCACATCCAAAAAACCCCCAAAATTTCCCCCCTCCAAATAAAAATCTTTGCCAGGTAAAATCCTTCAGTTTCTAGGCGTTTTACGCCATTTCTGACCCATCCGATCCCTGAGCGAAATACCGTACCCAAAAAAAAAGTGAAACGCGTAAATATCTCAAACCAGCGCCATCGAGCGGGTTCATTTTTTGCAGAGATAATTCTTTCCATGTAACATGTATTCTGAATATGAGGAAAATCGGATAATAAATACAATTTTTTCAAAATATCTCGACGCTAGCTCGTGAAAAAAAACTACTGTTACCAGGCCAGTTTTTAATGTGTTGATTTATTTAAGAAAAGAGAGTCGTGTTTTGGTGTGCTTTTTGTGCAGGATACACGAGCTAAGGGTTCATAACATGACGTCGTTTAGCTCGGAGAAGATCACGATGATGCTCATCAAAGACCGATTGGCGGTGAGGCGGCCAGTCGGCGTATCGTTGTTTCCAACAAGACGAAATATATTCAAAGTCCTCCCTGAGACAATTATAAGGGGATTCACTTTTTCTCGTTTTTCTGACTTTCTGATCGTCCCACACCAAAACCACCCCGGATCTCCACCGATCCGGGACACGGCTATATCTTGACCCCAAATCCAAAAAAACCCAAAAATGTCCCTTTCCCCAAAAAAATATTTGCCAGGGCAAATCCTTCAGTTTCTAGGTGTAACACGCCACTTCTGACCTTTCCGACCATTGATCTAAAATACCCTAGCCAAATAAAAAATGAATTGCCTAGAAAAGGGAAGATTTGGTCTGGCAAAAATTTTTTTGGTGGGGGGGGGTTAATTTTAAGTTATGAAATAGTAGTAATTATTTCTGCTCGTCATCGTTCAATAAGAGCTTAAATTTATACATTTAATAATTCAACAAAAAATTAAGCATGAAAATAAGCTGAATTCATACAGGTAATCGAATGTGGGATTTACTGAAGATTATGTATTAATCAGTGATTTTACTAAATAAACTGCAAAGTACAGAGTACATAAAAATCATTCATCTGGTTATCAGTAATATTAGCCTTTGAGAAACTATTCAGTCTTTCATGCAGTTATGCTTAATATTGTGTGACACCAATTAAACGGTAAATTCCACTCATTTATTCAATGGATAAACAGACGCTCCTGTGTGTCCATTGAATAAATGTGTGGAGAAAATTGAATAGTTATGTGGAGAATTTTAGTAAAAAGATTTCCTTGCGCCTGGTATCTGATTATCTTGATCGTTTAATAAGACTCCGAAAAAACAAACTGACATTGTCATTACCATGTAATCTTTTTTAATTTAATTATTTCAAAGTAAATTTCATATAAGCAATATTTTATAAATAATCATTACCTCCTGCTGCAGTTAAAAAACACGTTTTAATTCAGTTAAAAATATATATGTAATTCGGTATAAAAAAAAATTACAATTAAAATTGTAAACCGTAGAGTCTCGCAGATATCATTTCTTTCGCTCAAAAAACAAAAATTTCTGTAACATAAATAAAATTTGTTTTTAACAAAACGATAATGATATCAAAAAAAGGTAAGACACTTCATTTCTGTTATCAAAATCTGTTATTAATTCAGAATTTTCTTTAAAAGAAATACTTGTTAAATATATGTAATAGACAATAGATATACAATAATAGATAATAAACAATGTGTAAGCGTTCCATATAATAAGAAAAAAAATTTTTTTTACAAAATTCTTACCAGTCCGATTTCATTCATTAAACAACGAATAATCATAAAAATTGTATTATTTCTGTGAATGTGATATGTATTATATATAAATGAAAGAGTTTTGTAACAAATTTTTCTTTTTTTTTGCTTACCATATGGATCTCTTTAACATTGTTTATTATCTATTATTGTATATCTATTATCTATTACATATATTTAACATGCATTTTGTTTTAAAGGAAATTCTAAATTATAACAGATTTTGATAATAGGAATGTAGTGTCTTACCTTTTTTGAAATCACTGTTTACAATTTCATTGTAATTTTTTTTTGATATCGCTGCGTTTTGTTGATTATTCTTTTATTTTTATTTTTATGAATTACTGATTGTTATCTTATGGTTTATTATTAAAATTTATTGCCTAAGAACATACAAATTGAATTTCATGGCCAGTTTTTTTTTTGTTCATAGACATATCATTAACTTCATACCATATTTTTTGTCTTTTTTAATAAAACTAGTGTAATGACCTTTACAAATCGAAAATCCGTGATGTAATATTGTAGTTATTACTTTGTCTTTTGTTTTTTTATCATTAAATTCGATTTTACCAATCATATTTATTTCTGTTTTATTTATTCCTTTTTGTAATAAAGCTAATATAATCTCTTGTAAACTAATACGTTTATTTTTTATTTTTTTAAAGTGATGGGAATTAAAAAAATTGTTTCATCTTCAGTACTTTCATTTACATAAGAACATTTATTAATAATAAAACAAGCTGTAGTATATTTTCTTTTACATTTTATTATTTCGTGTACATTATCAAGTTTTTGTTTGCTACCTAGTACTGTTAAGTACTGTGCTATCTAGCGGCGCGATTTGTAAAAGTACATTAAAAAAGTGAATAAAATGATATACTCGAGTCCCGGGGTTCATAAAATGGAAAAAAACGTTGTACAAGAAAATTCGAGGTATTTTTTGAAAGCATTCTTTATTACTGATCTAATTGAATTGAAATATAATCACGTTTAAATCAATATTCACGTTTATTTTTTCCCCATTTTCATTTTACTGTTAGGTTAGGTCATGTTTTTTTAGAATTGTAAACGTAGTTAGTTGACTTCGTCGCCTCTTACCGACGAAGTTGTAATTAACTCCGTGATAAACAACTCTCAGCTTTGGTTGTAAAGCTGCTCTCAGAACATGCCTAAAGTCTGACTGATAAGTGTTACATACAATCTTCTGTACCGTCTAATGATTTTTTTTTATTTACAACCACAAATTTCCTAAACAAAGTTATTCGTTTTATTTTCAGCAAATATATTGTACGGGAAATATTTAGTTATAATGTGCTTCTTTGATTTGAATTTATGATGCTAAATAAACTAAATTTTTATAAAATTATTTATTGATTTTAAATAAATAGCTTTAAATTATGCATACTAGTATATAATTATTTTATTTATTTATTCCCATGAAAAGTTGTTTTTTTATTTGCAAAAAAAATTACCTAGTTGATAAACGTGATATTATTTGTAAAATATTTTGTACTATGATATTTATATAAATAATTTTCAATTTTTCATAAAAATAATGAAATTTCGTTTAACCTTTTGGTTTAAATAGATGCAAGACAATGAGTGGCCGAAGATTAAAAACCTAGTTTTTACATAAAGTTATTTCTAAGTGGGTAAAAGTGGAAAATTTCTTGTTCACCTTTAGAAAATAAAGAAATCAAGTCCTAATTTGTTCTCAGGTGATTTCAAAGAGGTTAAAACACCAGTTTAATAGGAGAAAATTGAATGAAAAGAAAGTGCAACTTGCTTTCAAAGGTAGAGATTTCTAAACAAAAATTACTTTAATCGCTTGAAGAAAATTTGTCACACGTTCAGATATTTCCGAAAAATTATCATATCTAATACTTCTTCCTAGAAATATTAATATCCTAAACTTAATACTTTCATTAGGAAACCGAATTCATATTTAATAATTAATATTATTTACGAAGATCCAAAAAAAACCCAACAAAAAACAATAAATTAAAATTGTTTCAATTTGTTTGAGGTTCTCACACTAATCCTTACGGAGGATAGTGTAAGGAAACATAGTGAGTGGTCTTGGGAGAGTTGGAAAAAAACTTTCTGTCTATCTCTCTTTTAGTTTGGTACGTTACCTCTCCTTTATTCCCCACCTACTATTATTATTAACATCATTAATAATAAAAAGTTAAATATTAAGCGCGTATGAAATAAAAATAAGAAAAAACAATAATGAAAATATACACGTGTACAACTGAAATTTGAAAATGATAATTGAGTCAAAGAGATTATTCACTTAGTTAAATTATTAATTTCAGATTTAAATAATCTATTAAAACAATAATTCTATTTTCCAACACGTGTTTGCAATAGTTTAACAATTAAAAAAAATAATTGTTTAATATACTTACTTAATATTAAAACTTGCAATTTTAGTATATAATTCATTATATCCATAAATCCAACCAAGAAATACTGTGTATATAAATAAATATATTTATCTATTGAAACAATCCAGTTTTTCTGTTTGAAATGTTCATTGATGGATCTCAAAATTAGTAGCCAGAAGAATACATGCAATAATTTATAAAATGCAAGGTTTTTATATTTCTTTAAACAGCTTTGGAACTAAAGCTGAACAGTTAATTACTTTTATCGAAAACATATGCTTATTGAACTGGTTTTTATCTGCAGAAGAAGTTACTGATTTTCTGTGAAACATCGCATTCATCGTAATACTTTACTTGAAAGAATTGAATGAAATTAATTAACTAATATGTTAAAGGTCAAAATCGACGTTTATTGATTCGTCTTTGCGCCCTAGTTTTATAAGTTAATCAGAAAACAAGCGCAGTGAATATTTCCAATAAAATGTTTCAGTTATTTATTTGTTCATTGCATCAATAAATGGGATGTGCTTGGATTTTTTCCCATTTTTCTTGCATTGCTGTGTTTAAGCATTACAATGAAAAAATTTCAAATTAAACATTTTTTAACAGCATTATCTTCAACAAGAGAACCAACATGATACTATTAGTTTTGTACCTATAAGCGTCTTTTTTTAAATTATATTAAAAATTCCTTTCTCTTTCCAAGCAGTTGTATGCCAAATAGACTTCATCTAATAATTACTAATCCTAATCACATAAAATGTAAATAAAATGTTTAATAAAATTATATCAAATAATAAAAAACTTGGGTAGATTTATATCTTAATATCAGAAAGTAAGATAATTAAATAATAAGAAAAAGTAAATCTGACTAAAAATTATAAAAATAAATTATTTTAATTTACAAATATGTACAAAAAAATTCTTTACAAAATAAATAAATAAACAAAGTGCATAAATTTATATTTTAGCCTTTGAAAGGAATTGACAACACAACTCCGCCTCCTCTATCGTGTTTAGGTCCTTGGTTGTTACCCCAATTTTTTTGGTAGAAAGCGTTAGCATCCACTTTTGCACCATTCTTTCCTTGCCATAAATTGTAATTGTAATCGCCTCTTAAAGAACTACCTTGACCGGGAGTATGTGTTCCTTGTAGGACGACACTTCCTTTCTCTTCCGGCGATCTCCTTTCTCTAACAGCCTGTTACAAAAAAAAAGAAAAGAAATAATGCATTAAGAATACGTATATTGTATAAAATTTCTCAAACATATCTTATAAAAAATAAATACCTTTAATCGTAAATTGTGTAACCCTAATCCCCTACTGATATTAAATAACATATTACAAACTGAATAGTACAATTTTTAAAAATTATACAAATTTCATCCAAATTCAATTTTTTATAATTTTTAAAAATTATGGGGGTAAATTACAACTTGTCAAAACAGTTTTATGTGCACCTCTAGAAAGTTTTACCAAATTAAAATTAAGTGTTCAATTTCGTTTTTTTTAGTTTGTGTTTTCCTTTCAATATTCTCATCTTATTTTACGATTTTGATAATATTTTTGAAAATAAATTTATTTGGCTATTTTTTGCAAAGCGTCACCAAGGTTGCTTTCTTCGGTGAATGAAACGAATGTAATTTTTATCTCGTATCTAATTAGAAAATACAGTAATTCAACGTTACGTTAAGAATGTGTAAACAATCGAATTGTTTGAAAGAAGATTCAACAATATTTTTTAAAAATTTTACTCCAGATAACATAAATTTTAGCTTTATTTGTGGAGGTTATCGGCCAAAGTAAAACTGCTGAAAGACTGAATTTTTTACCGTATTTTACACAAATAGTAAATATATTGGCCACTCTTACATGTTAATTTATTACCAGATTTAATGAGTATGACATTTACTTAAAAATCATAGCTATACGTACAATTCGGAAGAAAATTTGACGAAGCAATATGCATATGTATGATGCATAAAACCAATAAAGCACTACAATACAGATAAAATAATAATTATGTTAATACTATAAAAATATATTACTTTTTCAGATTTTGGATTATTATGTTAATATATAATGAAATTGATTTCAGTCAATAAATTGCATTTACAATGAATATCTGTCGATAAATTTCTTTCTTTATTATTTTTTGTTATTATAACCGTGCTTTAACTTTTGTTTGATGGAACTATAGATCAAGTAACCTATAATTTATTAGAATCTTACGAAATTCTAATAAATTGGATTCTAAATATGTCTACTGCAAATAAGTTGTTATTTATAGTCATAATAAAATGACACGAAATGATAGATTTAAACGTATTCCAAAACATGCTACTTATGTAATAACCTGTTCTCTATAAGAAAGTTGTATATTGTAATATGTGTATGTTTGTGTGAATGCGTGCGCGTTTTGCACAAGAGTTGAGTTGATATAATATTAAGTAATTTTAAATGTAATTAATAATTTATTACATTTATAAATTACATTAAATCACTTATCTTTTTATGAGTACATTAATATGATTATATTATTTTTGATTTGAGTAAATCATTGTAATATGTGTCATATATATTATAATATACATATACACATAAATATTCACGCTTGAAATTTGAAACATTTATAGCAAAAAAAAAAAATTTTCAGAGAATTCTGAATTTTGTTAATGTTCAAATAACCCGGTCAGAACTATGTTTTAAAATTTATTTATTCAGATAACCTCAGATATTTTAATATTATTTATAAAAGTTTTATCTTACTGTTTCGAATGTGTCTTCAGTTTCATACGGCAGTTGTTCTTCGTATAATGGTACAGCCGCTGATAGTGTTGAAATGATGCACACTAATAATGCTGCAGTGAATATTACCAACTTCATCTTAACCTTGATTAAAATAAAACAACACTTTCTTAACATAATTCTTTAGCGTACACTTTATAAACTGTGTTAAAATTAAAACAAAAGAATTAAATGTTAGATTTAAAAAACGAATCCTGTATTGCCAATAAATTAAAGTTTTTATTTTATTTTATTTTATTTTTATAATCTGAAATATTTTTTATTACCCGTCAGTCCATCTTTTGCTTATGATAAAAAATAAACATGTCAAAGTACTTAATTTTCTTTATAGCTGTTTTTATTAAAAAAGATATTTATTACATTTGATGTTTTAAATGTATAATTATTATCTAATGCATTAACTTGATATGAATTTTATGTCCGTTATTATTATATTAACTATAAATGTAAAACAGCACTCATAACAATTTTCTTCCAGAAGTATAGGAATTTGTTGCGGGTTATTAAATATCTCTCTTAATGTACGCTTACAAAGTGAAAAAGGCAGTGAAAAATGTTTTGTTGGTTATTCTAGTATATTAGACCTGTGGATGATATTTATAATACATAAGAATATATATTATCCACAGAATAATTTCAAGCTTCAAATTTTGAAAGTATTATATAGTTTTAAACAAATTTTATAAACATTAGCTAAAAATTACAGTACACATAATATGCAGGTATATTAAGACATAATAAAACAATTTCCTATTCGTTTATATTGTTCTGAATAAATAATTAATAAAATTTAAAACTATGAATCATTAAATCTTGCTATCAGTGATTAACATCCTTTATGTAGAACAAGGTAGAAATGAATAATTAACAAACAGAAAAATATATTCCAATTACATTGGAAAGGATCGCATAAAATTCAAACTCTTGAACTGAAGTAACGAAAAAAATATTATCGGATCTTATTAGTATAAAATCAAGACGATTACTAAAGTATAATACTGTTAATTGAATCCCACCGACGAAATTATCTTGCCAATACAGACAATAGAATTTACTTGTAGAAGTCTTTAATAAAATTAGTTAATTTCAATTAATTTGAGAATACATCTATTATATAAGAGTTTCTTTACTTTTAAGTACGTAAAAGAAAAAATAAATACTATATATTGTAATATATTAATACTATATTAAAATAGATCTACTCGTCTTTTCTAGTGTTCATTGAGAAAAATAAAATTTATCTTTCTACTTTTACAATGCTGGCCTTAGCCTAATGTTACAAGTAAACTTAAGATATTAATAATTTTATCGGTAAGCTAAATACATTTCTATCGACTATTTTGTTTTACACCTTTAATTATTATTTATATATATTTTTTTTATTAATTTGAGACACATTTATTAATTTATTAATAAATTATTAATTTATTAATTAGTGAATTAATTAAAAAATAAAATTTTATTCGGCACAAAACGATATCAATTCTGTTTTATGTTTACATTAATAATTAAAAAAAAAACTATATAATAAAAAATTGTATGCTTGTACTTACAGAGATATTTATATGTTGTCCAAAGAATAAAGTAGTACTGCTTCACTCGAAGTATAAGTATGCAATGATAGAAATGCCTCCATCGCAGATCATTTATATACTTAACTAGAAACTCAGACAGTGATTCCCCGCGCTGAACCCACCACAGATCAGCAACCTCCATCACTTATGCAGCCTTATTTGCATGTTATTCCCCTAAACTGTTATATTCATGATAAGTAACAACTTCTCTTTCTATTATTTAGAATATAGCGTTACCAAGTATCAAAATGATTACAGAAAGAGAAAATATGATTTAGAAGTACTTTTTTCTTACCTTTTCATTATGCAACTCAACAACAAAACAATGTTCGTCTCAGTACGTATAACGAGTTCCATGAAATTCGTTATTCCCCGTGTCTTTGTATATATTTAATGAATGTATCATTTATTTTACTAGAGGCATTTCTTTTAATGATCAGAGTAAATATGTTCATGTGATTTATTGAAACAATAAAAATCGTGCAGGATATAAAATCAGACTTGTTAGTCTTAACTACCAATATTAAAGGAGGTACTATTATTAATTTTTAAAAAATTTTTGTTTTTATATATATATATATATATATATAAAATGTATCTTCCTTTCACTCTCACTCACTTCACAAACACACACACACACACACTTTCCCTGACTCTCACTTACTCACTGTCTCTCTTTTTCTCCTTCTCTTTTAAAAGAAGAAAGGACGAGTTTTTTTATGAACGTTTGTTCAGTTTTAATCAAAGAAGAATATTTAATTTTTTTTTATATTGAAGTTTCATAGTTTTGACATTTCTTTAGAAATGTTTAAGTGTTTTTAACGTGTTTTGAAGAATTTTTAGTGTGCTAGTTTTAATTATTTTTAAGTGGCAAAGGCCCCTTAACCCTTTATGTTTGTAAGGGTTTTAATATCCTTTCACAAATCTATTTCTGGGAGATCTGTTTTGACAAGATTAGTCTTTCTGACTATGTCACTAATATTCTTATTAAGGACGGAATGAAATAATTTTTTCTTTTTTGTGGAAAGGGGCTAATGACCATAGTGGTCGATGCTTCTAAAACATTAAAAAAGAAAAAAAAATAATGCCAATGTACATTATAATAATTTAATTCATTTTCAAATATTTTATTGTTTAATTACTACATTTTTGTCAGCAGTACTTAATATTTCTTATAGTACGTCACCGCACCCATATATCCTAAAACTCACTGTAGCATTCATTTTTAGTGCGGAATGGTGATTCTACGCCTTTGCAAATGTTCACAGTAAGAGTCAATGGATTAACCATATTTTACTAAAATTGTGCTTCATAAATTCAAATTATCCCGGATAATCGGGGTTCTTTTAATCTAGAGAAAAAGTTAAAAAAAAGTATTTAAAAAAAATTTAAGAAAATCTTTGCAGTATTTTTAATTAAAAGAAAATATAAAATTCATTAGAACAGTTATTAAAGACAATAAAACTTTATTCCATTGGTACTGAACTGTTTACGGGTATGCCATTACTATTTTTAAAATAAAAGCGAGTTAATATAGGTACATAGATTTACTAATTATGAACACTATAAACTGTGTTTTTCTTTGAGTGGTAAATATTTATTATTATTATCCTTTCACTTTGGATATCTATATGTTTTGTACTTATAATGTTGGGATATTATTATGTACGTTTATTTGAGATTGTTTGAAACGACCGTAAATAAATCAGTAGGACAACTATGTTTACCTTTTGTTTTAGTTGGAAATCTTTAAAGATCATACTAGTAATCCTTAAAACAACATAGGGAAATTTGCTCATATGTTTCGTTGCCTACTAGCATGGAACCATGGATTTCATATATAATATTCAACAGTATCTTTTTTAGCAACCCTTATTGCTCTGTCAGAGCTAATCGATAAAAAAAAAAATAAGGGGAGTTATTATTAAAAAGCAATTCTATAATATAAAATTTTAAAAATAATAATTTTTAATTGCTTTTCTTAAACTCACAATGTTGTTTTTTTCAAGTTTGTCCTCAAATCTTGCATCCTTAATTTAATATACTTCATGACATTGCCGATTGATGAAATTTTGTACAGTTACTAAGCCCGGGTAAAAATACAATATTCTACAATTACTTTTGCAAACATCTCCCCTACGGAAGTAAATTAAGGGTGGAGATTAAGAGTGCGGGTGTAAAAAATTGCAAAATCTGCTAAACGGCTATGCGGAGTTTTCGGGGTCGCAAATGACAAATCCGATAGCCGTTTGACATAAACAAAATGACAAAAACTTAGTACGAGAATTTTTGTGGTTTCGAATTTGACAACATTTCGTCATCACTCATAAATATAAATATTCACAAATGATTTTTGGCGGGCAGTATGTTGAAACACAGCTCCTTAATTAATAATTTAAGTAAATGAAATAAAAACTTCACTATAAAACTTTACTATGCAAAATCTTTACTATTTCTTTACTTGTACAGTAAATGTTTGAGTGAAAATTTGTTTGATATTTTATAAATATACTAGAACTTTTTTCAGTATATGATGTTATCTTTTGAAATCCAAATTAACCTATTAATTAAATTCATGCAAAATATGATAATAAATTGATTAAAGTATGATTAAAAAGTATAACGCAAATTTTAAAAAATTTTGAAAACTTTTCGTAATATTATTCTTATGCATACTTCATTCATATAATTATTATTTTTTTAATATAATAATAATAATTCCACAAGATAAACAGATTACAAATGAAAATAAAATTATTTACATTTATAAATTCTTAATGCACCAGCTTAGTAGACATACAACCAAACAACATAAAATACAATTAAAATAAAAAAAAAGTAAACAATTATTACATAATCCTGTGGAACTAGGTACCCTCTGCAGTAATAACTGTTTTCGGGATTACAATCCATTATTTTTAAATGAGCAAAATGATAAACTAACCATTTATTGAATAATGGTCAAGTGTAAATTTCCAAGTGGATTTAAAAAGTAATTACACGATACATGTCTTGCAGTACTAAAATTTCAGTTAGTGACAAGATTATAAATACATACATACAGATTAAATAAATCAGAACCATAAATACAATACAAGAATACAGGGATAAAATTGAAAATGAAATTAATCGTAGAAAAAATTTGAAAGAAAAATAATGATAACAAAATTAAAATTTAATAAAAATATGAAACTTTTAGAGTCATCGATTCCACCCATAATCAAAGGCCAATCAATTAAAAAAACTCTCTTCATCTTCAATTGACAACAACGAATCATAAAATTGATAATGAAACCTTATTACATTATAATATCACGGATATTATATATCCTATTATATTATATTATCATTATATTGTAATGATAATAAGTTGTTATTACATGTAATTCATGTAAACAATTTATTTTCCTTATTTTGAGATAAAGTAATCAAACTGAATTTAAAAATTTTGTGAATTTTTTTCAGTACTCATTCAAAGAAATTAGTTTACCATTGTTCTTAAATACACATTTTTTATTATCACAATTTTTTAATATTTACAGTGATGTTTTAATAAGCGTCGGCAGGATCAAATTTTATTGCTAAAGATTTATTTCTGATGAATAAGCGTTACATATATAATACAAATCAACCTTACACACACACACACACACACACACACATACACACACACACACACACACACATACATACATACACACACACAACACACACACACACACACATACATACATACACACACAACACATACACACACACACACACACACACACACACACACACACACACACACACACACACAGTGTGTGTGTGTGAGAGAGAGAATTATTTAAAATTACCTTATTATTATTTAAAATTATATTTACATTAAATATTACTTGATTGTGTTTGTAATGAAGTGCTGTTCTTATAGTAAAAAATTGAATTTAAGTAACTAATAAATTATTTATGAATAAAAAGCAAAATACAAGTTTAAAAGCACATTTCATGGAATACATTACAAATTTGGAGATATTATTTTGCTGTTGATTTCTTGTAATAAATGGTGATTTTATTGTATAAGGTAGTAGTTGCTACATAATAACGGTGTATGGGGAATAACAGACGAATACTGCTGTAATAGTTGATGTAGGTCGCTGATCTTGGTGGGTACAGCGCGGGGAATCACTGTCTAGGCTTCTTGTTTAGTATATTAATGAACTACAATGAACGCGTTTCTATCATTGCACTTTCATACATCGACTAAAACAGTATTATTTAATTCAATAAACTATCTATAAAATCATTTCTTCATTTCTCTGTAAGTATCAAAAATATTATTGTTTAGATAAATAATATTAAGTATTAATCTTTATTCATTTATATTTTTGTTTACGAAATATATAAATTTGTCTTTCAACTTTTAATTAACTAATTTATTAAAAGGACTGACTAACAAAAAAGTAACAGAAATAAAGCATAACAATATAAAGAAATGTATATATGCTTACAGATAAAATTATTCTATCAGATTTTTAAATTCAGAAAAGAAATATCATTTTTAATATTTTCCTAAAACTGTGGGAAAATATAAAAATTGAACAGATTTATATGCATTATTTTTTTTTATATTTTGTTAGACCTTATTGCTTCTTCTATATATATATATATATATATAGAAGAAATTTGAAAAGAATTATATATATATATATATATAATTCTTTTCAAATTTAATATCGAGTATCGTTTAAATTTTAAAGATATATCTTAATTGTTATGTTGTTGAAAACGTCACTAACATACTGACAGCCTTCAGTTGGATGAGTAGCATCAACGATAAGCTGTTATAACAAGTGTTCTGTAATCATTTACAGAATAAATTAAAATGCTTTAAAATGAAAATAAAAAATTGTTTTACTATAAATTTTATTGTCTATATTATGAGTGTAATTTGGTGGATGGGACTCAGTTAACAGTATTACACTATAGTCTTGATTATACTTCTAACTACCAAGCTGTAACTGGGTTTAAATCTTGCGAAAAAATGTTTTTTGATCGAATAATTATGCACGAGGGTAATTCAAGTTTACATAAAAAATAAAACAGTGATTTTTAAAATTACTTCTGTTACAAGATTTCTTTTCGGGGAATCCATAATTTGAAATATCTATTTTATTTCTATTTAGCTCATAAATATTATTATATTCATGAATAATTTTTATGTTTGAAGGTACATACAATCTTATTAATGAAAGCGTAATTATTTTATTTTAATCAAGGTTAAGATGAAGTTGGTAATATTCACTACAGCATTATTGGTATGCGTCATTTCAACACTGACAGCGGCTGTACCATTATACGAAGAACTGCCGTATGAAACTGTAGATACATTCGAAACTGTAAGTAGCCACATTTATATACGATTTTAAAAAAAATTAGGAGATAAGTTTAGTTTTTTATAACAACTACAGAATCAAACTAAAAAAAAAACCGATCGAGGAATTTTAGGTTAATAAAAATCCAGTATCTTGTGTCACTATGAACTTTTTGGTTACCTAACAGATATTTCAAATTTCGACCAAGGATGTTTATCATTTCTGATAAAATAATTTATATTTATTTAAGTGATCTAAATAAATTATTATTAAAAAAACTTTACATGATGAAATTGGTTTTTATTAGAGACTAAATAATTAACAACTATATATTTGTATGAAAATAAATAATAGTATCTTATAAAAAATTAACTAGGGTGGTATTCTGAAATATTTATCAAATAGAAGACTCATTTAAAAGAAATAAAACACAATACAACACACACACGCACACACACACACACACACACACACATATAAACATACATATACATATATAATATATATATACATATATTTTTCTTACATATATGCACAAGAAATATCTTTAGCGAAAGGCAATATAATTAAACAATACCTAAATCTATCTTATCTTCCATTTTTGTTATGAATATAAATAGCCTGCAACTGGAAACTTGCTGCAAATAGGATTTTAATTAATATAGGGTTTTACTTGATGTAAGTCAAACAAAACTTAAAATTCTGTTATAATAACAAGAAGAATAAATAAATAGATGAAAAATAAAATAAAATAAAACAAAGAAAGCATCTTAAGAAAGAATGAGTAAAAAAACAGGTTAAATAAGCAAATATTTAATTTCTTCTATAGTAGGAAAAACAGAAATAAATTAGATTAAAAAAGTTAAAAATACTTAAAATTTAAAAATTTAACAGTAAACTATATTAAAAATAAAGACACCTTTAAAAATAAAATTACTATATTAGAGGTTTTCAAGAACAAAAGATTAGGAAAGAAAATCCGAAAATGAAATGGTCAAAAGACCGCAAAGAACAATATGCGGAGAGACTGAAGAGATAGATACTAGGAATAGTGAAAAAAACAAAGAAGAAAGAAGTGAAGAGGTTGGAACGTGGTCTTAGTGACCAAAATCGAAAAGAAAAAAAGAAGCAATTTATCAACTGAGATTCACTGAAATGCAATTCATTGACTGAAACTCATTTCATTAACTGCTATCATAATAATTTAAAATTTGAGAGGGATAATTTGCTTAGTATTGTGATTATTATTTTGTTCATATTGTAATGATTTTTGCATATTTTTATTTTTACATGCATTGAATATGTATATATATATATATATATATATATATATATATATATATATTTGTATGCATACTGGTATGCCATATTTTCTCATGATTTATACACTTACGTATTTTTTATAAACGTAACCGTATCCATATGTAAAAATTTAAGTAAATGATGTACTCACACAATTAGGTAACAAATTAATATACGTCGACAAATATTTATTATTTGTCTATACTTTTAACAGATTAAAATAAATATATTTTCGAGTTAGATAACACGTAATAAATATATTAACATCATTAGCCGGAACAAGCAATTCTAGGAACGCTTTACAAAAAAATAGTCAAATGAATTTGTTTTTAAAAAATTTAAACAGAATGACAAATGTTAAAATAAAATGTATACTGAAGTATAAGTACAAAGTAAGGAAAAAAATTGAACGGTGAAATTAAATTTAATACTATAAAATGGGTGCTACAACATTTATTTTGATACGTTATAATTTTTAAAGCTGTAACATAAGTAATTACTAACGAATGAAATATTTTTTAACTAAATTAAAAGAAAAGTACAATTAATTTTTAAAAAGTTGTTTAGTAATTATTAAGTTTTGTACTAGTTAACTCGTTAAGAATTTTTTTTGATTGGTAAAAAATTCTCTGTAGAAGCTTACAAAGAAGCTTGTATGTAGGAATATGAATATGGAAATTTGTAGCTTATGGAAAATACCGGGATTCGAATCCGAAAATTCCATATGGAAAGGCCGAGACGCTACCACTCCACCACGGAGATCGGCGGAGTGGCAGATTTAAACATAATAAGATATTAGTAATTTAAGATTTTTAAATAAAATTATAAGCTTAAGTTAATATTTTAAGACGGTTTTTATTCAAAGACTCATTTTCTATAAGAAATATTTAAGGGATTTTATAAAATATAAGCACTATTAATATTAAATATTTAAACTAGTTGATATTTTGAAAGATTAGAAAATGATTTTTATTAAAAGTTTTACATGTTATAGGTTGTTAGGGAAAGGAGATCGCCAGAAGAGAAAGGAAGTGTCGTCCTACAAGGGACACATACTCCCGGTCAAGGTAGTTCTCTAAGAGGCGATTACAATTACAATTTATGGCAAGGAAAGAATGGTGCAAAAGTGGATGCTAACGCTTTCTACCAACAAAATTTCGGTAACAACCAAGGACCTAAGCACGACAAAGGAGGCGGAGTTGTGTTGTCAATTCCTTTCAAAGGCTAAATTATAAATTTATAGACTTTATTAATTAATTTATTTATTTTTTAATTATTTTTAAATTGTTTATTTTTATAATAAAATTTTTTTTAAAATTTCCAACTACTTGTTATATTATTACATCTTATCTTTTCGTAATTAAATATAAATCTATTCAAGTTACAACGCCCTTTTAATAGATTTAACCTATTAGATATTCTGATTGCCCGTCAATCAAATTATAAAATATATTTGTTTATTAAAACTAATAGTCTAACAAGCATACAACTGTTTGGTAAAAATAACAATATTTTTACATTGTTTTAAGTTAGGTGTTAATATATAAAAAACCATAATGTAATAATCATTAATAATAATTGTAATTGTAATAATTATTGTTAATCATTCTTCATTAATAATGTAACAATTTTTTTGTATAAGAAAAAATTTGTTAACTAATTTATTATAAAGCTAACGACCGGATAGTTTGTATCAGTATTTCGTCTTGAGAAACGTGCCTCTCAATAAGTTAACGATTTTAAAACCACGGTCGACAAAGTGATGTCATTTATTCTCGTCATCGATCAGTTAGAAGTTTCTTTCAGATTGCTAATAAAGCAATCAAAAATGAAATATGACGTAAAGTTCAATCATTTATTTGTACAATGAACTTGATATCTATGAAGTCATTAAACTTCGATTTGCCTATTAGCATGTTAATTTTCAAAATTTTAATTTACTTTATGGAAAAAATTGTTTTTCATGAAACTGATGATTTATAAACAATAATTTCTTCTTCTTGCAATTTAAAAACACGTTTTATTCTAGTTAAATAAAAGTACTCCGGTATAAGTAACTAGCTGATGATCTTTGTTACAAAGCTGCTGAAAGAAAATCCTCAAGCCTACACTTTAAATTTTGCCTGTAATATCTTGTTCTTCTAATTTTTTAATCAGGTTAAAAAGAATCATCCTGAAAAAACAAAAAGGAATTTTTATTACTGATTTAAAATAAATAAATGCTGATGAAATATATATATATATAAACTGTCCATGTAATATATATATATATATATATATATCTGAACAGTTTAGTTTTAAATAATATTTATTAAATTTTTTAATAAAGTCCTTTGTAATTATGATTTTTATCAAATTACATTTTTTTTTTTTTTTAGTCACATATATTATCAGATGTATTTTACTTTCTTACTTATTAGTGTCTATAAAAATTGGTGTTTGGTGAATCAAGTTGTTTAATATATTAACAAATATAATACTATTCTTAGCGAAATATTTTGCCCTGTGATATTTATTAAAGGAATTTTTAATTATGTAATCACTGAAACTTCGCTCCCTCTTGAAAAATCTTTTATTAAGTGCGGTATGAGGAATACTATGTTCAAAGATTGAGTTTTTACTGTAGACATATTTTTAACTAAAATAAAAATGTGATGTATTTCACCGAATGGGATAGAATTTAAACTGCTCCTTTGCTATTAAAAAAAAAAAAAAAATACTATGAAAAATAGGAATATAAAAAAAATTATGTTATCTGTAGTTAATTAGAAAATAATGAAATAGATAGCGGAATAAAGCATCAAGTATTTGTTAAAATGTGATGTGTGTATTAATAAATTATGCAATATCAGAAAAGTCTTTTCTAAAAATTATACTAATACTTTTAAAGTTGAGACTTTCATGTTCACTTTTGCTATGTATTGTTTAGTTTTACATAAATTAATATTTTAAATAATAATTATTTTACATAATTATTGATTTATTAGATTAATATTATTATTATTATTATTATTATTATTATTATTATTATTATTATTATTATTATTATTATTATTATTATTATTATTATTATAAAATTAACAATAATAATTTCTTTATAAACAATGATATTACTTATTATTAAGATATCGTTTATTAAAATAACATAATTTAAAAGACTAATTATATAAAATTTCCTTCACTAGTTTATTTCACATTTCATTCCTTCCTGTACTACGTCAATTTGTTAATCTCAACTTACCTTAGATATCCTGAATTCTCAATTAATTATCTGTTTCAGGGAATTTAGAGCTTTGATTAATCAGCTACATTTTCTTCTAAAAGGAAATTTTCCATCCTGGATGACTGTATTAAATTATCCATATTTTGTTTTTTTTTTACTAAATTCTACTGCAAACTTCTCTTTTCTCCAGTATATCTTCTTAATTTCGTATTTTATCCACTGTCCTACATTCAACATTCTCCTGTAAAATGCATCCTGTGTATTGAGATTATTTACTTAAAATCAGTTTTAATTAAAGGGAACTGTAAGTAAATTTGATTAGAATAAGCATATGACCCGCAAAGAGAAGTCTCCCTTGAATCTCTTAAGAATTATAAATAATGTTATAATGAATGTTATTACAAATAATATGTTATGAATTATAATTATGTGTGTACACAAATAATATGGATATGCTTATATAACTTATACAGTCCACTCACGTATATAATAAACAATTAAATACGTAAGATAAACAATTAAATACATTATTAATGAGACCAAAGAATATTGATAAAGTCCATAACATAAAAAGAAAACACCAAGAATTATAACTCACAGTTACACAAGGAATCACAAAAACCGAACTAACGAGGTAAATCTGAAAAGTGAAACTAAAGACAATTAAAATGCATTGTTACAGGAGAGAATGTTGAATGTAGGTCAATCAAAAAATTACGAAAAAATACGTATATTTTAAAAAATTTCTCTCATTTACTAAATGTTTGTCACATATCAGCAGGTCAAAGTTTTTCATTTTCTCCTCCTCCAATTTCGACAAAATTTAGAAATAAGCTCCATCGAACAATCCCATACAGTCGTCAATGTCATCAGTGGATGTCCGGAGGCTAGAAAATTCTGCTTGGCGGCATTCTTAGACGTCCAACAGGCTTTTGATAAGGTATGGTTACCTGGTTTGCTCTATAAATTAAAATTAAAACTTCCTCAACCCTACTACCTTGTCTTACGGAATTATCTTAAGGGTTCTTTCAGGTAAGATGTAATGATGAGTTATCGAAATTCTTTGATATTAGGTCGGGTATCCCTCAGAGCTCTGTAATAGGTCCTGTGTTATATTCCATATTTACAGCGGACCTCCCAGCTCTGAAAGGTTGCATCGTCGCAACATTTGCCGATGACACTGCTATTCTCGCCGTTAACGAAGATCCTGGGCTAGCCTCGCGGGAGCTGCAAATGGCATTAGACTTGTCTGAGCACGGCAGAAAAGATGGAAGATTAAAGTTAATCAGGATAAATCATAGCATGTCACAATCGCCATGCGAAAGGGTGACTGCCCCAACGTGTACATGGATGTTGTCTTGATGCCACAAATGGAACGTCTGCGGTACCTATGACTTCACCTAGATCGGTGTTCGACCTGAAAGTGTCACTTGAGGATGAAAAGAAAACAATTAAACCTGAAGTATAGGGAACTTAATGAAGTTCCGTAGCAGCCCATTGGCTGCTACGAAGAAACTCACGTCTCACATTGTCCAATAAAGTACTGATTTACAAGGTCATCCTACGACCAATCTGGACTTATGGCGTGGAGTTGTGTAGAAAAGTAACAAGTAATATTAACGTAGATATCATACAACGCTTCCAAAACAAAGTAACAAGAGCAATTGCAGAGGCACCACGGTTCACACGGATTGATGAAGTTCAAGAATATCTAGAGCTTCCGACGGTTCGTGAGGTTGTAAGACAGCGCAGTTTTAAGTACCAGCAACGACTTGAAAATCACGTCAACCATTTAGCAATCAATCTGCTTGATAATAGCAGGGAAGTCGAAACGTCTCCATGTGCTTGACGTAGGGGCTACTGCTTCACAGTTTGAGAAGTGACAGCGCCAAATCTAGTAATATTCTTGTTTGACTATTATTTTGCTTTGGTTTGACTATTTATTTGTTTATTGTTTTATTTTTTTTTTAATTATTAATATTTTATTTTTATGGATTATGAAGTGTTGGCAGAAATATTTTTTTCTAATAGACTTTAAGATTACTGATAACTATTATTATGAACTACTTATTATGGGAGTTCCTTAAGAACCCCTTATCATGTGCTTCTTATCAAGCGACTTATTTATGGTTCCACTTAAGGAGCCGATTGTAAATACATTGGTTGTTGAAAAAAAAAATTAGAAATAAGAGTAATGTAATACAAACATTTATCATCAGGAAGAAAAGTGCAGGCTTAAACCCTCCGCACTCAAGACTTACTTATAATTTTCAAAATTTCCTCATAACTATAAAAAAAAAAACATTCAAAAATAGTCCAATAAATACAAAATAATTAACGTGTTATTAACCACAAGAAGTGTAGTTACTATGTATTTTATATCTCCTTTTAAATTAAAAATATTATAACATATTTCATTGTATTTTAGTTATATCAAACTAATTAAAAGCTCGTGCTTTGCTTCGGATTTTAAATGTACGACATTTTTAATTACAGGTAAATTTTAATGATTAAGATACAAGAAAAATCTTCATTTAGTAAAACGTTACATTGTTACAGCCAAAACGTATTAAAAAAAGAAGGAATTGTTGGAAGTGTTCTCATATTTTATCTTTGGCTGTTATAAATATTTTTTTTGTTTAAAGTACTTCAAAGAAAAATTTCTTCTGAATCATTTAAATTAGGTTGGGTTGTTTTAAAATTATTTATATTTTCCAGTCTAAATTCAAAACGATTTTTATAAAGGTATAAAGGTGTTATGTTATTTAAATAGTTTTATACTTTTTATGATAGTGTCAGTAGTTTTTGCAAATTAACTCTTTTCTATAAATGTTTTTAACATAGACTAAGAAGTCTTTTCTTTCTAATTCATTTTCTTTACCAGTATTGAGTATTGACTAAAACTTCTACAACTTCAAATTTTATCAGTAGTTTATATTTATGTAGGTTATGGTTTTAGATTAAAACAAAAATATATTGAATTTTTTAAGTGTACTCAAAAAATTCAGAAACGAAAGATCATAAAAATTTAACTTGCCAAGGGATGTCAGATCAGAAATGTACGAAAATAATGGAATCAACAATACCCAAAAACTAAATAAGAAATCTGTTAAACCACAGGGTAAACATAATAAAATGAAAAGAAAAACAAAACAGATATTTCAACTGAAGTGTTTATTTTTAAGACGTTGTGGTCGACGTTTATCTCTCATCCTTCAGGCTGCAAGATTATCTAGCTTGTCACTAGAGCTTTTCTTGCAGCAGAAAATATACAGTTGACCGTAACAAATACAATCGGCCCGTAAGTTACACTAAGTAACTAAGTAATTGCTCTTGCGTCTTATTTATCGTCATAGTGAAACAATTCTTCACGCAAATAATAAGTGTCTGAATTGAATAGTGATCGTCCAGAAGTATCAAACGTTGCAAACGATGTAGCTGGCTCCCATTATTTGCAAACAATAAAGATTGTTGCTTCTACAAAATTGCTGTTGAAGAGACTTACTTATAACTTGGTGGTATTATGCAGTCGTTGGAATGCTGTTCCAACATAAGATGAGTGTTCCCATCTTAAGGCTGACGCAGTATGAATGGTGAAGGGTGTGCAGGAACTCTACAGGGTGATATAAAGTCTAGAATAATAAAACTCAATGATTGTGGAAATTACTATTCTATAATTCATACCATACTTTGTTATAAATGCAAGCAACAGAAACAAATTTCAAAACGAAAGAGTAAATAAAAGATTTTCAAGGGTGGCAATAGGATTTTCTGAAGAAACGAATCGCTCTAGAAACAAGGAGGGTTTGGAATGATTAACTAAAAGAAAATGGAACGAGTCATCTTGATCCCGAGAGGAAGACACCCACTATGTGATGGGTTCGACCGTCACGCCACTTAGGGGCTAGCCCTTAGGAGCTTTACCGGAGGTTATATCTTCATGGCCTCAAGACATCTCATCTGGACGCTGTCAAGATGCCACAGATGCGATGCCACAAGCAGCATTCACATCGGTGTACTGTGCCTAGCTCGGAACCCACAGTCATAAATAACTTTATCAGGTCCCAAACAGGACCACCCGACTGAGCTGATGCAACCACTATTCTACCCGGTGTTAGGGACGAGTTCAGCACAAAACTCAGGCATCCAACTAATCCACAAAATAATAAGCAACAAACTAAGTAAACTGAACATATAAATAAAAACTAAACTATCCATAATACAAAATAATAACTGAATAAAAACAATAAAAACTAACAAAACACCTACAAATAACTAAAAACGTGCAATAAAACTACAATAAACTTATAACAAAACAATAAACGCAAACTTAAACTAACCAGAACAAAATTAAACAACATAAGAACCTACACTAACTCCTATCATGTAAAACAGCTATTCATAACCCTAAAACCTAAGTGAAATAAAATAAAAATAACAAATATCAAAGAATAATCAAACCTATGACAGCATAAAAAACAACATAATTCGTAAAACATAAAACTGAAAGCTTAACAAACAATACACAAACGATAAACCAACAAAACGTAACCAATACCCGCAATTGCAGTGCGAGAATTTTAGCGTCATGTAACGAATCATACAATATCACGCATGAATCACGCATTAGGCAGACGCTAAAGTATAATGAAATAGTGATGGTTTGATAAGAAGTATTAGAGCCATATAGATTTTTTTTCTAAAATAACGTAAATTTTGATAAATCAATTTTGATATGTCCCGGCCTCCGTGGCGCTAGTGGTAGCGTCTCGGCCTTTCATTCGGAGGTTCTGGGTTTGAATCCCGGTCAGGCATGGCATTTTCACACACGCTACAAATCATTAATCTCATTCTTTGAAGCAATATATAACAGTGGTCCCGAAGGTTAAACAAAAAAAGGAAAAAGAAATTTATGTTTGTTTTATTCATTTTCATTTTTTAGTTTATTTTTGGATTTTTTTGATATTAAATTTTGTTGGAGTGACAGGTAAAATTTTAATATTTATTTTTTTAATTTATTTACGTATTTTTGATCCTTTTTTTTATAAAAACTTTTGATACGTATACAAATTTATATTCGTTATGGCTAAATTAATTTTGCTTACACGGTTAACTTATTCTCCGGTGATAAGAACCATGCAACAGGCGATAACTAAATTTCAAGAGTGTTATTTTAGACTACGAATAATCAACACTTTTTATTTTATTAAAAAATCTAATTGTAAAGTTTTTTAAATTAGATTTTCTTAATATAAAATTTCAGAGCAAGGTATGATTCTTATTTTTATTAATACTGCATCGATATTATTGTTCGGGTCAGCTCAGGGAATTATTTAATAAAATTCGAGAGCCGTTGTTTGAAATAACCTCTAAATCGATGGCCTTGAATTGCTAATAAAGGAATTGCAAGCTATGAATATAAAGAAGGAAACTTTGATAATCTCCTGTAATGGGTAGCTATGACCTCGGGGCAGTATTCCGGCATTTGCATTAATGACACAGCAAGCTTAAACCGCACCTATTTCATAATTGTCGGGTCTGGGATTGTACTCATAACCTCCAAATTATCATTCCAATATTATTATACTTTTACACATTTCAACTACGTTATTTTACAATTAGATAGCTAACAGTAAGAATTAGTTATTTAATCATTATACTGACTATATTTTGTTTAAAATTTAGTAAAGTTTCCATTTAAAAAATTGCAGTATTTTAATTAATAGTAAAACAGATATTAATCCACACAGAGAAAGTGAAAACATACAACATGGGAAACAAATAATTTAAAAGTGACCATGATAAAGATCTGCGTATTAATATCATCATGATTAATTTTTAAACAGTTATTTTGCTACAGAAAAAATATGAATGAAAGGTTTTAATTTTTTTACATATACGATTTTCCTACTACTTTTTTCCGCCTTTTATGCTTAAAGTCAGGTTAGAAAGTAATAAAAAAAGTACTACTGTTTAGTTTTCTCTCAGTATTTTGCTTAATAGAAAAGTAATTAGAAAAAAAAGAGGCTGTTTTCAACTTTTTACAGTTACTATGATGCGAGCATTTAAGCTTTGAACACATCGACAAAGATATAAAATAACATTTGCTTACGTGTATTACGATTGACTCTGTGCCTTTAATTTTCGGGTTATTATATGGATGCTTGTTTTCAAACTTCTAAAAAATATTAAAAAGTAATAAATTAAGTAATAATGCACGTTTTTATTATCATATTAATAGCAAATTTATTCTTTTACGTAAAACATTATAAGTCATTGATTGTTTTTTATGTAAATTTTCAAATTCTTCTTTCATTATCGTTTGATATTCTACTCCAATTAACAAATTTTTACACACATCTAAAAAATACTCAGTACTTTCTTTTTAACCTACGATTAACTGTAATTGAACATACAAATGCAATTTGGAGTAGAATAATTAATGACATATTTTACAAAATAAATAATCCATGTATTGGATCAATAAGGATTCAGATAGGTAATGTTGATTAGTGGAAACAAAGTAAATGAAATAATTTTTATTGACTATTAGACATCTCTGGAATTTATTTCATACATAAACCTTTCTTCATCTCTCTCAATGGATCACAAATTATTTGAGATACGTATTGAATTATACTGAATTCATTTTAGTAACCTGGAATATGGTCATTTCGGGTTAATCGTTGTGAAAACGTTTCCTTTTGCATTTATGGTATACCACATCGATGAATGGATTTCACCCGTCGTCTAATGATGGTGATGCCCCAATATGCTACCAAGATAGCTACCGTGCTGCGGTTTATAATATTTTACTTGATTATTAGAGTTACCCTGTACTGAGAGCCAAATATATTCTGAAACGCAGATTTAGCAATATTCTAGGTTACAATTTAACTGTAATAGATTAACATTTTATATTTAAAAGAATTTTTGGATTAACTTTTGAATTATAATGTGTTTTGGATGTATTGTTTTCTTCTCTCAATTTCGATGGAAATCTGAATTTGAGATGGGTGTTCCAGAAGGGGAAACGGGTGAGAGTGGGCCCGCAAAGAGTCTTCAGTCACGGAAGAAGTGTTAGAAACACTTCTCCTGCGTGATGTTAAGGAGTGAGCACTGTGGTTCTGCAACATGCAGACACCAAACTTGAGATAAAGGACTTCTATGACCGTTTGGACGGCAGTGCTCGCATGTTGGGCTTTTTTGAGGATATTTTGAATGAAATTCCTCTGGAATCTGGATGAGAGTTTCTACCGGATTGAAGACAATGTATGAGGCTACTCAAACGTACCATATAGTGATGTGGCGTGACAGCCCCGGACGGGGGCCTGGAGCGTCTCGGGTCCTGGTCACTTGATGAGCTTGGCCAAGCGGTTGACTGTGGGGTAGCGGACGCGAATATTGAGCTGCTGGTCCTGAGTGGCTGGCCGGAAGACGTTCTTAAATCCTCAATGCTGGTACAGGTCATTGCTGAATTGGCGGTGGGTGTAGGGTCCGTAGGGATTATAAATGTGGCAACTGGTGTTGATCACTCGCAACATGTGCTGCTCTTTCGCAAGGTCCGGTGGATCCGGGACTTTGCTCGCGTGGGTAAGCTGAAAGGGGCCATATCCTGGTCGTGCAGTCTTCTTCCCGTGATTTATCTGGGGAAGACAGCGGTAATATAATTGATCTTGAGCAGACGGACTACACTTTAGTGATCGACACGGCGGTTGGTGACTGTGAAGTAAATTCGGTTTTATGCAGATCTGTTCCATGTGAATTGAAGGACGGGCGAGATAATCCGTTCTGTTTCTGCTGGTCTTCCGGGCAAACCGGGCAGATCTTACAGCGTTCTGTAGAGTATGTGTCAAGGCAGATGGTGGCGAAGAACTTTGTTCTTCTCTTCAGTTTCTCATAAGCGCTGCCGGCAAAGGGCAAGAAGCAACCATCGAGTCCACCGAACACCACAGTTGTATTAAAGCAGAGGGGAGAACCTATGCGGATCTCCTCCGTTCTGTAAAGAGTGCGGTGTTGCCAGGGGAGATCGGAGTCCTCTCTGCAAGGCAGGGTCAGGGAGAGGATTTGTATCTCCTGATGCGTGCTGACGGTGTCGTTGCAGAACAACTGAGCAGAGAAATTGTGGAGAAGGTCGAGGATACCACTACGACACTAGCTGGGAAGGGTGGTAGGAGGGCTCATGTCATTGTCAAGGACGTAGACGTGCTTACTACGAAGGATGAGTTCCTGAGACAGCTCCATAAGATCATTGGGAAGTCAGTATCCGTAGAAGTTCGGTCCATGCGGCCGCCTTACGGGTCACGCACGTAGTCACCTTGACAGTGCCGCCTCTTCTTGCGGAGAAGTTACTATTCGATGGGGGTATCTGTATTGGCTGGGTGGCCTACCGAGTGATTCGACGTACCTTCGATGAACTTTGCTTTCGTTGTTGAGGTACAGGATACAAGGCCAAGTTTTGTTTTGGCCCAGTCCGGAGTGGTCATTGTTTTACCTGCGGTATGGCCGGCCACATAAAATAAGACTGGAAGCAGGAACCTCGCTGTCTATCATGTGGACTGCATGAACATGATCTCGTGGGTGGGGGATGTAAGGCGGCTCCACCTGCGCTATCGCCATGAATGCGTGCACAGTGACGCCGTACTATCTGCCACGGACAGTCTCATCCGTGAGGGGATGAGGCTGTGGCGTCTCGCCATCGTGATCGGATGGAGACTCCCTTGCAGTGCCGTTAGGGGGGGAACTAAGACCGTAGTTTTGGTGGGAGATCCCTTTGGGGATCCTCACTAGTGGCGAGGCGTTAAGACCGGATTCCCGGTGAGGGGATCCCACTGGAGTCTCCTCATTAGAGGTATGGCAAGCAAGAAAAGACCGAGTCTCGGCTGTCTGGGCGGGACCTTGTACCTTTCCGAGGTAGTCTGAAGCGATGGTACCCCTCGGAGCTGAGTTTATGTGCTTATTTGCGGGTCCGGCTCCAAGGGGCGGGGAAATCAAAGAAGAATAAAAAAAAATTCGGATGAGAGCTCATTAATATTGTTTGTTTAGTCTCATATATCTGTTGATCAACATGTTAAAATCTGTTGTTTTTTATAATTCAACAAGGAAAATTACATCTTATTCACTTATCTCCAATATATATAATTATCCTTACATAGCACAGACATATTGAGTTCTTAAACATGGGTGAAAATTGCACTGTCAATCACACACATTTGTCAAGCGCAATTACACTGACAGACTTAATACTGTACGATGTAACACCAAGCACAGACAATGTGTTATATAAAGTACTGAACAGCGTATAAACACATGTTACAATAGAAAATATATAACGCTGTTAAGATGCATCACCCACAATAATACAAATTAGCAAATATTTCCAGAAGAGAAGGCTACTAGTTTGTAGCTTTAAAATTACCTTGAAAATAAATAAAGTCAGGTAGAGAAAATCTTTAAAAATAACTCACTAAAATGCAATAACCTAACCGTTAATTGAACTGCTGACACTAAAAACTGCATCAGACAAAATGGACACAAGTTCACCTTGCATCCATTATATGTAGCACGAAGAACAGATACAGGTAGTACGCCCAAAAAAAATCAACATTTTGCAAATGAAGTTAAAGTAAAACACTTCGCACACTTACAGTTCTTTCATAAAACGCAATATCTCAACATATTTCAACTGTATAAAATTTGTAAAAAAAAATATATAAATCGAACAAAGACGACGTGATTTCATTACTTCATTCGACTACGTACTAAAGATGTTTCCTATCCGTTTTAAGACAAACGCATTACCAACAGTGATAAGAACATCGGTAACGACGGTGTTGAAAATGCTGCGTAATTAGTTAAAAGAAAGATATCTTTTAGAAGTACCAATCTTGCATAATTTTGATACCGGATTACTGATAAAAACAGTGAAGAATTTTTATCTATTTGTTTTACATGAGCGTATTTTTAAATAAATTGTTTTTCATAACCTGTATTTGTTTTTAAATTTAATGTTCCGCGAATTATATACAGTTGTATACAAATTTTTATATAAATGTATTCAGATTAAATATACCTTTTCAAATTGTTTTTCCATTTAGAATCCCTTTAAAACCAAATATACATATTTTTTTAATATTAACAGTTTTGTTTTTTTTTTTCATAACGATTAAATAAATACCCATCAGATACTCTTTTATGTTCGGCATAATAATCTCTTTGTTTGTTTGCATAAAAAACGTAAAAATAAAAAAAATTAACACATTTCATGTACAAAAAAATTAATTGTTTTTTCAAACAATAACAAGGAGTTATTGGTGTTTTAGTATAATTTTTAACCACTCGCAACGTAAACGTAATTATTACTAAGAATAATTTTTTGTTTAGATTTTGTTGTAATAATTTGTTAAATTTTTACTTTCCTGGCTTCACAGATCTAGAGTTATACTGCAAGAAGGAAAGTACGAAAATCAGCCAAAAATTGTAGTTTGTGTTTTCTTTTTCATTTCTTGACGTTTCATGACCAGGGACCCCCCAAAAAAAAAAAAAAAATTGGGGAAATGTTCGTTCATTCTTGTGTTGTGTTTGAATCTTAATACATTTTGATTGGATGAACTGATTGTAATGAAATTTGGCAACAGAAATTCGTGTATATAGGGCAGCCGTTGATGAAAAGTTTGGGATCAATATCTCCAGGGGATGGGGTAGGAAGTTTCTTTGCGGGAAATTTTCTAAAAAATTTGCAAACGTAACCCCATTTTATATTAAGCTCAGTACATGCGTACATGCTTATAAACTTTTGCCCCCAAATTCTTCACTTCCCCAAAAATTGACAAAGCTATCTTTCTATTTATAGCATATCTTTTAACCGAATCTTTTTACGTCTTACTAAGCAGAACAAATTTCCTAAGTAAAACAAATGGTTTAAAAAATATATTTTGGGGCAGTATTGTGGGTGGAGGAGCCAATCAAAGCTTAAAAATATAATTTAAAAAATTTGTTAAAACTTCTTTTATTTAATTTAAATTTTCAATAATAATATTACAATTAAATTTCATCGTAATTCAGCCATCCCATTTCAAAAATAAATCTTGAGTAATAAAAATTAAATCTTTTTATTGGTTGCACATTTTTCAGTTTCTGCTATTTAACATAGTAAACGTAGAAAAAAAAATGATAGATTTTGGGGGTGGGGAGTAGAAAAAAGTAAAAAATATAGATTTTTTGAATTTTTTCAACTTTTATCATATATCATTATGTTTCCTTTATATAAGAATAAATAACCAACCAGAATATAAGGAAAGTGTAACAACTTTGTTGTCAGCTTGTTGTTTTGTAAAAGAAATAAGAAAGATTAGCAAAAAAATGAAATAGTTTGGTTAAAATTTTCAAGATGACAGCATAACTCCTAAGCCAACTTCCTTTTACAACGAAATTAATTCGAAGCCAAAGCCTCCACACAACTCAGGAGTGGTCAACCTGAGACTGTACAAGACTACATTTCATTTACATTCATACATACCACCCTCATTATCCTCTGAAGTAATACCTTACGGTAGGCTAAACAGAAAAGAGCAGGCTGAAGCTTAAATTCAATTATGAAATTTTTTCATAATTTTGTTGAAGTCCATTTGGGTATTTAAAATTTATAATTATATAAATAAAGAGCAAAACTGTTAAAAGTCAGAATGCCACATTACAGAAGACTTCGTTGTCATTCGCTTTTGTTTTTGTAAATATTAAAATAATTGGTGAGTTCATCAAGAATTGTTAAATTTGTTAATTTTCTAGCTCATAAACTAAAACTTGTTAAAAAAAAAAAATTGAAACAATAAACAAATTAAACGAAATATATTTTCTCATCACTTTTATTTGATGAAAATTGAATTAATAAATTGTGAATTAGAATATGAGTGGTGGTTACCTCTTGTTTTTCCATAATACTCATTGTTTTTCTGTAATCTTTATGTCGTTTGAATAAGATTCCTTTTTAAATTATCACAAGATATTTTTACTGTCTTTTTAAGATAATAAAAATATTAAAAAACCTATTTATAAAAAAATCATTCGATTGTAGTTATTAAATGTGCTTTTAAAAGTAATCATTATTAATAACTCTACGTTAAGTTTATATGGTTATACGTAATTGATAGCAGCATCCTTATCAGACAACAAGTAGGCTAATGATATATACGTTATTTTCCGGCTGAAATAAATCTTGTGAGGATTCAAAACTTTTCTCAAAATTTATAAAGGTTAAGAATAGTTCTGAAATCTTAACTTATGTGAAATTTCATCATAGCTTTTCTCTCTTTCCAACTCACCTAGATAAGTTTAAGTTTATATATATATATATATATATATATATATATATATATATATATATATATATATAAAATGCGTAACATATTATTTCTTTGACATTTTAACCTTATATATTAAAGGCTAAATATGTACAATTACTTTGTTAAGTTACTTCTACCGATTCAATTCGCTTTTATTTCCATTCCATTTATTTTTAAAAGGACTTATTTAAAGAAGTCATTTTTTTTAACACACTGTAAATCTTACTTAAAGTGTAATAAATTGGATATTGATTTAACTTTTATGGAATATAACTCACTATCCTTTCTTTTTCTTCCGCAATTACTTAAATGTTCGAAAAAGGAAAATCCCTAAAATCTTTCCTTCTTAAATTTTATTAATCTCTATTCTTATATAGCAATAAATCATAGCCTAAAGATTATTATGTATATTATTCTATATAAATTTTAAACTTATTAAATGCCATAAATATTTCTTCTACTATAAATTTTCCTGACTAATCCTTGTTTATTGAACACAATGACGACTAATTTTTTTTGTTTTATAAACAGAATTTTCTGTTTAATTCATTTTCGGGGTAATTTGAAAATACATATATAGTTGAAAGTGTATAAACATTACAGTTTATAAACACTCGGGGGGTGGGAAGGAAATAGCCTGTTAGAAACTAAATTTTGGCTAAGTACGCTTTTCTTTTGCTGTCTAGGCTTCTTAGACCTATGTCAATGATTGTTTATTTAATAAATCATAAATTACTTTCAGCTAATGATCAATATAATTACAAATAATCCATTATATTAATGTATTATTATACAGATTGTTTACTCTTCTGTATCCGCACGTTTAGTAATAGAAATAAACGATAGTAGAGTATTAGCTCTAATGTCGGATGTAACTGTTCTACTAATTTAGAACAATTACAAGTACTTAGTTTACTTAATTTTTTATATTTTAAAACGATTAATAGTTTTTTTAATATTATTTTTTTTTTAAATGTGACCAGTATTAAGTAAAACATTTGGGGAGTTATTGTAAATGAGAGGCCGTCAACGTATATACAGAGCATTTAAAAACACAGATTATACATGAAAAAAGTAAACTTTTTTCATCACATTTCAGTGCGACATTTTCTAATATTAGTTTATCTCTTTTTTGGACATACACTGAAACTAAATAAATAATTAAACGAATCATTAACAAATATATATTTTCGGATAACCTCTCGACTAATTGCCATGTTCGATAACTAACATTAATTTGTAGCTTTAAAATCTGTAGCTAATCTCTAGTTTTAAAAGTTTTAAATCGATTAAAAAAAACAAATTAGAAAAAAATGAGGATTTAGAAAATTTGTTCTCTGGATTTAAATTTTAACCGGATTCAAATTTTTTTCACTTTCGTGTTTTGGGAATCGGATATGAATCATTCATTTGTTCATAGAAGCTTACTCTTTATGGTCTATTAAATGAGCTAAATGAAATCTCTTATAAGGTGAATATCGCTGCATATTAAGGTTTTTTTAATGCATATACTGTGGAAGGATTTACCATACGATTTCACTCTTGAAGGGAAATATCGTTATTTTTCAGAACCATTTATTACACTTTATGTAGGAAAAAATTATGAATAAAAAACATTCTTAAAATTATAGCCTAACCACTTGGTAATGTCAGGGTTTTCTTATCATACATTCTCTTCTTTACATCAAAATAAAATGCTTTAATATAACAATTAAAGGAGGTAATATAACAATTACAACACTTATTATTCCTATAGAGATAATTATGGAACGAACTAAAAATAACAAAATTTAAAAAAAAGATAGCAGTTTCACAATAACCGTAAAGTAATAATAAAAACTAACAATGCGTCTCATTTGGTTTTGTAGTAAATAACAATTGTTTATAATTAAAGTGAATTGTAAAATTCTATCAAATTGTAGTTTTTCTTTGAAGTATAGTAAGAAAAAAAAATTACAGAATTAACTGGTATGTATAATGTTTGGTTTATGTGAATTAATGAAATAAGGAAATATTTTGAATATAAATAGATCGATATCTAAGTAAATTCAGAGAAGGTGGGATTTTCTTCAGAGCAATAACGAATGTCATAAAATTGTTTAGTCTTAGATAATGATTCAAGTATTGGTATTATAATTTAAAACAAATATTAAAAAATTCTGGAATAAATCTTGCGATAACATAAAATCCTTATAAGGTTAAAAATAACATAAGATTTCAATGTTAATATTATACAGCTTTATTTTGGGAGTAATTAAGTTTACTCTATAATCATTAAAATTAACATTT
This sequence comes from Lycorma delicatula, assembly GCF_047948215.1. NCBI lineage: Eukaryota > Metazoa > Arthropoda > Insecta > Hemiptera > Fulgoridae > Lycorma > Lycorma delicatula. The sequence goes on from NC_134457.1 coordinate 126,892,222, forward strand.
AGATTAGCTAAAAGTATTTAACTTTATTTAACTTTTAAAGTAACTGTAGAATTTAACAATAGAATTAACTTTGTTTACTTTTTTTATGTATTAATTATTGTTAATGAAATATATACTTTTCAGTCTTACTTAATGCATTATCATTAAACCCAACAAAAATATCAAAATTAAAAGATTGTCGCGTTTCCTCTTCCCCGTCACCATTGCTATTTTAGTCCGATAGAATTGATATGGGTACTAGTCAAAGGCTACACTGGGAGGAATAACACAATATTTAAGTTAAGAGATGTAAAAATATCTATTGATAAAAGGTATTAATAGAGCTGATGCAAATGCTTGGAAAAAATGTATTCAACATGTAATTCAAGAAGAAAAAGAATCCCTTTCGGCACGCTGGAAGGGGGAGGTAGATTTCACCGATGCTTAGTAGAGGATAAAAAAAATTTGCACCTTAAAGTTAAGAAAAACTTCAAATTTACTCAATACGACAATGGTTGCATGTGAAAAAAAGTTTTACATGTTTAGCATACGACAAGCCCCATCGTCTTACAATTTCAGTAATATTTTGGTCATCCCTTGCCGCAAGGGTTGTTCATATCAAAAATTGTTTCGGACAATAGTTTTACGTAATGTTTAGAGACCTAACGACCACTTTAAACCGATTCAATACTGTGCCTATTAAGGGAGGTATGAATTTTTTTGTCTGTGAAACACCATTTTTCCCTCCCTTTGGACCAATGGTTGGTGATATCAAAAAACTTTACTTAGATAAGTTTTAGGCCTTTATCCAAAGAATAGTAGTAACTTTAAACGAATTCAATATTATACTTAATAAGAAGGTTATAGCGATATTTTATTTTATCGAAAAAACGACCATTTCCACCCCCATGGTCCGATTTTTCCCATTAACAAACTCGATCGAGATTTTGGGCCGAAATATTTTATGTATCAATTTGAAAGTGATTGGCACAAAATTATGGCAGTTATCGTATCTAAAAGAAAGTCAAATATATATATATAAACATAAACTTTTGAACTGACGGTGGTTTTGGGGTGTGGGAGATGTGAAACTCGAAGATATGTTGAAGTTTTCCGGAAGTCGAATCATGGTACCCGTTACAATAGGTAGCTTTTTTTTATGAAATATACCTAAAAAGCATGGGAAGCGGACACTTAATGTGATATTATTATTGAAGACATTGTGATAAATTTTGGAAATGATTACAATAGTTCAACAAACAGCAGCTTATCCCCGGAGAGCTGGAGGGGGAAGGTAGCGTGCGCGTCCAGCGACTCCCTCGGCGGGCCGGCCAGGCCTAATGCTCCGTTGGGAATGTTGGCATCCGCCTGAAGGTCGCCACGTTAAGACGGCCAGGGTTCTTCTTATGTCTTCTTCCATCTTCTTCTTCTTCTTCTTGGTTTTCTCCAGGTGGTGGTCAACGATGAATTGAAAATTCATTTTGTGCACGTTTTTTTATTGGAGCCTGAGAGTGGTAGGGCCGCAGTGCCTCTGTGGTGGGAGTACTGCGCGGTCATTTGCGCAGCGGGAGTGATACTGTATCAGCGCGTAAGTATACTTTGTGCCAATCACATCTGAGTTGCTACTGTGTTCGTCCGCCCATATTAAATTAGGCATGTATGTGGTAACATGATACAGTGAGTTAAGTAATATTAATTCTAGTACCGGAAAGTAAGTGTATTGAAAGCATAGCAACACATGCTTTTCCACAATTGCAACTGAACGTTGGGGTTTCCCTTCTCAAAGAGAGACAAGATCAGGATAAACCTGAAGACTATTAATAAAACACACAAAAAAAGAAGTCTTTAAATTCATACTTTTTACTCAAAAATTGTGTAATAGTTAAAATTAAAAACATAAACCGCTTCTTTTGTACGATTATACTGTAAAATTTATGTCAGAATAATTAAACATTAAAAAGGTTGTGTAATGTACTCGGTTACTAGTTTGTAAAAAGAAATAAAATAAAAATATTTGAGGCGATACTTGCTGATATTTTACTGTACAGCTCTTCTACACCTAACTATAATAGTAATACTGTAATTATATTAATACTGTAATAGTAATGTTTCTCTCTAGTAAATGGAGAGGGCACACAATCTACTGTCAGTTGTAGAATGATCCGTCACTCAAGCAATCGCTGACACTAGTGCAGTATCGTCACTGAAATCCGAGCTCATATCTACTGTTACGATACATTTTCAATTTCTGTATTTATGATATAGTCACTCTCATAATGTTTGTATCTAATATATTTGGGTTTTCGCAACACTTCTTCTATTTTTTAAAATTCAAAAAGATGGCGATAAAGTCCCTGTCTATCAGAACGAAACGATTTTTTGTTTAGCCAGTTCGCCATTTATTTAACCCAAACCAACTATACGGGGTTAAAATCAGGTTTGTAAGGAGGCAGGCATAAATGGATAGTGACCATGCTCCAGTAAAATTTCGTCCACAAAATCTTTTTCTGTTCTGAAATTTTTAACAATTTCCATAAGTTGAGCTATTTTTTGAACACTGGTGCAGTGTATGCAAGTATGTATGGCGCATACATCATCGCATCCCTTAAAAAATCGAAATTAAAAAAAACCCGAAAATTGTTTTTAGATGTTTGTCTGAAGAGTATTTGTAAGCCCCAATCTAGTGAATATCTCGTTTAGTATAGTGGAAACAGGTAAAAATTTGCAAGGAATGATTGAAATTTTTTACTTTTCTTTACCCCTTTCAAGGTTGAATTTTTAAAAAAATCTAGAAATTGGTTTTTAAATATTCACATGAAAATTACACACACCAAAAATCATGTTGATATCTTCAGTTGTTACCGAGAAATTAAAAAAAATAGCCGGGTGTCAAAAAAATTGAATATTCATTTTAACCCTTTAAATTCGGAATTTCAAAAAATTTTAAAAGTAGTTTTTAGATATTCATGTAAAAATTACACGCACTAAAGATCAAGTTGATATTCAAATTTTTTATCGAAAAATTAAAAAGATAGTAAATTTCATTGTTATTACTCCATTTTAACCGTCTAAACTCAGAATTTCAAAATCTTCTTAGTGTACACTTTACCGTAAGAAAAATATGTATACAAATTTTGAAATTTGTATTCATGTAAATTTGTATACATTGCGATAAATAATAATATCGCTTAACTAGGTAGGTGAATTTTGTAGAATACATTGTTTTTATATTGCAGGTACTCACTTAGGAAGTATTTTGAAAAAATTTCTTCTATTACGGGATTAAAAGGGAGTCAAAATTGTTTATGAAAACTTTTTATCTCGGGAGCCGAAGGTGTTCAGTCATGAAAACTAGTATTTAGACGCTTTTAAAAATAAAATAATATTTATTTCACTAGTTTTCAAAAATCCAGTTTATGGGGCAAGGGGCAGACAAAAGATTTGTATGAAAATTTTAAATCTCAACATGTAATGAATAATGATTTTATTCTAGGAGACAACTCCGGTCACTTTCTGCATCGTTTAATAGTTAAAATTCGATGCTGTGTAATCTTCACAAACTCAAAAACTATAAAATCGTTTGATAAAAGATAATTTGTAGTATATTTAATTTCGTTTACATAATTAAATTTTTTTTTGAGTTTATTAAATCGATAGTAATATAGTAATATCATTCGATGCTATTAATTTATTAAGTTTAGTTTCTACATCTATATAGAAATTATTATTATTCATGATTTAAGATATTTGGTTAATTATTTGTTAAAATAACTAATATTTTAAACGCACGGAACAGCCTTATGCACGTACGACGCACGACGGAAGTTTTCGAAAACTTACAAAGTTAATATCTGCGAGGGCACCACGCAAATACCATCTAAGCGCGCACGTCGTTGCGAGTGGACAAAATTGAAAGTGAAGAATGGTGAAATAGAAATTAAATAATAGTGTGGGTTGGATTCTCAAAAGTTGTCCTTTTACTACGGTATTCAAACTACTGTTCTAGCCTATTTAATACTGATTCTTTTGACCGATTCTAACTGTCTTCCAGCTGGTGTTTTATATATATACATTAGATGTATATATTTTTGTAATATAAAATTAAAAATATTCATTTATAAAAATTGTGATACTTTTTTCGGAGGGGAAATATTATTATTTAACAATATAGTGATCCAAGTTTAATAATGTTTTATTTCAGTAAGCTACTAAATAAGCTTAACTAACAAATTGAGAACAAAACAAAGTGATTACTCATGAAAATTATTATACTAGCTTGCAGAAATAAGAGAGATATTCATGTAGCTTTCATTTTTATATTTTGTTTATTTAATTTTTTATTCAATACTACAAATTTGTAAATAACTAAATGTAAAATCGAAGTTATCTTAGCAAACATCAAATGCTATAATTTAATACTTCTACCTGAATTCATAACAGTTGATATGACAAGGGGAAAAGTTAAAAATTCCCAAACATTAAAACATTCTCCAACCGAAATTTTGGTCTTCACTTCACGAAGATTATACAAATAAATTTAGTGAAAAATATGCGAATACACTTATTGATAGCTTTAGAGTGGGATTTCACAAATTTATTTTTATTTAACTTGTGAAAAAGTGGCTTATATAACATTAAATTAAATTACTTGTTTTTTTTTCTCCTACTCTCCCCGACCGGATATCCATTTAAGTATACTCAGTCGGGGAGAGTGTCCTTCTACTCAAAGGGGGCGTCCCCCGCCCACCGGCTTTACATCCGGCACGGCAGGTTGGCCCCCCCCGGTCTTGGATCTTTTGTTTTATTTTTTGCCTGCCTCTAATTCCCCGCGTTAGGGCCAAGGTCCGGCGATGCCGTCCCCCAGCCCCTCCGCAGGGAACCGGGTCTCGGTCTTTACGCCTATGCCTCTAACCGACGGTACCCACCCCACAAAGCGCCTAGACGCCCGCAGGGAGAAACACCGCCGGCCGAGACTCGGTCTTTTCTTTTATTCCCATCTTCCCTGGAGTTCTCCCCCTTCGCAGGAACCCGCATACCAGGGCATACGGGCCCTACACGCAGAGACTGTCCACCCTTCCCTACTTAACTTAATCACAGTCTACCGCCCTCTTCTTCCTTAGGATCTCTCCAGCAAACCTTCTAAACCAGTCCTAGTTCTCTTGATTTTGTACCATCCAATTAATTGATTATCCGGTGTTAATCGATTTGTTATAATTACCCTCGTGTTTTCAGCCCATCTAGGACATACATAGTGTGCTCCGCATTATCTGTTTCCTCACAATAAACACATTGTGGTGTGTCCCTTTTTCCAATTCTGGCTAGGTACTGCCCGAAAGATCCATGCCCCGATAATAACTGTGTCATATAGAAGTCAACGTTTCCGCGTCTACTTCCATACCACCTACCTATATCAGGAATTAGTCTTCTAGTCCAATCCCCGACTCTTGAGCGTGACCATTCCAACTGCCATTCTTGCTCCAATTGAGCCGCTATCTCGTCTTGTGGTAGTCCCTCAAATCTAAGCATCCTGCTTTTAATCTGCAGGTCTATTGGTAGAACCTCTGTTATTAAATTACTTGTTAATTCCTACTTACAAAACGTATCTAATTATCAATTAATTGCTGTCAATCTACACAACGTCAATTACAATTTCTAAAATATGTTAGTAATATAATTTTTCTTTGAATGAAAAACTAACCAAAAGTCAGTAAAATTTAATTGTCTTAAGTAGAAAAATTTATCTTAGTAGAAAATGAAATGGATGCTAAGGTAATATAAGTTTAATAGTTTTTCATTTATGAGAATGGGTTGAATAATTCTTTACAAACAGCAGCCAATAAATGATTTTTTTTTTCTGATTCTTGGTTCTAAGGACTAATACATGAAAAACTATAGTATTTTTCGAAATAAAAATGAAAAATTATATTTGTATAATGCAATCTTAATATAATTGTATGATACGAATCAAAACTAGAAGGTTTTTATTTGCCTAATTAAAATAAACATTTAACATAACCGTAAAAAAAAGTAAATATTAACCGTAAAAAATTATTATTTACGGTTGATTGAAGGTTTTAAAACTTTCAGTTTTCATTAACGTATTTTTTTTTTTTTTTATATCATTCATCCAAATTTATGAACGGATAAATTTTAGAGCAATTATTTTAAAATTGGTTACTGCGTTTAAAAAGTAATTTTTGTACTGTAACTGAAGAATGAGGAACCATTTTATAAAGGTCTATTGTCGTTGATTTAGAGGTAAAAGACAGTAAGGATGAAAACCGTATTTTAATGTTAATTAACAGTATATTTTACAAACTTATTTTATCAAAATTATATGGTTTTGAAATTTAATATAGCAAACAAGTGCATATAAAAACATATTACATTGCATATATAAAAACAATGTTTTCCTATATTATTCTTTAAATGTAAACGGTGCTATTCTTTCATTTTAAACAAGTTGTTAATAAAAATAATGTAAAACCAGCGTTTTGCACATTACAATATACATTTTGTATGTTATTATTATTTTGTTTTATAACGCTTTACTGAAAAATTATATTAGTTCAAATTTATACGTTCTTTATTTGTTAGCTGGATTACAGATGAGTGTATAAAAAAAATAATAATTAGCCTTTCACATTTCTTATTTCAAAACTGTATTTTTATTTCCAAACTTGTTTTATATTTATTATATCTTTAAATGTTTTGCAATAGAATGAGTTATGAAAAAAAAAATTTTTAAAAGAACTATATAATTTAATTGTTATTCTAATTTTTATTCTGAAAATATTTTTAAGAGAGACATAAAAAATTGTTAACATTTAAGTAAAAAAAAATTATTATGAAAAATATTTAAAGTATTACAAAATTTAATTTTTGTATTTTAATTTTAATTTAAAATTTTATTTTAAAATTTAATTTTGTATTTTGGCTTGGCATTCTGAATGAGTAAACGTGAAAGAACTATTTTTTGCCAGAAGGGAAGCCAAGGATCTTAGAAATAGTTTTAGTTAATAAGCAATTAGCTAAAATTAAAATGTCGTTCAGGATTAAGATAACATAAGTTTCGTTAAAATCGGTTGGATACGATCATTCAGGTATAAAAATAAAACAAATCGATAAATAGAGGGTTCATTTAATTCAGTTATGCAGTAAATGCAAAAATGTCATGAGAAGAATATATTTCATATAATAGATCTGCATTATGGCTAGTCTACCTACCAAATGCATATCCAACTTCTACATGCTATTCTTCCTCTTGACTTGTTTATCTTCCTCATATTCCACAATTTTATATATTATTTCGTTCTTAATAATTTGAGATGTAGAAAGAACCTGTATTTTCATTAGAAACCTTAATAATTACAAACACGAAATAAATCTCGAAAAATATTGGATTTTTGTAATGCTCAATTTCATTGATTCTCTTGATTTTACCTGGTAGGCAATGGTCCTTAAGCAAATAAAATATGTAAAAATATATCCGAGGTTAAAATTTTATCAGTTTTTTCAAAAAAATGAAATCAATCTCGAAATCTTTTTTTTTTAATTTCTAGTTATAGAGAAAGTTATCGTAAGAATGAATTGGTTTTTTCCAGTTTCTACATCCATTTTGCTCAATGGAATTATTTTTCAAAATCACTTTCAATTATCTGGCTAAATCTAGTTTCGAATTTCCCGCAGCCCATAGATTCTGGTTTTTGTAATTATTTAATTATTTTTGCTATCACTAATACTGGAAAAAAAAATTATCTTGTGTCGTTTTATTTCATTGAAAAATAATTTTATATAATTTTTATGCAACTTATAATGATGTGATAACAGAGTATTAAAGGGCAAATTATTTAATTACTTGATAACTGTGTAACATCATTATTATCATCACTGTTACAAGGAAAAAGATCAAATTTTATATTATTCATCATCTATTGTGAATTACATTATACAATTGTAGGAATAACCAACATATAATGACAAAAATTACCTTGACGTAATGATTATTATTTTTTACTTTTTTGCACAAATATTTTTTACTTTGTCTGAAAAGAAAATTAATAAAACAAATGTAACTGCATATTCTGTAGAGGTTAAAACAGATTCAAGCATACTGGGCCTTAAATGAAAGAAATTATGCTAAATTTCAAAATTAAATTTTTCAAAACCAGTAAATACAATTTCGATAAAATTTTAATTTAATTTTTTAATGTGGTTTTTGCGTACTTAAAAGTAAATTATTGTAACTATTTTTTATTAATTAAGGGACAAAACTCACAGACGGCAGGGAGGGGCCTTCTGTCAAAGCCAGTGAAAGTCAAAGCCAGCGGGCTTTGACTTGATCACTAATAAGATGCTACTTATGCTTCCTACCAAATCATTCCAGTACATATCGTACCTCTTTAATGGTATCTTGTGGATGATGTACTTTGATACCGAGTGGAAATTTTCACAAGTGGTTATGGTCCCAACGCCGGGTTAAACTGCTCATGATGTATCCTCGTAAGCCTATTGCCTACTTTGTCGAAGGTGGCACCAAACTTGGCATAAACTTGTTAACGTCATCAGCAGGAGATTAGAGAAGAAGATACTGTTCGGCAGCCTTAGATATGCAACAGGCTTTTGGCAATGTCTGTCTATCCGGGCTTTTATATAGGTTAAAAATGAACCTTCCTCAAATTTATTACCTTGTTATTTGTAGCTACCTGGATGGGCATTTCTCTCTGGTAAAATATAATCAAGCATGGATCTGCGTTCTTCGACATTAACTCAGGGATTCCGCAAGACTCAGTTTTGGGACCTGTGTTACATTGTATATTTACCGCCAACCTTCGTATAGCTGATAGTCTTGGTTTGTTAAAAAAACAGTGAAATCCACGAATATTTGGGTCTACGGTATGTCAAGGACGAATTACAGCGTTTTGTTTGAAATCTGAAATTCGGCTAAATCACCACGTTAACCACTTAGCCGTAAACCTTCTGGACAACAGTGAGGATGTTAGAAGACTTAAGCGGCTACATGTTCTGGACCTAAATAACTTTATTGTGTAATTAAACTTTCTTCGTCTCTGTTTCTGTTTACACATTAATTTTTAACTTTTATCTTTTTTAGTTTGTTTTTTCTTTTCTAAGTGTTTCATCAAATCTGCCATTTTTGTGATTCATATTATTTTAATTTGTTTTCTATTACAGCTCTATTATACTTCTACGTTCTAGGTTCTACCCTCAGAAGTTTATAGCACTAGTATGTAATTTTTGAGGAATCTCAATGGGGATTCCTTTTTAATGTTAAGTTATATGATATAATTTTCTTAAGGTCAATTAAAAATATGTAACCGATCGTAAATAAAAAGAAAGGATTACATGCCACTTCCACGTATAATACTTCTGCAAACGTTTCTCCTTGGTAAAAAGGGGTGATTGTCAGGATTTTCTCTTCTACAAGTCTGAGACCGTATAAGCATTTCCTAAGCTTTTAGTTCTTTTAGAGAAGATTTTATTTTGCCAGTCTTTAATCTTTTTTTGAGTTGTTCAATGTATAATTTTGAAAATAAAAAATAAAACGAAAATAATTATAATTTTCTATAAAATGAAATATCTAATATAAAAAAACTCAATATTTTCATTAATCTCATCTTAGGGATTGCCACTGAATTCACATTTTAGATAAAATCGGATTCTAATTTGTCTGTTAATGTAAGCATTCAAGAATATTGTTGTGTTGATAGTAGGTTCAGAAAAAAGGTCAGAGAACACAGTAACTGGTAATATACATTATAGTTATACATAAAATGACCGACCGCCCAATTGGTATAACGTATCCAACTTCTACAATTTATTACTTTTTTTAATAAATGTACATTAATTAATTTTACTAGGAAAAAAATAATTGTTTTAATGAGTAACCAATTCTTTCCAGAAGCAATTTTTTTAATTGCTTAATTTAAAAAAAAAAAATAGCATCGAAATTGCTTTCTTTATGAATAATGTTGATTTCGCACTTTATACATATGGTGAACAAAGTGGATATGTAATTTTTAGAATTAAATTCTTGGATTTCGATGGGCCATGAATGCTGATGCGTAATGCTACATTCAGCTCATTTATGAAGATAATAGAAGCCACTTCATTTCTTACTTTTAGTATCTGCCATTTGTGTTTGGAAGCCAATTACTTTCAAGATTAGCTGTATCATTTTCGAGTGTGAATTGTATTTTTGGTAAGATAATTTACAATTATTAATAGATGGTCGTTTTATTGTACTAATTGTCAAATATATGTTGGAATCATACTGCCTCGCAATATTCTAATTAAGTTTTTGAAAACTTCTTTCCTCGAAAGATCAGTACTGTCAGTACATCATTACTACTCTAATAATTAAATAAAAATATTTAATGAAAAGATTACAAAATAATGGTGTCTGGAGAGGCCAAAGTTTCATCGGCACGAGCCGATTGAAATCATGGTGTTGTAATGAGGAAGACTTAAAAAAGAAAAAAGAAATTCAATATTGCTAAATACATATATTTTTGTTAGTAATGCTATACATACAAAGGAAGATTCAGTAAACGATAAAATACACAAAGAAGAATAAAGAGGGAATGATTTAATTAATGTAATTAACTTTGTTCTTTCATTTATAAGTTGTTTTTAGGAAGAATGACAGGATAAGGTAAAAATCATATTTTGTTCATTATTATAGTATTTAAAATAAATATTTCCATTAAAATATAAGTTATAAAAATGAAGAATATTCTAAATTTTTAAATGATTCAATTCCATAGAAAATGAAAAATTTAATAATTTTATTTGCTAATGTAAGTTCTCATTTTTAAAAAATAATTTTAATTACTCTTTGTCAAAATTTCAACATTAATATACATATTAAATTTCGGTATTTTTCATATAAAATTTACATAATGTAAAGAAAAATTACATTACATGATTCGAACTACGATTTACAACACGAAATTATCTATCATATACTAAATGGTTTCGAGGAATAAAAAAACCAGAAAAAGTCATGCAAGAGAACAGGTAATTATAAATCATTGCTCACTTTCATATAGTAATGAAATATTTACAATAGTGGGGGCTCAATTACGTATTCGACTGACTGGTTAACCTTATTACGCTAGTTCCAATCTGTTAAGATATTAGTAATAAAATAATTTTATTAAGCGATTCCATTTTCCATCCGTAAGGTTTTAGGTAAAAATTCCGGTCTAGGAATGTACTATTCTGTGCTAATATTTCCTTACCTCATTCTCTTAAGTAAGACTGCATAAGGAAGAACATCTGATCTAACCGCAGAAAAATCGATGTAAAATGATATAAAAATTAAGAAAATAATTGAAAGTTCCGCTGTGTACCAAAAAGAAAAAAAAGAAGAGATTAGAATTGATCTTTCTATAGAAAATAATATGAGTATAAAATGATCATATAACCGTTAGTGGTATCGCACAAGATCGGTTCTATGGATCGGATGTATAGCTCGTACAGGAAATGAATTATAGTCTATGAATTTTTGGAAATTCGAGTTAATGAATTGAACTTAATTAAGTGAGTATTGAGTTCCAAAAATTGTTTTTTTGGGGCTGATTTGACTCTTGGCGTACAACAGCTTGTATTATGGAAAATTAAAAGGTTACATCGTCTTTTTTCCTTAGGTACACATAACCTTGTGTTACAGGGCTAGCAGTCAATTATTACAACCCCTGATTGAAACTTAATCTTTTTTTCTTCTTCAGTCATTTGACTGGTTTGATGCAGCTCTCTAAGATTCCCTATCTAGTTCTAGTCGTTTCATTTCGGTATACTCTCTACACCCTACATCCCTAACAATTTGTTTTACATAATCCAAACGTTGCCTGCCTGCACAATTTTTCCCTTCTACCTGTCCTTCCAAAATTAAAGCGACTATTCCAGGATGCCTTAGTATGTGGCCTATAAGTCTGTCTCTTCTTTTAACTATATTTTTCCAAATGCTTCTTTCTTCATCTATTTGCCGCAATACCTCCTCATTTGTCACTTTATCCACCCATCTGATTTTTAACATTCTCCTATAGCACCACATTTCAAAAGCTTCTAACCTTTTCTTCTCAGATACTCCGATTGTCCAAGTTTCACTTCCATATAAAGCTATGCTCCAAACATATACTTTCAAAAATTTTTTCCTGACGTTTAAATTAATTTTTGATGTAAACAAATTATATATCTGACTTAAGGTTCGTTTCGCCTGTCCTATTCTGCATTTTATATCGCTCCATCTTTAGTAATTCTACTTCCCAAATAACAAAATTCTTCTACCTCCATAATTTTTTCTCCTCCTATTTTCACATTCAGAGGTCCATCTTTGTTATTTCTACTACATTTCATTACTTTTGTTTATTTTCATGCGATAGTTCTTGCGTAGGACTTCATCTATGCCGTTCATTGTTTCTTCTAAATCCTTTTTACTGTCGGCTAGAATTACTATAACATCAGCAAATCGTAGCATCTTTATCTTTTCACCTTGTACTGTTACTCCGAATCTAAATTGTTCTTTAACATCATTAACTGCTAGTTCCATGTAAAGATTAAAAAGTAACGGAGATAGGGAACATCCTTGTCGGACTCCCTTTCTTATTACGGCTTCTTTCTTATGTTCTTCAATTGTTACTGTTGCTGTTTGGTTCCTGTACATGTTATCAATTGTTCTTCTATCTCTGTATTCATAGTCTACATAATTGAATGTCTTTTCTAGGTCTATAAATGCCAAGTATGTTAGTTTCTTTTTCTTTAATTTTCCTGCTACTATTAATCTGAGCGCTAAAATTCCTTCCCTTGTCCCTATACTTTTCCTGAAACCAAATTGGTTTTCTCCTAACACTTCTTCCACTCTCCTCTCAATTCTTCTGTACAGAACTGTAGTTAAGATTTTTGATGGATGGTTAGTTAAGCTAATTGTTCTGTATTCTTCGCATTTATCTGCTCCTGCTTTCTTTGGTATCATGACTTTAACACTCTTTTTGAAGTCTGACGGAACTTACTTTTTTTCATAAATATTGCACACCAGTTTGTATAATCTATCAAACGCTTCCTCACCTGCACTGCACAGTAATTCTACAGGTATTCCGTCTATTCCAGGAGCCTTTCTGCCATTTAAATCTTTTTCAGTATTGTACTATCGCTATGCACTTTGATATGCTCTACTCTCTTTCCTACCTTCTTGTTCATTACGAAGCCCTACTCCTGCCTGCTCATTATTTGAAACTGTTTAATTATCTAAAATCACCTGACCAAAAGTCGTTTTCCTCTTTCCACCGAATCTCGCTAATTCCTACTATATCTACATTTAGCCTATCCTTTTCCCTCTTTAAATTTTCTAACCTACCAACCTTTTTTAGACTTCTAACATTCCACGCTCCGACTCGTAGAATGTTATTTTTTAATTTTCTGGTGACCCTTTTTTTTGTAGTCCCCACCCGGAGATCCGAACGGGGGACTAGTTTACCTCCGGAATATTTTACCAAGGAAGCCGCCTCCATCTTTGTTATATGAAAATGCAGAGAACTACATTTTCTTGGAAAAAAGCAGCTGTAGTTTTCCATTGCTTTCAGCTGCTGCGCAGTACTCAGAAGATTGAATACTGCGATAATGTTGATATGGCCGTTTAAGTCGTCCTGACCTACGCCCTTAACAATTATTGAAAGAGCTGCTGCCCTCCTTCAGGAATCATTCCTTAGTCTGGCTCTCAACAGATACCTCTCCGATATAGTTGCACCTTCGGTCCAGCTACTCTGTATCACTGAACACTCAAGCCTCCTCACCAACGGCAAGATCTCATGATTTATAGAGGGAAAAACTTAATATAAGAATCAGTAACCTTAACTATCAAGTAGTTAAAGGAAATGAAAAATTTAAATACCTCAGAGGTACAAGGGATAATTATTTGATATGAGAATTAACAACAAAAAAAAAAATTAATTAAAAGAAATCTTACTTTGAAATAATTTTTATCCGTGATCCTTGCTACAAATCTTTTATTTTGCGGTTTCATAGAATTTTATTAACTATAAATTAAGAATTATTAGAAAATATGTGTATTTTTAGAATTTGAAATTTTTTCGAAGAGGGGTTATTTATCTGAAATTAAGTTTTAAATGTGCTAGAAAGAAACCTGGAGGAAGTATGAATAAAATACCTTCTCAAACTAAGAAATATTTTTAAGAGATCTTATGAACTTACATTGTGCTTTAACTATACACAATCTTACACTCACATTCCAGTAGTTTGTTTTTATGTGGGTAATAAATAGCAAGATAATAAAGGAGAAAAAATCTATAAAACAGGTTACTTATAATAGACGATTCAGATACTCTTTTTTTGTTTGATTTTGTTAAATAATTAATCAGTTACCTAATCTATAATTTATATTTGTTTATTCTCTGTGTTAAGTACATATCTATGTCAATTACATCTACCTCCCCCCTTTTTTATGACAAGAATCATTCGTGTTTTGTTTTTTTTTTTTTTATTAACCATTATGAAAAGAGATAAATAAGCACTATTTTAGTATATTACAAAATTATTAGAGTGAAATGCACCCTAACTTCCTTACTTTAGTTTTAGTGGTACATATTTTGCATATCTGACGATAATATCCAACACAAACTGAGCTAAGGATTTAAGTTATATAAGTTTGTAACTAATTTAAGTAATTCAAAATCACGCATCTACCTTTTTATCATTTATGAATAAATTCTTATTCTGTAATTTTCTTTGTCGTAACTAAATTTTATTTCAGTAGAGCGAAAGAAAAATGTACCTTTTTCATTATAAAATCGGTTACAGGAAAAAACAAACCTAACGATAAACAATACAAGTATAAAGAAAGGTATATTTTTTAGATTAAAAGGTAAAAAATGTAAATAGTTTTTGGAGAATTAGACCTAATACCTTAAAGATACACTTTCGTTTAAAATTATTCAGATGAAATAGAAGGTAAAGAATTGTTACAGTAGACTAAAAATTTAAAACAAAAATTTCGAGTATGAGAGGAAAATATTTACAAAATGTAATGCATTCATTCACATAACAAGACGAAATGTGAAATTTCAATAATAATATATAATTTTTATTAAAAATATATATTTCTTAAAAATTAAAAATTAATTTCCTTAATTTTTTCTGAAACTTATATTTTTAAACCAATAGTGCTTCCTAAAGGAATTTCTAGGAAGGTGGAATGAAATAAACATTATCGTTTAAGATTGTCGCACATCTCTGATAACCTCCGTGCGTGTGGATAGAAGAAGATAAGCTAATTTACATTAGTGAATGTTCTAAAATAATTATAAAGATATAAACCAATAAATATACTTAATTCTCTTGAAAATCTTACGGATTTACAGCTGTGCTGCACAATTAGCTTAGAATATAATTTTCTTTTTCTTGGAATATTACGTTTATACAATTTTAGTGATTTTACTAATTAAATTTTTATTTCTTTTAAAAATCTTGCAGAAGTTTGATGACCTGTAATATAAAATTATTTAATACGTGATAACAAAAACGGGGAATAACAGAAAATAGTATGATGAAGGGAAATCACAGTGTATTGCGACTGGGAGTATAAATTGGCCTGTGGTAACCTTTGAGATATTCATTCATTATCTACGCTGATTGAAGCACAGTAGTGCTTATTTCTTCCACTGCAGAGATAACTGGTTAAGGATTCATTTTTTAAATTTTCAGTAAGTATAAATAATTATTCTATTTTGCAAAAATTAAATTTTATAATTTAGTAGTAATTTATTAAACAATTTTAATATATTGTTACAATATATTTTTCATAGCAAACTAATTTATATTACATTACTGTGAGAGAGAAAGCTACTTTAAGCAAAGGTATATCTTTAGCTTCAACAGTATAAATGTTCTCATCAAGAACATCAGTGAAGAAGAATAAAGAGTAATCCACGCATTACCGAAAAAGGCAGTTATTTAACGAATGGATAAATTTTAGGTTTATACTTTCATAATAATTTTATTTTGTTCTACTTAGTGCTTACTATTTAATTAATTATAAACATTAAAAGGTATGAGTTCCATTCCCCATGTGTGGTCCAGAAAATTTTTAGTATATAATTTTTTCCTTTTTCATTACTCATGTACAGACCTCAAATAGTAATAAAAAAATTAAAAAATTATTTTTTTTTCTATAAACATCTTTAAAAAAATTTTTCAAATTTCAGTACCGGTAAAGTATTAATCCTTACAGAATAATTTCTTTTGCATTAAATCATTTATTACAACGGCATCCTTGAATTGACGTTTAAAAACTTACTCCGTTGTAATAAGACGTTAAAAAATATAACGTAGATTACAAGTTGTACACGTCCGTACAACAGAATTCTGTATGTCTTTTTAATATTTTGTTAAATATAAAATATCTGTTACATCTAACAAAAAAATATTTAGTGGAAATATTAAGTAATCAACAATTTTTTTCACGATGGTCAGAATATTAATTTTAATAGTAACATTAGTAGTAGTTATAGTAATAATAATAGTAGTAGTAGCAGCAACAGTAATAGTTGTAGCAGCAATAGTAAAAAAATGTATCTTTAATGTGTCTTAAATAATAAGTAAATGTACATCTGATATTTTACTTATACCTAATAGAAGGTTAATATTAATTTAATATTATACCTAATATTTATTTATTAACTAATCGGAGATATAAAAAAATTGAAAAAAGAATTATTTAGGTTTCACATTTTACGATTGTTTATGCAAATAAATAAAACAAACGATTTTTTTAATTGAAGAAAACTGCAGTAGAATATTTGGTTTTTGTTCCATAATATTACAAATTTTATTTTTCTGTACTCTCTTGATACAATTTAATTTATAATTTTAAAACTCATATTTTATTTTATTTTGAATCCAGTTAAAGATGAAGCACATAATAATAGCTGCCGCAGTATTACTATCCATATTTTCAACATTATCAACTGCTGTACCATTATACGAAGAACAACTGCTGAATGAAATTGAAGAACCAATCATTATTGTAAGTAAAATGAAATTAAATAAATTTGTTAGTATACCTTATATGCAGAATTGAAATTTTTGGTAAATTATACGTTCAATTTATTAAAGAAAATTTTTGGATTAAATCTTAATATTGGACTAAAATTTTAGTTTAATAAAATTATAAAACTAACCAGTAAAATTTAAAGATATTAAATTAACATGGTTTTTTTGTATTTTACGTATTTTTCTCCATATTTTATGGAATTAGGTTAGAGAAATTCTGCTAGTAAATAAACTTTATATACCTCTTAAAAATGTGCACGCGTTTAACTTTGCGCGCTGTAAAAATATTACAGATTATGTTATATTATATTTTGTTACAAACCCTTACTTCTGTGGAAGATACAAAATCTACTTTGAATTTGTTGCAATTCATCATAATAAATATTATGCATAAAGAATTTTATTAAAATTCCTATTTTTTAGTTTATATTTATTTTTAAACTTTCCCGAACTTGTGTGTGAAGAATTTTCTTTTGTTTCAAAGGATAATATTTTTTATGTCATTCAAAAGTTTATGTTTTACATAATGTAATAATATCAGGAATTATTTGAAATTTATGTAGTTTTTGAAAGGCATACCCTTATGTGATGTCCATCTATTCAACAATTCTTTTAGACCTGTTTTATAAAATCATACTTGGTTTTTCAGTCAACAGTAAACCGGGTATTGATAGAAAATGAATAGCTAAAATCTGACAAAAGCAACATTGTATAGCCGAAAAGGTTTTCCGTGACTGGAAAACAATGATACATTTAAAAGCATAATTTAGATCTTTTAAGAAAGTAATAATTTCTTGATAAGAAAGAACAAAAAGATAAAGTCTTGATTTTTTTGATCAGGATGACATTTATGAATCACGTATAAACTAATCTGCTTTGAAACAATTATAACATTTTCTTTATATATTTTTCTTTTATGTAGTATATGTATAAGTAGTAAACATTTTTATATTTTTCTTTTTTTATGTGTTTTTTTTAATGACTATTAAAAAAATGTTTTTTTTTTTTTTTTTTAATTTTTATTTACAACCTAATTTAGTGAATTAACTGCTGTTAAATAAAATTACTGCAAGGTTTACAATTTTTATGATTTAAAAGGCTAATCATTAAGTTTCTTAGAATAATGGCTAATAAATATTTTACTCATTGTTATTTCTGTTATTGCAGAGAGAGAGAAGATCACCACAACAACAACAACCACCACAACAAAATCTACCAGCCCCTGGCAGAGGAAATTTCAACATTCAAGCACAACATTCGAGTGGTCAGGGTGGTTTTGCAAAGGGTGAATACAATCATAATATATGGCATGGAAAGAATGGTGCTCGACTTGATGGAAACGCTTATTATCAAAGAAACTGGGGACAACCAGGTCGTCGTGAAGATTTTGGTGGAGGTGTTAAGTTAACGGTACCTATAGGAGGCAGAAGACATTAACTGTTTTATTTCATAAAATTAATTTATTACCTTACCAACAATTCTTAACTGATAGCTTTATTTAATTTTAGTTTTTATACAATAATATTTTTTTAATTTGTAAATAAAGTCAACTCAATTTTTAAAATAATTATCTTATGTCTTTTTACTTCTTATACCTAAATATTCGAAAAAAAATATTTTTATGGAAGTAATAAAAAAAAATTGCCAGTATCACATTTTACTCGTATTTAGTTTTAAAAATACAAGTTGCATTTTATTTGCGGTTAAGTTATTAACGTCCGGTTTCTAACGAATCTCGATCTTTTAAGCGCGACAGTTGCAATTTGATATTTGAATAAAGGTACTGCCAATTATTTCATAGTTACTCTTTTAGCACCCTTTTCGTATTCTTTTAATGTGTACTCGTATAAAATGTATAAAAGTGTTTCCTGCGTATAGAATAGGAAATTATAGTTTTTCTTTATTTTATTGGAAAACCAAAAGAGAATTAGTTAAATCTATTTAATCGATACTGATGAATCTGCACGAATAAGACATAGAAACTGAAGCAAAACACTTAATTTATTAAAAAGATATGTAAAGCGTTGGAAGGACATAAAATTATACATATATTTTTTATTTTATAGGCGTACTGAAAATAAATAGTGCAAAGTTAATAAAATTATCTCTAAAATTAATTGTACTTTAACATAAGTTATTTTACTAATGAGTAATACAAATTTTGGAATTAAAAAAAACATTATTATAAAAAATTGTTAAGCATTCAATGCTTGCAAGAATTTCACTAGAAACGTTGTTACTCATTTTGAGGATATAAGTGATTCAAATAAAGTAAACTAAAATCAACTTTTCATTGCACAGAAACCACTTCCCTAGAGTTTCCTTTCCTTATTTAATACCCAATACCAAAATCTGAAAGTATTAAATACTATGAAATCCCTCTAACTTGGCAGAAGCATATTTTACATGTAAACTAAGCATCTGTATAAGTCGATTCTAAACTCTGGATTTTTTTTTGTTTTTTAACCTCCGGGTCCACCATTAGGCATGCTTCAGAAGATGAGATGAATGATTTGTAGCGTGTATGAAAATGCCATGCCTGACTGGGATTCGAACCCGGGACCTCAGGATGAAAGGCCGAGACGCTACCACTCGCGCCACGGAGGCCGGCTGCAAACTCTATTTGGAGTCATGCAGGCCAGCTGTAGGAGCTTTCAGCCTATTTCAAATATTTTGGTTTTGAAAGAATCATAAGGCCAAAAAGTTAAAGTAGTGATGGATATGTATGTCACAAACATAATCATAGCCGATCTAAGGTAATTCCCAAATTACTAATAAAAATGGCAATACTCGTATAAGAATTGGAAGCATATCACGTGAGACTTTCTAGGGAAAATGAGGAGTGAGGTGCCAAATATACTGAGTCATATGAGCAACCAAACCCTCCGAAATTAAGTGGTTTTTGGCCAAAAAGAATCATAAGGAAGAGTTACGCGTCCTCTGAATTTACAGCAAGTTCATACACCAAGATCTAAGATTCCGTACAGTTATGTAGGAGATGAAATTATACAGCAAGACGTATCAAGAACGATTACACTTTCATCCAAATTTTTGACCTCTAAATAGTCAAACTGTCATATTTAAAATCTACAAATATTTGTTAAAAATAGAATGATAAAGGATATATTAAATAAAGAAAGCTGAGTTGTAATATTTAACAAAAATTTCTATTTTGTTTAAAATATAAATTATTTCATTTATTATTTTAATATAATTTACTTTATTTGAATTCCAATAAGTAAAATGAAGAATCAATTAGAAAAAAAAGAAGATACGGAAAAATTTTAAAGAATCCATACAAGTTAACCAAGTATTAGAGTTTACCTAACAAAAAATGAATGAAATAAAATTGTAGTTTAAAATAAAAGTAAATTTCACGAGATTATTAGCACAATTGAATCAATTGTAGAGTTTAAATATTTTTAGCTTAAAGTAGAATAAATAACATGATTGTTTTAAAGATGGATAATATAACCATTAATTAATAAATACTGATTGTAGAACGAGTCTGGGTCATGATTGTGAAGATATTGTTTCATAACATACGTAGTAATGAAAGGATCGATCACTCTGAGCTGAAATATTTAACATTTTGCATTTCTGGGATAATTGCGGGTGAGATTCATTAAACTTGAAGGGCATTAATCATTAATTAAATGTTTATAATTTAACATTTACCTTTCATCGATGCCAGACAACTTTTACTTTGTTACTTTGTTGGTACTACCTTAATATAATAAACTGAATAAATTCATTTTTTTTCCTTTCTTTCAGTTGTTTTAATTCTGCATTGGTATTGGAGGTATAATTTTGCAGTAGGATAATAATTTCGTAAGTGTTTTAATATAACGGGTTGTAAATAAGTCTAAATTGATTATTTAAGAATTTTAATATGCAACATCTCTTACATTAGAACTGACATTAATAACTTCACTCATTATTTTGAAGATAAATTGTTAGTTAAATTAAAATCAGATAGATAATATACAGGAAGTATTGTATGAACGGGATGGATATGTATGTCTAACGTGCCACAAACATAATCATAGCCGATGTAAAGTAATTCCCAAATTACTAATAAAAATGGCAATACTCGTATAAGAATTGGAAGCATATCACGTGAGACTTTCAAGGGAAAATGAGGAGTGAGGTGGCTTCCTAATGTTTTTTTCCATTAAGCCAAATATACTGAGTCATATGAGCAACCAAACCCTCCAAAATTAAGGTGTCAGGTCTACAAGCGACACTTTAACTCTGCGTACAATAGCGGCAGGCTAATTAAATATCATTACTCAGAAAAAAGAAAACTCTATCTGATACCTCTTGCACCTCAGATGCTTCACATGCAAAACAGCTATAAGACAGAGAGATAGTGTAATGCAACAATTAGTGTATTTCTTTAATTGTGAAACAATATGTTGATATAAACTGCGTCATATCAGTGGGGAAAACCAAAATGATGTAAATATTATATAACCTCAATAACAACAACTTTCAAAATTTGATGAGTATAAAAAAAATACATGCAATTCCTAATAATTATTTGATTAAAAACCAAAGTTCATTGCTATCTAGTAACCGTCAACTAAGTAATTGATAAATAAAAATGAATTATGTAAAACAATTATCACTGATGAACATCTGAATCGGAGAATTTTATTTTTTCCCTGTATTGATGAAAATAAATCATAAAGTTCAGTGAACTTAAAAAACCAAATTTAGAAAAATTTATTTTTTTATAAAAACTCAACAAAATATACCTTTAAATTGAACACAAAAATTATTTATTTTAGCAACTAAAGGCTAATCAGCTCGATTTATTTACCGTCATAACTTCAAGCTTGCGCCCAGTTAAATTTACAGGATAAGATGTGCTGAATTTCGTTGCGTGTGAAAATTGCCAATCCAGAATGGGATTTGAACCAAGAACTTTGCGAATGAAAGGCAGAAACACTACCTACCACTACGCCACCCAGGTCGAAAATTATATTAACAATAATTGTTATAACTGAATAGAATAATAACTAAATAATGATAAATTATTACGGTTTCGTCTATAAATTGATAACACTCAAATAGTGTAACTACTAAATGTTCAAATTAAATATCGGTTTATATGACATAATATAGCAAGCAATGAACATAAAAACGAATTAGTAAGAAGAAATGAATAGAGAAAATTTTCTTTCGTGAACTATTGAATCAGTAAAATTTCTCATAAGATTATAATCAATAGAATAAAACGAAAAATGTTATAACACTAAGCATAATAATGTCTCAATGCTGTATAATTATGCATTCTTAACCGAAGGATTGTGCTTAATTTAAGACCTATCGCCAACAAATCAAGCTGCGAAAATTTAAATTCAAATATAAATATTTTTGTTGAAAAATAACCAAAATCAATTAAGTAAGTTAAAATACTTTACCTAATATCTAGAATATACCTAAAATGAAATATTGTATAACTTATCTCTTCGGATTGAAAAGTAATCTGTCATTAAACGCTGTTTAAAAAATATAGTTAACTAATCATACATCCTAAATGAATGTATGAAAGTTAAATTTCAGTTAAATGTGTCTTAACATGGGAGCAAGTTTCTTTGTACGATTATCTGTGCACATGATAATTATGAATTTAACTATAAATAAACAACCTAAACAATTTAAAAATATAAAAGTATTATGATTGATTTTCATTAAAAAAAGATCAGGTAGCCTGCATTAACATTCTCATTTCCATAATTCATATATTTATTCAATAACAAATAAATCGTTTGAAATTTGTATGATAGAGATTTATTCTTCGATATTTATTTTGAAATTTAAGGAATTATTTTTTCAAGCGCGCGCGAACACACACATTCTCTAATCAATTATTAATCACATATCACTGTTGTGGTGAGGGTGGTAATTAGTAGTTATTGAAATAAATAAGGCACTTAAAATGAGAACTGTACTGAAATATAAGTGAACAAATTTATACTTCCGCCTGCATATGCTGGCGAACCCGTATGCCTATAACAGTGAAAATAAATTTTTAGCAACATGTACAATTATCTGCTCTGAACTGAGGTTATTTTTAAAGTTATAAATTTAATAACTCTTGATGTTAAGTCTAAGTTTGATGTTATGGTTGTAAATACAATTACTTATCTTATTGATTGTGAAGAAGAGAGAGAGAGATCACCACAACTATTGTCAGATTAGAATCTATACTGATGGAATTTATTGTTAGAATTTATACTGATGGTTCTAAAACCGAACATGGTGTTGGATGCTCGATATATGTAAATGAAGAAGCCCACTTTTGGAGACTGCCAGATGTGGCCAGTGTCTACACAGCAGAACTCACTGCAATTCAGCAAGCTCTTCGCTACACTGAACACTATTGCGAAGAGAGAGTGCTAATATGTTCCGATTCATTAAGTGCACTCGTCGCAATTCGGAACAAGAACATTAAGGATGTCCTAATTGCAAACATCCTGTCCATTTTATACGTACTAAAACAACGAGGACAGCGATGCGTATTTGTATGGACTCCAGGGCATGCTGGTATTATAGGTAATGAAATCGCAGACGAAGCTGCCAGAAAGGCAACAGTCTGCGATGACTTGGATGCATTTCCTGTAAGAGTGGCAGATGTTAAAAACTGTCTAACCAACATAGTAAGAAACAAGTGGAACGCTGAATGGAGGAGTTTAAATACAAAATTAAAATCGGTTAAAACTTCTCCTTATAAATGGAAAAGCAACTTTAAGTTGACTCGCCGTGAACAAGTAGCGGTGACCAGACTTAGAATCGGTCACACGCGATTAACAAATTTATATTTGTTAACCGGCGAAGTGAGACCAATGTGCGGTGTTTGTAATAAAACACTGACAATCAAGCATCTAATAGAAGAGTGTACCATACATGAGGACCTCAGAAAGAGGTTCCGTCTTACAAATAATATTAGTGCTGATCTGGATAATGGAAATGAAAAAAATATAGTTGCATTTTTACACGCCAGTGGACTTCTTAAAAGTCTATAAAATTGAAGTTTAAAGCTGTGGTAAAAGATATTCTAAGCGGTAGTTTTATATATACATATAAGGGAGTCTCGAAGCGTGGCACGTATAGTGACGGGAGGTAGCCCTCTTGCCTAGGCCATTTTGGCTCACCTGCATTCAAGATAAGTGAGTCGGGGTGTGTCCGATGATGGCATGAGGGACCCTCAAGGGTGGATTGAGGGCACGAGGCTATGGGTGTACGCCGTGCATGCCTATGGCCTGATATAAGAAGGATTCAACTGCCACGGCACCCTGGCACGACTGATATACTGCTCAACGGCGGTTCTGGTCGCCCCGAGGGTGCTTAAACAAACTATAAATTAGACTCGTAGAAGAAAGAAAGAAAGATATGGTATTGATAAGTTTAATTTTATTTTTAATTTCATGGTCTTTTGAGAACTTATCTCAAATTTAATATTGGGGCCCTTTACACCCCATAAGTGTTTGTGATTGTCCTTGTCTTTTATGTTTTAATGTTTATTGTGAAGTTTGTGTTTTTAAATAAAATGTAAGGGCCCTTTACACCCTTACATATGACGATCCTGATGGAGATAATAATTTCTTTTAAAGAATGTGACGAGGGCTAATGACCTTAGCAGTCGATGTCCGTAAAAATTCAGTTAAAAAAAAAAAAAAAAAACTATTGTCAGAAGTTTCATTTTGGGCTAGTATTAGGTACATGAAAAAGAAGAATTAATCTTAATTTACGAAAAATAAGATAATAATGAAATTAAAATAAAAGAAATAGTTAAAAAAAAAATTAATAATAATAGTTTCGTTTTGTCTCTCTATGGGAGTAAGAAAACCTCTACGGGTTTTATTTATGAATAATAATCTAAGAAAATGGAATTTAATATTAATATCATAACAATAAAACACGCCATGCTCACTTCCTACATATAAGTAAGTAAAGTAGAATGTTAAAATACGTTACACCTAAGGGAATACTTTACAAGCAAAGTGTAATCAAGGGTAAGATACTTTGCCGACCAAAGTACTGTTAAGTTGCTTTGCTATAACACCAACGACTCGACCGGGTTAATGGGGGCTGATAAACACCCTGCTACTAGTATACATGAGTATGTGAACGTGCCGGGTTGTAACCGCCGGCTCTATTGCCTTCCATTCTTATCACTTTACTCACGCATTTATAAATGTACATATATCTTCTTCAGATTTCCAGTTTTATTTATACGAAGAAAAATAAAATAAGTTTACGTAATAAAAACAAATTCCAAACGATTTTAATAGAGAATATTATTTCCACTAAGCAATTTTATTTGCTAGAATTTCTACGAGAGTTCAGATATTAAAGTTAAAATATATACACATATATAAAATATAAAAATAAAATTTAACATGAGAATTTCTTGCCAAGAGCAAATTTTATTCGTTTCTATTTCTCGTTCGATTGCTCTTGATCTGTAGTTTAACGGCACATTTGCTTAGAATTTTAAATTCAAAAATTGCATTATAGTATCCTGGATAAATTTAAAATCTTTAATAAATTCTCTCAATAAAGTCTATTAAATTGTTTAACGGACCTAATTTTAACTTTTCAAGATTCTTACTAACATACTGTGATACTAAGCTGAGAAATGATACCGTTTACACACAAAAAAGTATCTGTTATATTTAGTAAAGAAAAAAACCTAAGCAAGAAAATTTCGTTACTTGTAAACTGAGACAAGTTTAAATCTGAACGGCGTAATCATTTAGTTGTCTTACTTAAAAGCTAACAGAACTATCTTAACCACCCAGTAAAACGATTCTACGTAGTCGTAGTCTTAATCAAGTCACTAACAGTCACTTAGTGATTCAGCACGTCTATAAACTGGATGTTCGTACGTAAAGTTTTTCCCTAAATAGTTTGACTGAAATTTACAAAAAAAGTTTATTATGGATAATTTCTAAAAAAAACTGTAACAGTATAATTGTAAAAGTAATTGTATTTCTTTATTTTTGTGTGAAAGTTGATAACATTAACTTCTTTTTATGAAATATAATTTTTAATTATTATACTTTATTTATCCGTCGCAAATGCTTAACAAAGAAAAAATTCAGGCAAATGTAATATATGGTGTAAAATTTAGTAGATGAAGATTAGTTAGATTTCAGAAAGAGTTAGGCTATAAGGGAGGAGATTTTGACCCTCACTTTAATCGTTGTAGATGGTTTAGAAAAACTAAAGGTATCTACTTGCCATGTGTACATTTGGAGAAGGCTTATAATATAAAATGGATAAAAATGATTAAAATTCGAATTAAACAGGATTGAGGTAATGAGATTTATATAAGATTTATATAAAATCTGCATAAAATTAGGAAGAAATGATAACAGTAAAAATAAAAAAGGCACGTTTTGATTCAGAAAGGAGTGAGAAAAGAATGTATCCTACATACACTATTTTTCAAACTGTACATAGAAGATGCAATTTTACAAATTGAAAGATATATTTAAGAGTCGGAATCATTGCAGTAAACAATCCGTGGAGAAAAATAAAAATATTTTTGTTTTGAAGGTTCATGTATTTGTTGCTGAGAGATAAAATCAGTTCGAAAATAAATATATATGTAACAAAGTTTATAAAATGTAACAGAAATCAGGATAATCAGAGATTAAAAATGTTAAAATAGGTTAAAATTTTACACCAGAAGTTTCAGAACTCTGCTACTTAGGGCGTAAAATTACGAAAGTAGTGTGATAGGTAGTCGGTTCAGAACTATTCATTAGGAATATCACAGCAATCTGACCCAAAATTAATTGAAATTTCATAGGAACTGTGGATATTTCCAAGGACCACCATGAGTTGACTGTCACAAAATTAATAGAAATTTAATAGCTCTTCATGGTCACATGACGTCATCACTGATAACAATGATCAGCTGCGAGTACCACAACTTTCTGCTGCTGTCATCATCCAGGTCTTTGATGATGTTGTACAGATGTTCGGAAAAGAACTCTGGGGTTTTAAAGAGGAATGTAATTTTTATTTTACACAACTCAATAATGTTTTCTGCGTACTCTAGAAACGGAGACAATTAAGTTTCAGTTTGCATAATCTCCATCAGATAGCAGTTACGTTAAACTGTTGCCGAGGTTATGAATAAGGATTTCAATACAATGGCCTCGCGACAAGAGAAAACACAGTGCGTGTACTTGTTCGCAGAAACAGAATTAGTTACTATAGTACAAAGAATTATACGAGTCTATCATGGAAAGCTTATCATAGTGACAAAAGCATACATACGTCGTGTGATCAGCATTATTTTTCGTATGGTGCTTAGAAAATTGCTTAGAAGGTGCTTATAATTGATGGCATTTGTTCGCAACTGCTCAAAAGTGAATCTGTGGTGTGGTACCATGCATAATTGAATTGCTAGGCCATTTTTAAACCATTATTCTCGCCAAAATCTACGCACTCCTTTGCTACGAACTCTGTCTCTCACTGTTAAATCTATCAAATGCTTTATCAAGGGCATTATTTAAATAATTTAGATTGTGAGCAACTATTTATTGTGTTTTGATATTTGTATCTTTTCTTTCATATTCTTCGACTCTATACGTCATATTTCGTAATCTTTCATGGATGCGCTCTAGGAATAGATTGAATTTTAGTGAATTTTCCCTTTTAATAGTTATTAAAAGGGATTAAGACTTTCAAATAGTAAATCCATGATATCTTCTTTTAAGCTGCACTGGAAAAAGCATATATCGTTTATCTCTGAGTTATTGTAAAAATAAGTTACTAGATTAGATTCAAACGCAAGATTATATTAAATATTGAAGGTTCGCATGTGTCTAATCTAAATCATTTCTTTTCAATTTCAAAGTTGTATAACCGTTAGCTTTTAAGGTTAACGGAGGAATATACGAAGGGGTAAGCTATTGAAGGTATTTCGGTTGTAGGCGATCTTTCTGTAATTTTATTGATTGCTTCTTTCCAGTTTCATATCTGTTTCATTCTCGCATTCACCCCGATATCACCGCTACAAAGTTCTTTGACTTCCACTCAGCAAATAACATTGATGATCTGCATAATACGTTTACATTCCATAACAAGGCCAAACGTAATGAGATCTGTCTTTTTAATCGAGTCGACAAGAAACTGCTCTAGCGATCACTTCTGATCGCTAGAGCAGAAGTGAACTATCACCTGTTATATCATGAATAAGTTTTTTATATCGATGTAACTCTAGATCGCTTGGTAATTTTACTCTCCTAAACGTAGTTATTGCAGTCGCTCTAGTAGAAAGACGTACCCGGTGAGAGTATGAGGTATTAGGTTCCACCTTTTTTTTTTTTTTCTTCCCCTACTCTCCCCGACCGGATATCCATTTAAGTATACTCAGTCGGGGAGAGTGTCCTTTTACTCTAAGGGAGTGTCCCCCGCCCACCGGTTGTGGTGTACAACACCACACCCGGCACGACACCCGTGCCGGGTGTACAACCGGGTGTACTAACCGGCAGGTTAGCTCCCCCGGTCTCGGATCTTTAATTTTATTTTATTCGCCTGCCTCTAATCCCCCGCCTCGGAGACGGGGTATGGCTACGCCACCTCCCATCCCCTCAGCAGGGAACCGGGTCTCGGTCATTATGTCTTTGCCTCTAATCAGCGGTACCGCCCCCACTAAGCGCCGAGGCACCCGCAGGAGCGGCACCGCCAACCGGGACTCGGTCTTTTATTTGTCCCACACTCCCCAGGAGTTCCCCCCCCTTCTCAGGAACCCGCACACCACGGCGTACGGGCCCTCCACGGAGGGACTGTCCTCCCTACCCTAATTTCATAAACCCCTTCTTCTGTCCTCTTCTTCCTTGGTGCGTAAGATTCCCCCGGCAAACCTACGGAACCAATCCCAGTTATCGTCACTATAGACCATCCAATTTAAGAGGTTTTCAGGTGTAAGTCCGTTGTCCGAAATTTCTCTTCTATTTGGAGCCCATCTTGGGCATACAAACACAGTGTGTTCCGCATCATCAGTCTCTGGGCAGTACACACATTGTGGGGTAGGTCTTTTTCCAATTCTAAACAGATAATGGCCGAACGAGCCATGCCCCGTCAACAGTTGTGTCGTATAAAAATCTACATTACCTATTCTATTACTAGTCCACATATTTATGTTGGGGATTAGTCGCCTGCTCCAATCCCCTACTCCAGAGTGTGTCCATGTATCCTGCCACTCTTGATCAATTAGCCGTTCAATCTCATCTTTGGACATACCCCTATATCTAAATGTTCTTTGTTTAATTTGTAAATCAATGGGTAGAACCTTCGTTAGTATACACAGCGCGTCGTATGTATCTATTCTGTATCCCGCGGCTACACGCAGTAAAGCAAGCCTGTGTACTCTTTTTAATTTTGTTTTGTTTCTCTGAATATTCATTGTATCTCCCCATATCGGGGCCGCATATAAAATTGCTGACGTGGTAGCCGCAGTTATCAGTCTCCTTATGTGTTTGCTAAATCTTAGGCTTTTATCCAAAAGAACCCCTAAATACTTTGCTTCTTTGACCTCCTTAATTCTCTCTCCTCTAATGTTTATATTGAGGTTTCTAATAGGTCTTCTACCTGAAAACACCAAACAACAGGATTTGTTAGGGGATATCTGTAGCATGCTTCCTACCAGCTTAGCTTCCATTAGCTTATCATTATGCATGCTTCCATTAGCTTCCATTAGCCTACCATATTAGCTTCCACCTGTGTCATAAGATCTCGAAGATCAGCAGCCGCTGTAGTACCTATTATTGAATTTGATCAGTGTTAGCAGTATTGACGTTACATGATCTTGAAGTGCTATTAATTTCTATTCATTTAAGATTTAAGAATTAAAACGGGATTGTTGAAAATGTGCGCGCGCGCGCGCGCGTGTGTTTATTATATAGCGTATTATACTGAAATATGGACAACGAGAATAACAGATAGGAAAGTAGCTTCTGAGATGTAATGTTAAAGGAGGATGTTTAAAATTAGGTAAGTTAATAAAATATGAAGTGAGGACGTCTTAAAGATGAATAGGAGGGGAAAGAAGTTTGTGGTAGGTAGAACTTTGTAAAGGGTTGAAGTAGATAGGTGGATCATGTATTCACAATCGGGTTTAGTAAATTTGGTGATATAGGGACGTGTAATGGTTAAAACTGTAGAGCAAAGACAAAGACTGGAATTTATAAACAGGTAGCTGAGGACACAGCATGTAGTAACTGTAGTAGGTTAAAAGGTTAGGACAGATTAAAAAGAATGAAGAATAACATAAAAACCATTAAAATAACTATTAAATAAATAAAAAAATTCGTAATTAGTTTATTCAAGTTTTACCCTAAAATGTAACTTTAAAAATTAAAATAAATAGTTAATAATTATATTAATTTATTAAATTCCAATGTTACACTTGCAGTTCTTTAATATGAAGTTTCCAGTAATGTAGTATAATTTCCTAACATACAATATAACATAATAAAATGTTTTTTCATAAAATAAAATACATTACACAACTCCACCAAAATGTCAAACATATTCATATACTATATGTATCCTTGTCAATGATATTGTATGAGTTGCATTAATTCACATACTCTTTTGAAATTTAGATACAAATGAAAAGTGTTCTGTATACAGTGGCATTAGGAAAGATTCTACTGGCTTTTTGAAGAAAAGTACGGTATGATTTTCGGTCGCATGGTGAAAATCGATTTTCTTTACGTATTGAGGTATGAGGAGTACGAAAATATCACTCACTCGAATTGAGGTTTCCTTATATATATATATATATATTACATAAGGAAATTACTTTTTTAATTTTATACATAGGCCTATGTATAAACTTTTATGGCTCGAAAGTCTTCAAAACTACTAGATCAATTTTATTGAAATTTACTTATGCTGTAGTAGTGTATCTGCTATTGTGCATATAAAAATTTGAAGAAGATTGGTTGACTCGTTCTTGAGAAAGTTGCATAGAACTGCGAAATTTTTTTTTTGTAACATATACAGAAAGAGTTTTAGTTAATGTTGAAGGATAAGTTTCTTTTTCATGCTACAATACCTGCTACTTGCAAGTGATCTTCAATTTTAATTTTACCACAGTAAAATATTTTTTGTTACTATTCGTAAAAGTAGATTTAAAATTCTAAATCTACGTAATGTAGAAATAGAGAATTTTAAAATCTTAATCTGTGCTATTCATGCAACTGCTATAAAAACATAAATACGATAACAATAGAGTACGCTGAAGTTAACTGACATTTTTATTTATTAAATATTCTCGTGAAATTTTGCTTCGGAAACTTATTGTCAGGAAAAAGAAGCATTATGAATTTTTGAGTGAGTGATTTTAAAATACGTAATCTGATAATGTGATGTTATTTATGTTGTTAGCTACATAAAAAAAAATCGTATTAATAATAATCATTCTTTGGTTATAAAGTAAAATTGGTACACTGTAAATTATATTTTTTTAGTACTACTTTTTCTTGCAGCTTCAAGCTATATGAATAATCCATTTTATAATATATTAATATATGGGTATTTTAATTTTATATCGCAGTTGAATTAATATTATAAATTTACGCTATACGGTATATTAAAACTGTTGTGCCATACCTTAATAAAATTTGTCTTCTGTTTTGAAAATTTCCATTTTCTTCTCAAACATTAAATATTAAAAAAATTGGGCTGAGAACCTATTTCCAGTCCGTCTGGGCGTTCTGCTGGACAGATAGGGCTGATTTTTTTTATTCTGGTTGGAATGACCCACAGATATGTCATCAAGCGTCATCGGATACAAACTTGGGTCCCCCATGAGAATTCCTCAAAAACTTCTCATTATTACATAATTGAGGAAATTTCCGAGATTATTACTCACACAAAAATCACTTTGAAGCTCCGTCAGTGCTTGATGACATATCTGTGGACCATTTCAAGCAGAATAAATAAAAACTTAGCTCGATCCGTTCAGTAGAATGTCTGGACGGACTGGAGATAGGTTATCTCCAGTCAGTCCAGACATTCTGAAGTCTTTTAAGTAAGCATTTTATCTATTGTAGGCAAGAAAAATAACGAGGTAGTGGTGAGACGTAAATGGTATAGGCATTTAACTGTTTTTTACTTCCTTGTACGAAGTAAAGGGGAAGTATTGTAATCGCGAAAAATTTCGGTTTTCAGATTTCAACGGAAATATCCATTTTGACCATCCTTGAATCCATTTTGACTAGTTTCAGCGTGACATTTATACGTACGTACGTAAGTATGTATTTCGCATAATTAAAAAATTATTAGCCGTAGAATGTTGAAATTTTGGATTTAGGACTGTTGTAACACCTAGTTGTGCACCTCCCCTTTTGATTGTAATCGACTTGACCAAAAATTTCCAAAAAAGCCCAAAATCCAAAAATAATATATCTTTTGGACTTTTTCTTAACTGCAGTAATAAGTCCTCATTTAGAGCTTTTCAATGATATATCATAAGTGGAACTTATTTTCATTGGTTCCAGAGTTATATCCAAATAAATTTTGAATTAAAGAAATGTTTTTTATTTTACAAGGAGAATGCACATCGGTTCGCATCCGACTTCATTTCTTTTTTTTTAAACTTTTTTTTTTTAATTTAAATATAATGATTTATTAATAATTATTAACCTCCGATTGTAAAAAAAGTATTACATTAAATAATAATTCAATAATATCGATAAAAAAAGTACGAAAAAATCAAAAGTTGTAAGTGAAATAAAATTCTATGTATATTTAAAAATGTGTATATGTAATTAATTATAAAGCGAACAAGGAAGTCATGTGGTGTACACATCAGATTTTTCAAATATATATATATTACATTGAAGTAATAACGCTGTGAAGCAGCACGGGTCCATTGGACATTTAACCGATTTAAAAAAAAATATATTTATAACATTACTTGCTGTGGAGAAGCAAGGTGCCGCTAGGATATTTATTAAAATAACTTAAGACTAGATGCACACTGCAACTGCGATCATATTTGGGAAACCTGTTTCTATAATTATAAACTTTTCAATCCAAGTTGTTCTTGTCATGTCTAGTCATTAATGTGTATTTCAAGAAACATATAATTTAATAGGGCAAATTTATTTAACGGTAGAATACTATAATTAAAGACAGATTTTTATTAACCAATTATCCATTCTCTAATCATGTTTATTTAACTATGTAAAAGAAGTTTAATTTTTTTACCTACAACTTACTAAAAATTGATTTCAGAAAGATTTCTATTTCTACCTATCAACTCCAGTAGCTTTCTTAAAAAAATGTCATTGATAAAAACGTTTAGGTATAGCCTTAACAAGCAACGCTTTTAATTGGTTAAGCGATAAAGAAATTATTTTTTTAAAATGGAACAAGAAGTTTAATTAGCCTAAATGTTAAAGGAAGTTGATTCGGAACTTCATTTTAAAATGAATCCGACAGTTGGGATTTCGTTCAGTGAGCCTGTCAGAGTTGTACTACAGTTCTATCTAGTACACTAGTATGACTCATTTAAAAGAAAAATGTTATTAGTAGACATGTTAGAAGAATGGTAAGCCATATCTGGTAAGCTCTTTATTTAATGTTCAATAATTGTTCAACACGGCATTCTCACCAGTAAGGTGTTAAATGAATATATAAAACATATATCAATTTCATTTAAAATTGCTATGTTGATAAAGTGTTTTACAAAGATTTAATCTGTAAGACTAAAAAAAAATAGAACATCATTTATTTGTTTCTTAATGTAATTTTAATAAATTTAAGTAATCTAAAGTTTTTATAGTTATAATTCTAAATACGAGTATATGAATAAATTAATGTTATATTGAGTAATTATTATTTGTCTTTAAAGAAAAATCTTTGTTCTAGAGATCAGAGCACGGGGTGGCCCTAAAAGTAAATACCACACCAAAATTTATTACTATAACTTTATATTAGTCGTTATAAATATTTTTTTTTATAGTAATATAAAATACCTTGACCTTTGTAAGCGATATATCGTTTAAATTGTAGTCGCTGTATGTAATTTATTGTTACATTAATGGAATTTTTGAAGAGACGTGTTCTAAATAACCGATAGGTAGTTGTAACCGATTTTGTTATAAGTATTTTCAACTGTTACGATAAAGCTAAAAAGAGGAAAGACTATAGAATACAGTAGAAAAATACTGTTTTACGTATTTACAGTTTGTTTTGTTTTAGTTTTAATTTCAGGATTACATTTGTGTTTGAATACAATTTTCTATTTGTTTTTTTATATACTTTTAATTTCTAAACTGATCTCTATATGTAAAAATAGAATCATTAAACAATCTTTCTATTATTATTACAATATCATTTTAATCTTTGTATTGTATAACTTCTGTTACAGTAAAACAAAATTAAAGGTTTCGATAAGTCTCAATTATTTTAATTTTAGTTAAATATAGAGATTGGAAAGCAAGACTACCCTCACAAAAATTTAAAAATATTAGAATTTGTACATCAGAATAAAATATTAGAATTTATATATCAGAATAAATTATTTGGTGACAATGGCTCAAAAAATCTTGGTTGTAATCTTGTTTTCCAAGTTGTTTCAGTAACCGTTTATAGTTACTCTCTATTTGTAATTAATTATTTATTTATTACGTAACAGTTATTAAACCCAATTACAGTGGTGAGAGGTGATTTTTGGTAACATTTAAAAAAACCTAATCCTGACTGGAATTCGAACTCGAAACTTTATAAAAGGCAGTTCAATTTAATGTAAATTCATCTAGGTATAAGTTTTTTAATATATATTTTTTAAATTTGTATGAATAAAATTCATAAAAGAGAATATCATTATCATTTAATAAAGAAAAAAATTATAAATATTAAATTAGCTGAAAATGAATTTCTAATTTTTTTTTGCCTTTACTGTTGAAGTAAAATTTTATTAAGGAAAGAATTTATATTATTCTTTCACTCGAGTGTGTGTGTGTATATATATATATATATACATAAAATATAAAAAAGTAAGACAAAGGAAGACAAAAATGATTTCTATCTTTTTCGAATGTCTTACATCTAATACTATCCTACTAAACGACATTTGTATATATGTCGGTGTTCCCCTTAGCTTAGCACTGGAATGTACCGCTAGCGATCGGTATCATTAGCGGAAAATCGCCATTCGTTAGTACATGTCTCGTGGTGATCAGGTGTATACTTTTTATATTATTATATATCGATATGCTGTATTTATATCGATATATTCATCGAAGTTTTGGGTAAACTGAAAAATTTGTTCACCCCCCTAGACGGTACCCTATCCACTCTCAGTGGTACCCGTTGGATAATAATATTTTCAAGTGCTCCCGGGGCGCCATTCGGAAATTGGTGAGGGGGTGCGACGGGGTGCCACCGTAATATCTCGGCAACCGCTCGTCCGATTTTCATGATTCAAATGACGTATGTATCAGCAAGTTAAGCGCTAACTGTTTACTGCATCGGGCCTACTCTTGATCGACCGGATGTTGGTTATCCGGAAATTAAATCGTTTAGCCCTATGTTTTGATTGCACTCACCCATCGTAAAACGTACCGATCTGATCTTTCGCTAAGTATGCTCAAACCTGTGCGCCAGCGCAGCTGTAAAATATAAAGTTATGAATACTAAAAAGTAGAAAATAAAATATTTATAAAAAACCTTTTTAAAAACCACTTATATATATAAAATTCATTAAAAAGTAGAAAACAAAAAGAATATGAAAAAAAAAATTAAAACACTACTCTTAGGTTAAACGCACTAAGATTGGGACGGTATACCAGAATGGATTTGACAACAAGCTTTGATAGTGATATTTAAGATTATGTGAAAGTCACAGCTTCAAATTAAAAATTTGATGTTTATGCCAATTTTTCTTGTTCGTTATGAGTGGCCTAAAGAATGGGGTGCAAACACGCATAAGAAAAAATTGACAAAAACATCAAATTTTTAATTTAAAACTATGACTTTCACATAATCTTACCTATGTTAAAGCTTTGTTACCAAATCCATTTAAAAAATTTTTTTACATATTTTTTATTTATTTATGTGAATATTTTTCTTCATAAAATAATGAACTATAACCAAAAAATAGACACCGGAATGCATCGATCACTAGCGGAAAATTCCGATTCGTTAGTGTTCATTTTTAGAGTTAAATTTCTAATTAAACCTTTGTTATACCAATTTTAATCATTTAAAAAAAAAAATTTTTAAACAAGAAGTAATTAATTTTGGACACTAATAATCCCATTACAAGTCGCCGCCCGTCAGGGCAACCCGCCCGGTCGGGCGTTAGATATTTTATCTAACAGCTTGGAAACAAGCTTAATGTAAACAAACGTACATAAAAAGATCCTAGCAACCCTTACCAACGCTAGGTTACCACCAAAATTTCAGCCAAATAATAAAAAAAAAAAAACAAAACAACAAAAAACTTCAAAAGAACAGAAAACTAATAAACCAAAAACACAAACAAATTAACTGAACAAGAAAACCAAGAAAATTTGAAAAAAGAACGCAAAGACGGAGCGGAAAATTTTGTTTCTATAAATCCTACCAGGTTGAAATTTTCACAGAATATTTTTAGAACCTTCATTGAAAGGTTTTTAAAGTTTCAATAGAATCGATAGGGGAATGGTCGGGTGATACAAAGCAAAAGCGTATACTTAATTCTTCGTAGACACACAGTGTATATATATATATATATATATATATGTATATATGTATATTCTTTCACTCGAGTGTGTGTGTGTGTGTGTATATATATATATATACATAAAATATAAAAAAGTAAGACAAAGGAAGACAAAAATGATTTCTATTTTTTTCGAATGTCTTACATCTAATACTATCCTACTAAACGGCATTTGTATATATGTCGGTGTTCCCCTTAGCTTAGCACTGGAATGTACCGCTAGCGATCGGTATGGCATAATAATTGGCATAATGTATATATACATTATATATATATACATAATACATTAGTATGTATTAATACATACTTATTTATAATATCATTACTGATTTACAGGTAAATAATATACTCACATAGACATACAGACGTAAATACGCGCGCGCGCGCGCACATACAAACACCTTTAAAGTAATTCAATGAAGATTGAAACAAAAAAAAAAGATATTAGTGGAAAATCTGAAGTTGAGTAATATAAATTTTGAAAATGTTTTACTATTAAAAAGATTCAAATGAAAAAATGAAAGTTTTATTTTTACATTTTTGTTTTAACACTTAGAAATACATTCCAATGAACAAGAATGAAATGGTAACATAATGGAATTACTACAAAAAAAAATGATAAACTGCATAATTAAAAATACGAGCATTAGAAATCTCTTATTTCAATCTAATTTTTTATTGTCTTTGTGCAATAAATCTACTGTTAACGGAACTAATATCTGAAGAAGTATTTAATTTTGAGAAACAATTGTATGTGGTTATACTGCTATAAAAAAAGAATTAAGATTAAACATTTTATTACAGATTCAGTATGAACGATGAAGTTTAAAAGTCGAATAAAAAGCAAAAAGTATCAAATATAGTGAAACTTTTGATTTATGTTTGAAAATTGTATTATTACTGTTTCATGTTGTTTTTATACTATCTTTTCAATATAACAATTAAAACTTGGATAGTGGAAAAAATGATTAGAATAATAAAGTAACTAAAAACTAGAAGAAAATTTTAGAAATTTATCTGAATTATCGTATAATAAATATTTTTAATATTTGACTATTCATAATGAAATTTAAGAGAGAACTTCATTTACACCGATTTAAGAAAATAGAAAGAGGTTGTCATTTCCATCCGTAATTTTTTATTATATTCAAACCTTCTTTTTTTTTGTTGTAGAGGTGGGGCAGTGGAGCATAGAGACGCCGAAGCAGTGTCGGGGTCGCTAACAGGTCCCGTTAGGTTTTAAGAAGAACGTATTCTTAAGGAGAACCTAGGGTTAGGTTTTTAAGGAGAACCTGCGCACTACCGCCTAAACCTCCACTTTTGGCTATCCACCCTCCTGGAACAGATAATAAGTATCTATCAGTTAGGGGGTGATCGCCCATACACACATTCGTACACCACATTCATACATAGTATTCAGCAATAAAAGTATATTATATAACTTCAAACAATATACAAAATACATATTCTTACAGTAAAGTAATAATACAATGTAATAAAAATAATAATACAATGTAATACTATTAAACAAAGGCTGTTACTACCCTAAAAAGGATACTGTAATATATACATAATTATACAATCACCCACTTATTACACCAATCTTATACTACATTCATGCATAATATGCAGTAATGGAAATACATATTAAAACCTCCTACAATATACAAAATACATATTAGTACAGTAAAAATAATACAATGTAATAAAGTAATAATACTTCATAATACAATTAAACAACGGTTGACATTACCCTAAAAGGGAGACTACAATGAATACATAAATGTATTTACAATTTACAATATTATAATGCAAGATTTTTTTTAAAAATTCATAATACAATAAGAGTAATAATTATTTTTAATACTCCCCCAGATAAGGGGGCTACAATGTATATGATTATAAAATAGAATCACCCTTATAATACACACCAATCTTACACTTCATTCACTCATAATATGTAGCTTATAGAAATCCTGAATATATTCACAAACAATATATACATTATATAATTCTGGTACCGGAAAATAATACAATAAATAAATAATACAACATAATAATAAAATAATATAACATAATACAATAAAATCATTGACTATATTGCACGCTATTATTAATATTATCAAATATACAAGAAATTTATTCATTAATTAGTAGCCAATGTAACAATACTAAATGTATTTAAAATTAGTAATAGAATCATAATACGTATTGGTAATAATAAAAGTTAATGCTTCCCATAATAAGTAAACTGTAATGTATGCATTTATACAATATAATCACCCCGGTACATTATTACATAAATATCATAAGAGAACCTCAATACGTAATGATTAATTTACTTAATATACAATACATTATGCTTAAATAAGATCTCAGCAATTATCAGTGTACTAATTCATATTGACATGCAAATGTTACATTACATAATGATATTACAACTATCTGTTACATTTAGTAAGTAGATTTACATATACAAAATTAAAAAAAGGAAACTTAATTCAATGATCACAATACACAGGAGATTTGCCATCACTATAGGAAACAGTCAATGATACTTAACAATTAGTATCAAAGGGTAGGTTGTATGCTAACATATAAAGTGAGCAACAGATGTAAGGGAAAAACAACATACAGGTGCCTGCAGTACTACCTACTATCCATGTAGTCAAATGTTATACACACATCTGTTAAGGCACGTAACAGAAAGCTAGGGTACAAAGGACGAACCCACCGGGTTGGTCAAGTGGTGAACGCGGCTTCCCAAATCAGCTGATTTGGAAGCCGAGAGTTCCAGCGTTCAAGTCCTAGTAAAGCCAGTTATTTTTACACGGATTTGAATACTAGATCATGGATACCGGTGTTCTTTGGTGGTTGAGTTTCAATTAACCACACATCTCAGGAATGGTCGAACTGAGAATGTACAAGACTACACTTCAATTACACTCATACATATCATCCTCATTCATCCTCTGAAGTATTATCTAAACGGTAGTTACCGGAGGCTCTTTCATTCACAACAGTTACTGCCAAAGTTAGGAGAGCACTGCGCCAACACACAACTGTGCCATAGGCACTTCGTTTGTCGCTAATATAGCGCTCACAGTTTCATTGCAACCAAGCAATTCTCGCACGTTCAGAGGATCCCTAGGCACTAGGCTGGATGCCTGTTCACCCACGTGTACTCAAGGCGCCTAACTCTATCACGGGTCTCCTCCCAGGCTTTTAGGTCATGCATGATTGTTTTGATGTATTCAGCAATCATCACCCAGTTCCTCTCCGAGTGAAACATTATGTCCTGCACCTCTTCTGGTGAAAACATGTCCTCCTTGGGTAAATCGTCTAGTAGCTTTCTCCTCTCATCATCATATCTGGTACACCTGAAAAATACGTGACGAGCAGTTTTTTCTTCATTACACACTGGGTACAAGTTGGAGTGGTCCATACCAAACGTATGCAGGTAGGACCTGAACATGCCGTGTCCCGTCAGAAACTGCGTGAGGCAGTAATCCAGCGAACCATGGCGTCTGTTGTTCCAGGGCTTTATCCAAACATCTGTTGTGTCAATCGACCCTTCTCACCACATCCCATTTCTGCTGCCATATGTTTTCCAACTCAGTCAATACTTCAGCAGATTGCTGTTTTCTCACTTGCGGGGGGGGGGGGAGAGTCCTTACTTCCCATTAACTCCTTCGTTGTTACACAACTAGATTTATCGGAAGGAGTTCCAAGGACCTTTGCTGCCGTACTTGATACAGTCCTGTATGCCGATATAATACGGAGGCAGCACCTTCTGTGGTGGGTACCCAGCGCCTCCCTGTATTTAGCGTACACCATGGCTCCTGCCCCCACTTCAGCGCCCTACAGAAGCGTGAAGCGGGCCACGCTTATAAGAAGTTCCCTTCTTTGCGGTTTGGGGCTGTTACAGTTAGTCAGCAGGCTAGCAACTACCCCCATCACTCTGTCTGCTTTTTTGCTCGCCTCAACAGTATATATTCCAAAGCGTAACCAGGCGTCAATCCACACGCCCAGGTATTTCACAGCCGGCTTAGACATGATACGCTGCTCTTCCATGGTGAATGTCAGCCTAGGTCGCCGTTTGACTGCAGTTATCATTACACCTTCGGTTTTTTCAAGTGCCAAGTTTAGTCCAACTTCTCGCATCCATACTCTGATGTTGTCATAGGCATCGTGTATTTGCCTACAGACTCTCTCTTGTTGTTAGCTTTGACCACCAGGGCTAGGTCATCCGCATACCCCACTAGTGTGACTCCTGAGGGCAGCGAAAGTCGGAGCACATCGTCGTAGGCGAGGTTCCACAGGGTCGGTCCAAATACTGACCTCTGTGGTACTCCCCTATCCAAAGCTCGTTCTAGTATGTTTCCCTCAACTTCACATATAAGTTTGCGTCCTGTCAGGTAAGATATTCAAACCTTATCCTTCATCTAATGAACCGAATCCAAAAATTTTTTAAACAAAAATTTCTTGTATGGATGATTTATGATATTTTCCATTTGTTTGTCGTCGGTATTACTTAGTGTTGGGTTTATGATGACATCCTTATATTCAAAGAATTTTGTTCAGAAATATAAATTATATTAGATGATAAACGTTCCGTAAAAAATAAAACATATTCTTACATTCTATGAACTCTTACTTCAATTTCTTTTCGTTACTTCTCTCCACTGTTTTATATTTCTGAGACATAGATTTCTCATTTTAAGACCTATTACCCTAATTAGAAGACTCGTTATGTCGGTTTTCGGGTTTTTTTCACAAGAGTAAGGTTTTTTAGCCCTATCGATATTTTAACAAAAATAAAATAAAGGAATTTAAAATAAAGCCAACTTTAAAACGGTGTAGTTAAAATACTGCACTAAAAAATTACTTTTTCAAGTTTTTTAAATCTTTTTTTTTACGATACACCAACCTTAAGGGAAGATTCTAAGAAATGGGGTTGTAGTTGCTTTTTTTTGTTTTAGGGTCAACTTCAAAGAATACTTAAAAAAGGACCATTTTATTTCTTTTTTTACAATATTTATTTACTCGTACTTTAATGAAAGTTAATAAAACTCTACGAATTTTTTCACTGACAAATTTTTGTTATTTTTTCCGGCGTTCCTGATAATCTACTGTTTACATTCTATATTTCAAAGTTTCAATTTGTGATTAATTATTTGGTAATAGTGACTGAGTTTAGTGAAGTTATTTAAGAAGATTAAATGTTATATTAATGGAAAATAAAATGCGATGTAAAGAAAATAAATTATCTGTTCAAGAAAATCAGGTGACGAAATAAGCATACCGAACAGTATCCGGAGCAGCGGTCGGAGTAATAGCCGGTGTGCCACCAATCAGCATCATAATTAATTTGTCTTACAGAATTCATTATGGGTTCCCAAGAAACAGGCAAACCAAATAATGCTGGAAGAATGGCAGGCGTCCTGGGAAGTCTCAACTAAAAAAGCGTGGATCAGGCGTCTGATTCCCCGATTTGAACCCTGGATCCGAAAGTGGTTTGGGGGTGTCATACTTCCTCACGCAGTTCCTCTCGAGCCTCGGAGGATTTGGGGCATACCTAAACAGGTTCAAAAGAAGATCCTCTCACCTGACTGTATGTATTGTGGAACGGAAGATACTCCGGAACATGTGTTCTTTGTTTGTGACAAATGAAATGCTGTTAGGGTCTCGCTTGAACTAACCAGTTTGACACCGGAAAATGTGATAGAATTTATGTTGAAAGAAAATAGATAATGGGAACTGGTATGGTAACAAATATTCTCAGTAAAGGAAATAGAAGAGAGAACTGGAATACTGGCTGACTGAGCTGGGTACTCTGTAGGATTTCTACAGTGCCGCCAGCGGAATGATAATTTCTGAATCTTCTGTCCAAAGGCTCCCGCCGGGGACGTGGCAATGCTTCAATGCCGGTCTGGCTCCGGACGGGCGGTGTTTCTGAGGGGGTTTAGGTTTAGTCGGTACAGGAACACATACGCACTCTTTTATTAACACATTGCGGAACCCGTGGCGAGTTCGACACTACCCCTTATGGAGCGTACGTAACTGGTATTCTCCCTTCACCTCAAAAAAAAATTATTTGGTAACGTATTTTGATTATGATTAAAAGAAAATACTCATCTGGAAAGAAATCCCTACTTTATTGTTCGTACCAACTCTGAAGAACAATCAGATAAATTGGTAGATGATATCTCACTTATTTTCTACAGATTGTAACATATTTTTTTAACTTACTGAGAGAACAAAATTATATGCTACTCAGTAAGCGACAATTATCAATGAACTATAAGAAAATTGATCTTTGCATATACTTTTTTAAAGAAAGAATTACCAAAAAGTGTTCGTTCTCTATTGTTGTTAGTAGTACGGAAATGGGGGTACGGCAACCATAAATGACGTCATCAAAGATGGCGGCTAATATGGCGGATAAGACGGCAGTGGTCGTCCATCTTGGATTGTGACG
This sequence comes from Lycorma delicatula, assembly GCF_047948215.1. NCBI lineage: Eukaryota > Metazoa > Arthropoda > Insecta > Hemiptera > Fulgoridae > Lycorma > Lycorma delicatula. The sequence continues at coordinate 126,935,520 of NC_134457.1, forward strand.
TCGGTGGTGCCGTATCCCGCCGTCTTTCCGACCTGATTTTTTAGGTCGGCCATCTTGGATTGTGAGGTCGGTGGCGCCGTAGCCCGCAGTCTTTCCAACCTGGTTTTTTAGGACGTTCCTCGAGGATGATCCTGGTCGTCGTGGCGACGATGACAAGGTTCTCGTCGTAGATCATGCACCGGGAGGTGGCGCCAGCCGGCTCCCGGTGCACGATCTACGATGAAAAGTTTATCTACGGATGAAAACTTTCATCTACGGATGAAAAGTTTAGTGTATTTTTACCTAAAAGATTCGCCGATACAATGAGTGTTGAAGATTTAAATGCCGTCATTGAGATGAAGTTGAAGCTGGTGTTCAAAGAAAAAATTGGAAGCATGTTTCATGTGGTGTTTGATAAACACCACAGTTAACAAGTAAGATCTAAATAGTCCTTTTAAGGACTACAACACATTACACAATCAACACAAAAATACACATACATACACAAAACATAGAACACTTTAAACCCCCATTCAATAAAAACTGTAACTAACTATTGTTTTTTTAAATATGTTTTCTTTTAGAGAAAACAAGAAAAAAAAATTTAATTACATTTATTGAATGCAGGTTCCAAGGCCCGCGACATGATGTGGTAATAAATTTATATACTATAGATTATGTTGCAACTGGTGAGGAGAGTGTTTAATACATTGTTTTATTTTTTGAAAATGTTGTCAGGATATCAGATGATTTTTTCGCGTCGTGGGGTGGGGAAACTGTGACGTTCTGATTGGTAGAGAGAGTAGGACGTGGTAAATGTGGTGGGGAGTAGCATATAAATACAGTGTAACCGGGTGAAGTAGTTTATTCTTTGGGAGACACTCGAGGTGTAAACATCATGATTCCTGTTAGTGAAGAAGATGTGCGCGTACGTGTTGGTGATCAACGTCTGACGCCTATGTGTTTTAAATTAAAACACAGTTACCCATATGTTATCGACTTAACTGAACACGATTTCGATAAAATCGGTGATAACCTATTGGTGAAGATAATTTTCAATGATGGCGATTTCGGATGAGGATGAAAATATTATTGCGAATTTGAATGTGGTGATAAAGCTATTGCACTTATTAACAGTAAAGAAGTGCTATTTTCCGGATTCTGTGGTGACGATGGTAACGTAAAGGCGTTCAAATTAAATCATTCGTCGAATATGAATTTGGATGCGAAGGTGTTACACGATCTCAATACGTTTCATCGAAAAAACAATGTACTCGCTGTAAACGTTATGTTGCAAATGAAAAAAGAAGAGTAACTTCTAATGTAGCGACGGACGGAGGACTTTTCTTCAGAACCCGCGATGAGGTAGATTGTCCTAACTACTGCTGTGATGATACCCAACTTCTAATCGATTACGTTAAAACCAATCGGTATATGAGAGGACGTCATATCGCTTCTTTTTATTTTATATTATTCAAGAATACGAAACGTAAACAAAAAGATGAAGAAGAGGATAAAGAAAACCGTCGTTCATCGAAACGAATTTTTAAAAAATTTAAAAAGTTTTTCTTAAAAAAGTCCTTCTAAGGAATACAACACATAGTACACAAACAACACAAAATTACACATACACAAAACAAAAACACTTTAAACCCCCATACAATAAGTCGAAACTAACTATTGTTTTAAAACGATATTTACTTACGTTTACTGTGTGCAATGGTTCCAAGGCCCGTGACATGATATGATATTGGATATATCCACTATCAATTGTGTTACAAATGGTGAGAAATGTGTTTAACAAATTTTTAGGTATTTTCAAAATGAAGGAAGTGGTGCGATAGACATATGCTTGCAAGTTTGTAATATTACGTTTATATATGCGAAACATTATTTCTTTACTTCTTCACAAGAGCGTGATGTTATAAACCACAAACGCAGATGATGAGTAGTGATAAACTTGCACAAGAAGGCAGATTTCGCATACATAAATTAGAGAGTTATCTTGGGATTTTTTTGTTTCACATAGATGTGCTTTCTTGTGCAAGTTTATCATTACTCATCATTTGAATTTGTCGTTCATAACATCCCGGTCTTGTAAAGAAGTATCATGAAAGAAGTATCACGTTTCTTAAGATATATAGTCGAGTGTTTTGTAGACCTCTAGGAGAGAGATCACTCGTTGAAAAAAATCTCAATGCGCCGCGGTTGCTACCTCCTAGGTGGTGTGGAAATGCAACCATTTATTTATTTATTTTTTTTATTTACAGATAAGCAAGTATGTGTGAACCGATAATATATGTATAAGGAAAAAATTGAGCGGATGTGTGTGTGGACCATACATAACCCGGATTTTTCCTGTTTTATTGTTTTAACCCTAGTCGAGCGGATGTGAGAGGTGATAGGCAGCTGTTTCCTGTTGTTAACCGATAATATATGTATAATTAAAAAAAATTGAGCAGATGTGTGTGGTCAATAGATAAGCAGGGTTTTTCCTGTTTTAATCGGAGTCCAGCGGATGTGAGGGGTGATAGGCAGCTGTTTCCTGTTCAAGAGAGTCACGCGTAGGCCGGACGGTTCGTCAGTCGAGCGCCGCAACCCGCACGGTAAACATCCCTTTACACGTCGCTCCGTTGACGCACGCACGCACGCAAATACACACGCAGAAGACACCACCTCCCGGTGCACGAGCCACAACGAAGGCCTCGAGCGGGGCGGGAGACGCCTCATGGTGCAACGACTACCACGGCTCGGATCTTCCTCGAGGAGCGTCCGCGTCGAGGCGACGACGACGATAAGGTTCTCGTCGTGGATAGTGCACCGGGAGCCAGCTGGCGCCACCTCCCGGTGCACGATCTACGACGAGAACCTTGTCATCGTCGCCACGACGACCAGGATCATCCTCGAGGAACGTCCTAAAAAAAACAGGTTGGAAAGACTGCGGGCTACGACGCCACCGACGTCACAATCCAAGATGGCCGACCACCGCCATCTTAGCCGCCATATTGACCGCCATTTTCCAAGATGGCGGACGGCCACCATCTTGATGACGTCATTTCCGGTGGCCGTACCCCCATTTTCGTACTACTATTGTTGATGCAGTTTAGAAGCTTTGATTAGCTGTTTTTTGGTTTGATTCCGGTGTTTGTTATACCTTGTCAAAATACTTATGTAGTACATAAGTACATTACTTTTAGTAAAAACATTTAATATTTTCACTAAAAGTGCCTGATCTATACCAGTACAGCACATCATTTTTTCTTACATTTAAAATCAAAATTTATAAGTGTAATTGCTTCCTTTTTGTAAAAGAATTGACATAATTTGTGGCACCAAACTTTTCAATTGATTCTTGATAAAAGCAATTAAAAAAATTTGAGGGAAATTATTTCAAAATTTACTCTTTCGACGTAAATATTACAAACATCTAACTCAAAAAACGTAACAGAATTAATATATAAGTAATTAAATTCAAGTAAAATAAAAGATGCCAGAAAGACGTGTTGGTCAGTGTCAAAGAAATTACAACGCCTGTCGCTATTAATTATTTCCCATTATTACTGATTATAGATAGCTGTTAAACTTTATAAATTATACTATATATTTTTTGATTTTATTCTAAAATCTGAAATATTTATGATTTTAATTTAATGATATTTACGGGATCGAATTAAGAGATTTTATCCCGAAAGTAGTACGTTTTTTACTAAGTAAAAAAAAATATTAATTTTAAGCGCGAAAGTTACTCTGTGCTTTTAACTGCAGAGAAATTTTGAATTTGATAAATGAAAATAAGTGCAACTACAAAATGAAATAGTTTCTTTTAATGTTTTCACATCGTCTGACTAGTTTCATAATCTTCCAATTGATTCTATTATTAAGTTTTCATCACCAATATCTATTACATCTGTTGTCATGAAAAGAACTGTAACATTTGACACACCTTTTTCCACCTAATCTCCAAAACTAAACTAAAACTTACTAAAATAAACTGAATTGAATTACACGTTCTGTTTATTTTCTGAGGTTGTTTTTCTTACATTATACAATTTGGTAACATATATTAGTGTGTGATTTGCATAATTCAGTGGAGGAAAGCTGTTACTGAAGTAATATTGTTCAGTCTAATTCAGTACCATGCCGAACTGATTCCCTATATTTTTTAATGTCTAGGTAGCTGCGAATCAACTGTACAAAAGTATTGTACCGGTCAAGTCCTCTATCTACTTTCTAACCGACTTAAAATAACGGATAAGGCTCTTAAATCCATATGTTCTTTTGTTGTCCTCTTAGGCCTTAATTAGATCAAATGCACCGATTTCGACAATCTTTTTATCTTCAAGAGGAAGTGCCTGGAGAATGTGTATGTGTTTTAAAGAAAAGTATTTCTAAAACCTTTTTTAACGTGTTCCACATAAATGATTTGAGGTTTTTTAAATTGTTTAGTTTATAAATGGGTTATTAAGCAAATGATAGAATTATAGCGTATATTTATTTATTGGGTGGTATTTAAAGTAGTTTCACGTAAAACTTTTAAAAAAACTGATTGAAAAATTTTCTGTTAAAAAAAATGTAAGAAACAAATTTGAGAAACGTTTGAATTATATTATTTCACATAGATAGATGTGTATATAGGAAAGATTAAAAAAAATTTAGATAGTCTTATCTCATGTTCGGTAATAATCTACAAAATGTTTCTGTTTCATTTATATTTTTACAAAGATTCAGGTTTCTCAGTTTTTAAATTAAGAATAGTTTTTTCATACGGGCAGCATTCCTCAGGTATAATCCAGCCGTATTGTGTTTGTAATCAGCATTGTCCAAGGCGAATTGGCACAGATCTGATCTAGTCGATAGTTGCCTAGCTAGTGCGGGGCTATAATTTGCTGCTCGTGGGAGACCTGTATATACGGTATAATCAATTTTACGCTATATATATATATATATATATATATATATATATATATATAATTTATTTTTATCTTATAGTAAGTAATTTTTTATTTTAACTAATTTTTTTATACTAATTTATTATATAATTTTTTTTTAGTAATTTTTATACTAATGTTTATTCCACTCGCTAAAAAAATTCGCATCATAAAATTTTAAAATTATTTTTGGTTTTATATTTATATAAAAAAAAAAAATAAATTCGTAATGGAATAAAACAATACAAAATAAATATTTAGCTAACTTATTTTTAAATATTTTAAGTAAAAAAAAATTAAATATAATTATTACCTTGACGTGCAGGAATTTCTGTTTTTAGAATTGTTTTTATTTACTCGACAATCCTTTTTTCAGTAAAAATTTTACACTTTACTTTATAATGTATTTATGCTAGTGCTAGTTACAATTCTAATACTAGCACTAGCATAATACAAATAACTAAAGGAAAAAATTATAAACTTACCGAATATATAGCACTTCACTCCCTACTGTTTTCGTCTTCTTCTGATGAACTCTGGCTTCCCAGATTGATGATGACACGTTCAATTTGTTCTAGAATTCCATGCAGCTTGATACTCATCTTCGTTTTTTTTAACATGTTCAGAACATTTTATTCAGTCCTCGATTAAGAGTTCTGCGAATTTTTTTGACAAATTTCCATTGTTGCCGCTGTCGTAAATTGTACATTTTCGGGTGCGACCCGGTTCTTCATCCGTGCCAGTATCATCTCGATGGGATTCAGATCGCGATGGTATGGTGGTAGGCGTAAAACAGGCAACCCGCCTTCCTCCAATATCTCAACTATCTTATATGTTTTTAGATGATCTTTATTATTTTAATTGTGTCATACAACTGAATTTTCGTCAAATTTTCATGGAACGGTAAGCCGAATTCATGTTGCTGCTGAATTCGGTGCTCGGCTTTCTTCAGCATTGTGATAAGAAGCATTATCTAAAATAACGACGACATTTACTGGCAAGTTATACATTAATTTTTCTCTTATCCACTTTAAAGATATATTGCAGTTCATCTGAGAGTGATAATAACCTGAGGAAGAGTTGGATTTCCATACTATCAAGCAGTTGGGAACGAATCCCATTTCACTAACGACGTGGATAATTATTATCCTTTAGACCATTGGTCTTCCTTAAACTCGTACGTCTTCATAGTTTTCTTCAACTTTATTCAAATCCACAAACCGTATTTTCTGAATATCATGTTTTTCATTAAGAGTAGCCCTGATTTTTTTTTTTTTTTTAACAGAATTTCTACGGGCATCGACTGCTAAGGTCATTAGCCCTCGTCACATTCTTTAAAAGAAATTATTATCTCCATCAGGATCGTCATAAGTAAGGGTGTAAAGGGGCCTTACATTTTATTTAAAAACACAAACTTCACAATAAACATTAAAACATAAAAGACAAGGACAATCACAAACACTTACGGGGTGTAAAGGGCCCCAATATTAAATTTGAGATAGGTGCTCAAAAAACCATGAAATTAAAATTAAAATTAAACTTATCAATACCATATCTTTCTTTCTTTCTTCTACGAGTCTCATTTATAGTTTGTTTAAGCACCCTCGGGGCGACTAGAACCGCTGTTGAGCAGTATATCAGTCGCGCCAGGGTGCCGTGGCAGTTGAATCCTTCTTATATCAGGCCACAGGCATGCACGGCGTACACCCATAGCCTCGCGCCCTCAATCCACCCTTGAGGGTCCCCCATGCCATCATCGGACACACCCCGACTCACTGCTCTTGAATGCAGGTGAGCCAAAATGGCCTAGGCAAGAGGGCTACCTCCCGTCACTATACGTGCCACGCTTCGAGACTCCCTTATATGTATATATAAAACTACCGCTTAGAGTATCTTTTACCTCAGCTTTAAACTTCAATTTTATAGACTTTTAAGAAGTCCACTGGCATGTAAAAATGCAACTATATTTTCTTCATTTCCATTATCCAGATCAGCACTAATATTATTTGTAAGACGGAACCTCTTTCTGAGGTCCTCATATATAGTACACTCTTCTATAAGATGCTTGATTGTCAGTGTTTTATTACAAACACCGCACATTGGTCTCCCTTCGCCGGTTAACAAATATAAATTTGTTAAGCGCGTGTGACCGATTCTAAGTCTGGTCACCGCTACTTGTTCACGGCGAGTCAACTTAAAGTCGCTTTTCCATTTATAAGGAGAAGTTTTAACTGAGTTTAGTTTTGTATTTAAACTCCTCCATTCAGCGTTCCACTTGTTTCTTACTATGTTTGTTAGACGGTTTTTAACATCTGCCACTCTTACAGGAAATGCATCCAAATCATCGCAGACTGTTGCCTTTCTGGCAGCTTCGTCTGCGATTTCATTTCGTTGTTTTAGTACGTATAAAATGGACAGGATGTTTGCAATTAGGACATCCTTAATGTTCTTGTTCCGAATTGCGAAGAGTGCACTTAATGAATCGGAACATATTAGCACTCTCTCTTCGCAATAGTGTTCAGTGTAGCGGAGAGCTTGCTGAATTGCAGTGAGTTCTGCTGTGTAGACACTGGCCACATCTGGCAGTCTCCAAAAGTGGGCTTCTTCATTTACATATGTCGAGCATCCAACACCATGTTCGGTTTTAGAACCGTCAGTATAAATTCTAATATGTTCTTCGTAACTACTGACGGTTGCCAAAAATTCCTGCTGGATGATCACTACTGGTTTCTTTTTTATTTCTCCCTGAGAGAAATCCAAACTTGTGTTAACCGCTGGCAAGAGCAATGCCGGTATTTCTCTAGTAGAAATCGCTAGTGTCTCTGGTATAGCAATTTCATATTTTCTTCTTAATTCGTGATACCTAATTCCGGCTGGTCCGGAATAGGTAGCACGATGTTCATATACTGCAGTCATAGGATGATTTATAAACAATTTATTATTTATATGAGCAGGGAAAGCCCATACATTTGCTGCATATCTTAACAAAAGGATCTCTCTTCTATAATGTAGTGGCATTATTCCGGCTTCAGACATCAGACTAGCCGCCGGACTTGTGCGGAAAGTGCCTGTTGCGTATCTTATTCCGCTATTATGAACTACGTCTAACTTTCTTAAGTGCGACTTTCTAGCGGATGAATATACGATACATCCGTAGTCTAGTTTAGATTGAACCAATGCTTTATACAATCTCAATAATGTCTCTTTGTCTGAGCCCCAATTTAAATTCGATAAACATTTTATAATGTTTAGGGCTCTTTTGCATCTATCACTCAAGTCCTGTATATGTAATCCCCATGTAAGGGATTTATCCAATACTAGTCCTAAATATTTTATGCTGTCTTTATATTGTATTGGATTATCTTCAATTGTCAACGCAGGACTTTGATGAGGAATTCTCTTCCTACAAAAGTGTACACAGCACGTTTTTTCTGGTGAGAATTGGAAACCGTTATTCTTTGCAACTTCATTTAGAGCATTGATCGCTCGTTGCAGTTTGTACCTCACCATAGCAGTCTTGTTGCTGGCATACACGATTGCCAGATCATCAACATAGACGCTTTTGCTGATTTCTACTGGAATGACTAATATCAATTTATTAATGGTAATGGTAAACAAGGTACCGCTCAACGGCGAACTCTGCGGTATGCCATTTTCCAAGATTCTTTCACATGAATATTCATTGTTGACGCGTACTTGGAAGGTACGGTCATTCATATAGTTGCTGAGCAGTATGGGCAGATTGCCACGAATGCCCCATTCATGTATCTGGAGCATTATACCATGACGCCCTGTTATTTCTAATTTTCTTCCATTTGAAGTCCATGCTTAACAAAAATATCTGTAAGCTACTCTTTTCATTTGTATGTTTAGAATGACATATCGCACGGTTATTATTTACACAAATCTGAATTAAGAAAGTTTTCTTATCTTTGGCTCATAGCCTACGCTAGCGTAAGGTTTTTCGCTACTGTCACAACATGCTTAACAAAAATATCTGTATGCTACTCTTTTCATTGGTATGTTTAGAATGACATATCGTTCGGTTATTATTTACACAAATCTGAATTAAGAATGTTTTCTTATCTTTGGCTCATAGCCTACGCTAGCATAAGGTTTTCCCTACTCTCACAACAAAGGGTGAAGAGCGTAGCATAAACAGTAGACATCGATCTTGTGCGAGTTTGGCTTGGATATTTTATACAGTTATAAAACTATAAATAAATACATTTAGGCCTAAATACCAATCAGTAACAGCCAATTAGTGTGAATAATATTGTATAACATATCTATTTTAGTATCTAATAAAGAAATAAATAAATTATTTAATAATATATAAACTCAGGATTAAATAAGTATTAATTAATATAAGACGTGAATTTGTTCATTGATTGGAATTGAAAATAGTCGTACCGTTCACATATTATCTTTAATCGAATGATATTATAAACCCGTGTTCGTTAGGCAGCAAGATATACACCTACGCTGTTCATCAGATCTGTGCAATTCGGCTTGGACAAGCCTATTTCTGTGCATGCATATACTAAAAATAAATAAAATTAAAAAATAATAACATAACGCTTTTTAAAATATTTACGTCATGAATACGCACAAAAAAATTAATAATTACAGTTTTACTTTTTGTATTACAATTCTTTTTTATATCGAATTTTTAAAGTCTAAAGTTAAGCCTAAAGTTTCAGACAAAGTTTAGAGTACAAGCTCACCAGTCGGTTACTGTTGCTAATTTTTATCTTTTATTCAAATACAATTCATAACAAACTTCTTGAAATTTAAAAAAGGATGGAAAAAATATCATTTTCAATGATTAACCTAGTGAATTTATATTCAAAAGAAAACCCGTAAAAAAAGTTGTTAGAAACAACCACTTATGACTAATGTGAAAGTACCTAAAAAAAGTTTTAAGAAATAATTAATTTAAAATGAATCAAATGACATTTTTTTTTAATTTAATAGAAAAATAACACGTTGATTATATTTTTTATAGGTGGAATCTATTGCTAAAAAAAGATTATAACATTTCAATACAATAATTCCAGATCATAAATTTCCTTCATTAAAAAAAATAAAATGGAAACTCGAATGTTTCTCGTAATTCATGTTTACTGCTAAAGAAAGAATAAATTGAAAAATTTTAAAGAGTTTTCGCTTCTTCAATTAGTAATAATTAGTAATGCGGATGTGGTAACCGAGAAGAGTTATTAGGAAAAACCACAAGAGATAGTTAAGAAAAACCTACGTAATGTATGATTTTATGATTAAATCGGTATATTAAAGAGCCACGCAAGCAGAAATAAAATGGTTGGGATATGTTACACGAATGGAAATTGAAAAGTATTCTCAAAAAATATGAGAGGCGGAGATTCAGGGAATTAGACAGAGGTGAGAACGGGGTGGCTCGAAGATTATAATACGGAAGGATATGGAATAAAGCCAAGTCAAGAGAATGGTCGATGATAGGAAAATCTGAAGAGCTCCGTATCTCGACATATTTATTCTTGAAGAGAAGATATAAGTATCAATAACAAATACAATTATCTCGATCCGTAAAAGTTAAAGCAGTTATATGTAAAATGAAGTAACGATATACGTATTTTTTTTAATAGCTTTTAATTTATTGGAAAGTACAAAATAACATGCGACCCTTTTTATTCAATGGAATTTCGTTTTTTTCTAAAGCGGGAAATGATGAAAAGCTTCTCTAATTTAACAGATAGATTTAACATTCTAATTTTTACAATAAATATTAATTACAGAAAAAAAGGGGGTAATAAATCATAAATGGTTTAACATATTAAAATATTCATAACGAATAGAATGTATAAATATTAAAATAGATATACAGACAATGCCGATGCAAATCACAAATAGCAGCCGGGGGGGGGGGGGGGGATCTAATTACCATTTGGATAACGAAGAATGGGCTCTAGAATATTAATAACCTCTCACTCTTCCATCCTTTAATAAACGTATAATAAAGGCATTCTTGAACAAATACAATACGGGGATGAAAATTTACTTATTTGTACAATAAAAATTACATTATATACGTTATGAAAATTATTTATGCAAAGTTAATAATATTGCAGCGTCAGACCGACCCCATTTTGTTTTTAAATTATGTGCTTGGAAAACACTGCTTTATTTAAGAAAATTCTTCTTTTTTTTTGTTAAAAAATTCATAAACTTTTTATAGAAGTTAAGGTTAATAAACGGATTTACTGAGTTTAATGTAGATGTTGATGTAATACTGATATTTTATTAATCCTTATATAATTTCTTTTACACATTAACAATATTTTAAAATAAGTTCCTCTTAGCAAATGAAATAAAGAGGATTAACAACGTACTACAAATAGGAATAGAAGAAAATTAAACAGAAGAAAAGGTAAGAGTGTTTACTTATATCTTTCATCCTGCTTAATTTTTGACGCGTTCAAACAATAGTTATGATCTTCTTAAATGAATCCCTTGAATGTTCTACAATAAAAAAATTTTCCCTTTTGCTATCGCCCTGCATCAGGATATAATATATTTTATTGTATTTTAATTTACTAACTTTTCAAATAGTTTCCAAATTCATTTCCTGTGTATAACCTTTTTATACATTTTTAATTTACCATTAATATTAAAAATTGATAAAAGTCCCGTTATAACTCTTGCATATCTCTAAAAAATATTAATCGAGTGAAAAATACGCATTAAAACAAAAATAAATCACAGTACTTTCATCATGATGAATATTGAAGCGTTGAAAACTGTACGAACTTTAACAAGTAGTTGTACGATACATATATCGTAGTTCAAGTATAAAGTAGTCTTCGGTAAAATCATATCATGCAAAACTTTATCACAAGACATATATAGTAGACACTATAGAATAGATATTTACAAATGCGATGTTTGTGACAATATTATGTTGGAGCTCTATTTTTGATATAATAATTATTATAATAGTAAACAATTTAAAAAAAAATTAAATATTTTAGAACTTTACCTAGGTGGAGGTTTTTCTTATATAAATAACGAACCTAACAAAAAGAAAAAAAACAACTGAAATATGAAAACCTAATTTTCAATAAAACATAAAATTTTTGCAGGATAAAAAATATTTTATAAAGGTAGCATTTTTATAAGTTGATTTGAAAATTTTAAAGAGAGATTAGTATGTACCTTTAAAAAAGGGTAGATAAATAATACAGTACGTAGACAAAGTGGTTTCATTGTTGAACTAATTGAATGAAAAATGGATGCGAGGAAGAGTAAAATGAAGACCTAGCACGTAAAAATCTGGAGGTAAAAAAAACATATCGGCACAGCCAGAACAGAACAAATAAAAAAAAAGTATAAACGCATAGAAATGAATTGAAAGATAGAATATTAAAATAAAATACAACAAAAATGTAAATATAATGATTACTCGTAATTGTCGGATTATAAAAAGTTTACCCAACATTCTTTTGTAAAAATTGCTTACACTTACAGAAATATTCACGAAAGTTAAATAATATGGTTTTATAGTAAGTTTATATTTAAATACGTATATATAAAAATTTACAGTATTTATGTGTTAATATATATTTATAATGGAGCACTCCATTATGAGTTATAAACATTATGTTTATGACTTATAAATTGAATCCATTTTTATACGGTTTATAGTCAGAACACTTAAAAAAAGAAAACAAGAGTGCATGTTGGCCCAACAATTTAAAAAAAATTCATAAAACATAAAGTAGCATTTTCAGCTAACGTAAAAATAAAAATACTATTATAAATATTTTATATACTTTAAAATATTAGTGCTCTACTAGTTTTATATTTTTAATGAAATAAGCTTAAAGTGAAAAACTGAGATTGGCTTTCTCTAATTGTCCAATTTTTATTTTCTATTTGGTTGTAACAACCAATTAGATATTATATTATTATTCGTATTATTAGGAATTTTGTTTCTTTTTTGTTCTTTCATTTAGATACTTTTTCTTTAAAATACTGAAGTTAAACGAAAGAAAAGTTCACTTTTTGAGTTTAATCGAATATACTCGGAAATGAAATGAACAAAACAAAAATATTTCCTTGTTTGACAAGTCAGTCACAATTTGAGTTCGTTTGGACCAAGGTTTTTTGATTACCGAATATAGTTAAATTACGAAACATTTCAGTCAGGATATTTAAAATATATATATATATATATGTGCATATTATTGTAAGTTTCCTTTGATAAGATTAATAAGAAAAAGAGTCTGTTAAAAACGACAATATTTACATCGTAGATTAAGTGGTATTTGAAAATAAAATACTAATTAAATATTTCTCTAGTACTTTAGTAGAATAATTAGGAGAGCTGTAATCAGCAGTCCGTAATAGCAGTTTCATAGGATATGTTAAACGTGTGTATCATAGAACTTTTCCATCCAAAGCAGTTAACTTGTTTTTTTTTACGTCGACGGAGGGGAAGTCCCTATCATCCATCGTCCATCCGCACAGACGATAGTGTCGGGCTTTAACCCCAACTAAAACCCAAAACCCCTCTCTCATAGCAAAACGCAAAATAACATTCTTGACTAGCAAAAAAAAAAAAACATAACACAGTCTCTGATGGGACTTGCAAGATTGACTACCAGAGAAAGATAGCGAAACGATGAAGTCCTGCGGGGATCAACGGAGAAACTTCCATCAGCAACCGGACACGGACGAAACGCACCCTACCCACCTCAGGCAACTTAGCGTCATTTAAAATAATATTTTCTTTTCAAAAGAAATTCATTACTGTTATAATAACGGCTATTATTAGTTGCCATACACATTTCTTAATTCACTCATAAACAACCAATCATAAAAATAAAGAAAAAAAAACTATTACTGCCTCAAATAGTTGAATAATGACCGAAAACTAGAAAAACTGAACTATTGTCTAAAAACACACAAATTAAGCGAGGAGACTAAGAAAAGTCTGTTTATTACGCAGTAAACAGGATATATGTTTAGATTTTTTTACCTCAGTGTAAAGTTGGGTTCAGTTACAAATAGGTATTTTCCGTTTCTTTCCAGTTTAGAAAAATATTAAATCATGAAATTATATTATAACAAAAAAAAAAAAATAATAATTGGGAAATTAAATAAAGTACTTTTTACTTTTTTTATGAAGATTTTTATTAAACTTTAAACTAATCGGAAAATATATTACACGCCCGATGCAGTTATGTGTACCAAGGATCTGAGCTCAAATTATAAAAAAAAAAAAAAAAACTTGTAACAGCACATTGAACCAATCATCCTAGTGTTTTTTGTAAACTGGAAGAAAACACGATTACTCTCCGAAAGCAATTAACAAAAATTCTTCTTAATATATGAATCTAGATGACTACTTAGATTGTTATTTATTTATACTTATTTTCTTTTTCAGTAGTGCCTACCGTTGATAATTGTTTAACAATCAAAATGGGAATTCAAATTTAGACTTTTAGAAAAATATATGTTATCTGCCGTTGGAGCGTTTTTTCCAGCTTTTTACAATAACCGTTAAGTACAATAGCTTGTATTTTGTACTACCATCAACGGACAAAAAATTATTATTATTATAGAAATTTTTGCACCAAAATTTGGGCCTGGAATTACCTATTATTATTTTAGAAAAAATAAGAGTAGGAAATTTTAATTTTTCAAAAATCTTGTTGTTTTATGAAAAAATAGATGTACAAATGGATATATTTTGATGTGTAAATATATTTTATAAAAAAATCATTACTGGATTTTCCTGTTAAAAAACTTACAGATATTAATATAAAGATATTATTAAAAATATTTATGTGAAAAGTAAGGCTTTGTGGTAGTGAAACATAACCAGCAGACAGAACAAAAAGGAAAACAACAAGAGTTTTAGAAATGTGATTTTACAAAAGAGTGTTAAAAATTAGACGGGTTAATAAAATAATATTAGAAAAGATCTTAAGACAAGTACGAGAGAAGAGAAATGTTTGGCACAATATAAAAATACGAACTAGGTTGATTGGCTATGTATTGTATGAAAGTTGAATAATAAATAAATGAAATAATTGTTCTATTTTGGTCGGTAGATAATAATAATAATAATAATAATAATAATAATGCATTAGATCACGTCAGGAATGCGTACAATTAACTAACTTAAGTTATGTAAGATAGAGGCAAAAACTGGAATATGTTAAAGAGATAATTGAAGATTAGGATTTAAGAATTATATTTAGATTAAGCGATTAGTACAAAATAGAAAGAAATGGAAAAGAGCGTCAAATTACTTAAATGACTGATCACTTAAGTTTGTTACCACAGCACAAGTGATTTAGCCCATTGGATTATCGTTGCTTATTTAGAACGTATCAAAACGACAATAGTTTACTTGTTTTAAAACTATTTTCAGCCTTATGGGTGATATTTATGTGCATTCATTCATTTTATATACATTTTTTTTATTTTTAATGTGGTTTTTCAATTTTAATCATCTTGAAAGAGTAATAAATCTGACGATGGAATATAGATTATGAAGCGCGTAATTTTAATCTACACATTAACAATGTATTATTATTATTAAATTTTATTTACTTATTTTTTTTAATAATATTTTTTTAATCAGCTTGTTAATTTTGGATTATTTGTATAGGTAAAATAAAAAAAAATTAAGATAATTAGAGAGGAAAATATGAGCCAGTAAAATATCCATGAAAACAGCCAGGAATATAAATATGAGCCAGGAAAATATCCAGTAAGAATGAATTTTAACATGAAAATATTAAAGCTAATGAAATTTACTTTCGTCGATGTTCTTTACACATCATTCCTAGAAGCTTAAACTAACTAAAAAAATAAATTAAAAACTAATTAAAATAAAAAAAAGTATTTTATACATTTTGTAGCCAAAATTTTGGGCTAATATAGATGCGACTTTAAAAAGAAGTTTTTTAGTTACCTGAAAATTTGGTTGCCAATTATTTAAGATGATATCATAACTTTGTAATAAAGTTATAAATTAAGTAATAAAGTTAAAATTATCGGTAGAAGTAGATTTTTTAAAAATAAAAATAATTACATTAACTTGTTTAAAACTTTTAAGATTATAAGCTTACAACTCACACAAAAGGGTGTGTGTGCTGTTTGTGTGAGCTATCATTCACACAAAAGCACTCTCTTGCAAACAAATTTACTAATGAGATATTACCGTCAATTTCATTTAGAACAATGACCCTAGTTGAGCTGCTTGACGTATATAACGTCGGTAAGGTATGTGTATATATAAATTGTATGTAATGTATGTATTGTAATGTTATTATGCAAACGTCATATAATTTGACAAAGGTATTGTTTGTAATTTAATAAGTATTCTATTTTATAAACATGGTATATACTAGTATTTTATTATTATTATTATTATGATTTAAATTGTCTGAGTACAGTAATTGAAGTACATTTGTATTAATTGCAAACTCAGTTAATATCCTTTAATTTTAATTAAATAATAATAATATTACTATTATCATATCTTCCAACATTGGATGTAATTTCAGTTTGATATTAGTACGGCAATGTTTGGTTTATTCTACTGTAAAAAATTAAAAATAATGACTTAAATAAATTTTCCAGATTTGCAGTTGCATTTTCTTTAACATTCTGTTAAGTTTAATTAAAATTTAAGGAAATAATAAAAAAAAACTAAGTAATGGCTTAAATAGACTTTTACAAAAAAATTTAATTAAAAAATGTAGGCAGAGAAAAATGCATATTCACGAAGTACGTATTATATTTTTATATAAAATTTTATCTACTGTTTTAATTTATATAATATTTTTGAAATGGAATAATCTGTACTAACATGAAATTAAAAAAAAAATAAGATGTGAAACAAATATATACGAGTAGGTTTTTCTATTTGCTGTAATTAAAATCTTTTTCATGTAAATAATATTTTATTTATAGTTGGATAAATGATTAAAAATATTGATGCAAAATAAAACCATGACTATAACTAAATTGCTTTTAGAAAGAAAAACAATAAAACATTTATTGAAATTGCTATGATTAAATTGATTTGAGAAAAAAACAATAAAAAAATTATTGAAATGCTAAGCGAAAATTGTAACTTGAATTTTAAAAAAAATATATATTTTTGAATAAAGTTACAGATTTACAAGTGCTTGTGGAGTAGTCAATGGGTAGCAAGCTGGTTTCTTACTTAGTTCGGTTTTCAATTTTTTTATCTTGGATATAGGAGTATTTTCCTTCAAAGAAATGTACACGTATACATATTTTATATAGTACACATAAAGATGTAATAAACAATAAGTATATACAAAAATGTGTCCAAGAACTTTGATAAAGTTCAGAATATAAAAATCAAACAAAACACTAAAAAAATAGTCTTATTAATCACATAAAGAATAACTGATCAAGTATAGAAACAGTGAATTAGTGAAACAGATCAGAAAACCAGCTACAGTAAATGGCTAAACAAAATGAAGAATTTTGTCGATGCACAAATCGGGTAGCGGATTTACCTCAAATCTTAGACAACTTACAGATCTAATATATGCGGTCGCTTTAGGCACCTTACATCCTCGCTGTTGTCCAGGAGGTTAACCGGGAGTCCGGTTCACATGTTTGTTTAGTCTCGTTATGTATCTCATACCGAATCGCCTTATCTCCTCTCAACGGTTGGCAATCATAGGAAATCGGATATTTCTAACATTTTTTCAAACCACAGCGCTTCTGTTATATTTCTCAATAACTATAAAGTAGAAAAAAAGCAACAAGAGAATTGCTACAAGAAAAATTTGCTACAAGAAAACTTTTTACACTGAACAATAAATTAATTACAGCAGGTTATTATGGCTTCATCGTCCCAGTTAGGTAGCAAACTGTTTTGTGTGGAGTATAATCCTGTTTTCATTTACAAAGTGTTTTTCAGAAAGATGCCACTCTTTATATTTATGTAACGTATCTTTATCAAACATTGGCAACTACCGGGGAAATAAAAGCTATTTACAGCTGACCAGGATAATAAGTTGTAGAACCACTTCTTAGATTCTTCAACCATGAAGTGGAAGAAAAGGTGATTTGGCTTTTTTATTCTGTATGTTTCTCGGAATAAATAACAATCGTTATACAAACAGCACTACAATTATACAAAACTTGATACTCGTCCAAGAGGAATGTTACCAGTTCATAGAAAACCTCGAAGGATTTTATCAGTATTTATTATCATTATATTAGAATAAATTTACTATTAGACTTTTCTTAGTCAAGAAAAAAAAATTGTACCTCATATTCATGTATTATAAACAAGATCATTTTGTGTCACTAGGTTTTCTAACAGATTTATTTCCATGGAACTATTATGTATGTAAAACTTACATAAATAAAGATTAAAATAAGTAAAAAATACAAAAAAAAAAATACTAAGAATAACAGTAATATTTGCTGAGCTAAATCATTTGAAGCTATTTCAAAAGATACCCTATTATAAAATATGATTAAATAAATATAAGGTTTCTTAATGAAGTTGATAAAAAGCGAAAATAACAATCATTCAAAAGTCGTTTTTAAATAGTGCATTTTACACATTTGTTGAATTGAAGTGGATAATAGAATAAGGACCCTCTCCACGTATTTTATCAAAAAAAAAAAAAAATGTTTTTCAGTCAAGTCTTTTATTTTATTCGGTACCGTACAATAGAAAATAGTTCAATAATATCTATTATGTACGATAAAAAAGCTGTTGAATAATGTTCCAATTGCAGCGATTTGTTACTTTCTTTTTTCATTCATATACAATGAAATTTTAGAAATACAGGAAACGGCCCAAATTATTTTCATACAAAAGAATTTATTTTAAAATTATTTATATGTTTTAATATTTATTAAAACCAATAATTGCAATAATCAGGTTGTGTTTTATTTTGTTTAGATTGATAAGTCTATGTCAGAAGTGATAATTCAAATTAAGGAAGAGTTTGTGGTACAGAAATTATATTTTATTGCACAAAAAAAAAATAAATAAATAAAAATATTTTTTGATGAAATACTTTTTTTTTATGGAAACTATGATTGGAAAGAAAATAAAGCAAAAAGGTTTTAAGCACTGGGATTAAAGCTCTCGAAAAGGCAAGGCGAACTTACCTAAACGTTCTGTAAGGAGTACCTTCCGATAAGTGAAAATTTTATCTCAGTAATTTAATAAATAGGTTTGTAATAATAACCTTGAAGGCAAATTCAATTCAAGAAAATAAGAAATCAGAAAGTTATTTTAATATTTCTTGAGTATTTAAACAGACTTACATTTTTTATTTTGCCATAAAAACAATTTTTGGTTATATTTCAGATAAAAAAGAGGTTGCATGAATGGTATTAAATTTATTTAAAAAAATAATACTAGAAACCTTTAATAATATAGATGATATCGATGAACAAAATGCATTCTTCCAATCTTTAGTTAAAGTTTTTCCTATTAAACCAAAACGATATATGGATAACACGGCGTGTTTTTTTCTTGTTTAAATTTGAAATTTTCTATTTTCATAATTTGTTAGGTTATGTCGTATAGGTTAAAATCTGATTTGTAAGTTTCAGGTACGCAATGGGGATGTAATAAAAATAATCTACTGTAAAAGCTTTGTTGCCTTCATGGAGTCGATGTTAAACGACCTCAGGGTCTAATTAAAAAGCAAAATAGAACTTCAGTTGATATGAGAGCTTATCAGGAAAATAGAGCAAACATTACAAATGATGATAGATGAAGACGTAAATACTTTTCCTTATAAGATAAAACTTTAAGGTAAAATTTCGGAATAAAAATGATATTTATCAGGTGAATTATGTTCTAAAAATGTATGAATTTAAAAAAAATATACAGATCAACAACTAAAGCATTATCAACAACTAAAAAGTGGAGCCGATATTATGAATATTAATAATGACATAAAGTACAGGTTTTTTAAAAAAAGGTTTTTAGGAATATAACCGTAAAAACTATAAATATAAGTTACGTATAAGTTACTCACTAAGTATTAGTGAGTATATGCATACTCACGCATGCATATAACGTGCCAAACTTTTAGCTGACATTTCAACAGAAGAGAAAATTGCATTATTTTAAGTAATCTTAAAATAATTTTTAAGATTTAATATCCAGATTTTTTTAATATCTGGGTGAACATTTTTAAAATGATCATAAAAACTTTTATGTTTAAAAATGTTTTTTGAAGCTTATAAACCCCATAAATGATGTTTCCTGAGGATGTTGAGATAGAATTATATTTTGATTTCAAGCGGAATTTGCCAATCCCATCATATCCATCTCTAACGTATTTATTTAAAGATATGGGTATATTAATAATGTATTTAGGAACTAATAAAAACTGTACTGTAGGCCGATTTAGAAACTAGAAGAGGCGTGAATGAATTGATATCACGTTTAAATCATTATATTAACTTATTTTAAGAAAATATATCAGAAACTTGTTCATATTTACTGACGGTTATCGTGAGAAAAATCAAAATTACATTGTTCTTAGATATTGGCAGTCCCATTTAATGAATGACAGATTTAAAAAAATTAGGCATCATTTTCATGTATGATAGCTACCTTCCCTTTGTTTGCCACTTGGTGCCGTTGAAAAAATGCAAAAGAAGCGAGAATTAGCGAAATATCATGGACATTAAATAAAACTGACGGGGCAAAAATTTACAGTTTTTGAGCTGAACCTGATTTTTTTTAATATCTGGGTGAACATTTTTAAGAAAAGTGTTAAGGAAAGGAAAAAATTTCAATTTTCAAAGTTCGTTGCTTTTTTAAGGGCTAATTAGTAGGAATCCTACAAAAATTTGAATGATGTTGCTAAAGACACTTTTTATTCTACGTAACGCAGTAAACTAGATTTCTTTTCCTACCAAACTATTTATGATGACTAGCTAGCAGTGAAACAAAAGAACCTTGATCATTAAAACGCCCAATCATTATGATAAACAGCAGAAAAATGCTGTTTATTATAACGGTTTCTAATATACGATGCAGCAGTTAAAAAAAATCACAGTGATAATGAAGTAGATAAAATTAGAAAAAAATTATCGACTAATATGTTTTATTTATTTGTGAGTATAAGATAAATTTTGATTTCATTAAAAATGTTGCATTTCAATAATATTGAGCTAATTCACCTAAAATTTCTTCATTATGATCATTTTCAGTTTATACTTACAAAATTTTCCATGATTTGCTT
Organism: Lycorma delicatula; assembly: GCF_047948215.1. Taxonomy (NCBI): domain Eukaryota; kingdom Metazoa; phylum Arthropoda; class Insecta; order Hemiptera; family Fulgoridae; genus Lycorma; species Lycorma delicatula. Next base: position 126,956,695 of record NC_134457.1, read on the forward strand.
TCTTACCCACATTATGATTATTAAGTTGATTTAAGAATCTTGTATAAAAAAATTTTTCTTGTAAGTTTTTTTTTTATTTCAATCAATTTTTAAATATTTTATACATGTGTTTATTTTAATTCCATTTTGTCGTAATTCAGTTTGAAATAACAATGTCGCGATAAATAATTGTATTTTTTTTCTTGTTATAATTACTGATTTATCTAAAATTCAAACAGTAAAAGAGCCAAAATTCCAAGGGTAAAGAAAGTGATTACTTCGAAATCTAAAAATTTTTTTTTTGCTCAATAACAATGATAATTACAATCGGCTCTCCTGCGGAGCCATAAGTAAGTTTCCTGACAAAAGCACGTGATAAGAAGGTCCTTAAGGAACCCCCAAAATAAATAAAACACAGTAAACAATTGCAAGCAAACTTAAAGTCAAATATGAAATTTCAAGCTCAGTCATAAATCAGAAACCAACAATTTCAGCAACATATAGTCCACAAAACAAACATTAATAACAAATAAAAAAGAAAAAGAAAGAGAAGTAATAAGAAATTAGATACGACACCACTAAACTGTTACGTAGACCCTAAGTCGAGTACATGGGTTCGTTTCAACCGTTGGAAGTCCCTGCTGTTATCGAGTAGATTAATTGCAAAGTGGTTTACATGATTCTCAAGCCTCTGCAGGTATTTGACATTGCCCGGTTGTGCAATCTCACGAACCGATGGGAGCTCCAGATAATCGTGAATCTCATTATTCCGCGTGAACCACGGAGCTTCGGCAATTACCCTCGCTACTTTGTTCTGAAATCGTTGTATAATTTCCACATTACTAGTTCTAGCCGTTCCCCACAATTCCACACCGTACGTCCAGATTGGGCGCGGGATAGTCATGTAAATTAAGATTAAAAGCTTGGTAATTAAAAATAAAATTACGTCAGAATTGAAAAATGATAAAATTTAACTGAAAAACAGCTTTGTTGTCGCATATATTTTTTTCTCTCTTGGAGGTAGGCCCGTATTCTTTAAACTAAATATTTTTTTAATAACAAAACAAGTTAGATTTTATGTTTCATAAATGATATTTAGTATTTATTGGTAATGGTAAAAGAAATATATTGATATTACATCATCATTTTGGTGCAGTAATTTACATCAGTATAATACAAAATTATATTTTAATTAAGAAGTGTTGAATATTAAATTGAAGAAGGTTTACCTCTAATTTTTGCATTTTAATAGGATCTGCTATAAATCCTTTTCCCCGTAAAAGAAAAAAAATATATACTCCTGCTGAGATAAATTTAATATAATATTTCTGTACCGTAGGCTTTTGATTTACATTTCAACATAAGTAGAGGATTAAAGTAAAAAAAAAAACACAATTACATACTAATAATTACAACGTTTACTGTGAAAAGAGAACCATACCCAAGAGTGATGTTAAAAGCTAACGTGATATTACATTCTAAGGAAGTTAAATACTTTAGGGAACACTTAGAGACGTCTAATACGGAGAAGATACGTATAGAGTAACGTAAACAGTAAGAAATAAAACTGAAGTAACTTTATTGACTTCTTGGTAGGGCTTAAAATTATCTTTTAGAAAATTAGGTTTGTATATAAATCTGCAATAAAATATGTTTGGCTGTAGACAATTTTGTTGTGGAACTTTTTTTGCATAAAATCTCAGAATAACAAAATAAAAAAAAAAATAAAATCAGTGGAAAACTCTCGACCGTCTCATGTAATCTCCGTAGTATATCTAATTCTGTTCTTTATCAAGTTGTAAGATACGTATAATGTGGTAAAGGAATATGATCAACTAATCTGAAACATCAACAGCGAATTTGAAGGGTTACTAAATCTACTATTTAAAACACATGTACTATTGCTATTTATATGAGTAATTTTTTTTAATAAAAATAATTTATAAAAGTAGTTTGAGAAACACTGAAAACCAATTTCAGGGTTAAATGAAGTATAGAAATTGTTATTTATGGTTGATGGTTTTAAAAGTCTAACAATTTAAGTGTCAGATAATAAAATAAATCGCATCAGAGCATTTTAGTAATTTAACTAATGTAGTAAAATGCATGAAAAGTTTATGTAGAATTGCTTTATGCAGCTTTAAATTCGATCTATACATAAAAAAATAATAAGAATGAATACATAAAAGTGATTGTTATTATTTAGCTTTATCTGTTACCTTAACCTTTTCGTTATGTACCTTTCATTTCAAAGTAAATTTTATAATTCACAACAAAAAATACTAAAAATGATTTTTTTTTACGCTCACGTTTTGTTCATTTTACTGCTACTTAACTGAATACGTATTGAATTGAGCAGTAAAAAAATCGGTCATGATTTAATCTTACAAAACTTTTAAATTGATTTAACGTAAAATCAATTTTACTAACGCTAATAGTTAAAGCCCTTACTTTGTAAACATGGTAGAAAGAATGGGACACTTCACGCAAGGATAGGTCTGTATATGAGTTTAGAGCAGATTTGCAGGCATAGTATGCCTTTAAGTCTATAAAAGAACAAGTTTTGTTCAGTTTTCTCCAATGATGTTAATTTTGTCTAGTATTTAAAGAGTTTTGGTCTAGAGGATGATGAACGTCTGGGAAGGAGTAGTCCAGTCGAATGATAAACATCTGATATTTGATATTCAGATCATGGAGAAGGAGTCAGAGAGGCAGTACCACACTATAATTTCATGAACGGAAGTAAACTAGCCCTTTAACAGTGAGAGTTTATAATGCAAGTTACATTAAGGAACGTGTGGAGTTTTTCGTTGATGTCGTTTAACCATTATTATAGAATTGGAGAACCTCGGATCTTTTATGAAGGTCGACGTTACACTGTTAGATATTAATTGTCATGAGCCATTATGCTGCTGAAAGATGGCTTAGTAGTTGCAAACCTGCCTCTCGTTAAGCGAGGGGAGTTTGTTTATGAGTTTCAACTTATGTTAAACTAAACTTAGTTTATTTAAATAACTATAAGGCAAATATTTGTCGTTAAGAGTGTCTTGAGGACGGCGGAAGCATTCTTGATTAGAATTTAGAATAAAATAAAAAAAAGATTATCAAAAAATTAACGATTATTTTTTCTCTTATCTTTTTTCTATTGCAGCGTAATAGATACTTGCTATAAAGTTTAAGTTTTAATTTAAAAATAAAATGGTCGCTGATTTTATGTTAGCGACTATTGCTTGGATCAGATTTGGTCAATGGCGTTAGGTGATCAAGAACAAAAAAAACTTGATAAAGTTACTGTTGCAGACAAAACTAAACAATAACAGCTGAACAATGATGACCATAGCTGTTGATGCCCGCTCTTTCATAACGAAATAAAACACTGCAGATGAAATAAAGGCGAGAGAATATTTTTATTTATACATAACGAATTCCGATTATGAATTTTTAATTAAATTAAATTACCTTTTAGAGAGTTATTTTATTGTATAGCTACGATACGTTACTTGTATAAGTAACGTATACCAACAATCAAAACAGAAGTAATACTTGAATAAATTGTGTAAAATTGAAAAATGATTAAATAAAATGAAAAATTAATATTTTCAAGAAATATACTTGAAAAACTAAAAAAGGATAAATTTGTAATCAGTCTCTTTAGAAATGGAAATCTATATGATAACGCAGACAAGTACGGTCAAAAAGATTGTATATACCTTATCTACAGAATAATAATGCTTCTGCAAACTTTTCTTTATATTTATTATATAAAAAAAATGTCTAATAACAAGTAAAAAGAAATTTATAAATAAGGAAAAACCTTATTTTTTCGACAGATAATTATTTAGTAAATAGTTTTTATGAAAATTTGATAAATTAATTTGCCTAAGAGGTACATAACTATCATATACATTCCTTATATTTTTATCATATAATTATTTGATTTAATTAAAAAAAGAATATAAAGTTAAAAGAATATCAGTTATTTGTCAAAACAGATTTATCTTGAGAGAGATAAATAAAGTAGGTTTTGTGATTTCTATGGATTAACTAGAAACTTCCCCTGATTACGTAACAGGATAATAAAGTAGAAGAAAAATACATAAATCATAGGCGCGTAAGGTATAAAAAGTAATAAACTTCAGAGATAAAAATTACAATTTTGGGGTTTTAAACATTTTTAAAGGAGTGTGGTAGAGATAAAACCTGACACTTTTTCTTTCAATCGTAGATTGGGGTGGGTTGTGAAAATGAAACTTCTTGAAGAGTGGTAATTAACATTTTTTTCGGTTTATTATATGGGAAGAAGGGATATAATATATTTTGAGATACTTTTTCCACATCACTGTTTTCTGTAAAACAGACTTAAATGTACAAATTCAAACATTTTACAAAATTTTTCAAAATAAACAGATTTAAACATTTCCTTTTCATCTCCAACAACAAATGATTTAGTTAGTTGAAGGGTTTACACTTGACTTAAACGTCTAATTTCTACAATATTCAGTTCTGAAGCAGAAGGGTGGTAATAAAAAAATAATGTTATTTAACTAAAAATAAAAATAAATAACGAACAGTTGCTTTTAATATAAAGGACTTGGACATCTTTTATAACACAAAGTAAATATTTAAAATTCTTCCTGTAAATATTTACAGTTTTTAAATATTTAGAAGACAGAAGAAGGAAAAAGAAAATAAATGAAGAAAAAAAAGATTTGTTGAAATATTTAAAATATTTATAATCTGTAATATTTAATGAGGCCAGTATTTTCGTCAAATAAAAATATTTAAAATTTAAATAAAATTTATACTATTTTCTTACAGGATCCTTTTAACATATTCTTTATCTTTGCTGTGAAGTAAACGTTAAAAGTTAAATGAATTTATTTAGTTAAGAATAGATTTACGGCTATTTACGTTTATGTATAATGGCGGATGATAAAGTTTCCATTGTTTAGAAAATATTTATTATAATCTGGATTTAAACTCAAAACCTTCTGTATAGTATTATTCTTTCTTTGAAAGTATCGAAATATTTTTCATCTTTCATAGATATTTATTAATATGTATATATTCGTATACATAATTTTCAAAATCCCTCAATCATTAAAATTAAAATATAATACATAAATAATATTATAATATTATACCTTTTATTAAAATCAACTAAAAGAGGTATTATACTCTAGTGAAAATTATCTTTTCAAAAAGGTACCGGTCCTAAAGTACGAAATTTTGACGTACTTATCTTGAATAGTCTCAAAGCTACAGATTAGAAATAAAACCTAAAATACAATGGAAAAAAAGCAGAAATATACTATTTATTATAATATTTTAATAATGTCTGAAAAAATGTGATAAATTACTGTATAACAACAATAATAACTGAAGAATGAAAAATTTATGTTTTTAAGTATTATAAATTGATTTTTGATTTCCGAGAGATTTTATTGTATAATTCAGAGAACTGAAAAATTAATGATAAACGTAGTGTGTTAAAAAGTACGAGTAAATGAAAAAAAAGAAGCGTTGAAATAAATGGAATAGTTATAATAAAATTTAAAATTAGAAAAGAATACATAGAGCATAAGAAAATCTATTTTCTCTCTGTTAACTTATAAACCTCTACGTTAGAAATATCCGTTAAATGTCACGAGCAACGTATGTTATTTTCTCTTCAGATATATTTCCAACAAAGCTTACATACCTATACATAGTTAGGCAATTTTGTCAACATTCTCCGTCCTGTTGCACAATAGTTTTGTCATGTGTCATATTCGATCTAATATAGTAAGGTAGGTAGTTGAATACAACACCTTCTAACTTTAATTGTGAATTGTATCTGATGACTGCCTTGCTTGTATTGAATATTATACGACATTCAAAATAGTGGTAAAAAAAATTTTTTTTTTAATTGTAGGAGCGCTTATAGCTTCAAAAAAAATTTTTTGTTACCATTTTCTTTCATAATTAGTTAAGTTTTTTTTATTGTATTAAAATATTTGTGAAGTTTACTCATTCATACTAACTTCAACTCTTATTTTACATAAAAATATAGAATATCCACTTACCAAAATTTTTGGTAAGAGGATACTCTATTTTTTTATATAATTTGTATAATACCTACGACGTAGATGTTAAGAAAATTGAACCTACACTCTTATTTTACCTCATAACACCGACCAAACCGATTTTGATGAAGTCTATATCGGCGATTTTCCGATGACTTTGATGAATAAACTTTACACTATTTTTCGTACACTTTCTTAAAGCTGTGAAATATAGAAAAACCAATAGTTTTATAGTTATATTTCAATTTTTTTTTTTTGGAGAAAAGAATATCATTAAACAGCCAATTGCTGCAGAAAAAAGTGAACATATCGCTTTTAGAGCGGAATGTCGTCTACATTTTAGAGTTCTAGGCAAGCTACAATAATGCTTCATTACATTCATCTCACAATAGAAATCTAAGGAGATCACCCGCTTCATTCCTCGCTTTTTCGATAGTAAGCTGGAGAGGGATGCTCATTATTCTTGGAGTGGTTATGTTAGTTCTATAAATGATTTCTGTGCTGTGCCACCTAAAAGATATCCAAAAAAATTTTAATTTTGGTGTATAAGGACTTATAGGTCAGATTAAGTGCTGAATATCCCTACTTGGTTCTTAGAGTGACCTGCTTGATTTGCCTGTTGACCCGTTCGGAACCTCAGATTTCTATACCACTGTTGCAGGATAAGCCTACAGATTAAAATGCTTGTTAAATAGAGACTGGTCTCCTAATCCCATTTAGGAAATAAATATAATAAATTAAAATAAAATTTACGATTTTATACGTAATAAATGAGTGCATATTTTGTCCAAAATCAAGTAAATATTCTATTAGGAACTACTTATAATTATATTATTCAACTTAATCCCCTAAAAAGTAATGAAATTTAATAACTGTGAGAATTAAAATCAATCGTTTTTATTAGTCTAATATTTATGATTGTAAAGACATAGATTTTAATTTTTTAGAAAGATATATGCGAGGAGGTATGACAAATTTACGATCTATTACCTTGTTAAAAAGAGAGTCAATACAAGAACATCTTGATAATGAAGGATTTTTATTTAATATTACTAGAATGTAGGTTTATGGAAAAATCCTACTGAGGTGTCTTTCTTTTTATGATTGCAGTGACCCTCTGAAACTTTTGAAACCTCAGATATTATTTCTTTAGGAGTAAAATTGAACAGGTTTCTTTTACACTACACATACATTTTATTGATCTGAAAAAAGATTTGACGAATAATTTATATAAATGTAAATTTCCTGCTAATGTTTTTGTGCGTCTTCGGAACATAGACTGCGATGTTTTATTAATCTAAAAGATTGTTTGAAGAGGCCGTCTATACATATAATTGAGGATTCAAGCAAGTATATTTATAATTAATACCTTTTTTTCAGTCATTTGACTGGTTTGATGCAGCTCTTCAAGATTTCCTATCTAGTGCCAGTCATTTCATTTCGGTATACCTCCTACATCCTACGTCTCTAACAATTTGTTTTACATATTCCAAACACTGCCTGCCTGCCTGCACAATTTTTTCCTTCTACCTGTCCCTCCAATTTTAAGCGACTATTCCAGGTTGCCTTAATATGTGGCCTATAAGTTTGTCTCTTCTTTTAATTATATTTTTCCAAATACTTCTTTCTTCATCGACTTGCCGCAAAACCTCATCATTTGTCACTTTATCCATCCATCTGATTTGTAATATTCTCCTGTAGCACCACATTTCAAAAGCTTCTAATCTTTTCTTCTCAGGTACTCCGATCGTCCAAGTTTCACTTCCATACAAAGCTAAGCTGCAAACATATACTTTCAAAAATATTTTCCTGACGTTTAAATTAATTTTTGATGTAAACAAATTGTATTTTTGACTGAAGGCTCTTTTCGCCTGTGATATTCGGCATTTTATATAGCTCCTGCTTCGTCCATCTTTAGTAAGAAATAACAAAATTCTTCTACCTCTATAATCTTTTCTCTTCCTATTTTGACATTCAGTGGTCCGTGTTCGTTATTTCTATTACATTTCATTACTTTCGTTTTGTTCTTGTTTATTTTCATGCGATAGTTCTTGCCTAGGACTTCATCCATGCCGTTCATTTTTTCTTCTAAATCCTTTTTATTCTCGGCTAGAATTACTATATCATCAGCAAATCGTAGCATCTTTATCTTTTCACCTTCAACTGTTACTTCGGATCTAAATTGTTCTTTAACTTCATTAACTGCTAGTTCTATGTAAGTAATTAAAAAGTAACGGGGATAGGGAACATCCTTGACGGACTCTCTTTCTTATTACGGCTTCTTTCTTATATTCTTCAATTATTACTGTTGCTGTTTGGCTCCTGTAAATGTTAGCAATTGTTCTTCTATCTATGTTACTCTATTAGGGTATGTAAACGCTAATTTTTTGCGATGTCCTACTCAAAAATTTTCTTTACCTCCTCTTTCTCAGACTTCTCTAAATTCCACCGATTCATCTGAAACCTTTTTACAGATTTTACACCCCAATATACAGTTCTATCACTAAATTATAGTCGCTATCAATGTCTCCACCAGGGTAAGTTTTGCAGTCGACGAGTTGATTTCTAAATCTTTGCTTAACCATGATATAATCTATCTGATATCTTGCAGTATCACCTGCCCTTTTCCATGTTTATATTCTTCTATTATGATTTTTAAACTGGGTGTTGACAATTACTAATTTATACTTCGTGCACAACTCTATAAGTCGATCCCCTCTTTTATTCCTTTTGCCCAGCACGTATTCACCCACTACATTTCCTTCCTTGCCTTTTCCAATGCTTGCATTCCAATCTCCAACTATTATTAAATTTTCATCCCCTTTTTTTTTGTTTAATTGCTTCGTAAAATTTCTTCATATACGCTCTCAATCTCATCATCATCATCATGGGCGCTTGTAAGCATATAGACGTTAACAATCACTGTCGGTTTAGGTTTTGATTTTATCCTTATTACAATGATTCTATCGCTATGCATTTTGAAATACTTTACTCTCTTCCCTGTCTTCTTGTTCATTACAAAACCTACTCCAGCCTACCCACTATTTGAAGTTGAGTTAATTATTCTAAAATCACCTGACCAAAAGTCGTTTTCATCTTCCCACCGAACCTCGATAATTCCTACTACATCTACATTTATCCTATCCATTTCCCTCTTTATATTTTCTAAACTACCAACCTTTATTAGACTTCTAACATTTCACACTCTGACTCGTAGAATGTTATTTTTTGATTTTCTGGTGACCCCTTCCTTAGTAGGCCACACCCGGAGATCCGAACGGGGGACTAGTTTACCTCCGGAATATTTTACCAAGGAAGGCGCCTCCATCTTTGTTATATAAAAATGCAGTGAGCTATATTTTCTTGAAACAGAAGCAGCTGTAGTTTTCCATTGCTTTCAGCTGCGCATTACTGAGAATATTGAGTGATACTGATATGGCCGTTTAAGTCGTTCTGTCCTACGCCCTAACAGCTACTGAAAGAGCTGCTGCCCTCTTTCAGGAATCATTCCTTAGTCTGGGTCTCAACAGATACCTCTCCGATATAGTTGCACCTTCGCTCCAGCTACTCTGTATCACTGAGCACACAAGCTCCCTCAACCATCGGCAAGGTCTCTCGATTCATAGAGGGAGTAATAATACTTCGGGTATTTAAAACTCAAAACTTATTAAAAAAAAAAATTAATATTTTTTAGTACAAATAAATATTCTTCTATGATAGATAAATAAATGATGAGAACAATACGATCCTAGATCTATAAGGACAAAAAATGTTTAAAGTTGATTAAAATTATCCTAATTAAAAGTTAAAACTTTATTAACGTAAAATTAATTTTATTGGAATTAAATTTAATCGATTTAAAAGGTTTTAACAACGAGATAAAGAACCTCATTTTATTTAATTGGGCTATGTAATTAAATTCAGCAATAAAGCATTGGATAAATATTGAAGATAAATACCACGAGAATAAATTAAACAGATTAATTGTACTTGGTGAAAATGAACAACACCGGTAGTAGGAGCTAGTTTTATTTTCTTTCACCGGCAAAAAGCTTTACAGAGATTGAATAAACTAAACGCTATAATATTTTTTTTCTGTATAGCAATGCTCATATCTAAAAATATCCTGTTGTGGATACAGATTTATTGTTAGAATTTTTAAAAAATTATCTTTTAGATGAAAAAAAGACAATTCCATGTGCTTTACGTTTCTTCCTGTTTTATTTTTATAGGGAATTTTAAAAGGTATTTTTATAAAAAAAATGAAATTATCAGCTTTACCAGAAATAAATAAATTAAATTGTTTACTAATAGACGTGTATAAAAATATGTTTAAACAAATCGTAACTGGTTATTTCAGAGAAAACTAGAAAACTGAACTTTTCTTTTTAAAAAAGATTGCAATTTTTTCACTGTACTGTACAATGATCACTATCAGGCACAACTCTTTCTTCATTAAAAATATAGACGTATAGAATATTATACAAGTACAAAAATAGTAATTTTAGTAACGTATGAATCGAATAAAAACAGCGAACAATGAAGTCTGATTATTTTAAGAATCAGAAATTCAACTCCAATTGCTGGGGATGAACACAATAGGATGATCACATATATCATTTCTCGCATTTCGAAAGTTTTTTAAAATTATAATTAATCTTTTGCATTATTGAACAAATAAAAAAAAAAAAAAAAAAAAATTACCATTATTCCAGCAAGTTACAAATCGGTGTTGTAAACTGATTGGCATTAATAATGTAAAATGTTACTAGTAACTGATCAAGTAGTTATGAAATAATAAATATGAGAAAAAAACAAATATTTTATATATATAATTTGCTATATGATAAATATGTCGTACCTTTTTAAAGACTAAAATATTAACATTAAAATATTAATATTAAAATATTTTTATATAAAATATTAACTAACAATAGACTATAAATATGAAATGGTATTCATATGATATATGAAGTGAATATTCTCAGCGCAACTAATTACTTCTGTAAGTCCAGATAGGCAATTGTTAGAATCACACAAAGGTAAACATTAGCGCAGGTAGTGAGTGCTATTATAATTGCTCCATTTTATGTGCGGTTTTATAATGTTTCTAGACATGTTTGTGTCGTGTTTGGTGTTTGGTGTTATGTGAAGCGTGAAAGATCGCGCTGTATTTGTATCAGTGGTTTTTTCAAACGGCGTGTACGTTTGTGGTTTTTATGTATGATTTTTAACCTTTATTATGTGAACAACTATTGGTTGAATGACTATTTAAAGTGATCAGTCAATTTGTACGTGCGGCTTGGAACATTTATTCTTTCATTAATTTTGTGTTTTGTTAAATATTATTATTGTTATTAGACTTTACGTAAGGTCTAAGTTAATTTAAATTAGGTTAACATAGTTCTTTATTGGAAACTTGTTCTGTTGTGTCATGTGGCAAGTTGTTTACGATCTTTGTAAGTCTAGTGTGAATTGGCGGACTTTTGTTGGTCATTTTTTTGTAGAAGTACCATCCTCAAGATATTGAGGTGAGTTTACGCGAGAGTTCTTCCCGCTTTCTAGTGGCGTCCATTTTTTGTACAAGGTGGCAGTCTAACCCCAAAGTTGAGGGTATTTTAGGGTAATTTTTTCCCGCGTTTGGAGCTATATTTTGCCGTCCCAAGGCACTTTTGTTCCTAACCAAGTTTTGCTTCCAGATTTGTCAGTTCTTCTTGTATTATTCTTTTCCTATTGCTGAGTTATCTACGAACTGAAAAGAAAATCAATGGATAAAGAAAAGAAGAGATGGGTACTATATACAGGTTGTACAGAATACTGTATCTCGATAATTATCTTTCTACAATAGGATGAGTAAGGGCGATGATAGTTTGAGCGTTTAAGCCGTCCAGGAGAATGCCACGCTCACCGTGAATCACTCAAGCACGACCTGTATTCATTCAACCTGTATTGTGGGTAAGTTGGTCGTGTGGGTGAATGAGTTCTGGATGATGTATGTGTGAATAATTGCGGTTTGTTAATAGATATGATTGCAGCTGAATGGTGAGGACGGGTGAATATGGTTATGTTTGATGCTCTTACCAGAGTTGATAAGCTAGGAGGCGAAGGTTGAAAGGACAAGTGAAAGGTGAAATAATGCCTAACGGTAGTGCCAGGGGATACGTTTGAGTGGTATGGTTTAGCGGGCAGGAATCTAGAACGTCCGGTGGTACTGGGCTACCGGATATCTTATGTTAAGATTTTCCTCCTCCTGCATAAAGCCCATTTAGCAGAGGAATAAAAAATATAAATAGAATGTATAACCTTTATTCACTATACATATAGTTAAATAAATACTTTTTCTTTTTTTGCGTGTTTAACTGAATAATAATGGATAAATTAGGAAAGTAATATTAAACGATTAAGTAATAAAATGAAGGTAGTCTAATGTAATTTTTTTAAAAACAATAATTAATTTTTACTAATAACTAAAAAAAAACAAAAAAAAAAATTGTTGGACAAGTGAATTAAACATTGTTTTTGGAGCGATAAAGTAAAAAAATTTCGTTAGGCAGTTAAGAGCCGACTTAACATAATGTAGGTTACTGATGTTAGGTAACATTAAGCTCCAACATTATCAACAAAAGAAGATTAAGGAAATTCCTTTTTTTTAAAAAAAGATTGTATACTTTGGCGCCTTCCATCTAGTTTATAATTAAATTTTATAATACAAAAATACAACTGATTCTATAATTTATTCCTCCAAATATTTTTAAAATTTCTTTTCAAATATTTCTTTCCTAGATATGACAACAAAAGTTACTTTAGTTTATAAAAATAATTTTTATAGTTCTATTTTTCTTTAAATTATAACGACATAATTGGCTTTATGGTGTTAACAACTTTAATGAATTATCGTAGAAAAAATGTTATACTTTTTACCGAAAATCTTGACAGTGTAGAGACTGCAGTGTCCATACTGATAAACGATGCAAATTAAAAATTCATTTCCAGTATTACCGTTTAATGTTTTTTGAAAATTCTTCAATCTTCATTATTCTATTTTTTTATCTTTTATTTCCCACATCATCGTGTACATAAAGAAAGGTAGCTGATATTATTTTTATTTAATGCCATAGAACTATCTTAATTCTTCATTTTTAAAAATTATATTTATATTTTAAACTGATGTTGCAATTGTAACCGGTGAAATGCAATGCTTAACAATTTTCTAATTTAATTACTATTTTTAATGTTTTGATGTAAGTATTTATTGCAAAATTATATACATATAAACTAAAGTATAAGCTGAAAGAAGCTATATATTTTGAAAACAAATCGGGTGAAGATAAAAAATCAAAATATGTTACTACGATAGTGAGGATTCAAATTCTTTCTAAATGGAATAAGTTGCCAAACACTTCCATTTTATAATTTTCTAGATTTAAAGAGATAAATCAAACGGCATAAGTTTTAAAATAAAGATGTTATTCTTAAACTAAATTTAACATTTTTTACAAGTAAAAGATAGATCAAAGTAAATGGTTTCTATGATAATTTCACAATTTTAAAAATCGTATTTGAATTAAATTGAATTGAATGTTTAATAATGAATCTTACATTATCATAATTAATTAATTTACTTTAGAATAAAAGGCTATTACCCAATAACAATTTCTTGAGATAGATGAATTTTTGGTCGTATGAAAAATAGAAAGCCTAACGCTACTTCTCTGATGGTCGGCAATAATAAACAATGTACAGCTTTTTAATAGTGGCATTTACTAACCTACTGGCTGGTAAGATTTGAGAAAAGTGAGTTTGCAAATGTTTGTTATATAAGCATTAAATTTCTTTGGGAATTTTTCCACTGTATGACAATCCGGAAAGCTAGTCGCAGTATTATTTGTATTACATCGCACTACGTAATGCAGTGTGATTTTTTTTATAGTCTTACATACATGTTGAGAGATTTTGTTTAGACTGGTGAAAAACTATTAACCTTTTCTTTTTTTTTTACGGTAATCAGACTAAAGAAGTAGCCTTGAGGAACCGCTCCTGATCCTTGTATATCTGTAGAAAAGTTTAAATTTCTTCAGGTTTGCAAAGAAAAAATATTGCAGTAGTAGTCCACGCGGTATCGGTTTTGGGTTGGACTTTTTCTATATGATCGCTAAATTTTTCTTTAATGTCTCCAGAATATCATCAGAAATGATTATTTCGCTATGCGTCAGCTGAAAAAGGTGTGCAAAATTCTTTTAAACAAAATGTAAAAAAATCGCAAAAAAAAATGTTTTAAAAATTCCCTAGGCTCTCCTAATTAGTAGATTTAAATATTTTAAAATGCACTTGAAAATTTGAGTGTTCTTGTAAATGTGATTAAATTTTCAAGTATTTAGAGACTTTTCAGGCTTTACACAATTTTGAAAAATCTGGATTGTAAAATTATTGTGCAAAAACTGTCTGACTGATTTTATTGAAATTTTGCTTGTTGCTTTATCATATGAAAAAGTTATCTAGGGAATTAGGAGAAAAAATTGATGTTTTTACGATTTTTTAAAATTTTGTTTAATACAATTTAAGGATACCTTTTTCAACTGGTGCATAACGAAATAATCATTTCTGATGATATTCCGGAGCCAGTAAAGGAAAAATTAGCGATAATACAGAAAAATTTCAAGTATGTCCATTTTAAAATAGATACCGCCTCGACTGTAAATAATAAAGTAAAGATATTTATACAATAACTAATAAGAGGGAAAGAAGTTTTTAACCTCTTTTTTATTTTAATCAGGAGTTCTGAGAATTCAAAACTCTACACCACTTAAAACATAAGGCACTATTATTATAGATACTTATGTGATTTACCAATAATCAAGACTTTTCTTTTTTTGTTTAGCCTCCGGAACCACTGTAAGGTATTATTACTTCAGAGGTTGATTGAGGATGATATGTATGAATATAAATGGAGTGAAAATATTTAGTTATATAAGATAAAATACATAAAAAATCCTTTTCTGTAACAAAAAAAAAAACAAAAAAAAAACGCTTAAAGGGAGTATATTGTAATAATTACCTTCTTACTTAACTCGTTCAACAAGTCAGTTAAGTACAGGATAATAAGAAATCTTAGAAATTGTTTAGTCTTATACTATTAATTATACTAAACAATTAATTTTGCTCCCAACAGTTACCTAGATATACCAATAGCAATAAAAAAAATATTAAATACTACATAATTTTAACTAATAATAATTTTTTTTACAGGTAATAGAATGAAAAATTCTAATACTAAATAAAATTAGGTGATAACACGATAAATTAGAGGCTGAAATGTAAAAATTGTGCTCAGGAGGACGATTTAACTTACAAATTATTATGTTCACTTAGTTTTATAATGTATAGCATTACCCTATTGTTTTTGTTATTTATTATTACGTTATGATATAATTTTATATATTCTCGTTATCTGAAGGTTGTTATATAGAAAGAAGAAGGTTATGAATTGAAGGGAATACAGAGCATGTAGTGTACTAAATCATTTTGAGCGTCTCAGCATCTCGTTTCGGCATTTGAAGTGGGATGGGGTTTCCTTAATGCTCCACTTGATTGATGCAGAAGAGCCATTGGGTCAATCACTACTCACAATTCCCTATTCAAAACCTCTACTGATAACCTACTCTATTTAGACCGAAGTGGTAAAAGTAGTAAAGTATAAAAGACGGGAACCATTTCTGAGTTTCCTAATAAAACGGTGTAATAAAGTGTTGTTCTTATCTTTTAAAACTTCTGATAAAACTTTCAACTTCAGTTAAAAGTTGTTTAGTTAATTAAAATAAATGCCGTTAAAGTTAAAATATGCAATATAGTACTTTTTTAAGAACTTAAAGTAGAAGCAGTAAAAAGAATTTACTATTGAACTATGTATATAAACCCTACGAACATTATATTTTTAAAAATTCAACGCACTTTGCATTATAAAAAAATGTCGTTTTAATAAACAGATGCTGTAACGATACCAATTTATTTAATTTATTTAAAAAAGAAAACTCCCATTACAATTTCTAGCCATAATGCCTTTGTTTAATGAGTCAATTAACTCTAACGAAACAAGACACCTCATCATTTTTTAAAGTAGCCTTATAAAAAAATTATATGTAAACTAAAAGCACATTCTGATCTAACTTCTTTTAGAAAAATATAAACGCGTAATTTATATTTTTAGAAAAAAACGATTAAGACTTTTTTTTATTATTTCCCAAGTTTCGTTGCCTTAATGATATAAAAAACGATGTTCACTCAAATTAAAATATGGACTTTTTTTAACGTTATCGAATATCATGTCATTTTAATCTTTAACTCATTAGGCTTTTTTAAAATAAAATTGTCACTTCATCTCCTTATATCCTTGTGCCACAGTAATAAACCGTCTTAAAAACCATAATAAAAAATGTATACCAATTCATAAATCTGTACGTTGATTGAAAATAAAGAGAGAAGTCAATGAAAAGAGAAGTCTGAAAACGGTTTATCAACTTACGGCTAGCGAAACATTTCCGAAATGTGTGTTACGGCCGAAAAGAAGTCTTACTGAAATGTTTAGGCTATGTAAGAGGTAAAACATGATGTTTTCTTGCTTTTTAACCTGAAAAATTGAATAAAACAGGTCGCAAAACTCTACCTTCCGTAATTTTCATGATATATATAACTTAAAAGAGAAGAATTCGGTGACGAAAAACGCTTTTTTTTAGTTTTTCAGTAAAATAATTTTGTTAAATGACTAATAAACGTGTAAATCTTATTATAAAAACTTAAAAAGAATTTTTATTTTGAAAAAAAAATTGATGAAATAACGACTAAAATCAAAACCAATAAAAAAATCTACTTTTATTATTAAAAACAAAACAGAACAAAAATTAACAGAAAAATATTATGAATATGTAAAAATTTTAAACTGTTTTTAGTACAATAAATTTAGACCTTTAAAAATTAAAAGTCTTTTAATTTACTTTAAAAAAAAAATACTCTATGCAGTTTGTACTGTATTAATTTAAAATAATGTTCGAAAATTCTACCATTGATATCGATGCACTTTTCAACTTGTTTCTTTACATTTTCTGTTACCAACCTAACAATATTTCGCGTACCTTTGGGGCTATCAGCATTCAGAATGGAAGTGATCACTTCATCACGTATACTTTTTGAATGTATACCTGCATTTCATATATCCTCATCAACAATAATAAAAAGGAATAAGGTTCATGATCTAGATGACCAATTTACCAACCCTCTACGCCCAATCCATTTAGCAAAAAATTCATCTATGAATTGTCTTCCTCCATTCGTGAAATATGTTGCTGCTCCATCAAGTAGATGGTACATTCGTTTCGCCAATGAGAAATTTTCAAGCACTGTAAGAAATTCATCGTTCAAAAATTCCACATAATTTCTCCCCGTGACACGTTGTTCTAGTATGAAAGGTCCTAATTACTGGTTGTCGATCATGCCACACCAAACGTTCACCGAAAATCATTGCTGGAAATTTGATTCAATTACAACATGTGGGGATTCTTCAGATCACCTTCGTGAAAGATCACAGATATGTTGCTGTGTTGTTTATGCCATTACGGGTAAAATTAGCTTCGTCCAAAAATAATTTGAACGGAATTAAGTAGTAATTATTATTAACCCACTGACAAAACTGCATTCGTCTGGCAAGATTACCAAGATGGAGGTAATCAAGGTATTTTCAACTTCCTGAAAATGACAAGGACGCAGTCCGTGAGCATGCATGTTAGGTACTTTGTGGAATGTTGAGTCGTGTAGAAATTCTTCACGTGCTCGTTACAGGATTAAGCTGTACTACCTGAAGAATTTTTTTCCCTTTCCTCACCATATATCGATTGACGTTCAGATGAAATGAGGGTTGGGAAGTGTACCATTCTCACTATTATTATTAAAAATTCTACAAAATAGTTTACGGTTGGGAAATACTATTCCAGGATACCTAAGTAGGAATTCTTCCATCGCAGCTGGAGCACTTCCTTCGCAAACATCATATACAAAAATCATATCAGCAATGTGACTTTTTCTGTTTTTGATTAAATTTATTACATAGATTTTTTTCATCACCGAATTTTTTTGTTTTACGTTGGATGTCATGAAAACTACGGTAGGTACAGTTAAGGAACTTGCTGAAACATTAGGAACTTGTGGAACAAAGCATTAGAAACCATCAAGTTTGTTTCTTATGTAGCCTTCAAAATTTCGGTATGAAATCATTTCACCAGGTAAACTGAAATCCGTGATTTTCGACATTTTTCGCTGTTATAACTCAGTAACAAAGCGTTTTCGGATTATTCCTCTTTCCTCCTGAATCATTTTCAATATATATGAGAAGCCAAATACAATGGTTCTCTTTTTTCTTTGACTAAAAGAAGAGGATTACAATCTAAAAAAAAAACACTAAGTGGATGATTCCTAAATTATCATGTCTTCATACTCATATACAATATGAGTCATACATAATACAGTACTGAAGAACGCAAAGACGTTAAAGATAGCACAAATTTTTCAATAAAGAGTAGCTTAAAACAATTAAAACACAAATTCGACTTGAATACTAGCATTGATGAGAAGAAAACTCTCAAATCAGATATAATTTTAGTTGCTTACAGGACCTACGAAGACCTTCCCTTTAGAGAACAAAAAACAACTGTATTTGAATTCAATGATTCAGTTTCATATTTTAGTTTTTGTGTTTCTGTAACTTATATTTAACTATTTTCTCCTGAAAAAATCACAACCGAAATCTAAAATCTACTAATTATAGTTAACATAAAAGAATATATTTTAAATTTTATGTAAATAACATATTTGTTTTGTCAAATTAATTGAGCTTGGAAATCTCAAACAAAAAATATGTAAAAATCGTTTTCTGCGTTTTTATAAAAACTATAAAAAAAAAACATTATTGTTGAAATTAATGCGAGTATGGAAAATAGTGTAGGAAAGGGAAGACATTAATTTCATATATTGTATTTTTAGTTCCTTGTACGAAGTAAAGGAAGTATTGTGATCGCGAAACATTTCGGTTTTCAGATTTCAACGGAAATATCCATTTTGACCATCCCTAAATCCATTTTAACTAGTTTCGGCTTGACGTCTGTACGTACGTACGTGTGTATGTATGTATGTATGTAAAAGGATTAGTCGTAGGATGTTGAAATTTTGGATTTAGGTCTGTTGCAACATCTAATTGTGCACCTTCCCTTTTGATTGCAATCGAGTGAACCAAAATTGTCCAAAAAAGCCAACATCCAAAATAATTTTGATTTTTGGATTTATTGTTAACTACAGTGGTAAGCCCTCACTAAGAGTTTTTCAACGATGGTACGTTATACGTTATATACGTGGTACTTATTTTTATTGGTTCTAGAGTAATAGCCATATGAAATTTAATTAATGAAATATTTGGATCTTATAAGGCGAAGGCATATCTGTTCGAATCAAACTTCATCTTTTTTTTTTTTTTAATTTAAATGAAGAAAGAAGCATTTGGAAAAATATAGTTAAAAGAAGAGACAGACTTATAGGCCACATACTAAGGCATCGTGGAATAGTCGCTTTAATATTGGAAGGACAGGTAGAAGGAAAAAATTGTGTAGGCAGGCCACGTTTGGAATATGTAAAACAAATTGCTAGGGATGTAGGATGTAGAGGGTATACTGAAATGAAACGACTAGCACTAGATAGGGAATCTTGAAGAGCTGTATCAAACCAGTCAAATGACTGAAGACAAAAAAAAAAATTTAATATATTGATTTATTAATAATTATTAACCTCTGATTGTAAAATAATTTTTACAATAAATAATGATTTAATAATAACAATGAAAAAAAAAATGAAAAAATATAAGAAGTTATTAATGAAATAAAATTTTATGTACATTTCATTTAAAAAAAAAAATGTGTACGTGTAATTTAATAGACGTACAAGTAAGTCATGTGGTGTTCATATCAGATTTGGTGAAGCCAAATCCATATTATTGTTATATAATAGATAGTTATTTAATATTGTTTCCTTTATTCTGAAATTTTTAACTAATGATGGAAACAAATTCTCTGAAAAAATTACGTGAGTTTGGTTAAAAGCAATTCAAAGAAATGTACATTAATTTTTTTCATCACTTTTTTGTAAATGTTTCAATATTATTGATTTTACTTTGTATATATATAAAACTTTTTACATACAAAATCAAAATAAGAATATATATTTATATTCTTATAAATATAATTATTTATAATTATATTTTCTGATTTGAGGTTATAGATTCAGTTCTGGTTGATGTAGGACAACTGAAAAATCTCAAATTTCTCATATTTGCGAGCAAAAAAAAAAATATTTTGTTAATTATTTAGAAAATTATGTTACATACAAGCAATCCGTCTAAAATTTCATTTTTCTATGTAGAGGTGGAGGAACCCCATTTACGGGCGGCAAGGTAGTGTCGGGCTCGCTAACAGGTTCCGCAAGATTATTATTAGGTGCGTATGGGTTCCTGCGCACTACCGACTAAAACCCCACCCCTAGCTATCCACTCTCCTGGAAACCGCTTACGCAGCATTACTTCAAGAAGGGGGAATCGCCCGCTCACACAATCGGACACCGCAATCAAAAAAACACCAATACACAAATAAAAACTAATACAATCACACACTCAACACAGAGATACAAAACACAAGCAAAACTAAGACACAGCAAAGCACATTACGCCCACACATACAGTCAGCCCTCACAGGCAAACACCAAACGCACGCAACAGTCAAACAAATTGCGGTACACATACACCAACACACACACCCAACATCATGCACACTCTCAGGTACTTACCACATACTTACAAAGAACTTACTAGGACATCTCAAAAATATTAATTAATCGTGTATATAGCTTTTGATATCGTGCTTATAGCTTCGTTTGTTAAGCCGTGTAATACGGCTTAGCATATTAAAATTGAAATATGACCGTTAACAGTATTACTATTATTTAATAATAGACCCTTCATTAAAATAACATGAAAAAACAGTGTAGCACAGGGCGTTTACATCATTTAAACTGATAAATGCTCTTCTAGTTGGAAATATGTATAACTGGATTATCAAATAGAGCACTCTAGACCACCAAGGAGAAAAGTTCTGGTAAAAAGGAATGACCATGTTTATTTAAAACTTTGTGTATTATGAAACCTTTTATGTTGCTCTCTTCTTACTAAATAAAAATGTGTAACTCAATTTTTTACATTGACTGGCTAAACGGAATATTTTCTTACCAAGCATTTCCTATATGATTGTACTATAAATGTTACGGCGCGTTATGTATAACTAGTTCACTCCTAGGCGACCTACCGGGTTCTAGTGGTGAACGCGTCTTCGCAAATCAGCTGATTTCGAAGTCGAGAGTTCCAGCGTTCAGGTTTTAGTAAAAGCAGTTACTTTTATACGGATTTGAATACTAGATCGTGGATAACCGGTGTTCTTTGGTGGTTGGGTTTCAATTAATCACACCTCTCAGAAATAGTCGACCTGAGACTATACAAGTCTACACTTCATTCACTCTCATACATATCATCCTCATTTATCCTGTGAATAACACCTGATGGTGATTCCCAGAGGCTAAACAGGAAAAAGGAAGTACATTTATAGACAGCTATTTTAAAAATTTTTTATGACATTCAGTACTTTGAATAATTATTTATTCTTCATTTTTGGTAATTCCCTGTATAATTATTATACTGCCGCACTCAAAACACGATCGGAAATCCATTTTATCTGCATGGATGGTAAAGTTGTATCTTCTGCGGTTGAATACACCCAATCCTTACTTTGGGCATGTAAACTGTGAGTGTGAGTCTCATCCACATTGATTGAGGATAGTATTTTTAATTATTTAAAAAATCTCTTAAATTGTTTTGTATGTTGCTCCATTAAAATCAGTCTGTTATTTCTTAGTTTCTTTTATCGAAATCCCATCTCAAGTGAAATTTCTCTAGATGTCCCCAGAAGACCAGAACTTGTTCTTCTCGTAAAGACTCAATCACTATTTAATTTTGGACGTATTTTCAGTAAAGATCTAACGCATGTTATTTGAATAAAAATTATTAATTAAAAAAGATATCACTGATTTGTCAAATGAATTCATGACAAGTATGCGATTGGTTTTTTTTTTGGTTTTTTTTTAATTGCTCAAATATTCATAAATTTTTACCACTTTTTAGTTTTTCATTAATTTTCCATACAGAAGATGTAACTTTCAACTGGAGTTGCAGTTCCATCAATAGATTTTTCATATTATTAAATTGTATTCACTTCTGCTACTATTACTATATAAGCTAATACGTTGAAAATCACTTCTCAAGTTTGTATAAAATGTGGCCATCGCCTTCGAAATATTAAGCGAATTCAATAGAAGTAAATTCATAAAAAATATTGAACAAATTTAAATTATTAAAAAGAATTCTAATATTATATCACTCACTTAATTTTAAAATTTATATACAATTTTCTTTACTGAACTTTGTTGAAACTGCTGTAGACTTAAACACATTTTTTCTGAAAATTAAATGCTTAAAAGTTTATATAAGTTATTTCTCATGGATTTATTATATGCTTGAATATAAATGATTAATACACAAGTGACATATCATTATGAAATTTTTAACTGATTTATCAACCACTGAATAATTTTTACGTTTTTCTGTACGTATTATATGGTAAATAATTTATTGTATGATAATACTAGTGTTTCTAAATAAAGAATAAATAAATAATAAGTTATAAAAACAAACTTTCAAACTTAAAATAACAATTTTACATTAAAATAAGTGAATGCGATTTTGAATGCAACAGTCACACACAAAAAAAATATATTAAAACTTTTATTGTATATGTGCTAATAACTATTTGTAAATGAAGTAATACATATATAATGCTGTTGATTAGGCTAAGTATGCTGGTGTTTAACATCAATCACGCTTGCTCAACCTATTCCTTTTAGCATTTCAGTCGACGATTTTTTTTTAAAAGGTTTAGTGAAATTTTAAGACTGAGAAAGAAAGAAGAAAATCTTTTTCAATTGCGGAATGTTGGTAACATCCAAAAAAAAATAAAAAAAAATTGAAAACGTCTGTTTTATACCAGCTGACATTACAGAAATGGACATGAAGTAGGTAATAAATAAATAATACAAAAACTGTCAGGGCAAAACTTTAAAGGGGAAAACTTTAAAGGTTGCTAAGTATTATTTTAAAAGCATTGTATAATAATTTGAGTATAATATACAACGTGCTTTTCTGTTAAGAAAATGTTTATTGTGATGCATATTTTTAATTTCTGTTGTTTATTAACTCATTTGTAGAGAGAAAGTGAAATACAGAGGGAGAGAAAATAGTTCTAACGGGTGTCAATTAAATATGTTTAAGAAAAAAAAGTCATTATTTTGTAGAATAATCTATAAATTGGAGTCAACTGCTAAAATAAAATTTTAACGTTATATGAAATGTATCTGTTGAGTAGAAGTGAAATAAATCTCTTGAGTTAATAACATTGTTTATATTGTTTAAATTACAAATACATTTATTTTCAAAAGAAGAGAGAATATTAGTTAATTGCTTTGCCTATCTATTTATCTGAATTTTTTATGGGTGTTAAGCAAGTAATCCATCTACGGGACAAAAAAGGTTAGACGTAGAGGGTAGAGTTTTTTATTCGAGAGTTAATGGTATTTTCTATTCAGCCGGTACCTACGGTGAACAGAATGATAGCATTACTTGTACTCATACAGTTGAAAATTTTCTTTTAAGCAGTGAAATCGGCATATGATGTAAAGTAATATGTTTAGCTAAGAAAAGAAGACAATGGGAAACCACTTCACTTCTAACTTACGTATGTTAAAATGGGGTGCTTTATTTATTGAGAATAGCCGTTTCAGGAGTGAGATATTTCTCATGCCAGGTCGCCTATATTTATTTTTGTTGTGGAACTTACATATATTAGCAAATAAAATATTTTGAAATGTGTTGAAAGATAAGTTTTCCACTTTATAAATGAACTCATACAGGTGTTTATAAATAAAAATATAAAGGGGCAGTAGCAGTTAATATGGGTAAAAGTTCTACCAAAGAATTATTGGTTGGTAGGCCAGTAGTCCATGCTGGTTAGTAATATACACGGTAGGGTAAAACTTTGTTTCCCTGCAAGCACATTTTAATTCTAATAAATGGGAAATTTTGGTCTTGTAGTTGGTAGTAATCAGCTTATATATGCTATTCAATTGTTGTTCATTTCATTTTTGTAAAAGTGTTATGAAAAATGGTGTTTATGTACACGAAGCAAGAATGAGTGGAAAAATGAAAATGATGCAGTTCTCCATTCAATATGTTTTAATTTTAAACTATGGATCTATAAAATATTTGTATAAGCTGAACATACAACTTGAAAATACTGGAAGCGACGTAGATCTGGAAGCACTTCCAATCTGACGAAGCCTGCTTCAAATTTAAGGTGTAGTAAAGCGTCATTATTCTAGTGAGTTTTCTGATATAAATTATCATTTTATAATGGAGAAGGAATTAATGTACATGGAAATCATATTTAATGTGGGATCCCAAATAATAAAGTACTGGTATCTTTTTTCCTAGACGGAAATCTAACAAGCTACTTACAGTTTTTAATACAATAGATCTCGTAAACAACCTAGTTTCTGGCATTTGCCGTCCCTGCGTTTTGAAATTAGATTGGAGCACATGCATACTACGCTATTCTAATAAGAGACTACTTCAACCAAACTTTTCTTGAATGGATAGGACGATGAGAAAAAATTGATTCGTTATGATGTTCATATGATTTGACACCTTGAGATATTCAGTTCCGGGGATTCTTCAAAAAGTTGGTATTTTCTATACGTCTAAGTAGCTCGAAACTACAGTTGATTTTATTAATTGACACAAAACTTTATTAGTAAAAATGTGTAATTCAGTGGTTAAAAGCTGCTCCAAAACCATAACGGTAGAAGAAAGACACTTCGAATTCTTCATGTGGTGTGTGTCTATGAAGTCTTAGCATAATTACAAAAATCAATTAAAAAAAAAACTATTACAGTTACAGCCATGCGGTTTGTAGCAAAAGAAAGAAAGAATTATCAAGTTTTTTGTTACATTGGTTTGTTGCAAGTAGAGGGAGAGTAGAAGCCACTGTGATCAATTTTCTATAAAATGGCGTCAATCCGGGAGAAAGCGCAATGTGTGTTGCGGTATCACGAGTCGAAATCACAGATTATTGTGCAGCGAAATTTTAGAAGGGAATACAGACGACCAGCACCTGATAGCAAGAGCGTCGTTGCGTAGTATGCAACGCAGTTTTAAGAGAGTGGAAGTATAGTCGACCTTCCGCGAACAGGGCGGCCATCCGTTAGTAAAAACAAGGTTGAGATTGTGCAGCAAGCATAGCACTTCCAAATCTATCCGTCGTGCATCTCGTGAACTACGGAGTCAAGAGTGCAAAAGATTTTAGACAAGAAACTAAGGTTGCACGCGTATAAAGTTCAGATATTGCAACATCTACAACCAGATGACAGCTTTCGTCGTGCTGCCTTTGCGACCGAGATTTTGCAGCGGATTGATAATGACAATGAGTACCTGCAGCGTGTGTGTTTTTCAAACGAGGCTACTTTCTACACCTCAGGAAAAAGTAAAAAGGCATAATGTGAGAATGTAGGGCTCACAAAATCTGTACTTTACCAGGGAAAAAAATTAGATTCCCTTAACGTGAATGCGTAGTGCGGTTTGATGCACAACATCATCATTGGTCCCTTCTTTTCCATTGAGCAATCAATAAGCTAACATTTACCTGGTTATTCTGCAACACTTTGCTATAGTTGACTTTGCAAGTCAACTAAATGACTTGCGACCTAGGGTGGTTTTCCAGTAGGATGGGGCACCACCACATGGGATATTACTAGTTCGAGATTTTCTAAATGAATCATTTCATGGCAGATGGATTTGCGCGACGGTCCCACTCCTGGTCACCACGATCACCAGACGTAACTCCCTTAGATTTTTCCTCTGGAGTTATGTTGAAACATAATCTACGCAACACTCGTATCTGATCTGGACATAATGAGACGGAAAGTAATTGAAGCTGTTGCTAATGTTACCAAAGAACTGTTAACCAACACATGGCGTGAAATTGATTATCGGGTGTACATTCTACGAGCGACAAAAGGCGCATACGTTGAAGTTATTGACATGGTAAAAAATACTTGATCATATTTTCTTTCTTTTTCCAGAAGCCGCACAGCTGTAATAAATTTTTGTAATCATGAAAAGACTTTATGGACACTCTGTGTATTAAACATGAAATAAAAAAATAAAATTTAATTATTTATATTCTCTGTTTTCCTATGAGTAAATGGTGAAACCGACGTTTAGCCCATTCAGTTTATTACTGGATATTATTCTTATAGTTGGGAAATTATGAACTCTTAGACTATTAATTTTCATCGTTTAGCAGTTTGGTAAAAGTTTACTTCTTGGTAGGGGCTGTTTGGGTGGCATATATTGACATGTTATATTAAGTTATTAATTTTAATAGCCAATTTTTTAATATTGCACTTCTCACAGTGGGATTTATCTTCAATTCTTCACAAGACAGTTTTCCACTGATGTACAAAATTAGTTTTATAAACTTTTTAAAACTCTTTCCTGACTAGCACAAAACACGAAGATAAGATACGTACAAAAAATAATAACTTTGTAAAAAAATTAATGTATGTTTTAAGATAATAACATACATACACATACACACACACACACACACACACACACACACACACACACACACACACACACACACACACACACACACGCACACACACACACACACACACACACACACACACACACACACAATATATATATATATATATATATACATATATATGAAAACAAAAATAGGGAAAAACAGTTTGCGAAAGATACTATTTCATCATATTATAAATATTGTATTATAAATCATATTATAAAGACATTATATTCGTGCAATAAAATCATAGCGGTCTTATAAAGAACAAACCCAAACATCTCGAAATAGTGTGGGTGAAAAATTTAGAAGTATCCAATAGAACTACAAGCACTTCAACCAGATCACCCCCACTGTTAGTAATGAATGATGAGTAATATTTATGCAGCTTATAATTTAATCTTAGATGAAATAATATCATGCACCAGAACATCTTTGCATATCCAGAACATCTTTGTAGCCGATCGCCGTGGCTGAGTGGCTCTCAGCCTTTCATCCGGAGGTCCTGGGTTCGAATCCCGGTCAGGCGTGGCATTTTTTATACTATTTCTATTCTAATAGGGCAAAATGACCAAAGCAGTCGATGTCTGTCATCTCAAAAAAAAAAAAATATCCTTGTTGTGATCTTCCGAAGGGACCTTACCTATGAATCGAATCGAGGATTCTATTCTTTTATCCGATAACTGCACCGTAAGTCTACTTTTCAGATATTACAACGACCAAACTCGCAACGACCAGAGTTTAAAATTATTATGCGTAATCAAATTCCATTAATTTGATTGTGGCTAGCTATATCATTTACTGGATTTGAAGAAACATCTTGCAGCGTAAGAGAACAATTATACACCAGATGATCGGCAATAATAGTAACCATTTATTCAATCAAATAATTCCCCAGTATAAGTAATATTATAAATTAAGAATGGAGAAGTCATCTATCATAACAATTTCTCATCTTTAGAAACATTTAAAATTTTTCATAAATAGGGTTACACAAAAGATAATTTTAGTTTTTATAAATTTAGTTAATAATATAAAAAATTTGAGTAAAGTAAACGGAATATTTTTTACAATCTAACGGAAGATAATCGGGTTGTAAACTAATGAAGGATGATAAAATCCTTTCCTCTTATGTAAACAGTTTTAAAACGCACTTACTTTTTAAATATTGACTTTAGACCATAAAGCAAACGAAAGAATTCGTCCTTAAATTTTATATTCTCTTACATTATGTGTAATATGTGAAAAATTTCATTTCTTATAGTAGTTAAAAAGGTAGAAATTATTTAAATTTTTCAGTTTAATTTTAAGGAAACTAAAATTAGCATTAAATTACTCTAAAACATTAATCTTTTTTTTTTGGTTGGCCAATAATTAATCTTTCAAAATTTTGTGTAATTTACGACAGGTAAAATTATCTGATTTAATCGGTTTAACATACCTCACTACATTAAATTTATTTACGTGAAAATATTTTGATATTAGAACTACCGCAGTAAGCGAACCGAATTCGTGACCTGTATCATAACTACACTAAGGAGAGAGTTATGTGGTTATAATAATGCTTGTATTCTATACGTTAAATTCTACAGAGTAAGAATATAAATAATTTCTGATATATGAGCATTAAAAAAACAACGTTTTTGGAAATTAATTTTTAATTTAAAAAGTAATAAAAAATATATTAACGACTAAAAATAAAATTGAATAAGTTTTAATAAGCAATCAAAGAGAAAATGTAAAAAAAAATTTAAATGCTGAAAATCTATTTAGATTCGAACAGTAGACTTTCAACATATTGATCATTATTTTTACTACGGTAAATTTGTATTTGTGCTGATCTGAATTCGTTTGGGTTACTCTATTTCCATGAGTGCTTTGGTTTTTATAATGGTTTTATTTCCAGCTAATGCACCTCCTCGTTATTTTACGTGTACCTAGGGAATTTATTTTTTACTGAATGTATGACGATTGTTCGGAGTGACAATTTCGCTCATGTTGATATTTGTGAATATCCAAATCCACCAGCGTTTAAGCACACATGGATTTAGAGCTTTTGCTTTATTCTATCATTTAAATACATAAAATATTCTTATAAATATAATATAATATTATTATGTAAATATAAAATATATAAAAATTGTGTTAATAAAAAAAATTGTTTTAAAATAAAATGAAAAGCGAGACCTATACATATTTAGAAAGTATTATGGAATACTAGCTTGACAGTAGATTTTTTTTTGGCACAAGGAACAAGATAAATGATCCTATTAGAACTTTTCACGCTAATTTCAAACATATAAAGTTATTCATCATCAACCGTTTTTTTTTTTTATGTAGGTAAACTTTGAAAAGATTATGAGAATTTACATGAATTCAGAGCAATAATCAATTACCTATAACGTGATAGTTGTTCCTTATGTGTTTGTCATTTGGAACATTCTTCTTTAGCGTCTAACAATAATCTGCGAGCATTCATATACTCTATTGTCGCAGATGCTTGTTTTCCATGACAGATTTGCTGACGGAAGCGTTCCCTCTCCTCGTCTCTTGACGGATTTTCTAGAAAAAATCCAGGTGTGAATTCAAGACATGAATTTTTAGTAAAATCTTACATTTACATATGATTGCATTAGTTTCCCACAATGTCACGGTAGTTGGAGAATTTATGATTTTACAGATAGTTTTGCATAACACTTTTAATGACCTCCAAGCTGATTTTCCTACTTGGTTCTTTGAGTTTTTAATTTCTAATCAAAGTTCTTATTAGAGGTCTCAAAAAATTCCTTCCTTGATGTTGCGATCCTTCCTTATGTCACTAACACTAGAAATCTTTCTTTCAAATATTTAAATCCGACAACATTTTTATCGGTCGCCTTAATAAAGTTTTTGAAAAGAGCTAATTTTATATGGAGTGGAGGTAGAAGAATTACTTCCGAGTTAACTAGTGGGAAATATAAAACTTTTTCTGTCCAGGCTTCACGCTTTGACCATTCCTCTTTGATATAATCATTTGTCTTAACTGTGCTGTACCATTCGCATAAAATTTAGAATAGCAAGCTGCAAACACTTTAACGCATTAATGTTTTAATCTGAACATATAGTCCAATGGTACTTATACTATATACTAACTAAATTTTTTCTAATAGGATTTTCAGATTTACGAAATAGAGGAAGTGTTTCGTAATCGTCAGATACGAAATAAACGCAATTTAGTGATAGTAAGGAGAAGATTCTAGCCTTTCAGTTCAGGTGCTCAACTTGTTTAACATGTTAAAAACCCAAAAACGTCATTTAATTCACCTCATGTCAAATTTCAATGGCTACCCTATATTCCAATTAGTCTTTAGTAGTTATATATTTTGGAGGATGTATAAGATCTTACCTCATTTTTTTAAATGTAAAGGTCAAGTCATAAAGATTGTAATTTAAACATTTTTTTAATTAACGCGTAGTTTTTCCCTGAGAAAAATATATAGTTTTAGTGAATGTTCGAATGAAAAAGTAAAATCTTTCATTTTTTTATTTTCAATGGAGGGAACGCGGAAAAGCGTGTACTGCTGGGTATGCGGCTGACATGATTGTCAATAAATTTTTAAATAGCTCTTCTATGATGTTGTAAAATAAAGATCATAAATCCAAGGTAAAGTGTAATTACTTTTATTTGGATTTTAATAAATATATTACCACAGATTTATTACAGTTTTTGGTATTTAATAAACAAAACTACCTCATGTGGGGGTTAGTCTTGGTATGGAGAAAACACAAACTTCATGGATATATATATATATATATATATATATATATATAATGCATATCAACCTCACCTAGTAGGTGGTTAATACAACCCTTATCAAAAATAGGTCACATATATATCTGAAATAAAAACGTAGTTAAGTGGAAAAAACACTATTGCGGTTAGTTTTTGTTTCATGAATACTTCGAGATTGAATAATTGTAGAGATACAATGGCGAATACACTTCGTCATCAGAAATTCATGACTTACATTGGTATAAAACGGAAAACTTGAAGAGTAGGCCATTATAAAAGGAGGATGGATTTATGGAATAGTTTTTTAAATATCAAAACATAGATAAAAATAGAATCTTTTATAGTATTTTGTAAACATATATGTACAAAAAATGTATATATATATATATATATATATATATATATATACATATACATATAAAAATGTTCTTTTGTTTCGCTTATTTGTTAATATTTAGTTTAGTATTATTTTGTTGTACTGATAGGCAATTTTGATAATTCATGACAAATGATATTAGTTTAACTACTTGTAAGTTTAAATTTTGCTAAAATAATATTCAGCGCTTTTTATTTCAATAATAAGTTAGCGAAGCACAGTCCTTAAATTTACTATAACCGTGTTTAGATAAAAGTTTTGGTAACATAAATTTGTCAAGATAACATAAACAACGACGATCATTCAAGATATTTATGGAGGTGTGAGAAAAAACCGATAGCGTACTCTTCTTTGTGTGTGTTTATCATGGAGAGATTAAAGCAAGCAAATATGAATTACAGATAAACCCCATCTATTGGTTTTTGTTTTTTGTCATGGGTAAAAAAAAAAAAAAACTATTGCTCAGTTCTATGCAAGAAGACCGACGTTTCCTTATTTTATTTTGTTTTTTTGAGTTTTATACTTAGGCCTATATATATATATACACTCACTCCTCATACCTCAAAACGAAAAGTCAAAAGAAAATAATATCCTACTTTTCTTCGAAAAGTCAGTAAAAAAAAAAAAATATATATATACTAGCGGACCCGACAGACGTTGTCCTGACGCGGCATTATTCTGTAATAAATACACACACATAAATATAAGTAACTTAATTAAGTTTAAATTAGCAGAAATGTGTTCTAAATTTCATTAAAATGACTATTAGTATGATATTATCAGTTTGTGACTGTTGTATTATTGTAACGGGTTTATTGATTAATTATGTGTAGTATGGTTAATATTTATTTTCACTAAATATTGAGATGTCCGATGAAAATTGAATTAAAAAATCGAAACGTCGTAAAATTAATAATTAGTGTAATTAATAAATTTTTATCCACATTACTACTAATTTTCACTTAACATCATTCTAAAAAAGTACCTCCTACATATTTTTTTTTTATTTAATAATTTTGATGTTTCATAACCATTTAACAGCTTAATTAATAAAAAAATTAAAGCACTGTAAAAAAGCAACGTAGTTAAAATTTTAGTAGAAATTTTTATCATTTTTCTCATTCTTTATTTTAACATCTATTTTATCAAATTTTAGATAATTGTAAATTAAATATAATTTTAGAAAACTTTTTATAAAATTAATCAGCTAAAACAATATAAATTCAATTTTTTAAATATACTTTAAACTATATTAAAGTAACTTATATTTTAATTTTATGAATGTTGTAATTTATTTTACAAACTTAATTTTTTATTTTCAAAGAGCCGTTCAATACTTCATAAGTTGCATAGAATCAAATGAGAACTGACAATTTAAATTTGTAGGTTAAGTTGATTGTTATTGAATGCACGTGTATACATCATTAAAATTCATGAAAATCATGTAAAATACTCACGTCAATACTGCACCTTACAAATTTGCACAATGTACATTTTTTAATTAAACTTTAAAACGTTATTTCAATAAATAATAATATAATATAATATTCTCAATAAGCGCGCAATTCTAAGAAGACTCGGCAATGCTTCGCTATTGCTAGACCTGAGTATACATACAGATTAAATTACAACAATTGAAAGTTTCATAAAACCTTAAAAAACTGAACATTAGCAATTTAACCTTTCACTTTATAAAAGGCAGAATGTAAATAAATCTAAATGGCAAAACAACAGCACTACCTATCGGATTTAATTCACACCACTCTCTAATCACAGTATTCGGTGGAAAATAATTTTTTAACGCAAAGTGTTGTGGCTGCAAAATCATTACAATTAATACTGAACATTAAGAAACTTACAAAACATTACGGAACCTTATAAAATTTCACCTTTAACTTTATAAAATTCAGAATGTAAATAAATTTAATTGTCAGAACAGCGCTACCTATCGGATTTAATTCAAACTATTCTCTAAATACGAATTTTAATGTAAGAACAACACTAAGCTACGACGAAGTAAGTGATATGCGAAAAAGCAATAAAATAAAAAAAATTCCTGGAATCCGATCGCAGCACCAACTACCGGGTTTGAGTGATAAACCAAAAATTAAAAAAACTTCTAAAACGCGATCGCAGCTCTGCCTACCGGACCCACACGCTGCCTACCGGACCCAATTGTGAACCTTAACCATCCCAAGATCAACAACACATAAATAAATTTAAAAAACATTTTCACTTCAATGCTGTACCTTACAAATTTGCACAATGTATATTTTTTAATTACACTTTAAAACGTTATTTCAATAAATAATAATATAATATTTCTCAATACGCGCACAATTCTAAACGCGATCGCGGTGCTGCCTACTTGTTACTTAATCAGTTGTGATTTTGTTTACATTGGCAACGGCCATACGGGCTCTTTGTGATTGGTCGTTGTGTTTGACAGCGGCCATCTTGCATTGATCTGATTGGTTTTCCTTTGTTTACATTTCCATCTGATTTATTAGCCTCTTATTTATTAAAAAAACTGTTTTCTCGCGATTTTTTGTAACACAAAATTACGAAATATTTTTCTCAATTTGATCGCAGCACAGCTTGTCCCAGTTTGATCAGGACAAACTAAAATTAAAATAGAATATTATTGAATATTCGATACTGGAATGGTAGTGTAGTCTGCCGGATCCAATGTAAAACATTCCAAAATCAACAACTACTTATAAATAAAAAATTAATTAAAAAAACATTTTCCAGTGGACCAAATTGTGAATCTAAATCATTCTCGAATCCCCTTGAATACACACAACACACAAAAGTTCATAAAAATCAGTCCAGCCGTTTAGGAGGAGTTCACTTTCATACACACGCACACAAGAAATATATATAAAGATTTACCAATATAAATATATATATATAAATTAAAAAAATATATAAATTTATATATATAAACTTACTAGCATGATTTACTTTTATTGAACTTATAAAATAAACCTTAAAATCGTTTTAAGATTCTTTTCAAAATTTTAAAATTCTGTCGAACATTTTTTTAGATGTGTCAGATGCTCTCGGAATAACATGTGATCTCTGGTAAATAATTTATGTTCAAATACAATTATTTAGAATATTTAGATTTGTGTAAATAATAATTTTGGATCGAAGAAGCTGAAACTGGCTTTATTAGAGAAGTTCAAAAATAGAAAAGATTATACTGAAAGAGAGGATATTGGTTAGTAATTAATTAAATTTATTCCCTTTAAGTTTACACAAATGAACAAACAAAGACTAAGTGTGATTTATTTATATTAGACCAGTGTTTTCAATAATGTTAATGTGGCTGTTTGTATGTCGGTGGTGCGTTTGTGCCTATCTGTTCTGGACAGTGGCGCAGTACGGTTATACTACAGTTAGGTATAACATGTCACTTCCTACACTGGATTTATCTGACAAAACAAACGTAAGCCCAGCCGCCCGGTGATCTACGACTACCCCAACCTACGACCGGTACCTTTCTCCTTTCTCCCACAGTTACTATCGTAGCCTATCCTACTACTTGCAAATTCTGCCTGATCTGAGCCTAGCAATTCATAACCGGCACAGACATATTTCAACCTTAAAACATTTTAAAAGAGACTGCTCATATTACTATTTCTTCAGCTTATATCTTAAGAAATAAATTACCTAATATATCATATCTTATTTTCCAATAAACATGTATAATTTTTATATCTTTTATAACTTTAAAATTAATGTCTATGCATAATTCATTTTTGTACACATCGTGTATACGAAATATGAATGATAAATTACCTACGACTATGCATTCTAATATGTGACACTGATATTTTTACGTAAAGTTTATATAATTAAATATATCAAATTATTTTAAATTCCACATTACTGATTTTATAAATAAAATAAATAAATATATAAGTTTTTTCCTATTTATTTAGGTACTTGTTTTTTATTTTATTTTTATTATTGTATTTAGTCTTTGAAGTTATTACGTGATACGTGGCTTTAAGTTACGTATCTATTTTTTTAAGTAAACGTTTTTTTTAGTAAACGTATTTATATTTTTTCTCATTAATATTAAAAAAAAAAAAAATAAATAAATATACTAGAAAAATTAATATAAAACAATGTCATCTCTAAAAGTTGTTTGTAGAACGATAAATAAGTGTGCTGTATGTTTAAATATTTGATGGAAAAGATACAGATTGATTTATTATTTATCTACTCGTATCCATGATTAGGCATTTGTCTTTATATTAATCTTCTAGGTGTTTCATTGATGTTAAAGAGGTTTGTTGATTCTGTATCGTCATTGTCTACTAGTAATTAATTTTTCCGTAAATTGTGGGTGTTCTGTATATTACGATGTTAAAACAGTGCAGTTAAGGCGTGATTTTGTAATGATTCGAAGAAATTTTCGCCGGAATTTTTGTGGATTTTTATGTTGAGATGATTTCATGTACCCAAAATAATGGAATTTAGAAGGTTTATTTTTTTACATCATTACTTTACAAGTCAATTATAATTTTACTTTTTTGTCAAATAAGCAATAATATTATTGAGAGTTACAGTTTAACTGAATTATGTTAATGCCGTATGTACCTGTAATTTAATTGTACCGTCTCATACATTTTTTTTTTAGTTGTGTAGATGACATGAAATCCTTTTTTTTATTTCATCACTTTGAGGTGTTAAAAATATTTTTTTATAATTTTTTAAAATGTTCTCCTCTCTTTGAATTACAGTTTCAGTATTGTAATATGTACAACTTATCACGAAACAATTGCCGGGTAATTTAACTTATAATTAATAATAATAATAATGCAGAAATAAAAGGATAAAAATTAAACTTTATTACGAAAATTTAATAAAGAAAGGTTTTTTTAAATACACAGGCTTGAATGCATTAGAACAAAATAAGTAATATAAATATATATTTATGTTAATAATATATATATATATATATATATATATATATATATATATATTACCTGATACCATAATATATTAAATAAGAAATACGGAATAATAAATATATACTACTTAACTGCTACCAGTTCCGCAGTGTGGGGAACAGTTGTTGTCAAAAGTGTTGAATTTTACTTCCAGATATTAATAAATTTTAAATTAATGTTTTTAATTTTTTAGTGTTTTTTATATTTGACTTTTTATCAAGAAATTTACACGAGAATAAAGAATGAAGTAAATAATCTAGATTCTTCTTACACAGACGTTTAAAAACATATTTTATAATAATTTATTACTGTAATATGTTATTTATTACCTTTTTGCGCTGACTGTTGCGTATTAACCTGGTTGCATCTGCATACAATAAATTTAGTATTTTTAGTTTATATTCTGAATAGACATACACCATACTTGAAAATGTATTTTCGTTATAAGGAGAATAACGTAAATATAATTAAGTATTTTAAATAAAATATATATGATATAATGAACTTACTTTATATATATCGCGTGTAGAGTGTTTGTATATATGTGTATATGATAATAATAATATGTACGCGGGTATATCTCACACACACGCGCGGGCGTTCGTACACCTTTACCATCTAAAACTTTAAACTTCCTTTTATTCCTTTATATTTTAAATAATTAATATGAACTAAAATTAGGTCTGATCAAGAATTTATTACGGCGGAATATCACTCTAAGGTGGAATAGTCTCTGTGATATACAAATTAAATACGTACTGACAAAATATTAATATTCATATGGTAAATTTTTTTCTTCGCGTAAAACATGATATCTCATTTGAATTGAAAATTTATCCTATACTAAACAACAATTTTTTTATTTTTATTGAAAAAATTATTTGTACTTTTAAAAATTGAAGTTTAAACAATTTACTTGAAATCATGGAATGTAGTATGATAACTGTAATTAAAAGAAGGAGCATAAATATAAATAGTATATCGCCATATTATTTAGGATTTTTACATTATTTTTTATCTGTTATTTTATAATTATAATAACTAGAGGTAATCCATTATAAGAAATAAGATCAATCTGAAAGGGGCATAGCAAAATCAAGAATAGTATCCTCTGGCAGGTGAATATGAGAAATAATATGGTTTCTTCTTTTTACTGTACTGATTCAAATATCCTGTTACTGAAAATCAGGATGCCACAAGCCCACCCCCAAATGCAGCTATCTCCTTAATCTGTTCATCGTACGGACTACGTACGATGAACATATTGGCTCTAAAGCTAATATCATTATTCCTAAAGAGTATAACTGTTTGATTGACGCCGATTGATTTACTTTATTAACTTTACACTCATTTAAAAATTGAGAAATATGTTTAACTTATCAGAGTATGCTAAATTTAAAAAAAGCTAATCACTGTAACGTTGAAATGAAATTTCCTCAAAGGTAATATTACTACACGAAAAAATAAATAAATATGTTGTAAATTTTTTATTTATGAATTTATTTTATTTTTTTATTTTTATTTATGTAGAACTAATTAAATAGGAAAGAGATTCTAAATAAATATATATGTTTGTAAATGTAAAACTGAATAAATTTATGTAGGCACTTTCATACTTAGAATTCCATTTGCTCATTCAGGTACTCATTCACTCGTTGGAAGAAATAGCATCCATTTACACTGAAAATCGAAGAAAAAGTACTAGGGTTGGTACGTTGGTTTTATCGCCTCCTGTCAAAATGATGAGTTGTAATTACATAGAAAGAGAGAATTTCCTTCACTTTTTTTTGACAGCTTTCAACAAACTAATGAAAAAAAAGGAAAAAAATGATATACATAGTTTTTTTTTGTAACAGATAATTGTGTTCTTAGAATGGCAATGCAGAATTAAATTTATCTGGTTGTCGGTAAAAAATATATAAAAATTATAGGAATTGAATTTATCACAACAAATTCTATTTTTAAAAGAAATTTACTGAAATACACTCTGCAAAAGAAAGGATTGAATGCTTTATTTTGAACACGTTGTGCTATTAATAGTTTTACCATTTAAGATAAGAATGTTTTTGCAGCTTAAGTTTTAAGTAATATTTTAATAATATCTTAAATATAATAAAAATGTACGTTAAGAGAAAAGGTTTACAGAGATCTATTATGATAAACTACTAAAACGTTTTAATTATTTTCCTTTCATTCAACGAAGAGTATATATTACTACGTGTACACTTTTAATTACACAAATTTTTGTTCTTCTTGTCAGAGCAAAGGGATTTGATAAGAAAAGACTACGTCAGGACAGAATTAGAAATAGAACCGTTAATCGATATATAAACAAAATATTAAAGAATTGGAGCAATTATTTGAGAAAATTTATGAGAAGAGACTACTTTTATCAACTCAGAATTATAATTCATTTGGAAGAAAAGAGATTAGTTGGCCGTCGACAAACTGGATACCGAAACATGAAGAAGGAAGACGAAGAAAAAGTAAGGTAATCTAACTTAAGTTTTACGATTAAAATCTAATTCCAATTTTAGATATGTAGAATAATCATATGAGACGTTATGTTTTTAAACGTTTTTGGATATTTTCGGTAAGGTAGTGCTTTAATTAAGGAATTTATTTCGTAAAATTTTAAGGGCATTAGAATAATGCCATTAAACTATGAAGTGCTGCCATAACTGTGAAGTAAACTTTGAAGATGAAATCTAAAAAAAAAATGCAAAACGTCTGTAAATTCCTACTAATTTACCTTGGGAGAAATAAATGAAAATCATATTAGTCATTGTTAAATCGTTCGGGATTTTCAACATGGAAATTAATTAAATTTTTTATATTATTTTATATATATTAATGTAGTTAAAAATAATTCAGGCAAGCGTAGTTTGAAAAAAAAAGAACAAAAATAGAAACAACAAGTAGTAGGATAATGAAGATATTATGAAGGAAGAAGCTATAAGGAAATGAAGAAAAATTTTCAGACATTTAATTGAAACTTGTCGAAAGATAGATTCACCGTAGAAGATGAAAAATTTTATTTAAACATTTTTTAAATACCATAACCCAACTGTACGGTATATACCTGACACGAGTAACCCGGAAACTTAAAAAAAGACAAAGCAAATTTCATTAATAATAATAATTACTAATAAGCCCAGCCAAGTTTATTTGGGAAAGAGAAAAAATGAAATGGTTTCCCGTCGCTTCCGTACATTAAACCAATTATACTAATACGGCATAGCACGTCAAATGTATTGAAATGTGATAATGTTCAGTCTACACGGCAATTGATACCACCACTCTGTTCACCACAGAAACTACCTGCATACTGAATATAATTACTCTTAGAGAAAGAAACTTTGTCACCTTGTACCTAATACCATGCATTTGTTCTTGCTACAAAAAAAAATAGGGCAGATTATGTAAAGAAACAATTTAATCTGCTTCTTTTGTTACAAAGCAATGGTTAATTACAATGCTTTAGATCAGAAAGGAAAGAAATCTATTATCGGGTAAGATCGATACAGGATAGTTGTGCATTTAGATTGGTATAAATCAGCTTTTTTTGTTAATAATCTAATACTTTTCTGATTTTGTCCGGATTATATAACAATTAATTAGTGCTATCTATTATTATTAAAGGTTGTAAGTGGTTAACATTTTTGTTATCCTCTAAGATCCGTTAAAATTCAATTAGATATATTTAAGTATCCTAATTATACTGATATACTTTGATTATATGGATTAAATTAACGATATTATCTCAGAAATGAGACCTGACGTCGAAGAAGATTGTAGATAAAACTAATTAACTCTAAATACTTTACCAATTAACTAATTAAATTTACTATCATCAATTGCTATGCAGTTATGATTTCGAAATAAATATTTTAGAAATTTAAATTAAAAAAATACTCTTTCCACTACGAAAATGTTTTCTGTTACTACCTTTTTTTTTAATTTCTTAGTACTGATTCTTAATAAAACGTAATTTTTAAAAAAAATAACTTAAAACTATTTTTAAGAGAATATAAGAAAAAGAAAAGGAACTGAAAAGAGGAGAATACAAGAAAAATTAAAAAAACTCGTTTTCAATTTTTTTAAGGTGAAAGGTTTAGATTTTTAAAAAAAATTAAATAATGGTGAGATATTGGTCAAACTTTCTATCAAATTAGATTCTTAATAAAATCACATCAAAAGTTGAATATTATTAATGAAGAGGAAATAATTTTCAGTTTTTGTATATTTGGTATTAAAAATTAAAAAGTAACTTGATTTCAAAATATAACTGTATAAAATTGGACAATAATAAGAAAATAAGAGAACTTTTTATGAATCAAATAAAACAATCTCTAGATTGTTTTATTATTTTATAATTAAATAATTGTTATTTAAATTATTTAATTATTGTGTAAGAGACACCCTTAGTGTGTGTCTTCATTAAAATTATTTAATCCATTAAATATTTTCAATGGAGACACTCACTAAGATGTTAGAACCGATTTTAAAGAACTCTGTCTTTATCTACAATAAACTTTCTTTATTTTTTATTGAAATTTCAAAAGTATGTTAACTTAATATAATTTCAGGGAAATCCCTGAATTGTAGTTTTACGTACTTTTTGAATTCTCTTCCTTAGTAAAAGAACGTTGCATGAAATTCTTTCCCAATTATCTATGTGAGAAACAGTTTTAAAAAAAAAAATATTTTTAGGTTGAGTTTATCAAAATATATTTTTAACGAATTACTTTCTGAAAATACATTTTAATAATAAAATGAAAATTTTCTGTACCTTAATAAAATCATTTGCTTGAAAAAATTATTGTTTTCCACCAATAATAACTTTTGAATTATCTTTTGCAGAAAATATTTTTCTGAATTTTTATAATTAATTTAATTCAGGATAGCAAAAACACCTGATAACTGATTAAACACTGGATATCTCTGCTACTTTCACTGTAATGTTGAAGAGAGTTAAAGGCTGCTGTGATTTTAGTCTAACAAATGCAATAAAAAATCGAAGTTAAGTTTTTTTAATTTTAATGTATATTTAATATTCTTCTGTTGTTTAAAAAGATTTGTAGCGAACATAATATTTAAAAGCTATATTATTATGAAAAATAAAAATAGGCATAAAATTATCACAAACTATTATTCTTGTATGTAGTTTATTTCTTCATCATCTTCTCTTTATTTATGCATGGATTCATATTATTCTTGTCAAAATAAATGAATATGGAAGAAAAATATTATTACAATTTTTTGTCTTCGTGTTCATTAACTTTTGTATATTGTCCAATAATAATACTGTAATAGTATTAGACTAATTTAATATTTCAGCAATGTTCAAACGTTAAGCTAAAGACTACTCATTGATAGTTGAGAAATTCTTCTTGGTCGAAGGATAATCGAATGGCAATACGTGTTCCAAATTGTTTGTAGTTACAGATTCTCTTTTGGTTTAAACATTAATTCGATAACTTAACAAGTATTATTAGCCTTTAATAATGTGTGCTAGATGAGTACAAATTATTCTACTTAGCTGAACTAACAGTCAAGTAATTAGTTTTAATAATTATTAATTAAATATAATAAAAAAAATTATAATACAAAAAATTTAAATTTTTGCGTTAGTTTAAAATGAAAATAATTTTTTTATTATTATGATGATGTAAAATATTTTTAAGTTAATGTAAAACTAAAAGTATCTGTAATTTAATTGAATTGACTAATCAATGGTTTCTAATAAGTTGTTATAAATGCTGAAATATTAATAAAATATAAGTCAATGTATGATTAGTTCCGCAGAATATCAGTCAGTTTTGTTTTTTTTATAGAAAATTATTTTACCACACATTTTAACGTATACAGGAACCAAAACTTCTTATATTTACGGGCGGTAAATAAAAAAATGAAAAATATTTTAAATTAAAAAATTATCAAAATAAATTATAAGAAAAAAAATTATTATATAAAATAATTAACACTCAGGACTAAACTCAACTTGAAATGAAAATAGGATTCGATTTCTCTTTAAACGTAGATAGCTTTTAAAATAGATTTTGGCTTTCAAATTTAAAATCAAATTGTTCAATAGGTACCATTAGGAGAAAAGAGAATATAAAAAAGTACAAAAAAGCGGATAAATAGATCCCACAGCTATTCAGAAAACCCAGAGGTGCTTCTAGTAATGGTAAGAGCACATGATAAAATGTAAGTTTACATAAGTAGAAAGTAACTTACCTTATATTCTCTTTTTTACAGTTAAATAGAAGATAGATAACCAATTTGTATTGGTAAATCAAGATTGATCTTTCTGTAATATGACAATATTAAAATTTTTATTATTTGTGACTTAAGAGAATTACTTTAGAATAACGATAACAGGTATAAATGAATTTTCAATTTTTTAGACAGGCTTCGCTATATTCGTTTTGGTTTACGTTATTGAAGTAAATATCTCATAGAAAATTCATTATACTCAGGCTCTTTTTAAAAGCTATTTTATAACTTGGAATAATTTTTCTACAAAATTACAAAATAAATAAATCCATTTATTATATACTTATAGTAAAGTAAAAATTATGTATAATCATTTAAAATTTTAGTTTTCAGGAGTAGTTCTTTAAGTTATATATGAAACGAATAAATATACTTTTAAAAATAGAAAAATGAATAATTTTTATACAGAAAACCAGCAACAAAATTATACTTGTAATGTATATATTAGTCTCTTATTATACTTATCAATATTCATAAATATTTTTTACCTTTTGCAATTGTATTGATTTTAAAAAAAAATCCTTATTTTCTAAATTGCACAATTTCTTTTTTAAATACATAAAAAAACATATTTCTTAAACTATGTCAGAAAGTTTACATCAAAGTTTATTCCTAAGATGAAATTATAAACTGCTCTACAAAACTGAAGCCTTGAAAAAACAGTTCAGACAATTTAAAATCAGAGATTCAAGAATTGAAAAACTTACACGATTAAACAAGGTGTCTGTATTCGATGATTAGCATTTATACTAACACAAACGCGGGAAGACTAAAATCTGAGTTGTTGGAACTAAAAAATAATCAGCAAAATCAATGAAAGAAATTACTTTTTATAGAACAGAGTTTGCTAATGTAAATAATGTAATAAGATAACAGATGGAAAAAATAATTCAGGAACTCAAACTATTAAAAAAAAGGTAAATTTTTTTAGAATCGTACTAGAACTGAGATGAAATTATAGCTAAGTTATAATTTCTGAATGAAATGCGTGTAAAACTCGAATTGGGTAAGGAAATCATATGAGCTATTATTATTACTTTTGGTTAATTTACAGTTTGTTTGAAGTGCAATGTGATTGTTTAAATTGGATTATATGCTTTTTAGAGATAATTGTTTTGGGAAAAATACATCGTTAATATAAACTGTTTTTAACTTGTTCAGAGTGAATTATAATTTAAATTACATTGCAATTAAAATTTTCAAATAAATCAACCGTATTACTTATTACTAGTCGAAGTATTTGTTAATGGAATTAAATATTCTATATAATACCTAAAGTAACTAAACTAATGCCTTCAAATTGAATAGAGAAGAATACCAATAGAATATTCTTTGTTGTTAGAGCCATATTCTCTACCAAGTAATAGAAGCACTATACTGCCTACTCCAGTGGTGTGGAAATGAAGATGATAACAGGATCGTGCTGGTACTTCCTCGTAGTGCAGGGTAGGAAACGCTTCTTCGGTGAATGAAAATGTGAATGAGTGTAAATAAAATTCTAATATAGGATTTAAATATAGTCTGTCGAGAATGCTAAATTGGAAAAATAGCTTAACTATAATGAAGAGGAAGTTGGTTTTGATT
Source organism: Lycorma delicatula (assembly GCF_047948215.1). NCBI lineage: Eukaryota > Metazoa > Arthropoda > Insecta > Hemiptera > Fulgoridae > Lycorma > Lycorma delicatula. The sequence continues at coordinate 127,000,554 of NC_134457.1, forward strand.
GAAATTAAAAAAAAATGTATACCGTTTTAAAATTGGAAAAAACCCTGAAAAATTGACTGTTTAATGTTTAACTATCACCAGATTCTGATTTGGATTACTGAAGAATGTCTCTTTCAGATGGATCCACTCTGCTATGGTGTCAATTTACAATATTAAAAACTAATTTACAAATATTTTGGAGTTCAACCAATGGTTGAATATAGTTCAGATTCTCGTTTAACTGAAGTCACTATTATTACTAACAAGAAGCATGGTACTTAGACCCAAAAGATGACTAAGCTTGCTAAGCCTGCTAAACATTTTTAAATTACTGATAATGTAATTTAAGTTAATATAAGAGAAAATTAAATTGAGATAATAACGGATATACAATAGAGATAATATCAACAAACATACCTTGAACGTTTATTAGTATTCAGATAAAAAAAGGAATTATTTTGTATATAATGAATATTTTACTAGTTAGTTTTTCAATATTGATGTAATTAAACGTAATATTTCTATATTTGCTGTACATTATAATGTATAATACATTTTTCCATAAATAAACAATTGCATTACGTAACAAAAATGAGTTACAGTTGCATCTAAATCCGTTGTATGATTTTTTACGCATTCTTCTTGCTTTATACAATTAATATTTTATTTAATTATTTTATTAATTAAATTTAATATAATTACTTTAATTTTTATGTAATATTTAATTTCAAGGACTACTGTCAGATCCTAAATACAAAAAAAGACGAGGAGCATCTTGAATTCCAAAATTTCTTTCATAATAAATTATGTTATGAGTTTTTACTGAAAAAAATTTAAGATAGTTATTTAAAGGTTACGTTATACCCATCCAGTGAAATATAATTCACTCATTTCTATCAGTTATTACAAAGAAAATAAAACAAACGAGAAAAAACAAACTTAACCAAAAACAAAAAATAAAACTCCATGGGGAAAAAATCCAGACTATGACTAATTATTCAAAACTGAATTCATCCAACAAAACAGTACAGTAAGTACTTTCTAACATCACGTTGAGCGAATTGTTTATATAGGTAGTCCTAACATGAAAATTCCAATGTGGTGGTGCGCCATCTTGTTGGGAATAATCGTTGGGTTGCCGATGTTCAATTTGTAGTACAGCATTGTCTTGTAACATGTTTAGATAACTTAGCTCTAGGAACCATTAGATCGGTGAATAAGAATGGTCTAATTACTTCAAAAGGAATCATCGTGAATCAAATGTTAATTTTCGGGCTATAAAATTGTGTTTATCGAAAGGCATAAGAGTTATCGCTACTATAATTCGACGATTATTAGGGAGAACAGAAATATTGAAGGTATTTACGTCAAAGAAGATTAATTTTTCTAAAAACGCATTATTTTTGTTCATTTTATCAAGAATATCCATGGCAAACTTGTAACGGCTTAGTTTATCTTTAATTGCTTGTACCGACTGAATTTTTTATGCATGAAGTATTTTGCGGTTGTGTAGAACCTTTGCAATTGCCGATTGTGGTATTACTAGTGCTAAACTTGTACGACGAGTCGATTTAACCGGACTTTTCAGAAAGATTTCGCTTATTTGATCCACAACTTCCTCGGAGACGGGAGGTCTGCCAGCACCTTTTTTGTGTACTACACTTTCTTTATCCTTAAACTATAATATCACCGTTTAATAGAGTCTTTTTTAGGAGAATCATGACCGTAAATGAAAAAGTCTACGAACAGTAACAACAGATCCACTTTCATGCAACCATAGTACGCACATTGCTTTCTCCTGCACAGTAGCCATAAAATTGGAATGATCATGGTAACTATAGAAAGTTAAAAAATTAAATTTAATCAGATCAAAGCAGAAATGGACCATAAGCTTACTTACAGATTAAATAGCGGGATAAGTTATATTCTTACTTATAAGTGCTAACAGTGCTTATATCTATCATTTAACTTAGCCTTGAACTCTGGTTAAAGCTTGCAGATAAAGTTAAATTTATCAATTTCATACAAATGAATTTTATTTTAATTAATCCATACCTGTGATACACACAAATTTTAAAATACAGCATTTGTACAATACATTCAAGTTCGTGCTTGAATTTACAACCTAACGTTCTTAAATCCGAAGAGTAAGAAGTTTCTGTTGCTATCATTACGGGCTCCTAAATACTTAGTCGTTGGTACAATTAATACTGGTAACTTAAGAGTTATATAAAACTAGATATTAGGGGCTGTTAATTCATTATATATGCATGAAGAGGGAAGGGAAGGTTTAAAAAAACCTTACCTAATTTTATTTGTGAAAGAAAGAGAGGACTAAAATCTCTTGTTTTAAAATAAAAAAATTACGTGATAAAATGTAGCCAAAAAAACAACAAATACGTTAAAAAAAAATTCATTTTATTCAAGATTTTATTTTCAGGTTTTTTATTTAAATATGTTCAGGTTTTACCTAATAAATTCTTTTATTATAATGTTAAAAAAATAAAAACCAGAATTAAACTATAATTAAATTTAAAAAAAAAATGAATAAATATTTCTGACGAATTTTTACTAAAAAATATCTCTTATATTTACGAATTCCGTATTTTAACCGATTAAATAAAATCTGATACAAAGGGTCAAGAGTATAAATTGTTTCTAAATTATCCTAATATTTCTATATTTTAAAATGGTCTCTGTCAATATATCCTATTTGTACCTAACCTACCTAAAATATCTGTTTAAATAATCTGTTTTTATTAAATGGAAAAAAGAGTATAATAAAAAATACATTTTTTTCAATTTAATTTTTACATCCAGAATTAGAGGAAAATGGATTTATCGAAATAAATCCTAATACTAAATTTTTTTTGTCAACTTCTATCATAAAAATGAAAACCTTTAGAAATACGTTATGTTAAACAATAAACTGTTCGAAATTCAATTTAACTCTTGAAACTATGTGTTCGTAAAAAAGTAAGAACTTTCTAAAGTTTAACGACATTAACTTCTGGTAGGAGATGTAAAATCATAATTTTACATATATGTAATTTATGATCAACATCATATCAACAGAAAAAAGAAAAAACTGCTATATCTATGTCTGCTATATAATTATATCTATGAAGATTTACTGTTTGAAAACTTCTTTATAATTAACGTAACATACTAAGGTACTTATGAGTAAAGTACTTATGCAAATGTACCCAATTAGCAGTCAGAAGATTACTAATTTTGTCTTTCCACAAACCACATAGTGGTTTGTGGAAATATTTTACGGAGCAGAAATGTATTTCATTAATTGTCTTCATAGTTTTTACTTTAGCAACCGTATGAGGAAAAATTATTTAAATATTCTGAATAAGAATGAACTTTTTTTTACTGTATAAACTTTTCTTGTTATTACAAAACAATTTTTTCTTATAAATAAAGAAAAAAGTTCAAGTTTCAAGAAAGTTTCCTGAAAAATCATTTACAAAAACAAGGATATACTATCAAATCGTTTCAGTTCAAGAAACTAATAATAAGTTCCATTAAATAATCATAATATTTTCTAAAAAATTGTCGTTTTTTTAAAACTTAGTATGCAGAAAATTAGATTTTGTTAGTAGGTTATGAATAAATAAATATAAGATATTACGAATATTGTGAGTAAATATATTTAAGTGAATTTTAACTATAAAATGCGAAATATTTAATAAATTATATTGCTTACAGCTAAATAAGAGAATTTTAAGTTATGTGTTCTGCCGTAACAAAGAAAAAAATTATGAAAATTTATTTATTTTTGATGAAATTCAATAAATAAAAAAATTGTCTGCAAACCAAAGTAATTTATACAGTATAATAAATGTCCAGTAAAGGTTAACAAATAAAGAAAAAAGTAAGTAAAATAAATAATAAGTAAAGAAAATATAAGACCGGATTTTTAGGGATTTGTATTACTTAAAAATGTACCAATTCTGTACGTAATACTTATTATTCGGAATCTGGTTAAAAAAAAAAAAAAATAGCTTTTAATTGAATAATAATGCTTGATGAATAATGTATTTCTTCATTTGAAATTTAATTTTGAATAATTGATTTTCAATAAATATGTCACTGTAAAATGGAATATCGTTATTGAAACATCTGTCTAAATGATAAAACTGAATGCACAACGTAATACCTATTTTAAATTTATTTAAACAACATATATCTAGATAATTTGCATATAAGACTATATGCTCTGTTTATACACACTCAATATTATATCATACACTAAACATTAACATTAAATACAACATTTACATAGTTCAAAATGTTTGGAAAATAATAATTTCATCTTTAATTCTAGAACTTGTTATATAAAAAATTAATTCATATAGCTCAGATGGCACAGTATACATTAATAATAATAATAATAATAATAATAATAATAATAATAATAATAATAATAATAATAATAATAATAATAATAATAATAATAATAATAATAATAATAATAATAATAATAATAATAATAATAATAATAATAATAATAATAATAATAATAATAATAATAATAATAATAATAATAATAATAATAATAATAATAATAATAATAATAATAATAATAATAATAATAATAATAATAATAATAATAATAATAATAATAATAATAATAATAATAATAATAATAATAATAATAATAATAATAATAATAATAATAATAATAATAATAATAATAATAATAATAATAATAATAATAATAATAATAATAATAATAATAATAATAATAATAATAATAATAATAATAATAATAATAATAATAATAATAATAATAATAATAATAATAATAATAATAATAATAATAATAATAATAATAATAATAATAATAATAATAATAATAATAATAATAATAATAATAATAATAATAATAATAATAATAATAATAATAATAATAATAATAATAATAATAATAATAATAATAATAATAATAATAATAATAATAATAATAATAATAATAATAATAATAATAATAATAATAATAATAATAATAATAATAATAATAATAATAATAATAATAATAATAATAATAATAATAATAATAATAATAATAATAATAATAATAATAATAATAATAATAATAATAATAATAATAATAATAATAATAATAATAATAATAATAATAATAATAATAATAATAATAATAATAATAATAATAATAATAATAATAATAATAATAATAATAATAATAATAATAATAATAATAATAATAATAATAATAATAATAATAATAATAATAATAATAATAATAATAATAATAATAATAATAATAATAATAATAATAATAATAATAATAATAATAATAATAATAATAATAATAATAATAATAATAATAATAATAATAATAATAATAATAATAATAATAATAATAATAATAATAATAATAATAATAATAATAATAATAATAATAATAATAATAATAATAATAATAATAATAATAATAATAATAATAATAATAATAATAATAATAATAATAATAATAATAATAATAATAATAATAATAATAATAATAATAATAATAATAATAACTTCAAGCAGGGTAGAGAACAATAATTCGAAATTTCTATTATTATTATAATTATACAAAGATTTTTTATTTATAAAAGCGAATAATGATAAACCGATTGATTTGTATGACATATATATATATATATATATATATATATATACATATAAAGTTATATATAATAAAGGTTTCTCGATACAAGGTTTGTAGCTACATCTGTTCATGTAACGAAAATATTTTTTGCTTATTAAATCCACGGAATATCAGGCAGGATATGTTGTTAATTAGAATCTAATAACAGAATGGTAACCAGAATGGTTAACCATTATAGTTAAAATAACTCATTCGGAGTTTTCGAAATATCAGTATCGTACTTGAAGGCTAACGATAATCATCTGCACTATTAGTCACACAAATAAAAATTAAAAAAAAAGTTCCCGTTATTCTTCAGAAAACGGAAAAAATATTTTTCACAAATAATTCAAAATATTTTCTTTTAAGAACTTCTCAATAGTTTGTGAAATTGTGTACTCACTGAGTACTGTTTACTCCCTAATCACAACATTGTTTGATAATCTTTGGCGGTTCAGTGGATCGTAACCAAGATTTTTATTCTAGATGTAAAGACAAAAATTGGTAAACCAATTTGTTTTTACGTTTTCTTGTTATCTATCCTATGTAATCACTTAGAAGTCTATCATAATATTTTATATGTAATATACAAGTAAGTCAATATATATAATTAAATATTAAATAAAATATTTATTTTGAAAATTTCAGAAATAATTATTTAAATAAGAATTATGCAAAAATAACTTTTCTAATTACGATAAATTACCTGTTGCAGATCGGATTCTCATTTTCCATATGCCATTAGAATAGAATAAACATTTTCCAGGACAGATACATTAAATTTAAAAATAATGTGACTGGAGACGCAAAAAAACGAAATTAACCCATGTTGAATAAAATGAAATCTGAACGTATTTTATTCCGAATGAACTACATTTTATTAAATAGTAGTTTAGTAAATTGAATCCTAACAGCAGAATATAGGGTACACTCGTACAAAATCTATAAGTATCACCTATTATAATACTATTTAATTTTATCATTTATTTCTCTATTTTTCAATTTCAGTGTGTTTTAAGATTTCTGCTTTTTCAGAAAGTATGAAATTATATATTTTAGATTAAAATCATATTTTTGAAAGTTAAAATATAGAGAATTATGTTTATCAACGAAGTCATTGATAAAATTTAAACATTTCATTTATTATTAATTATTTATATACGACTAAATTAATAATTTTATATCACTAAATAAGATTGTAAATACACCTATCTGCTTTTTTTTTCTTTAAGTATACTTTGTTAGATTAATATACACAATTTCATACGTTCTGATAAATCAGAGATCTACACAAAAAACTAACTTGAAGAAAAAAGTCGGTAATAATAATGTTACTCAACAAATAGGCGATAAAATTAATTTTTATAAGTAACTGAAAGTTAAATCCAAAACAATTACAATGAAATTGTAAACCGTACATTAAGAGTCTTGCAGATATCATTTCTTCTGCACAAGAAACAAAAATTTCTGTAATATAAATAAAACTGTAATAAATCAAACTGTAATTCAAAGTATGTGGGACATCCATCTTTTTTATTTTATTTTCTAAAAGATTTTCAACATTATTAAGAGAAATTGAAAAAATCCCTACTTTTTTATTTAGTTATTAAAATATCCCACCGGGCTGGTCTAGTGGTTAACTCGTCTTCACACATCAGTTGCTTAGCAGCTGATCTTCTAAGTCAAAGGTTCTGAGGTTCAAAATCTACTAAAAGGTATTGGTTTTATATGGATTTTAATGCTAAAAAGTGGATATCGATGTACTTAGATAGTTGGGGATCAATTAACCATAAGTCTCAGAAATGATCGGCCTCAGCGTCCCAGGAATGGTCGGCCTGAGTCTGTACAAGACTACATTTACATGTCACAGTTCACTTGACATCTACTGCGTCGTAGAAGTGGAATGGATTATTTAATAGTCGTACAGATTGCAACATACGCATTAGGGAAAAAACAATTTATTAAAATCAGTTAGCTAGTTAATATTTGAAAATAACTGACAGTACATTTTAATGAGCACAACTAAAAGGTTATGCTATTTTCTAACATCGAGTCATAAAATGCTTTTATTTTCGATACTTTTCAGCAATTCAAAATTATCGTTTAATACAGCCTTCGCCTTAGACATTATCTCTTACATATCTACAGTATGCAAAAATTCTGTACGTCAAATTTATTTCTTTTCTCTCTTTGTAGGATAATTTACTCGTCGTTTTCCATTGAACTTATAGTTTAATAATAATTGTTCACATTCCCTATCAGCCATTGTACATTTTATTAAATTATTTGCAATTCAAGGACCCCTTTTAATTACATGAATCCTAAGATCACGAAACAAAAATTCTCGGACTCGACTTAAAAATAATGTAAATATTATTAAAATCTTTTGAAAATCTCTAAATATAAAATTACGGACTGCATTTAGATTCTCATGAAATAATTTCAACGGATATCAAGTAAGTATTACGGTTTTTTTTTTAATAATTTATCAACATTAAACATCTAAAAACAACGAAAATTTCTGCCAAGAAGTCCACTTATAATTTCAGTATTTTACGTATTTTTAATTTTTTCACTAAATTCTTAACGTAAAAATATTTCGGTATAAAATAAGACTTGTAAATATTATTTTATCTGAAGTAGCGAATTTTCTGCAATTTTTCTGCAACAAATAATTTTTAACAGTAATATATATATTTATATGATATATTTTACTTTTAATGTGGCATTAGACATAACAAAATTCATTCATTGAGTTCAAAATCGTATTTGAAGTTAATCAAAATTGAATTTAAAATTGAAAAATCAATTCAAAAGGAATTATAATAAAAGTCTATGAGATGAATACAATATACGGAGTTATAGCTTTTGAAAAAGAATTAGGATAGATTTTCAGGTGACAGAAATTATACTTTTCTTCTTTCGTAATGATTTTAAGTTTTTCTAGTGAAATTAGGATCGCAAACGTTTACTTTTGTACGCTGAGTTACTTATTATTACACGCGTCATTTAATTATTATTTTTACCTTTCTAATATTTATGCTGCCTTCTTCAGTTTAATATTGTTCGTACAGGCAAGCTAATTTAAAAATTACGTTTTCCCCCCTTCACTTTATAAGACGTTATCATTCTATTTTATATTTTAATTAAGAATACGTTCTTTACTTCTTCATCATCACCACTATCTTATTTTCTTCTCCAAGATTTTTCATATCCTTGTACCGATTTTGAAGTATTTAACATTTACGGAACTAATTACATTTTGTAGCAACAGACATAATAAAGGTAATAACAAGTTAATATTTTTTAATTAAAAAAATTTTTGCTTCATTGAAGAAATTTCTTTCTTCGTAATTATTTTAATCTTTGTACTCCAGTTTAATTTCATTAAAAATAGAAAGCAAGAGGAATTTCTTTTTTAACTGATTAGAAAATTACGATAAGAATGAAATCAGAGAAGGAAATTTGTTTATTTATTTATTTTTTATTTTAATTAATTAAACTTATATTACAAATAAAATCGATAACAGAAGTATTTAATAGAAAAGTTTCTTAGTAATTAAGTTTTGTTAATAAACAACAACATTTTAGGTTGTTTTGAAAATGTTCCTTTAGCATTTTGTAATAATTTAATCACTTATCTTACATAATACCAAAACTTACTGCCTCATTCTACAAGGGGTATAATTAATAATTAAATACGTTACTGATTAATGAATGGATTGAAACTCTTCATCATTAGGAATAATATTTAATTTTGTTCACGTAACATAATCTGAATTTGAAAAATTAAAAAAAAAATGCAAAAAATTAATATTTTAAATTCATCTTGTTATTTTTCAGACTATAAAATAAATTAAGAATTATATTAAAAACATAATTGGTTTATTTTTTTGTTTGAACTAAATTAAACAACAATTAAAAGTTGAAATAAATCAATAAAATTTATTCAAATATGTTAAGAATGAACATTTAAAGAATTATTTATCAAATAATGGTTACATTAATTGTTAAAAATTTTTTCCCGGTGTTCCTTAGGTCTGTGAATCATGTAAAGCATTTTAGATATATTATTTATAGATGCTTTTTCTGAGAGTAATTATGTTAATAAGTCTTTATAGCGTATTGAATGACGGTGTAACTTGTTGAACGTATTATCTGCATTTCGGTGGGCTACGTGTGATGATATGTAGGTGTATATCTGGCTCGTTAAAAATAACTAATTTCCTCGTCACTTTCCTCATAATCATAAATGGGACACCTTGCGAATGCTTTGTCCAATTAGGAATGATTTTTGCGTATCAGGTCGCCTAAAACCGTTTTTGCTTGTGAAACATAATATATATAGACATTCATAATAAGATCAAAAGAAATTTAAAGATAAGATAATAAATAATGAAAAGTGGCGGCAAACAATGTACTTAACCACGGGTTGGTCTAGTGGTGAACAGGTCTTCTCAAATCAGCTGATTTTGAAGTCCAGAGTTCCAGCGTTCAAGTCCTAGTAAAGGCAATTACTTTTATGCGGATTTGAATACTAGATTGTGGATTGTGTTCTTTGGTGGTTGGGTTTCAATTAACCACACATCTCAGGAATGGTCGAATTGAGACAGCAAAAGACTACAATTCATTTACACTTATACATATAATCCTCATTCACTCTCTGAAGTAATACTTAAACGGTAATTCCCGGAGGCGAAAAAGAATAAAAAACCAGTATACTTATTGTTACATGATTTTAGGAAGAAGCAGTATAAGCACAAATGAAGCAGGCAGAAAACATTTACACGTATGTTCTAAATTAGTGGTATAATTTGTTTTTTGTACTGTGAATAGATACAAGTGGTTGTGAAGTGATATCAAGGATTGCATTTCAATATTAGGCAACGCAAAAGTTTATTATTCAACAGCAGGTTCTACGACCGCTTGCTCAGCTTAATGAAAGTTATTCAATTTAATGAAGACGATATAACATTTTGAGTACCAGTGAATATTACGGAATCAAGTAGGTGTGTGTATATCTACTTCCTGTGTTGAGATAGTTGTATACACGGAAGAGAATAGATTTATGTATTGATGGGCTTACGGAGTCGGGTGTATGAATGTAAAATGAACAGATTTTAGAACGGGAATTTTACAAAATATTTTTTTAACGTTTTACTTGAATACCTCACATAGAATTGTGTATAATCTGTAAAAATAAGTTGCAGATTAGAAAGATTTGGCAAAGTCATTAACAACATTTTATTTGAATGAAAAATTTGGTAATTATCAACTATTTACTACAAATACATAAAAAATTAAACAAAGAATTTATTTAAATTCATTAAAATCCTATTAAATTCCTTTCTTGAATTTCGTTTCTGTAGTTATAAATTTCCTACGTTATTAATAAAATTGCATATTAAAATTAATTCTTTACAGTTTCATCGGTTTTATATTTTTCCACTCTAAATTGCATCTACATTTGTGTGTTTAACATCGTAATCGCGTTTTTGTTATGATCTTCATGTTGCATCTAAGAAAGACGCCATTTTATCAATCCGTTTATCACTTGTAACAGGGAGCTCATATAGAACGTGAACGTATGTGTATTCCCAGGAACATTATCGTCATGTAATTTAATTTATTTTTAACCAATATTTCTTTCTTCAGAAATAGATAGAGTATTTTAATAATATAGAGATGTTATATCTTGACATAATTTAATTACGCTTATAGTATTAATTAAAAAAACTGAGTGTTGGTAAAACTATTTGAGAAAGATTTTATGAATAATTCTGTACATAAAAATATTATGTGATTAATTTATTCGAAAAAAATGTTTATAAAAATATCGTCGGGAGGGAAAAAAGAGATAAAGATGTGATAGAGAAGGTAGCAAAAGAAAAAAAATATTCTCCGACGAAGTGTATTCCGTTAGTATTATATAGTAGACACAAGAGATGTTCTGTTTAAAAGTAGAAAAAGTCGGTTCAGTTAGCAATAGTACGAGATGTGAGGGCATAAACCTACACCGACCTGACACTATCACCCTTACTCTCGTAAAGTTACTTCCCGTAGAAAAGAGAAGAGAGAAGATTGGATTGGCCGGGAGATCCAAGCCGAGGACTTCTCTTCCTTTAAAACCTATTACCAACTCAAATGTAGAAACAAATCTCAGGTTCTGAGAGAACAAGTACGTTATTTCTTATGGTATATTACTAATACGATTATATAAAATTGAGTTAAAAAAATTTTGTGAAAGGAAAACTAATAATTTTTCTAAACGATTACAAATGCAGTTATACAACTTCAATAAGGTAATATTTAAATTTACATTTTACATAAAAAGTAAAGGAAAAAAAAATTGTTTAATATTAAATAAAATTAAGTAAATTATTTATCTATATAATTATATAGATTCGAAACCTTTATTGTGGTTCTTGAAATGTTAAATTAGTTAAAGAAAAAAAAAATAGAAAGCTATCTAACTTGAATAATGCAGACTGATTTCTCTTTTGATAAACTGTAGATCATGGAAAACACACCAGATTATTAATTTTATAATAGAAAGACGTACAAAAGAAAGTACAATAATGAAAGAGTACGAATAATTACGGTATAAGTAGTAAAATGTAGTAAAACAAACACAAATCCATACAAACACAATCCATACAAATAAACTTTTATGTACTTTTAATTTTAAAGAAAATGTGTACACGTAATTTAGTAGGCTTACAAGGAAGTCATGCAGTGCCCACATCAGATTTTTAATATAGTGAAATATTACTTTAGTTATACAATATTTAAATGAACATTGAACATTGACCGTGAAAAATAACACAATCGGGAATAAATATTTTTATATGTAATGTTCTGACTGTATGGCGTACTACACAGACTTTGTTTTTCATTCAAGAGGTTCTAGGTTCGAATTTCGACCATGTTTAACAATTTTCTTACGCTATAAGTATTTCATAATATATTTCTAGGCACAAACAAGCCTTGAGGTTTTGTGATAAATTATAATCATAATAAAAAAATACTTCGAGTTCAAGAAAATAACAACACAAACAGAAAATAATCATTTTTTCCTCCAGGATGTTTACAAAATATACTATTTAAGGGTAAGCATCTTCTTTCATGAAGCATACTTTGTAAGTACAGGTGTAGTAAAGAAAATATCGGTGATCATCTTTTCAAACCCCTACATCTTTTAGTGAAAATCCTGTTTTGTTATTTAAATGATTAGGTATATGGATTTCTCAAACGTTTAAGCCGTCAGAGTAGAAGACTTAGAGTAAAGGATCAAGATCCGAAGATATTTGTCGGAGTTCATAAAAAATCGAAAATATTGTGGCCAAATTGCTCATCAGGGAACTTAAGAAAAAAAAATGAATATACGCTACAAAACTTAATATTTAAAATACTACTTCATAAATTATATTCATATTTGAAGTTATCATTTTGGTGTAACTATAGCATTCAAATTAATCTATAATTCATTCTACAAAATTCTACTTGATTTGGGTTAAAATAAGAAGGAATTAACAGAACTTTTTATCATATTAAATAACGTATTACGTGGAAAATAATTTTTGATAAACGATAGCCTTAGTTACATAACAAGTTGAAATGCAAACTTTAACGAAAAACTTAGGAAATTTTAATACCAAGTAAAACCTATTAAATTTTTAATTTTTATAAAGTTTCTTAGACTTAATAGTAATATCTTAACAACAAATAGAAAGCACTCGTACTAAAATAATGTTTTAATTATAAGGTAAAATTGTTCTTTTTTTTGCTTTGTAAATCTTTTAATTACAGTATACTTAATAAATAAATATACTCAAACAAAATTAATAATTAGAAACTTTATTAAGTTTATAATTTAGCAAGTACTTTGTCACATGCCATATAATATTTTTATTTAAAAGTAAATGTAATATCAATCTATTAATTATTTCTAAATTCATTTATTTACAATCGGATTCGGTATTGAAATTAAACTATTAAATTAATAAATAAATATTATTATTAATTTTTTATATTTATTAAATTTGTTACTTTAAAACAAATTAAATTTTCAAGAAAAATTTAATTTTTTTAGTTCCTTTTTACATTTTTTATTGAATAATGGACCTTAATTTTGCTTTTTTTTCGTAGCGGGCCTGCTCTCACCCACTAAAAAACAACCTTCTCAAGTAACGCAGGGGCGGGAACCAATCTCTATGGCATGTACTCAGCCCCCGCGTGATCACCCGGTCTCTCTTCTCCGATTCGAAACGACCCGTGGCGTCCTCTGGGGGCCTCTGACGGACGGCGACTCCGGGAATCTCCACCGCCCTCCCCGAGCGGCTGTTCCCACATCATCCGTCTTCCAACTCTGTGCCTCGGTTCATCTGTTGATCCATATTCTGTCGAATTCTTTATGCCCCTTTCCGCGTATCATCGTGGAGACCATTGTCATTACTTTATTCCACTTTTCCTTTCTGCTAAGCATTACTCTTACTATATTGCTCGCGTCCACTATTCCTTGCTCCACCACTCTCTCAAATCTCGTCATCTTGGGCAGGAGAAAACTACATGTTCCGCGGTGTCCTGTTCCCCGCAATTATGAGTTTGGTTGGTGATGGTTCTACTTATCCGTTGTAAGTAATCACGAAAATACCCGTGGCCAAACAGGAATCGGGTAAACTCGAAGTTCGTGTCTCCATGGCTCTTCTCTGCCCAACTTCTGACATCTCCGATGAGCTCGTATGTCCATCTACCCTTGGGTGTCGTTTGCCTTTCCGTTCCACTCCATGTATAGTTCATCTACTGCTGACCTCCTGTCTCTACCGTTTATAATGAGGATCCTCATCCTAGCTTGCAAATCCACCGGAGGATACCCCGCCATCATCGATGCTGCCTCTGTGCTTATGGTCCTGTATTCAGCGATTATCCGAAGGTTAACTGTGCGTTGAAGCCTCATTAGTCACAGCCTCATTAGCTTCATTAGTTTTTGCTATTAACATTTAAATATTTTTTGTGTATTTATTTAGGCGAGAAAATAATCGTAAACAAACTTAATTTGAATTCAGATAAATATTTATAATTATCTGATTGACTAATTAAGTTGTGCCATAACGATTATAAAGTACACATAGACTAACTGAATGATGAGTTTGTGCATACATATTGTTGTGAGCATGTGAATGCATAAATTTGAATATTTATATCTGTAATAAATGTTTTTTTTTTTTACCGAAATAACTGATATGTAGATAGTAACGTACGAAGTTATATTAAAACAGTTCTTATACAGATTAACTTGATGGAAGAGGATTGTACGCGTATCTGATTAGTAGCTATGTTTTAGTAGCTATATTTATTTATATTATGATTAGTAGCTATATTTTTATGGTGCATAATTTCGATTGACTATCCTCATTTTGTTAGAGCCAGATTTGGAAAAGAACTGGTAGAAAAACCATTTTATATCTATTATACGTACAACAATTATATTTTAACATTTATTGCCTACTGCTTATCTACCCCAACCAACTTTTAGAACGTTTTTCCATGTGAATCCATGGGGAAAAACATATAGCTTGCTATTTGTAGTATGTATTTTGTCATAATACTATTAAAATGATTTTAATCTAAATAAAACTACTTTGAAAATGTTATAATATATTTTTGAACAGCTGTTATGATAAGGAACCAAAAATAGCGTTTAAATACATCAAAACCTTTACCTAAATTAGGACTTCCCGCTCTTTTACTTTTAGAGAAAACATCTTGCAGCTTATTATCTTTATACGGTAGGCGGCTTGATCAGTTAAACCATTATTTTATTCTAAGGTCAAAAAAGCGATTACTTTTAAATTATAAATGAGATATTACTCCTACATAATTTCCGTAAGTCTGATACTAATAAAATATATTAACATAAATTAACAAAAAAAATTAAAATAACAAAAAAAATCAATATTACAAAAAATACAGATTTCTCTGCATCACAGTTTGCTGATTATTTCCCTTATGGTTAGCCGTATCAAGTTGAAATCTTCGTAAGTTTGTAACAGAAATATATCAACCCGTTTACATGAAATCCGCGAAATCATCAAATACAATTTGAGTTTTTAAATATAATAGTAAGTAAGTTCTGCTGTAAAATGTATTACTTTATTAAGTAAAACATTTTAAGCAGTTCTACTATTGAAAACAAAACTAAAAAAAAGTACGATAGAAATATATTGTTTGTTGGAGGAAATCTACTAATTAAATATTTTAGTAGCGGACAATTATTTTAATTAAAATTAACTCATTCAAATAAGTTTATAAGGATGTATGTTTATAAACTTGTAGAAAAACTTTGGTACCTCTAAAAAGTATTGGATAAAGTGTAACTAATCACCTACGAGCACGCCCAACGAAAATTATAATTTTAAAACTGAAAATTCTTCTAATACACTTTATTCTATTAATATTTTACATTATCACACTCAGTATTTCTTCAATAATTGCTAAACAAAAATTTTATGTCAGTTGATACAAATAAAACCACACTCGGTGACGTGACGTTTATTTGTGTTTACCTCTATTGGACACGTACAGTATGTACACCACTGGCCAAATATTTACTAACAATAATGACCTCTGGAGATCTAAAGTGCTTCACACTCCATTGAAGTTTGTTTATCTTTATTGATGAGAACACCATATTCAAAAGAAAAAAGAATATTTTTCTTTGAAAAGTATTCTATGTTCTTACATTAACAACAGTCTGCTCTTGATTGATTTGAAGAAAAAATGTCTTTGTAAGGCTAATCCTGAGAAATCAATTCACCACATAAAAATCTGCAAATTCTTTTACAGACTATCTTTATGAATTTACGAAGATTTTATATTAGCCAGCTATTTCAATATGAACGTCCTAATGAAGTATATTCTTCCCATAGCATGAAAGGAAGTGCCAGGTATTTGAAGTTCTATTTCTCGAATGCAGAATGATTTGATGAAGGAAAGGATAAAAAGTAAAGGCTTTGCAGTTTCTGAGCATTATCAATTTATCACTGAACGAGTTTTGTCTTTCAATTGAATTCTATTAGAATAACCCTCTAACTTCAAAACGACAACAACTCTTCCGTATTTTTAAGGAAATAATTAAATGAAAAGTTTTAATAAAATTTACTGCTTAAAGTGATTAAATTAGTTTTTTCTACCACATGCAAATTGTGTACTAAATAAAATTTTTTCTGTTTTTAGATCTGGATTTTATCTGCATGTATTAAAGTAGAAAGTTTTTCTTGCTAAAGTTACATAAAAAAATTATCAACTAATCTCCTTTAACTAAAAAAATTCATAAAATTTGAATTAATTCTACTATCATTGTTAATTACTCTTCTGTTGAATTTTGAACACATTTATTTTTAGGTATGTTAGTGTTATAAACTAAGAAATCCATAGTGATATTGTAGCATCTCGGTAAAAATATTTTACTACAGGTGATACTGTGTTATATTTTGTAATATTTCCACACAATAAATCAAACGAGTTAACGAATCGAGTTCAATTGATGAACAATATTTTTTAATATACATATATAGTTAATTAAAAAAAAAAATTAATTCCAACTATATGTGCTGAATCAGTACGTATCAAATAAACGCTACTATATATATATATATATTTTTTCTTTTTTAGTATCAGACTTTTACAATGGATTTGATGACAAAAGATAATTCAGTTTTATACAAATAACATTATAAAAATGAAAGTTTGTAATACTGTAGTCATTAAAAAGAAGTTATAGTAGAATAGATGATATAGTATTAATTTTTTCATATTAAGGACATTCATCAATATAAACAAATATAAAATTGTAAATCACTAACTTTAGTTTCATTATTTTACGTTATATAATTTATTATTTTCTATGAACAATGGCTTATAAGATTAGAAATCATTTATATGAGAATTTTCAAAACAGAATCAGATAAAAATTACGAAAGTAAATAAATTGGTTTAGAAACATGTAACGAATGAATTAGAAATAAAACGAATAAACGATTTTCAATTTTTTTCATAAAAAGAGTTTCAAAACTCTTTTACTCTTTGAAATTAAAGTGATGATAAAATTGATGATTCAATTTTAGTTCATATGATACAAACACGCTATACAAACACACACAAAACTATATAAAAACGTGTATAATAATGGAACAATATTATATCTTAAATGATAAAATATAATTTAGCCAAATTACATTATATTAAACTACATTTAGATCAAACATTTTACAAATTTTCACACAATACGAGTAAATTTTAAAGAAATTTTATTACGGTACACTTTCAAAATAAACTATTAGAAAAGTATTATCACATTTTGGAACTAAATTTGTAGTTTTTTCATTTTATTAATTACTTTTTATTTGTAGTATGAGATTTCAGTAAAGTAAAATTGAAATTAAAAAAAAAAAAAATCTGAAATTGTTTTGTTTCTACTTGAAATTAAAATTAAATTTCATTAAAATTAAGTGAATTCATTATTTTTTTGCGATAATTTTATATGGTGGTCACCTATTAAACTTGTGTACACAACTACTATGATTCTACTTTCATGACATCTAAATCTAGAGCTGTATTGCAAGAAAGAAAATATGAAAATCATTCAAAAAATGGGGTAGGATTTTTTACATTTTTCGACGTTTCATAACCAAAGAACTCCGCCAAAAAAGTGGGGGTAATGTTCGTACATACGTATGTATGTGCGTGTGTTGGCGTGTTTGAAACCTTATAACTTTTGACTGGATAAACTGATTTTGATGAAATTTGGCTCTTGCATATGGGACAATTTGTTGGTAAATGTTACGGGTCAATATCTCTAGGGAGTGGTAGATAGTTTCTTTGGGGTCAATTTTCTCAAAATTTTGCAAAAAGATATTTCTCAAAATTCTTCCCTTTTTACAATAAGCTTAGCACACGCGTACATAGTATTTTACCATTTTAACAAATCTTTCCCTCCAAATTTTTCCTCTTTCCAAAAATCAAACAAGGTTTCTTTTGACTTATTGCAAATCTTTCAAACGAATTTGTTTTTTGTCCTCCTAAGGATAATAATTGGGCAAGTGACCCCAAAAAAATTCTTTGAAGGCAATACTGGCGACGAGGGAGCCGATTAAAGTTTAAAAATAAAGATTTTTTGAGTATTTTAATTTTTTTTACTTTATTTAAACCTTTAAAAATAATATAAAAATAAAATTCACCCTCCCCCAATAAAGAAATTTTAGGTAAATTTTATTGGTTGTAAATTTTTCACTGGATTTTTTTGGTCTTTTCCACATAACATAGTAGACTTTGACGAAATTATTTTCAAATAATTTTTTTGGGAGGTGATTTTGTGGGTGAGAAAGCAGTAAAATATCGAATCTCGAACGTTTTTAAACATTTTTCACTCATCATTATTTCTCCAATATATAAGAATAATAACCAATGTCAGGAAGGTATATTTACTTTAATATTATTTACAAAATTTACTTTATTAAAACATTTTACAAATCATTTCATTTACTTCCGTCACTTTTGCAGGAAAATATAATCAGACGTGATAATGAAGGGGGTTTGGATTGAAGTGATTGGCAGTATATACTCGTTATACTCGGATGCTTTTTATAAACGAATCAGCTTATTCCTACCAGAAAAACTTTTCCTCTAAGTACAAAGTAAATAATTGATTCACTACGTTAAAGAACACGGAAAACATTGTATAAGAAATTTTCCTGAACTTAAAAACAAAAATTAAAATCATATTGCATAAAACTGTAAGTACGAGTACATACGTGCTACTGTACATACATTAAAAATTGTAAACTTACCTAAAATTGATGAAGAGGTATTTTCACTAGGTGAAGAGAAATAAGACACGGTAATTTGTATAACTTACACCTTTAATACTGTTTTTAAACATACTTAAAAAGTATGTTCGGTACACAGAATATTATCGGTAGCTTACATCGAAAAAAGAGTTAAATTTTTTAACCAAACTTAATAAAAATTTGTCTGCAGTTCTTTGTTTTTTATTTTTATCTCTGAAATCGTCAAAACAATTATTTAAACAATTTAATATTTTTATAAACTCATCGCCGACATTATTTATTTCACAAAATTTCGTAAGCAATTCTTAACTGTCAAGAGTTAAACGGACGGAAATGACTGAATTCTTAGCCATCGTGTCATCATTTTTGCTGATTTGTCTGTGTTTCACTTCATTAATTATTTTATCATCTGATGGAATTTCGATTATAAACGCAACATTGTCAGTACGCTTAAAATCATCCATATTATACTAGTTTGATACATTTTTGGAATCAATGATCTGAATCCAATCGGAGAGTGGTAGTTCATCTTACAGTAGTAGTTCGTTGAAAATATATTTTCCCATCCTCTGTTCTGTGGATTAATCTAATGGAATCCAAAACATTTGTACTTAGTTTTTCTTCTTCTAAACAGTCAACTAACTGTAATACTAGTAAATGTCTGAAATGATTTTTAAATGATGGGGTAACGCCTTGAGCATTGGATATAGCTTTTCAGCGGGGTTTGGGGTAAAAATAAAATTTTTATGTTAGTAAGGTTTAACAGTACTAGCTGTGATCGACAATTATTAGTTAGTACTAAAGTTTTTCTCTTCTTTTTCCCCAATTCGCAGTCCCAATTACGAATTTCAGCTTCAAATATTGTAAAAGTTATCCACGCCCTTTTATTTGGTAATTACTTACACATTTTTCTACTTTATATTTATATGTTTTGTCCGGTGTTAATTCATAAAAATAAGGCTGTTTCATCAGTATTAAATATCTCTTCCAATTGATTACCCGATTTTATTAGTGGCCATTTTTCACCCAGACAATTGTTAACATCAGAATTATTTGCGCTTCCTTCTTCACCGTTAATTTTTTTTGAAGAAAAGATCTGATGTATGTTTTTAAATCGGTTCAGCCAACCAACGCTACAAATAAATCCTTTGTATCCTACCTAGTCAGCAAATGTTTCTGCCTGAAGTTTCAAAATCGGTCCATGTATGGGAACGTTCTTACTCCTCTTCATTTTGAACCACGTAACAAGAACTTCGTCAAAATATCTTTTTCACATAGTCCTATAAGCTTTACTTGAGACTGATTTTTTTGAAAGATACCCTTAACTTATCACGGTTCCTCAAAATCGTAGAAATACTGGAAGAAGAAAGCCCATGAGTTACACACACATCAGAATTAGGTCTCCGTTTTCTAATTCATCAATAATTTTTAGTTTATCGCAAACTGAAAGAAGTTTTTTTTTAATGCCCGACATTACTTCTGAGCCACAAAAATTTATCAAAAAACAAAATTATCGCAGAAAATACCCGTATAAACATCACCTGTACCTGTATAAACATCATAATAGTAGAGTAATGGAATTTCCTAGAATCCACAAATAGCTAGTAAAATCTGTATATGCCTTACTACTGCATCTGGTTGTTTCTTTTACCAATTTTTTTTATTACATAATTTTTATTTTTTTATTTAATGGGGTTCCTCCCATTATTCTATTTTTTACTGCTGTCTTTTTAATTGGCAGGAATCCGTTACTCAGGTCCGTTATACCGGTCTTGTCACAATATTTTTATTCACACAGTTTTCCAATATCCTTTTATCTAGATAAAAGGCCTAGATAAAAAAAAAACTCTACTTATCTAGGTTTATTAGATCGGAAAAATACTGCCATCAACAATATTATTAACTTTTGTTAACGTAATTACCAAATGTTACCAACAATTACTTCTTGAAAAAAATAATTACTATTGCAATTTGGTATTAGCAATATGTTATTAACATTTAAAAAATAAATAACAATGTTATTTGGAAAAATGTTAGCAATAAGTTATTAATAAATACTATTCGTAACTGTTTGTAACACAATTAATGCTTCACAATAAGTTACTAACATTTTGTTAATAACATTGCAAACAAACTCGTAACAACATTACTTACAAAAAAGCATCGTTATCGTTGGTGTAAACTGCCCTTTAATGAGTATATTTACTAGTTGGTATTTATGAAATCGGAAACAATAAAATTACAGGAATTTAAAATGAAGTTTATCAATGGAAGAATAAAACAAGAAAGGAAGAAAAAAGGAGGTTTTACATTTTATCACTGTAAAAAACGGCTATATTTAAATTAAGTTACTGCTAAACCTAAAATATACCTTTCAACCGTAAACACTAAATAAATGAGAGTAAGAATAATAAAATATTGTTAAATAATTATTTATTCTTAAACTAGAAAGGAAATGTTTAAACAAAGTTTAAGAAATCTATTAGAAACTTTTATTTTTATATGTTATTATAAATTTCATGTTTTAGGGTAACTTTGTATTTACCGATTCTTTAAATATTTAATTAAAAATTAAATAATAATAACAAAAACCATAAGTAATAATAATTATTTTTTGAATCTGATACTAAATTTTAATACGGATGTTAATACCTATCCGTTTTTAAAAATGCAACCACGGAAAGGTAATAAAACGCATGAAAGTATAAATGTTAATAAAATAGTGAAGAGTATTTCAAGTTCTAGTTGATTTAACTTGAGTGAATGATTTGCAACATCTAACGTTGATATAATAACAAAATTTCAGAACGAGCTTCTATAACAGTTAAGCAGCGATGAGTGCGTAAAATCATTTAAATTCTTATTTAAAATATTTTGATTAAATATTTTGAGTGAGATTGGTCTGAACTAAAAAAAGAAAAAAAATATTATGCATAAATAATTGTATCAATTTTAAACAGGCTAAAATATTATAAATAATTCATTATTTAACATTTTTATTTGAAAATTTATTTTTATTAAGAGGAGTTCAAACCAGATTTTGATAAAAAAAATCAGAAGTTTTGGATTTTAATGAATTAATAATATTTTAAGCTTTAAATTTAATTTAAGCTAAATTTTATTGAATTCCGATGTCTAGGCTATTTTGTAAATGCCGATCACTATTCTACTCAAAAAATATAACAGTTGTTGCAAACACAAAAAAAAAAGAAGCTAATTCTAGTAGTGAATCTACAGCCATGAAGAGTATTTTCATATGTTTGATCTTTAATGGATATGATACAAGCGAATTTTTAAAGAATTATTTGATCCTAATTTGATAAGAAAGTTTCTTCATGGTAGAAGTAAAACAACTTGCAGTGAGTTACTAAACAGTGTCATCTGATTACAGCTACTGAAGAAAAAATGTATTCTGTAAATAAAAAATCAGTAAAAGTGAAGTTTACTTTGATTAGCTTTTCATAACGGTGGCAATGTTTTTACATTGCACTACTTGCTCAATGTCTTGTAACGATCATCTAGTTTTGGCTTGTTCCTTTTAGGATCAAATATTTTCATTGCTTGTTTGAAGCAAACAGGATTTTAGAAGGTGAATTTTAGTAACATACATAGTACATAAAAGGAGACTTAAAAAGAAATTGTTTTAATATTTTAATTTGTTTAGTTTTTTATACAGGCCAGTACTGTTCGTTATTTTGTATTTATTTTTATTCACAATAAATCGGGAGGAATGTATAGATCTTAACGTAATAAACGTCACAGACGTGGCATAGTTGTCTTAATAATCTTCTTGGCTTCGAACGTTAAGGAATTAAATTCGTTAACTACTGTTCTGAAGTATTTATAAAAATAATTTAATTGCCACTACTTCTTTTTTCAAATGACAAATATAATCAATCTCTTTTACCTTTATTAATTTATTTATTGGCAAAAACAAGTTTTTATAACTACATATTTGTTTTCTTACTGTCTTCGAAAACTTTACAGAAGAAAGTTTTAAACTATCATTAATCAGTCGTAGTGTACCTTTTGAAAAAAATAAATTAATTTTATTATAATTTATAATTGGAGTGTGCCCCTTTAAAACTTGTTCATCTATTTAAAATCAAAATGTATTATATTTCAGTATTAGAAATTTTTTTGTATTAATTAAATTTTATTTTTAATGTCAAGAATAATTATATGTCGTTTTTAAAAAAAATAAATACTATTATATATTTTTTAAATATTCAAATTCAAAATAGGTTAGGAATATACTATAAAATCAAACATGGATATTTTCAAAACTAAGTCTTGTTTGATTATTTCAATCTTAATCAGTTTGAGTCTAATTAATTTTTGTACCTGCCATTTTTCCAAATCTCTCTTTTACGTCTTCCAGGCAACATTTCAAAAGATACACTGAATTTAATGAAAAATCATCAAAACTGGGTCAGTAATTATGAATCCTGTCGATTCATGCAGTAGAGACCATTACATTTATGCCTGTTACCTAAACATGCGGTTGTTTGACTTAAGATTGTAGGAATGTGCTGTCCTTCAATATACACATATACGTGCACATACTAGTGACCCACACACACATATACGAGTATATATACATATATATATATATATATATATATATTATACACGTACATTCACAATACATATGTGTAATCTCGATATATACATATTTGATGTATCTACTATTACATCTAAGCAATGTTCATCTCCAACCCTTCTGGAATGTGTTATTAGACATCACTCTGAACAGCTACATTACAATTACTGAATGTCTTTATCGTTTGCAATTGATAGAGTAAGCTAAATCTTGTCCCTTAACGGGCATTGATCGACTCAAAGAATGTGCTGTTCAAATTAATTCATTTCTGTTTCAAATAAAAAAAAATGTAAAATCAAATAAAAAAATAACTATATATGAATAATGTTCCTAATTTGTAAATGGAGGGTGTCCCTTTAAAACTAGTTTCATCTAATTAGAAATCAAAATGTATTATTATATTTCATTTGTCTTATTATAATAAAATTTTACTGATTAGTTATGAAAAACGTACGAACTGTGTCGTTGATAATATCTTGAAATGAGAAAATAAAACGGTTATTAAAATAAATTATAAAATTGTAAAGGTATAATGTAACAGTACAACATACAGTCATTGTGAGTAACTGCATTCTTCTACGTGCATCGCGATTACAGATTTTTACAGTATATCATCAAAAAACTGAAATTTGTCATATGTTTCAATACCGATTTACGAAAATTCCGCAATAAAAAAATATAGGCACTGACAAAAAGGTTTTCATAATTAAAGAAAATTTTTTTTTGCCATAGTTAAAATTTAAATTGTGAGAATATTTTTGCGCTTTATTTTCAAAAAAAGAATCATGTTATAAAAGAAAAAGTGAGGTTGTGTAAAGTAACAAAATTTGATACTCTGCAAGACTAAGCCTGGAATATTCCTACGCTTACTATTATAACTGTTTAAAATCCTGAAAAGAAAAACTTTTATGCGAGATCATGTAAAACTAAAAACTACGTGGCTGAGAAGATGTATCTTAACGTTAGTAGCTTTTGTGAATACGGTTAGAAAGAAGTGTAGAGAGTGAAAGGGGGAAAAAAGTTATAATACATAAATTAAGGATATAGTTCAACATTAAAAATATGTTTAGATAAAAAGATTAACGACAAGACAGAAAGTACTGGAAAAGTGTCTTAAACAAGCGTTAGCGCATCCTTAGAAATTTCTAATTTCAGTTTTAAAAAAATGCATTCTATAAGGGAATGCTGAAGTATATAGAAAAACAAAGGTTGTTATTCTCCATAATTAATAACTCTTTTAAATATGAATAATTCGTTACTGGAATGATTTAAATTATAAGACTATAAAAAAATCTGAAATAAATAGAAAGTATCCATAAAATTATTTCAAATCAACAAAAGAATTTTTTTATTGTTAGTAGGAAGTAATACAAAAATCGATTAAAATAACAGTAGTTTACTAAGACAATTGATTTTTCATAGGTTTTTAAATTAATTTTCACTCAGAGTGTCTCTCATTCTTATTTCTTTAATTAATTGTACTAGTAAGTAGTTTGACTTTTAATGTTTCACTCGTTTTTCTTAGTTGTTCTTTGTGAGTCAATGTTCATGAGATAGTAATTAAATATTAGTTTATCTTGCATTTTATAATAATCGTATTATCTTTCATAATGCAGTAACTTCATAAATTAAAATATAGCAGTTATATTAGAATAATAAATTTTAGAAGATACTATTTACAAAGTTTTTTAGTACAAAGGAGTGATAAAAATGTTCAAATTTTTACTATACCAATGGAGATCAAACATTTAAATTAAAATAAAATAAAACGAACAATAACATATATCGATAAAAGCAGGGGTAAAGCGTAACATGAGAATAAATCATACTGTATTTAAAATCCTCAGTTCTCCGTGACGTAGTTGTTGTGTTTCTGCCTTTATTCCTGAAAGTCCTGGTTTTACATCCGATACGATGTAGAATCTTTCACTCATTTACATTATAAAAAATTCATATCTTTTAAGCTTCGTTAATTGGATGTTAGCCTATTGCTGCTAAGAGGAAATCCACAATACCTGCGTTAAGAATCGTGCCAAAGACAAAATTAATAAGACATTTAGAAGTAAATAAACATTTAATTTATATTCATATGGAAATTATCATCAAGATAATAATAAAAAATATTATTTCATATGTAACATTCTGCAGATGAGGACTAAAATTTCCCTCTGAGCTGCTCAATCTTTTTACAGTGAGCTGAAGCTACTTGTCTTGTGGGATATCGTAGGAAAGCCTTCAGGGCAGCAGAACAATAAAAGAGATTTGAATATTTCCTTTCTATACAGTAACTGAAATTATAAAAAAATAAAAATACGAAGAAAAGAAAATTTAATCCACATAAATACAAGAGAAATTAGAATTTATTTTAGATAAAAAAAAAACACAATGAAAAAAGAAAGATAAATTATCCTTTATTGCTCTTTAAACAATTCAGCTCTGCAACTTCAAATATTTACCTGGCGACAGTAAGACTATAATTTACCACGGTAATTGGATAATTTTCGAATTGAGTACTGGAAAATGTGGGATAATGAAGGGATTTTTTCATGAGTTTTAACTCAATCTAGTCTTATACAATTGCGATTCGTGTAAGTTTCTATTTTTTGACAATTAGTTACATGTTTGCTACTGCATTAGTTATTTACTTTTCGATGAATAATAGAAAAATGGAGTTTTTAAATTCATTAAAAAATTATTTTTTTCTACTTGTTATTAGGTTATTAATGTTAACCTTTTTTACTTGAATCTTCTATTGCATTTACTCATGAAATTATAAATTTTTCGATAAAATTCGTATGTATATGCAAAATATAAGTCAATAATTCTGGTTTTTCTTTAAAATTTTCATTAAAATTAAGAAAATAATCAAGAAAAAAAGCGTTTCTGGATCTTGGGTATACTAGTTCATTATTTTCTTTAGTAGAACATTGCTAATATATTGATTCTAAATATATATATAATCTTTTTCGTATAATTTTTTTTTAAAAGTAGATTTTCAGCTGAAATATTTTCCCGTTTCAAAAACAATGGAGAATCATTAGGGAGCACGCATAAACTTCTCTCTCCTAATTTTGTAATATACTTTCAGATTTGCTGATGAACTGTGTTTAATAAAATTTAATTTTTTTATTTTAAGAAGTATCATAAAAGTTAAAAAGTTGAATTAATAAAGGAAGTCAACAATTTTTCCTAAAATGTTGGGGAACAAAGGGTTTGAATTTAAGTATTCTCAGAATTATAGTGCTTGAGTCGTATTTAATGAGTGCATGTTTATTACAGCGTTCTGATTTATGTAAGAGATTGTGATATGTGAGAGAGACGACTCAATAATAAGCCATTGTTAATCTTCATCAACTTATAAAAACAGTCTCTATGAATTGCTGTATTTTGTTACATATAGAACTTTAATGTTTATTATTATTATTTTTACAATTAAATGACAACACTTGGTTTTTTAATAAAAAAAGAAACAAAATAACTGATTATAGCCTAATTTATATCTTAAAGCAGAATATCTTAAATGTTACGTATAACTCTTCTGTCCTAGCTAACATATGTATAAAAATGGTTTAATTCTAAGATACATATTTTAATGTGTGAGCTAATTACTCAGTTTATAATTTAAATTAAAAAAAATGGTTAAATAAGTATATCAGTGTTGTTCATTCTCTACGGGTCTTCCAATTGATCCGCAGATCCATAAAGGAATTTGCTCTCTCGAGTTCCCTAGCCACTCTGTTATGTTCAGCCTCGTACCTGGGACAAACATAAAAGACATTGTCCGCAGTGTCACAATCCGGACAAAGGCTGAATCGACCAAACAAACCTAAGCAAACTATCCTATAAATAAATAAATTTATTCTGATCGGTAAATACATTACATAGACGTGAACGTCAATGGATTAGGAAAACAAAAACTTAAAGTCAGTGTTGTTCAACAAGACGTTATTGAAAATCGATCAAGTCACTGATCGGAACTGTAATCAATTTTTCATAAATGCAAGCATAATGAAAATTGTAGAGGATTTTTCGGTCAAATATGCAGATGAGGGCTACCTGAAGATCCGAGTTTATAATTTGAATTTTCGATAAATTCTTTAAGAAACATTTTTCAGACCCATGATTTCATGGAACAATTTTATAATTATATATGTATATATATTTTTTTCTTCGGTGAGTCGGAGGAACCCCATTTACGGGCGAAGGGTCGGGCACACTAAGGGGTTCCGCAAGATGTTAAAGAGTGCGTATAACTGTGCCCTACCGACTAAACCTCCTATCACACCAACTCCCCTACCGGGGCTGGACCCGCAATTAAGCACTGCACAGCCCCGGGAGGTGCCTTTTAACTCAGGGGATCCAGAGTTCCCGTGTTTCATCACCATCGCCCATCCGCGCAAGTGTGGACGAACGATGGCTTCGCAGAAGGCTGTCCTTCTCCCCTTTGCTCTCTGGTTCTATTCACCTGTACACAGGCTTTTTTGAGGCGGTCTGTTCTTCGTGAAAGACCTTGAGGGTGACAGAGTTCTCATGTCTCATTATCATTACCCATCTAGGCAAGTCTAGATGAACCACGACTCCACAGGGGCTGTCCATCACCCCTTAGCTACCCCCAACATCCCTGTCCTTGCGTTGCAATATCTGTCACACAACAAGACACTGCTGAACTTATCAGCTCCAGAAAGCATGCACGGTATAATGGTGTCTGCATCAAGCGGTCCAGTTACCTGTTCGCAGAGTTCTCGTTCAACCCTCCACCGTCGATACCTGAATACAACATCGTGAGGAGAATCGCAACCCCTGCAATACAAACACTTGGAGGTTCTGTTCTCCTCTGCCAGAAGAGATATGACCGGAAGACATCGTGTCCCGTCAAAAATTGTGTCAACCAGAAATTAATCTCTCCAAATCTACGGTCAATCCACGGCGCAACGTGCTTGATTAGGCGATGTGTCCAACTCCCTGTTGAAGTTTGGCCTCACTTCGTCTGCCATTCTCGGATCATATATTGTCGTGCAGTTACTCTGCCTTCATCCTGAATGACCTTTCGTCGCATAACAGCAAGTTTCATAGATAAGAGGAGGAACTCCAGCAATCACTAATGCGGCCTCCATCGAAACTGAGGTGTAAGGATATACAATCCGAAGGGTTATCCGCCGTTGGACCCCCTCCAGAACGCGCTTATTCGAGTCCCTCTCTAGCGCACGTCCCCAAACTGTGACTGCATAAAGGAGAACCGAATTGAAAACATGTGCATAGATATTCCTCCGAGAGGACTGTGGACCTGTCATATTACCCAGCAGTCTGCTTACCGACTTTACCAAATGTTCGACCTTCTTCGAGGTCTTCCTAGAGTGTACGGAGAACGTCTTCCCCTTGTCTATATAGATCCTAGGTAGTTAATGGAGGTCAAACAACAGATAGGACGGCCATCCTATCTTAGTTTAGTCGACATGAGGGCCAGCGATCTTCTGCCAGCTACTGTAATAAACTTCGTTTTCTCATAAGAAAGGCGTAAGCCCCGTTCTTGCAGCCAGTTCTGTACACTCCGTATCGCTTTGTTGACATAATCCTCTGTTCTCGCTCACACTACCAGCACAAGATCATCTGCGAAGGCTATCGGAACAACTCCCTCAGGACAGGCCAGTTGGAGAACGCCATCATACATGAGGATCTACAACGTTGGTCCTAGGACTGAACCTTGAGGAACCCCACATGTAACCTGAAATCGAAGAGTAGTATCAGCACATAGCAAATTAGATATCGATTCTGTAGATTTCTTTACACCATCCTGCGCAGGTTGTTATCAATCCCGCGGTCCCTGAGAGCCCCAAAAATGACATCCCAGTCCAACGAGCTTCAAGCGTTCTTCACGTCTAGAAGAACGACGATCGGAACCCTCCTCGTGCTCCAGGTGCCAGATTCTGCCTCCATAGCCATACGAACTAGATGGCCTACAGCCTCAGGGGCTGACCTCCCCCGCCGGAAGCCGTATTGTCTGTCTGACAGCCCGCCCCTGTCCACCATGTTCGGACAAAGCATGGCATCTAAGATCTTCTCAAACAGCTTACACATAGCATTGGTCAGATATGTAGGCCGGTAGGCTGCCGGGGAGGCATTCCTTCCCGGTTTCTTCAATACGACTAGCCGCGATTCTTTCGATTCTGATGTAATGTAGTCTGACGCCTTCATGTCGTTGAAGATCTAACTTGTAAGATCTCAACTGGGGCCTTTTCTACATCATAATAATTCTCATGGGGATCCGCTCCCGGACTAGCGTGAAGTTGCAACTTCATCATGCCAAGATCAACTCAGGAAAATCAGTATAGGTGACCTCATCAACGACGATTTCTTCCCGTAGCGGGTCATAACATTACGGAAAGAGGACCGCGATGAAATTCCTCACTTGGTATCCGTTGAGGGTTGGAAGCCTTCTCCCAAGTTTACCAGTCACCAGACGATAATCCTTACCCCAAAAGTCCCAATCCACTTCATTACAGAGGTCCTACCAACACGTTTCCTTCGCCTTCTTAATGGCCGCCTTGTAGGCCGCTCTGACTGCCACATACGAGCGATAAGTAACCGACAGGTGGTCAGGGGGGGGTCCCTTGCTGCTGTTTGCTGATACGAGCATGAGGCGTCTGGCGCCCCATGCTCGTATGGGGCGCCAGAACATCAGGGTACTCGTTTCCCGAGTACCCTGATGTTTTGGTTCCAACAATATACGTGTCTGGCTGCTGAACGATGAAAACACCCCCGACATCCGGCACTCATCCTTGATCGTCTCATCCAGCTTGACAGTAGCTTGGAAGTCTTCACTCTTCTGTCAAGCTGGATGAGACGATCAAGGATGAGTGCCGGATGTCGGGGGTGTTTTCATCGTTCAGCAGCCAGACACGTATATTGGTGGAACCAAAACAAGTCGGGTCGGAATTCTCTCACCGAATCTTTCAAATCACTATTTTGAGATCATTTTCCATGCTGGTAATGTCGTAAGTGACTGTGCGTAAGACCCAAAAACAATAAACAGATAGTCCGCTAGTGTCGCATCCTGTAAACGCACCAACCACTGAACTCTTAAACGACAGTGTCTGACACAAAGGTCAGGTCGTTGAATGAAAGCGAGGGTCCCGTCTGAACGTATGTAATGCATCATTCAGACATATTTGTCTTGCTGCTCCAGCTCTGCTTTGAAGGTAACGGCTTCGTTGAAATGACATCACCCGCGAAAACGGGACATTTGGCATTAAAATCACCTGCAACCAATAAACTGTTGCCTATCCCTGTGTCTATAAACCTCCACAAATAGGTCGTCCAACAAGGGCACAAACAGATCTATTCCGGTGTTCGGGGGGAACAGTAGCAAGAGAAAACGGTTGCAGTCCCAAGAGCTCCCCACACATATCAGTCATCGGAACCGTAGGAAACGACAGGGATACTAGCTACAGGAAATCCAATGCCAGCAAAGAAGGATCGATTCACCAACCACACCTCCCCAGGAGTGACCGATGTTAGCGGCTCTGTCAAGATGATAACGTCAATGACCCGTTCCAAAGCCATGATCCGAGTCAGATCTAACGATCTCTTACTCCTGACCACATTTATCTGAAGATATTTCATCGTTGAGTAGGACAGACTTCAGTTCTCTGACCCCCCGAGTTGCAAACCATACATCTCGTCTTGTGTGTTTATTGGTCCCGCCGATGGTCTCGCTGCAGTTAAACCAAACTCCCTACCGATCGGGTTCTTTACAGGCACCTGACATGTACCCTACGGCCCACCAACGAAAAAAATGGTTCTCAGGGTCCCTAATTCGAGCCCTGCAATGAACCCAACCAATCTTAATCTTTGAGCTTGGGCCGTGAGCTTGTTTGCTGTCCCTTATGTGGTGATGATGGTGGCGGTTTTATTATCACCATACGCCGGACGTATTGATGTCACTTTAAATTCTTGTAATATGGTGTTCTGTTTTACCATCCCTATAATCTCTTCTTCGGTGGTGTCACAGTCGATGTCTTTAAGATGGGCAATCGCCCTACGACTATCGCGAGATTTCAAGTCCACATTAAGGTCAGAAGTTTTATTTCGTAGCACGCTCTTCAGTTAAGCCGCCTTGTCCATATCTTTTGCCCTAATCTCCAGTTCGCCGCTCGCTCCTTTCCTTAGTGACAACACATCTCCCACCTCTTCAATGGCTACTGATGTTTTAACTGTCTGAAGCAGTTCACCGTATGTACGCTCAGGAACCTTTATTACGACCGTTCCACTGGATGACACGGGTGGAGTAGATTTTTTTTGTCGTTGGTGCCGATGGTCAAACCTTTTTCAAACTTGTGCGAGGAGCAATCACCTGTACAGGAACTCCAGTCCTACCAACAACATAAAGAATTAATCTTTCTAATCCGCCTAATCCGCCACCCGGCAAACAGAACACTGGAGTTGGAGCCTCTGACATCTCTCTTCTAAATGAGGCGAGACTAGTTGTCAGGAAGGATAGCTCATCTGATGAAGAGTAGTAATAAACCTGGAGATAAAATCTTTTATCTCCAGGGATTCGAGATATGTCTTCAACAACACCAGGACTTACCAGTTTGATTGGCCCTGGAGCGTGCATCTGAGATGTCACTGAAGTGATACGTAGCGGTTGCAGCTGTAAGTGTGTTAGCAATAATAATAATAATTTATATTAGCTAAAAGAAACTACATTTGTTATGAACTTTACAATGTAGCAAAGTAACGATAATTTGAAGTGTTATATACTGTTATAAAGATCAAGTGACGATCCATAGGTAGGTCAAAGAATCAAAGAACACTATTTTCGAAAAAAAATTGATGGAGGCAGCTTCCAAGTAAAAAAATATCTTTCATGTATACATAATTCAGAAAATAAAAGCGAGATTTCGAATTCAAGTGGAAACGATGATGAAAATTTAAGAATACAGACAACTGAATGATAATTCAAAGATTCCATTCTGTGACACTAAGCAAAATGATCTTATTTTACCGAAATTTGACAAAAAGGTAAAATTTTCTTTAAATTTATTTGCTAACTTTGGTAAGTAAATATCGATCATTCCGTGAAAATTACATTAATTTGTTTTTAAGAAAATTAATTTTCACCCTTTTTACAAAGATACGACAAAGATAAATCCTTTACAAAGTTAAGACAATAACAAATGTTTGTTCACATTTAAACAACGCTGTTATGCAAAAAATATTTTTCTTAATATTAAGGGGAAAAAATTCCGTAGTGCATACTGTTGAGCGAGTGAAAATTTTTATCAAATAGCTATAATCAGAAAACATGGGTTACATGTAGCCTCTACACTTAAACAGTTTCATTTTTTACAATTTTTTGTAGTTAAACGTATAAAAGAAATTATAAAATGAAATATTCATTGTTTAAAAATAATCGGCTTTTTATTAAAATAATTTAGTTCTCTCCTGTCTACGGTAAGTTGAACATTTTTGATTAATAACTGAAGCAACCCATTTCATGGCTACACTCTCTAAATTTTAAATCAGTAAATTAAGTTTAAAGATTGGATTAACTGCAAAAAATTCATACTTAGAAACCGTATTTTATAATTAAATTTTTTAACTCATATTTTTCACACTCTTTTCCGTAACTAAACATCTTAAATAAACAAAACCTTTTTTTAAAATGAAAAACTTCCTTACATGCGATCTTATAAATTTCAATAATGAATATTTTAATTTTTCTAATTTTGAAAAAAAACTGAATTAAGTTGTTGAATTAAATGTAATAAATTTTTAATTTTGCTTTTTTATTTTTTTTTTAATTAGAAAACATAATGATATTGCTTTTTGAAGAAAAAGTTTATATTTAGAGATACTGTGTAATTGAGTAAACAGAAGGGTACTGCTTTACTGAGCAAAAACAACGAACGTTAATAATTGTCAACAGGGATTATCTTACATTGGTAATGTAATTTTGTTTGCTTTAAGGCTTCACATCTTTACCTAATGAGGGAAAATGAGTGTTCTTGCTTTTCTTTGTTTTCTTGTTAGTTTTGCTTTACATAAATGCTATTCAACAGTAGTAAAAACCACCACAGAAAAAAATACAAAAAATTATCGAATTTTTTTAATATATTTTCAACAAATATATTCTTTTCTGTAAAATACTTATTTGAATGCGGAACTTTTTATTTCGTCGGAAAATTATATTTACGTATTATTAATCGATCCGAGTCTTATTATATTTATGTTATAACTACTTAATATTAAATTTAGTTTTAAAAAAATAATAATATTTTTATTATTATATAAAAATAATTAAAACACGAGCTCTTCCTTGACCAATTGTCCAGATTTGGCCCTTTTTAATACGCTACCAAAATTCATCAGAATATTTACACGGGCAAGCTTATTTTGTGAAATTTATAAAATATAAATTAATATAAAATATAATATAATATATATATTAATTTTACTTTTACTAAGTAAAATTAAGCGATTCAAAACATTCAAAGCCAGTTAGAAAAACTATTACTTTTGTATGATAAAGACTACTGTCTCTAATATTTTGCATAAAAGAAGTTTGTTAGTTTTTATATTTTGAAAATACCAAAAGATTTCTTTAAAAAAATAAAAATAAATTAGCAGATTAAAAGAGATTTTCAATTTTAATTCGAATTTTGTAAGACGTGTTTAATGTTAGTTATCAATCTTGTCATAAATGTTTTCATTTTTAAGAGTTGTTTAAAAATAAAAATTGAATAGATGAATTTCTCAAAAACATAGTTTGAGATTCCGCTGCACTTGAATGTTTTTCATAATATTCTTTCATCTTGTTTATATTTTTTCTTTTAACGTTAAATACAGTAATTAATGTTTTCATTTCAGTGTTTACAAAAATTATGAAACACAGACAAGACATGACGATGAGTCTTAAATCATTTATTTGTAATAAACGTTCTTCGTTTTGATGACGCATGTTTGGCATGTTCACACATGTGGATCCTATGATGTCAATTAACTATTTTTTAAGTACTTATTGTCAGTCGCGTGTTTATTTGATTTCAGTCTCAAAGAATTTTATTAGACTCAGGAAAAAGTTGCAAATAAAAACGATGCTGTCATGTTTTTATTGAAGCAACCCTTGCATATGTCAACGTGGTTAGATAATGATAATGGGTATGGATGGTGGTGATTGGCAGACGTGCTTCCTGGAGAGTTACATAGAAACCTTTCTTCGCTGGATCTAGATTATCGTTCCGTAAAATTGCGCTTTTCATCTATTGCTAGGCGAAAAGGCTAATAACCGTCAAGTTTTGCCAGGAGTAGCTTGTGATTAACTATATCATAAAAGTTGATTGAAAGGAACTAAAAAATACTACAAGGTTTGTACAAAATATTATAAACAATCCATTAGAAATGGGGCTCGGCTTAGCAGTTGAAATCGATGAGAGCTTGTTATCATGTATGAAACGTAATGTCGACCAGATCCTACCAATGTATGACCAGATCCTACCTCAGTAATGAGTTTTCGGCGGTTTCTTCTGAGAATTAAAAAATGTCTTTGGTTATTGTGCACGAAAGCAGTGCAAAAACGTTATTGTGTCTCATAGAGAATTATATTCAACCGGGAACGGTTGGCTCGAATGTTGGGAACGGTTCAGCAAGAAGAGTGGCTCGCGTACCTCAACACTCAACGGAATAGGTTTTGCTATGTTTTTATTCACTAGATTAATGTATCAAATTGTGATATACATGTGTATATATATATATGTATATATATATATATATATATATATATATATATAAAGGTTGTTGATTGTATGTACAGCAAATTATCATAGTTTGTATTAGTTAATTGATCTTTATATTACTACTAACTATCTTAAGAATCATTATATTTATTGTTAACATGGAATCACTTACACTGTTTGTCCTTATTAGTTAATAAATAATTTTTAATTTGTATTACGTAATCTGAATAGTATAATCTATAATTAAATAGTATAGTAAAGCAGAATTAATATTTCACATTACATTTATACGTATAATTTATTTTGTAATTATGGACGAATAAACGAGGGAATCAAATTGATCTAATAAAAAAAATGTGCTACTTAAAAAAAAATAAATGTAATATTCGTTTAAATAACTTGTACTTTTTTCGGAAGTTTTTCTGTTAACTAATGTTTTTTTCTTTCAGTATGAAAACGGTATAAATGACTTAAAACTGAGCTGTTCAAATTCGACTCGGGTAGTTCAACGTAAACACATTTATGTTGTCATCTATTCCCTCAGAAGAACTAGAGACTCCCATCTTTAATATTATCAAATATATGCCACCAAATAAAGGTAATATTACGCTAAAATTATTTAACAAAAAAATCCATGGATATAAAACTTTGATGTGTGTGTGTGTGTGTGTGTGTGTGTGTGTGTGTGTGTGTGTGTGTGTGTGTATGTGTAAATATACCTTGCGCGCGTATTATTTATTAAAGAAGGTAGGTCAAAGTCCATAGTAGACTGCTGATTGCAGATTGCATAAATTTAGAAAAAAGAAACCGTAATTTGCTACAACTCCAGGTTGTAGGATTTTGCAAGCTATTCAGAAAAAAAGAGGAAGAAGGATCGCTGTGTTACAAAAATGGAGGGTAAAAGAGAGTAATGAACAATTTGACTACAATGAGGAAGAGTTGAAGGGAAGGTGAAATAGAGTAAAAGGAGAGAAAGAGAAAGGGAGAGATTTAGTGAGAAATTACAGTATGTAGCTGAATATTATTACAAACATTCTATAAGTTTGTTATTAAAGGATATTCCCGCAGGAAAACCATCTATATTTTCTTTATTCCTAGTATTTTCAAACCAGAGAGGTTTTATATGACAAACTTATAAAAATTGATTGATAATAAAAAAAAGTAGAGTCTGGTTACTGTGATAGATAACATATTTCTAGATTGGACTCAATTTTGCATTTACAAAATTACATTGTAGTAAATTATGAACTAAATAGTAAATTATGAACTATGTAGTAAATTATGAACTACATCATAGATACCAGGGTTTTAATAGATATTAAAATAAATACATTAATAGGTTTCCATTTCAATTAAAATTGAAATTTATACAAATACTTTAATTTTTTTTAATGCATAAACGATTTTCATCTAACAGAATATTTTAACAATGAATAATTGATCTAGTCATAATGTCATTTAATTGATTTAATGATGTAAACAACAAATAAATGTTACAGATAAATGATAAGCCATAAAAAACTGTCTACAAACAGTTGAATTTTTAATGGAAGAGAAAAATTAGTAAAAAATTCGATATCAGACTTTCCCACAATTCTTATTTTTTTAATCAATGCTATAAAATAAATTAAGACGTTTATATTTTTAGTTAATTATTGCTGGTTTCAACGTAAAAAGCATGAAATCGAGTTTACGTGAGATTTAAATGTGCTATTTATGGATAGTAAATAGCAGACAAAAATTTGAAAACAAATGACATGATTATAAATAAAATTGGTTTAATCACGTAATAGAGTTTAACTTTGACAAATAATAAAACGTAAACAAAAGCGTATGTATGGAAAGCTGATGGAAAATTATTTTTCATGAAAGCGTACGGAAATGACCGTAATAACGTAAGTATGAGAGATAGAATTGTTTAAAATGAAAATATTAAAATTATTTAGAACGTATTAACTAATATTAATATAATAGAATTAATTATATAATAACGATAGATAATGAAAAACGTATACCCTTTTAATTATATTTAATAAAACTACAACAATATTTGACAGTACAGTATATTTCATTTCTTTAATTAAGAAAGTATGGAAGAAATAAGAGAAAATCTTATTTAGTAATAATATTACTCTGTACAACGTAATTTCATGGAATTTATTAATTAATTACTTTATTCAGAAACCTTATAAAATTAGACTACATATAATAAATAAATATAGTTTTCACAATAAAATATTCTTTTTAAACTAAGTGATAAATAATAATAACTAGAGAATGTATATATATATATATATATATATACTTATACAAGATTATTAAAAATTCAGAGCAAGTAATTTAAAACTTTATATTACGAAAATGTGGATGTAAAAGGTTTTTTTATAATATCTTTTGAAAAAGAAAAAAACATAATAAATAAATATCTAATGTTGATAGGAGTATAAAAGAATATTAATGTTAATAAGTTTAAAAAAAAAAAAATGAATGAAAGAATAAGAAGAAAGTGGTGTATGCAAATTGTTGATATGCATATGTAGGGGGATATGAATAAAGTGGTTGTGGTGTTAAGTGTAGTGAGTATTGCAGACAGCAGCAGGCAGACCCACTCATTGTGGATGTCCCAGCGGACGATGTATAGCAAGTGAGTGCAGGCGAACCAGGCTATAGGAAGTTCTGTGCTATACTAGTACAGTATCTGAATGTTACCCTTACAAAAGCGGCCTCAGAGCTTGATTACAATCCGTGTATGTATGCAAAGGAGAGAGATGTAATGTAGAACGGGTAAGTGGGTGGGCTGTGGAGGAATGAAGTGGTAAGGGGTAGGGTGGTATTGAATAATGCAGAGAGGATGATTTGTTGGCGCAACGGAGGTAGCAGTGGTGATGTCCCTGTTGGCACTGCCCCAACCATACCCGACCGTAGTCCTTTCCCAAAAGGCTACTTCTAATGCTTTCCGCAGTTGTAGATATAAACAATAGAAAACTGAATTTAAAAGTCCTTGATTTTAGTTTTATTTCAAGATTGATTGTTCTCAACTAACACACTTTTCAATGACGTATATTTCGTCGGAAAGAAACTAACGAATAAAATATCATTTAATTTATATTCCAGTTCATAGCGTATCTTTACAAATATCGGCAGTTAAAGACCATTCAGTATTCGTAGCTACATAGAGCATTAGAAATTGAAGAAAAACATAACATAATTTTTTCCTGGTTTTTGTTGTGATGGTTATGTTTGTTTAGAAGACGATGGATGTAAGCGAATAAAAAGTTCAAACAGGTAATTTACAAGTATTTTACATGCTTTATATACCATATACTGACTGGTTATCCGTCATTACTACTGTTACCTAAGAATTAGATCGTCCTTAAATTACTGTTTTAGTGATATTTTAATGAAGATTTGACCGGATTACCACGCAATACAATTCATACTTCTACACAATTACTACAGGAACAACAAGGAATGCAGATAACTTTTGGTCCCAGATAAATACAGTAATAAGACATTTTTGGAAATTTTATCGTTGTCATTTTCATGCTACTAAAATATTATTTATAAAAAATAATAATTAAAAATCAAATAATGAAATTAAAGAGTGATAGATTATGGAATAAATTGAACTAAAACCTTAAAATTGTAAGTCCTACCTTAAAATTCTGCTTCATATCCCCTGATCCCTTTTTACTCCACATCATCACCATTCCCTATATTCGCAGGGAAACTTGCAAGATCCTGATTACTTCCGTTTCCTTTCTAATCGTCTAAAATATTGATTAATTTCCTACCAGTCTTTTTTTGTATAGTTTTCTGATCTTTTTTAACAGTGTTCTGATCAATCCTTTTACTTTTATGGTACGGTTTTTTTTTGCTGAAACAAAACCCAGTCATATAAATAAAATACCTGAAATAAGAGTGTGAAAACAGATTTATTCTTAAATATCAAATAAATTTTTATATAAACTTTAACCGAATTTTGAGCTTCCATAAGCAGTGAAACTAAATAAAAATAAACAATTATTATAAAAACGATTTCCGTGGTGTGGATTAATTATTATAAAAACGATTGCAGATCTCCAAGTGGTAGCATCTCGGCCTTTCATTTGGAGGTGGCAGGTTTGAATCACGGTCAGGAAGGGTATTTTTCACGCGCTACAAATGTTTATTTTCATATTCCCACGTACAAGACTCTTTGCAATCTTAGTTTAAAAAAAAAGTTTAAATCATGATATTCAAGAAAGAAGGTTTTTGCCATAAATTGATATACATATATATCTACACAGTGTACAGTAAAATTCGATTATAATGACCTTCAATATTCGGTCACTGTAGCCGATAGTCGTAAAAAACGATATCGGCTAATACACGAGTACGGACTGTAAAGAGTTTCCAGTACTGAATATCATTAAATTTACTCTTTTCTTTTCCTTTATTTTATGTTTTGTGGGTCTTTATTTTTGTATTTACAAATACAGTATAATAAAATGGATACAGTACAGTATTTAATATAATTTTTATATTCTCCATAAGATTTTTTTTATTTTTCGGAAAATAATTCTCATAAAATAGAACAATGAAATAAAAGTACACTTATATTTTATAGTAAGGTTCATTAGAAAATTAAACATCGCTTACCGTAAATGATTTAAAAAATTTAATACGTAACGGTTAAAGTAAAACAGTACTGTATGAAAAATATGAAATTAACAATACAATTACAAAATAAGTTCTTATAAAAATTAATTAACCTAGGAAAAACTAATATGTAGTTAACTAGTAATTGAAACATTTTTGAAAAAAAGTCTTGATAGATGTCTCTTTTTTTGAATGTTTGTTGTAAACAGCAAGTTCAATATTTTTATCTATGTATTCAGGGCTTCTTAGTTCTGATTTTGTATTAGCAGAGAGAAAAAACTGTTGAAGGGTTGAAACAGCGAAAAAAGCTTCTGTAACAGTCAGCAGTTTTAATTATTCTTCGGCGTCGTCAAACCTCTCCGTTTTTTTCCCATTTTCGGCAACTTCTAGGGAGGCCAATATGTCGTCATCTATTAGTTATGGAGCTGTTTCTACCTGATGTTCGATTGCGGCAAAGTCATTGAAGTCAGTAATTTTCATATTTTCAGGCAAATCTAATCATTAACCCATTTTTAAAAATCGTTTTCATTCTTTCTTAAAGTTAGATTTTCTTAAAAAACCGTCATGTGCGAAACAGTTTCGTATTGTGACTTTTGTCATTCTATTCCATGCTGCGGAGGCCTTTAAAAGCGCTTGAATTACATTAACATTATTTTCCCTTTTTTAATTCTATGTTTTCTAACATCTTTAACACCAGACGTTTACGGAATGAACCTTGGATTAATGAATAACGCCCTGGTGTAACGGTTGTAAAACAAAGGGTTGTATTTGATGGTAGAAAGATAAGTTTTTCAACCAAATTGGACCGTTTTTTGGAACACAAGAACTTCTTTGAATCTTGACCCATTTATGTAATGCTTTGTCAATGGTTTCTTATTTTTTCCAGGTGAAAAGAACTACTTTTCTCTATGCTTCTTTAATTTCATCCCTATTTTTCCAAATTGTTGAGACAGTTGAATAATTCACTGATAATTCTTTACAGATATCAGTGTTTTATCTCCTGACTGTAACCTCCAAATTATGTGTGCTTTTTCTTCTACAAACAGTGATTTTATTTTAGACATTTAAAACCCGTAAAAATAAAAACAAAAAGTAAAAAGTAGAACTATATATCAAATTAGAAATACAGTACGTGATACATAGTGTTTTATGTTAACATCTGATGAGTGCGTAATGGTAATTTCTGTGTTACGACTGTTTTTAAAGAAGTTGTTAGATACAGGAGAAAAACCCACCGGGTTGGTCTAGTGGTGAACGCGTCTTCCCAAATCAGCTGATTTGGAAGTCGAGAGTTCCAGCGTTCAAGTCCTAGTAAAGTCAGTTATTTTTACACAGATTTTAATACTAGATCGTGAATACCGGTGTTCTTTGGTGGTGGTTGGGTTTCAATTAACCAGACATCTCAGGAATAGTCAAACTGAAACTGTACAAGTACGTCATTTACACTCATACATATCATTCATCCCTTGAAGTATTATCTGAACGGTAATTACCGGAGGTTAAACAGCAAAAAGAAGATGCAGGACAAAATTCTGAGAATGATTCATGCAGGCACCAGATTGTCAGGAATGACGCGACAACTTGTCTCGCAAACACACTTAAGTGATACTGTTACTGCTGTCGAATTAGGACAGTTCAAGTATTGGTGAATGCTGTACAGTATTTATTCTTTTACATAGACATCCGTTCTGTATTTAAACAATATCAACGTCGCTACTCTTTCTTTTTCTGTTAAGGCTCCGGAACCACCTAAGGTATTATTCCAGAGGATAAGTGGGGACGATATGTACGAATGTAAATGAAGTGTAGTCTTGTGCAGTCTCAGGTCGACCACTCCTGAGATTGCGGTTAATTGAAACCCAATCGCCAAAGAACACCAGTATCTACGATCTAGATAGTATTCAAATTCGTATAAAAGTAACTGTCTTTACTAGGATTTGAACCTTAGAACTCTCGACTTCAAAATCAGTTGATTTGGGATGACGTGTTCATCACTAGACCAACCAGGTGGGTAATCAACGTCGCTACAGCCGACTAAAAATTACTTATCTAAAGAAAAATATGGTCGTTATTGCCGGTTTCGTTGTTACAGCTGGTATCGTTGAAGTAGATATTGTTCTCTATAAATAATAATAAAATCAGTGCAAACTAAACGGCTTCTGCTCGAGCGGTCAATGCTATCGCAACGGACGACTGAAAGCTTCTATGCTAATTTCTGTTTCAATTAATTTCTTTCAAACACCAGTACAGATTTAGAAATGGTGACATTTATTAATTTCCACCATAAAAATAGAATATAAATGAAGACAGAAAGATACGAGATTTTATATATATATATATATATATATATCTGTAAAATAACTAATCATAATCATTGAGAAGATATATCAATATTTTAACTTGTAAAATTTATATTTGTAATCATAGGATTTTAAACTTATATGTTTAACATACAGAATTATTTTGCCGACATTTTAGGGCTGGAAATATATCATTGGTGAAGAAACCATGTTCTTCCGCTTATGATTCCTTCTTTTAATGTGATATATTGATCTGACTCGAATTCACTTTTATTATTAGTGAGACAAAGAGTATACGAGCAATATGCGTAAAAATATCATGGCCGTAATTGTAATTGTTCCTTGTAGAAGAAAATTTTGGTGCAAGAAATCATGAAATATTTGTCTTATAAAAACGTAAAGTGGTATAATGGTCTACTTTGTAATATTATAAGACAGAATAGAAGTAACAAAAATATTTTTAAGTTAAAATAAAAGAAATAAAGTAACGAACCGAAAAAAAATTCTGAACAAATTTTGAATGAGTAAGTCTCAAGTAAATAATTTTACGAAATTCAGAGCAAGATGGTCAAGCAGCCAGAATAAAATAAAAGTAATAAATGAAAAGAGGTGAATAGAAGATTGCACAGAAAGGATCTGAAAATAGATTTAGAACAATACAGAAAGAGAGAAGCAAGATAAAGTGTAAAGGCAAGAAAAAGAAAAAGAAAGAAAGAGTGAGTGGGAGAGAGAGATTGATAGTAGAGAAGTGAAGTAAATTGAGAAATTTTAAGGTAGAAGTTTAGAAGGAGGCAGAAGAAGATTAGGAAGCTTAAGAGGATCCTTACCCCAATTCAGTAGATTG
Organism: Lycorma delicatula; assembly: GCF_047948215.1. Classification (NCBI taxonomy): domain Eukaryota; kingdom Metazoa; phylum Arthropoda; class Insecta; order Hemiptera; family Fulgoridae; genus Lycorma; species Lycorma delicatula. The sequence goes on from NC_134457.1 coordinate 127,044,168, forward strand.
GAATTTAAGATATCATGATGATTGTTAGTAAACTTTTTATTTTAATTCGTAATAGTGTTGTTTTAAACTGCAGTAATGAATGCAATAAAACCAGTTTTTTTTTACGTAAAATAACGAAAAATGCATGTTAAGAAACACGCATAGATATGTAATAAATAATAAGACAATACGGATAGGCAATATGTTTCACGAACCATATTTTATTTAAACTTTTTTAAACTTGTGAAGAGCGTCTATAAACGCATCAATAATTCCAAAAAAAGGGAAGAGTAGGAAAATTATATATTTTTCCAGAAGAAAAGAAAATCATTGTTGTTTTAACAGTTACTAAAGTACTGTAAACAATTTTAAACCCGTGAATTATTATTGGAATAACAATGTTTTATTTTTGTAATTTATTTATGTGATTAAAAAGAACCTGACATTTGCATAATGATACCTATAAAAACACTTAACTAGGAATTGTTTGTTAAGGTCTCAGTGAAGTAGATATTTGAAAAAAAAATTAAATCAATGTAAATTATATTATTGTTAATACTATTAAACATTTTATAAAAATATGATCGGAAAATAATAAAAAAAAATTTACCTACATTCTTCTTGAAGGAAACTGAAAGAATGTTGTCGAGTAGTAATGAGATTAATTTTTTTTTAATGACCAAAAACATTTCTCACATACGTAACTATCATTTTGTAATTCTATTTGTTCAGTAATAATTTTAATATATATATTTTTTAATATGTAACTTCTAGCTTTACCTGCTTCACAAAAAAGGAAATACGATGATTAGAAAAAAAACACCCGTAATGTTGAATAGTGAAAAATAAATTGAAACAACGAAAGCTTATTAGGAAATCGAATCTGAAGTTACTAGATTAAGATCTTTGAACACAAAACAATACATCTATCGTTACATAAATGTATGTGTTACCGTGAAAGACCGAAATTAAAGAATATTCAATATTCTCCGGTGAATGTAAGCACACACCAAATACGTCAGTGAAATACCGAAATATTTGCTTATATTTTTATACATTCGGCCCTTCCCGGTATAAGTTGACAAACACAGATAAGCTTTGGTGAGGATAGAAACAATAACTAGAGATTAAAACAGAAACCCTTGAAAAAAAAGAAGTTTAAATTTAGGACCAACATAACGTACGCTCGCTAACCTCGTATAATTAACGTTAAATATACAAATTATATATGTTATTCTCCAACACTGGAGATTATTAATCAAATTTACAGCATTTAGCATGCACTGACGGTGAAAATTGAATAAAAACATTTTTTTTTTTTAAATTTTAACAAGGGAAAACCATCTGACCATTTATTTATATCGTTATTTTTCATAGATGCAGTTAACAAATTCTATATATCTTGATTGGCTCTTTCAGTTTATAAAATGCTTAAAATTTGATTATTTTTTTTATAAATGCAATGAATTTAATTAATTGCCTCCAGTGTTGGAGAATAATATATATAATTTGTGTATTTAACGTTAATTAGACGAGAATAGCGAATGAAGCGAGCGTAGGTTATGTTTGGCTTAAATTTAAACTTCCTTTTTTTACGAGGGTTTCTGTGACCTATTTACTGTAGAAAATTTATTGGGTGATTTTTGTTTTTTAATTTTTAGTTATCCCTTTCGACCCCTACCATAGCTTATCTGGGTTTGTCGACTTATACTGGTGAAGGTCCGAATAAGCAAATATTTTTGTCTTTCACCGACATTCATGGTATGTGTTGACATTCACCAGAGAATATCGGCATTTGCCAGATATCGACCTTTCACGATAACATATACATAGAATACGTTTGTAAATGCAGCATACGTCCTATTGACTGTTGATTATGGTATTTATCTTATTATCTTTACCGGTGACTCATCCTAATGATATTTAGTACTCTACATCAGAAAACAAACCACAAAAACTGGAATTATTGGCAAAATCAAACACGACTAAATACGTGTAAAAATTTATGTATAATTTACTTTTATGAAAACTTATAGCTTTTTATATTGACAAAAATGAGAGGTCACACGTCCGCAGGTTTATTTATAGCCTGGATAGTACTACGCGTATCATAAATAAAATTAGTAAGTTTTGAAATTTTTCCATCGGTGCATAACATCCTCTTGCCACAGCGAAATAATAAATATGCAAAGATACTTGAGACTCCTTCTTGTATATAAATATTTAATTTCAGTTTTAGCTGGTTGTAACATAAGTAGGCTACACAAAATAAGATCCGTTAATTTCGTAAATTCAAGGATTATAGAAACTGTGTAAGAGCCAGTTACACTTTATTTTCATTATATAAGTTTTTTAGTAGATGTAAAAAAGTCAGTTTAAGAAAAAAATTATTTAAAGAGTCAATTTTGGTTTTAGAATAATCTCGAAGGCACAATTACTCGAAAATGAAATCAAACTACTTATTCGACATTGCGATTGTTTATTATTTTAATTTGATTATAATATTACATTAATATAGGCAAATCCAGAAAAAATGGTATAGGATACAATTTAATTTTTTTTTCAGCTTGTTTAAAGAAGAAACGTAATAAAATCAAAGAAGTAATTTGAAACTGGATTAAGCCAAGAAAAAGATATAGATGGTATTGCCCTATTTACTGAAAATAAAGATAAATATTACTGGAAGAAAGTAACAAATGTTATGGACTAATATAAGAAAGTTAAATTTGAGAGTGCGAGCAGAACAAAAGTAAGAAAGAACAAAGGTGAGAAGTCATAGAAAGAAAATATAATAAGGTATGATCATGTTTAATAAGGTACAAACCTTCGTCCCTCGCGGGGACCACCTGGCGGTAGAATATTTTCTTCGTTTTTCTTCTACCTGTTGTAAGAAATGATTGAAAGGAGAATATCAAACTCTTGCAAATACGAATCTTAGATTTGTATCCTGTCCATAAACGAAATTTGCACTTTTATGATAAATTATGTTCCGGTACGTCTATTGTTTTTACGCCGCGCATGTGGTCTTATTTAAGGTTCAATATGACTTATGACCCTAGCTAGCAGCCGATTGTGTTAAAAACACAAAAATAATTTTTTGAAGATGTAACCTGTATGAAAATACGTAGAAAATATTTTTGGATTAAACGTTGACGAAATGACTAAAGGAATGAGGAAATAAATCAAACAAGTCCGGCAACAGTTTTTCTAGAAGTAGATGGGATTGTACACCCAGTAAAACAATAAAGGGATACGATAATAATCTATAAACTGTACTAAAGTAAAAATAAAGAAATGATTAAGAACTATATAATAGTGACACATAATAGAAAGAAAAACTCGTCAACAGCAGTTCACCGATAAAAACTTAATATAAAGTTGTTTAAGGTACACAATGTAGTTTCAACAGGAATAATTATTAGATTATTATATGTTATATGTGAAGCTCTATACGGGTATAATGTACATGAGTCGAATATTTGACTAATCTGCCTGTAAACATCGACCTATCTGAAAGTCTTTAGCGGGTTCTAAGTTTTTGTCCAAGTGTACAACTCATACAGCATTCTTACCTGATAAAACATATAAGGATTGTTAAAGAGATAAGATAGTGAATCATTACTCAATAATGGTTCACTATCTTGTACATGTAACTTTATCTGACCCGATGACAACGAGCCATAGAAATTCTTAATGTCTGGAGTTTAGTAATAAATACCTTCTTTCTTTCTGTTTCCTGTTTAGCCTCTGGTAATTTACCTTTCAGATAATACTTCAGAGGATGATATGTATGAGTGTAAATGAAGTGTAGTCTTGTACAGTCTCAGCTCGACCATTCCTGAGATGTGTGGTTAATTGAAACCCAACCACCAAAGAACACCGGTATCCACCATCTAGTATTCTTACTAAGACTTGAACGCTGGAACTCTCGACTTCCAAATCACCTGATTTGGGAAGACGCGTTGCACCACTAGACCAAAACGGTGGGTTAGGAATAAATTACCTGCGCCTACACAATAATCACTATTTCCTTAGTCCGTTAAAGCTTTCTCATCTTTCAGGTAGATTAATAAATGATGTTTGTTCTAATCAGAAATCTTTATTAATTTTTTTTTAAATATCTGAAATATAATAGGTTTGCACAACCGACAAACGATTTTGTACTTCCATATAATCTGATTAAAACACTTCTATGTTTTATGGAAGATAATTTATTATTTATTATCAATGTAGAAATATTTAAAAATGTTTTTAGTAAGGCGGTGATCAATATCAAATAAATTTTATTTACTTGCCTTATACTACATAGAGGTTGTAAATAACTTTACAAACTGCTCTCTTATTCCAGTTATTTGTACGGCTGTAACACATGTAAAGTATTTGAGGTGCACCATTTACAGTAACTTTTCTTAGAGCAAGGTAATCGATGATGAAGAAAAAATGGAAAATTACGTCTCACTTTCCTTTTCCAGCCTGAATTGTTAGATCACTTACGAATATTTCTTAAAATATCTCTCAGAAGATACCCTAGTAAATAACAATAATCACTGAAATATTAAACAAATGTTTAATACTCAAACCTAAAACATCCTTTTAGAAAATAAGAAACAGTACATTCTTTTAAGGATTAGGTTGGGTGAAGTAATTGTAGGTTTCTTTTTGTCGATTTCATGGAATATCTGCGCTGAGTACAGAATGAGTATGAAGTTGAACTTTGAACTAATCTTTTGAAAATACTGGCCATTGTTTTAATTTGTAAGAATGAAAAGGAAGTATAAATAATGTTTTATTCTTTTGTGTAATCAAGGGCATATTGACTCATATAATTTAGTTTTATAGTTATAGAAATATATATTTATATCTTGACATACAAAATTATTTTTTCGACAATTTAGGGCTCAGAAATTTTATTTACCATAAAGAGCGTAACAGCGATATTCTCTCGCTTAGATTCTTACTTTTCAATATGATATATTGAATTACTAAGAAGACAAGTAAAAACTATATTATGCTTGAGAATATCCATAATTTTGATCCTCTTTCACAGAAGAAAATATCAGAACAAAAATAAATAAAAATATCCTGTGCTTATATGCACACGCACGCCCACGCTTTTGGGAGGGAGTGAAATATTGAAAAAGAATATGTAATTTTGTTATTTTTTAAAAAAATTGTTCATATTTTTATCTAATAATTTTTTATTGTATAATTTTTTATTCTGAATGAAATAAAAAAAAAAAGAAGGATTTATGATTCCATAAATTATAATACTTCCTTCACGAACTTAGACCTTACATAAGTTAATCGTAACAGGTTTAATAATATTGATTGCGACTAAAAAAAATTGTAACCATCTATTTATATTCTTACTTCTAGAGTTCTCTGTTTGATAAGATTTAAGCAAAATTCAGACTTAATAGTCTCGTTAAACCACTCTAAAATTAGAAATAATGAGCCAAAGACCTAAATTAGTCCAATCTTTATACATTATTTAATTTTATGGATTCTAAAATTCATAATTAAAAGTAAAATAAACAAATAAAAGAAAAATACTTATAACATTAATAATATAATTCATTATTTATGTTATAATTAAAGAACCCGAGACCCTGAGGAGCCGATTCCACGTAAAGCAAAATATTTTTTCATACGCTAAAAAACTTTTCACTTATATTCCCACGCATAAGCTTTGAGCTTATGTGATGAATATATATAGGTTCATTTAAAATACACAACCACAGCTTATTACAGCTAGATAATTACTTTGCATTCATGCTAACTCTAATACAAAGTAAATATTATGTATAAAGCAAAATGTAAAATAACACGTGCATTTGGCAGTTTGAAAATTACGTGTTTTCATGCAAAATATAATAATAACAATAAAGAACTAATAAGAAATATAGAGAATATATTTAAAAGGAAGTTTTAAAATACAAACGCCATAAAAAAAATTAATGTATGAACTAACGTTAATGTTACAGAAATAAACAAATTAGCAGAAGAATATACGTTAACTCATCAGGAGACAGAAAAATTGAGCCTAAATTAAAATACATGTATGAGAAAACAATTTGTTTCGTGGTTTTATTTCATTTCATGATAAAGGAGTAATTGTAAACCCAATTAGGTTGTTTTAAATCCCTCCAGTGTTATGTTTCATTTATTTGCAAACGGATGCTGTATCGAATATGCAGATACGGCTTAGTCGATTGTTCTCATGTAAACAGTGCGCCAGTGTACTAATACTAACAGTACGTAGTTTTCAATCGATATACTTCGGCTACATCTCTATTCTCATCTTGACGTATTTTGTCTAATAAATCTTTATCTTTTTCGTCATGTATATCCTTTCCCTTGATACATTTATTTTTAGTAAGTAAAATAATTTACATTCTATTAATAAAAACAGGTTTTTAGACCGATTTCTTTTAAATGCCTGAAAAAATTTACAGTTGCTACAATCGATTTTATGTAAGAGCTCTATTATTGTTGTTTTTAAAACAACATTTAATCGATTGGACTAGAATTCCAAAACTAAAGTAACAAATAATAGATTAAAGTTTTTCAAGATGGGTAGAAGTTATCTATTTACCACTCCTTCAACTCCCTCTTCTCTCTATTCCGTTTAACATTATATTTTCAGTTTTTTCATCTACTTAGTATTTATCGTTATAAAAACCTTTGCTGTTTATATTTTTATTTTTCTATTAAATACGAAAATTGCTTTTTGTACATTTTTACGTTATTACCGTACAATCGTTATTTGCGATTTTTATAGTTAAAATGTAGGTCAGATCAACTTTATTTCAGTCTTACTGTGATCAAATTTACCCCAAATGTTTCCTAACATACTGAATAATTGTCCTTTCCATTATTATAATTATAACGTATAAATAATAAAAGCTGGCAAAGTACTGACTGGATAGTGGCGGGAAAGTCATAATTAAGCATAAAAATTCCCAAATTTCGAATAAAAGGATTTCAATTTTTAAGAGCTTCATTACTTTGTGAGGGAGATTTAGAAAATATATATTTATAAAAAAGTTAAATTAATTTAAAAACATTGTTTTAAAACTTTCAATAAATGAAATGTAACTTTTATGAAGGTAATGAAAAAAAATTGCTTCCCATTTTGGGTCATTAGAATATAGATGCCAGTGCTGCTTTAATTTTAATAGCACTTTAAGTAATGAAGAAAAATACAAAACGACATTTTTTATTAGGTTAATAGAGATTAAAAGAGAGCCAAAACACAACATATATTTTAGAGGTCCGGGAATAGATTTTAAGAAAAGATTTTATAAAAATATTCATATATAGATTAAGCTTAAAAAATTTGCTTAACTAAAGTTTTCTTTAAATTTAGTATCCCTTTAAATAAAGGGTAAAATAATAAAAAGATAATTTTTAAAAAAACCTTTTCTAGATTTTAGGCCCACGGGGTATATTTAAAAAAATTGTTCGCGTTTCTTAATAGTTCTATTTATACAGCATAACTTAAAAAACATGTGAAAAATATTTAAACCGAAAGGAAATAGAGAAAAAGAAAAAAAAAACATATATTTCAATCTTAATAGCTGAGGATTCATTTTTTGAAAAATCTTTTGAAAAAACTTTCTAAAATTTATGTGCATTGTAGGTAACAAATTTTCTTTAATAAAGTTTTCTTTAAAATGCCTCTAAATAAAATCGAAATTGGTTTTTTCGCGATATCTCCTCAAATCCTTAAATTCTAAAAAAAAGTAGTATGATTAATGAATGGCCCATATATAGAAATGTTTGAGCCAAAATTGATGGTAATTGGTTAGATCAATTCTGAGATATAAGACCAAAAGCAGTGCAGCACATAGCAGTGTAAAACAGTGCTGACTTCCTCTTCAGTGGCAGTAACCTCCTTCAATATCCGCCAGTAACCAATCCTCACCGTGAGGGTGGGAGTGGAAAAGGTAACGTACTCCTCACTATCATATAGTGCGGAAATTTGGGCTAGTGCGTTACAATACAGCAGATACAAGTGAGTGTTAGACTCACTGTATCAAAAGTGCTGTCTGCGGATAACGTCCGCCTATCGGACAATATCTCGTGAGGCAGTGGAGATACTGGCGGTGGCAATGCCGGTTGCCCTGAGTGAAACAGGTGGAAACTAGAAGTTGCCACTCCAGGAAAAAAAGGAAAAACTTCAGGCTTATACCAGGGAACCGATATGCGTATGGCAGGAGCAGTGGGACACAGGCCAGAAGGACACACAGGTCTTGATGAACCTCCTAAAACGGTCTTGGACCTTAAAACGTAAAGATTTGGAAAAACCCGATACCCATTTTTGACACGTTCACTCTATTATAGCTATTCTAGCTACATTCTCCGGCATAGTAATACTTGTTTGTAAAATAATAAATTAGTACTGGTACTTATTTATATTGGAATTTTCCTGCAAAGGTTCAGTGCTGTTAAAAATACATATAATTAAGATTAATTAAGAATTTATAATACAGATTTGTAATTACATATTAATACATTCAAGATTTAAAAAAAAATATACAAGTGTAATTACAGATTTATTTAGTGAACCAACTCGTTAATATCGATCACATCGTTTCATTAAACGATAAATACAAGACCAAAAACCCACATTAAAGTCAAAATTATCTACTGAGCCGTGAGTGAATCGACAGTCAGACGAAATTTGTCAAATGTTCTATGAATGGTATGAAGGAACGACCTCATTTTACACCAAGTAGTATAATTGGGAGTAATGTAGCAAGCACCACACCTAATCATCTTTAACTTTACTCGTTCGTACAGATTAGTATTCATTAATGCTGAACGGGCTCTAGGGAATAATCGATTAAAATTCAAACCTTAAACCAACAATTCGAAATCAAACCGTATCATTAAACCGGATTTAAGATAATAAACTATAAATTCAACCATTCACCGTTCTACCACTCACTGAGAGTAAAAGTAAAAGTTCTTAAATAATATTCAATCGTTAGATAATTTTTATTTATTTTCAGAAAAACCCTGATTTATAAGATTTTAATAGTTTTTGATACAGATAACTTTCAGGATTACTCTGTCAGTATTGTAGGATATACATATAAATGACAAATAACGAGTGGATATATATAAAAATACTCATTATTTATTTGCTTAATTTTTTAATTAGATTAAAAAACTATAAATATTAATTAAAAAATTAATAAAAACTACACGTTTTTTTATCAAATAGAAGTTTAACGGAGTTTTAAATTCATTAATTAAAAAAAATAAATAAATAAATTCCAGATCAGATAAAAAAAGGAAAATACAAGATATAGTAAGTATTAAAAACTCGCGTAACTTGAGAAATGAAGGGAAAAAGTAATAGAGAAAAAGATAAATTTCTTTCAGAAGTTTAAAATACATAATTTTACAGATTGTAAATTAATAAACGATGGAATTCTGAAAAAAGAACGTGGTATAAGAAAAAAACCGATAGTAATAATGGAACCTGTGAACCAACAGGAATCAATAAGTTGTTTATTGTATTATTTGTGCATGAAAGAACCTTTTACGTCAGTTTGAGAATTTTAAAGTCAATTACCAATTTCATTTCCCTTTATTTTATTAACAAAAATAATTAATGAACATGTTAAAAAAAAAATTGAACATTAATATCCAAAATAAAATATAAATTTGTATAAGTAAAGTGAACGTGTTAAAGAATTTAAATACTGTAATGTAAACATTTTTATACTCAGGTTGCGCGCGTACACGCACCTCCCCACCACACACAAATTACGTTATGGTATAAATATATTGTAATATAATATACAAAGTAGCTATATTACAATCCTGATAAATATTACACTAAAATAATTCACAACCAGAAACTTGACAAAAATCTACTTAACATGGACTAAAAAATTAAGGAACGATTTACCTTGAAGTTGCTCTTTTCAGTTTTCCCAAACGGATTTATTTTTATACAGTTTTTAAATTTGTTTTAATGATTTTAATGTGTGTTATTCCGAGTTTAAAGGGTTAAAATGGAGTAATAACAAAATTTACTATTTTTTTGAATTTCTCGGTAAAAAATGAAATTATAAAGTTCATTTTTGGAGTGTAATATTTCTGTGTAAAAACCAATTTCTAAATTTTTCGAAATTCGACCTTGAAAAGAGAGAAAGGTAAACAAATTTTGAACAATGGTTGAAAATTTTCCTTATTTCCGAATATAGTAAACGAGATATTTCGTAGATTTGGGGTTGAAAATCCTCATCAGATAAACATCTAAAATTTCATTTCAGGTTTTTGAATTTCGATTTTTTAAGTGGTGGGATGGTGGACAGCCGGCGGCTCAACCAATACAGCCACTGCCACTGTTACTGTATGTGCGACGCGATTGGCTGCATCTGCTTCCGGTTACGTAAATAAAAAATAAAAAACAAAAATTTGACCACGATGGGAAATGCAAGTAACCATATAGTGCGGGCGAAGCTGTGACAGGAATGCTAAACCTAAAGTCTTCATAGTTCTATATTTAAAATTTTGTAGCTCAAAAATCTTCAAAATCATTAAATGAATTTCATTGAAATTTAAATATACTCTTAATAATGTATCTGAAATTGTGCATATGAAAATTTGACGAAGATTAATTGAGCAGTTCTTGAGTTACGCTCAATTTAAGGTCGAACAAATTTGAGCGTGGCAAATTAGAAGCGTGGTTCGTTATGATGCTGCAAGTTTGAACGTTGACATTTCTTTATCTGCGGTATTTTTGTTGGCAATATTAAATCAAACTAAAAAAAGTATTAAAATATTAAAACGAAATTCAAGTTATGAAAAGTCAGTCTTGCGCAGAACTGCGAAAAAGTTTGTTTGTTTAATATAGATACTATGTACATATTTATGCATTTTTATTTTGTTTATCTCGTTATATCTTTTTAACTTACTCATCACGATCGGAAATAATGAAATATTAAAATCAAACCTGATGATTTTAGGAACATGTTTCTAAAACATATCGTTAGACATAAGGATTGTAGTTTAAAGACGGTTTTATAACATAAAACAAATTATTTATAAATTCTGAATATTTTTCAACAATCCGCATAGAGCATTGTAAAGAATAAAAAAATAATCTTCTAGGATGTACACTAGAATTTCAATCTAAAAGATTCAACTGATTTATAGACAATAAACTGTGTTTAAGTCGACTATTAATTTCTGTTTACATTTTTTCGATGATTGTATCCGCTTAATTTCAGAAGGTTTTTTCGTTTTATTGTTATAAGATTAGAATATTTGAATAGATCTTTAGTAGTTTTAGGTAAATTGCTCTGAAATAGAAAAGAAAAGAAATAGCATACAAAACATTTTTAGATAATTATCTGCATTTTCACATATTAAAATAACGTCTTCCTGTTTCTTTTAACTTTTGCTTCAAGTTGAAAAGATGCCCGTTAATTCTTGTCATTATTGGATTTTCTGTGAAGGGTTTGAGGAACAATTCTGAAAAACATAGATGACATTAAACCAATTATTCGAGAGAATGAGAATTGATTTTCGCATAAATATTTCTGCACTTACGACTTACGAGTGCGAGCGCGTTTGTGTTTGGACGCATAGTGTAGCTAGTACAATACTGATAAGAAATAGTAATCTTTTTATTAATTTGGTTCATATATTCATTGTTTGCTACCTAGCTGAAAATTTAATACATTGTATAATTTTTTAATCTAAATGGAATAAAAGAAAAAGAAAACAAAATAGGGAACTGATCTAACGTAAGTGTGAGAGAGAGTGAATTTTACTGAAAAAGAAGAAAACTGTATTAGATAAGTCAGATGTAGAGAAGTCTTACTTTAAGACTGTCTGATGGATGACTCTTTTTCTGGTGTATGAAATACGGTACCTATATCATAAAATTGCAGTACAGCATTAAATTATGTAATTCTATACCTCTAACAATGAATAATATAGTAATATTTAAACAGAATTAATAATATGTGTTTATTAAATAACATAATGAAATAGTAATCCCTTAAAATGAACAAATAAAAAAATTTGAATTATTAATTCAGGTTCAGAAAAAATCACAGAAAGTATGTAAAAAAAGCAAAAATAGCAATCGGTGAAACTTTATTACTTAAATTACATGGGATCTTTGTTTAATTGTTTACGATTTTCTTATATTCTTCTTAATAATGTAAAAGATAGAAAATATAATTTCTGTTCAGTTAAATACGGTCTTACTGGAAACAAAATTTAAGATTTAATATAAATTACATTAAGGCATATAAATTCTGAATTTTTAACTACAGATAAGCAATATTTATATTGTACAAATATTACAGGAAATAGCAATTAAAGCGAGTTCTTTATTATTACAAAAAACATTTTAAAAGTGCTTTGATTTCGTTTTTAAAGACAGTGCTTTGAAAAGTACATTTGCTAAAATGGGTATTTTTAAAAGAACATTCTTCAAAAAATAAGCAATTAAGGACATGAAGGGTAAAATGTTTATGGTGAAAAATTCAAAATCAAACTTAAACATTGAAATTAAAGTAAAAGAGAATTTGGGTCATTAGTCGTGTATCATTATAAGCACAGAAGACCAGAGAAACTAACAATGCATGGAAAGTAATCACAATATTAGTTATTTGAAAATGTCAATAAGAAAGAATTAGTTTAGAAGCTTATTTTATTTAATATGATGCAGAATATTTATTGTTGAATAACTTCAGGGTATTAACAGATTCCCGTTTACCGATCATAAGATCAATAATGTTCATTCCTTTCCCTAAACGTGTTTCATGATAGAGATAATTGAACTGTTTAAGGTTCATCTATTTCTAACTCGAGATAAATTGTTATCTACCCAGTTCGGTTTAAAGGGCTTTCATTATGAAGTTTAAATATTTTATTTAATAACTTTACACTTTTGACTGGGATTACCTAAAATAATAAATAACAGTCGTTAATATATGCGTATCCACTTCATTATTTAAACACTGTTATTAATTATTTATTTTATTATTTTTTTAGTATATACGAGTATGTTTCATTTTTTTATTAATATTTATTACAAATCCTTCATTCTATTTAATTTAATTAATTAATTGGTGCTTTTGTATTATTTTCTTTGTATCTACTAATGATTATTTAACAATCGGAGTGAGTAATTATGTAGTTTTAGATTTTAAGGAAAATAAATTTTCTGTAAACGTTTTTTTGGATATTTTCTTCTTTTCAATTTATTTCGATAAAGATCTATCAAGCGGTTTTTTTTTTTGTATTTTAGGAAGAAATAAAGTTAATAGCTTTCTATTAACCGAACAGATTTCAAAGCCAACTTTGACTGAATCTTGGAATGAAGTCAAATTCTTTAGGAATAATGCTGGTCAAGAAATTTCGTCATCAACATTTAAAAAAAATAAACTAGTACCTTAAGGTAACAACAATTTTATTAATCGATCTCAATCATTAATGAAGTAAAATGATTAAAATAAATGTTTTTATGATCTTATAGTTATCATTTAACATTTGCCCCTAACAAAATAGATTCAAAAATTTTTAAACAAAGTATGATAGGGCTTACCGTAAAAGATCTTTTTAAAATGAATATTGGTTAAAAACCCAATTATTCAGTACTTTAATTTTCTGTATATATAATGTGGAGGCAAAAGATCTATCTGCTTCTAAAATCTAAAACAATAATCAAGATTATGTAAAGAAATCAGTTCAACTGCAGTAGTGTTAGCAATTGTAGCAAATGTGCATAGCGAAAGTTATTGCAATCTGAGAGAAAACAATGTGAAACTTGCGATTAAAATGCATTGTCTTCTTAAACCTTGCTTAAGTATTTAGATTACTTTTATTAAATTTATAAAATATAATGGTTATATGCAACGAATCACAATTTTTTTGATGCAATACCGTTAGGGAAAATTACAGGCTGTAAAAATCCTATTATTTGCTCCCGCCTAAGTTCAATAAAAATAGGTTTAAAAGAAAAAAATTATTGCAAGCCATAATGAAATAATGACTATCTTCTATGACTATCTTCTAATGACTATTATAGACTATCTTCTTATTTATTAGCATATATTGTTTGTAATTACTCATTTTATCAAAATAATGTACCCAGTATTCAAAATAAAAGCTGCAATACAAAAGAAAAGTCTTTCGTTTTTATAAACAGCTATTAAATTACGTGGTTAAAAACATTAATTTTAATAAATCATAATAAACTGAAATGAATCGTAACCATGAAATTAACCGCCTATAGAAGACAATTTATTCATGTCAAAATTTAATTAACAAATTACTCCAGTTTTTGTTTTTAATAATATTTCCAAGTGTGTAAAATAATAAACTTCTAGCAATGGTCAAATAAAATATGTAAGTTTATTTACTTTGCATAAGTTTATTTACTTTGCCTCATGTGTACGAGCCCTTTGAATCCTTTGTAATATAAAAATTTTAGTAATAATTATGTCAATAAAACTAAAGTTCAAATATAAACTGCATATTTAGTAAAAATAATAATAATATTAATAATTTTTTTATTAAACTTTAATAAGAGAAAAATAAAAAGTTATTTGTTACCTTATCACGTATTACTATATTAAACCTTATTACTATATAGCCAGGAAAGTAAATATAATGATCAACATATAAAAAAAAAGTCAAATTATTACAAGAGTCTTGAAACATTTCACCAAACTGAACACTGAAAATAGCACTGGTATTCTCTTCTTCCCTTGCAAAAAACAGTTCTGAAATAATTGTTAACTAAAAAAATTCGTTATAACTATAGCAATTGCTGCAAAATATGCCGTGTACATATTTAGAGATAGCTTACATAATTTTTTTTAGAATTACAAATCTATGTTAAAAGATAAAGAATATAGAAAGTACGATACTATTTTAAATAAATAGAAATGCCCTGAGGTAGATAATCCCCACGTCCGGAACACAACATCTATGTTCCACGTCCAGGGCGGCAACAGCTGTACCTTTGTACATCACATATAGCTGGCTAACGGGGTTCCGAATAAATTCCTCGGTTATGCTTTGCTAAGTTTGACCTGGTTCCAACTTCAGGTCACTAAACGGACTGGATTTTTGGCTACCTGCAGGAAATGAAATAACAAACGATTTTGGAAATGGATTCATACCATTCTTAGAGCTGGCGATGTGGCGGCCAGGGTCAATGTTATTGCAGGTGTAACGGAGACCCTTCCGTTGTCCACATGCCCCCTGCGATGGCAAGCATGTAGCAATGGTGCCCATGTATGTCGGTGCATGGGAGCTCTGAAAGCTTCGGTGAGTAGGAGCCTGGAGTCAGTGCAGAGACTGCGCATCCGCTCTCTGCCAGGACATATGCCGGTTCCACCGGAGTACCGGATAGGACCTCCAAGGTTAGTAGCCCTGGAGTGGGGGTGTACCCCGGCGGCTAGCCTTGCTACAGAAGGGATCCACTGTTCATGAACATTGAACATTCAAACGTGGCAGAGGGTGCACGTAAACACCCTCGTTTAGAAACCTCCGATTCGCCGCAAGCGAAGAGGAAAAAAGTAAAGAATCTGATAGGATAATGAAAGATGCTGATAGGATCAGTAAAGAATTAAAGAAAAGTCTATTTGGCTATAGCGCACCAAAGCCAAGATTTTTAATTATTACAAGGGAGAATGGAAACTTTCAAAAAGTTAGTCCATTCCTTATCGCAAGAGAAGTTACAAATTGTGCTGGTGGTCCTGTCAAGGATATTCGTAAAACTTTTAATGGATTGCATATCGAAACCATCAACGACATGCAAAGCCAGAAAGTTTTGGCGTTGAAGAAGATCGGTGAATTTGCGGTCTCTGTCCAACCGCATAGCACACTGAACTCATCCAGAGTAGTTGTTGTTTGTCGCGATCTTCTTAATTGTACAGAAGAAGAAATTGTACAAGAAATGTCAAGTCAGGGAGTAACTCAATGTCGCAGACTTACTATGAGAAGAAATGGTGAGATTCTTCCTTCGGCCTCGCATGTTTTGACATTTAATAGGCCGAATCTTCCTGAAAAGGTACGAGCTGGCATCCATCGGCTTGATGTACGAGCTTTCATCCCGCAGCCGATGAGATGTTTTAAGTGTCAACGATTCGGACACACAGCAGCAAGATGTGAAGCGCAGGAAATATGTATATGTGGAGAGAAAACACATGAGGGTTACCCATGTAAAGACCCTCCAACCTGCGTTAACTGTAAAGGGCATCACAATTGTCGTTCAAGAAACTGCCCTACATATAAATTAGAAACAGCAATTCAGGAAGTTAAAACGCTTCAGAAGGTAAGCTATCCTGAAGCAAAGAAGATTGTTAATAAGCGTACACCACGACCATCGACTTCTTATGCAGAAGCAGCGGCTGCCCCTTCCACATCTAAAATTAATGTGGAGCAGTTGCTTAACACGATGGCACCAAGTCTTGCGACGATGATTGAAAGAATCATTGATTCAAAGATTGAGTCGACTCATCAGAGAAAACAAAGTAAAGATGAAAAGGCTCATCCCCGGACTGACGCCGTTGACATGAGAGACACACCAGCGCCGTTTAAAAAACCAGCTAAATCTGCGATTGTAAAATCACCAACTTGTGTAAGAATTAAAAATCTTGATTTATCTGACAAAGAGAAACAGATCGTTCCGTCGTGTAGTCACAAATCCAAAGAAATTGTGACAAGAAAACCTGAATCTGCGGAAACAGAGGTGCAAATTATTATAGAAAAAGCACCAGGTGCAGATGAAATAAAACCTGTACCAATAGAGCCTCCCAAAGCGCAAAGACCAGCTTCGGTGAGAGCATCTATTTCAGCCGGACCCAGTACTGCAGTAGACATAGAGTCCGGCTCATCCGCCGCGGAGACATCATCGCGCATTAATTTAGATTCTTTAGCAAAGATGCTAACAGCGCCGGCGAAAGTTTCATCAACTGACGTCAGCCGAAGAACGTCACTGGCATCCGAAATAGAGGAAGACGATGCCATGTCTGAGGCCTCAGATACGCTGTCATCAGAGGTTGAGGCCGTCAGAAGAATGGAGAAACGTAAAAAAGGTTGGCCGAAAGGAAAGCCTAGAAAGTAATTTTATTGGATCAGAAGTTATAAGAAAAGTAAAATTTTGATCATTTTTTTTTTTTGACACATGAAAATGTGAAATTTTGAACCCTTTTTTTTATTATTTTTTTTTTTTGAAGTGGGATGGGGCTAATGACCAAAGTAGTCGATGCCCCTAAAAACCTCAAAAAAAAAAAAAATAAAAAAAATAAATAGAAATAGATAACTATTTTATTTCGTATAATGTAGAACAACGATAACCAATGTATTAATTCAATCTGAAATAAATATAGGTTTATTTCTCATTAATACGATAAAATAATAACATAATAACAATATGACTAATATAATTAATACCGTAGAAACATCACAGTCATATTAGCATATTAATAGAGGTTATAACATGCTGTGGTCTTATTCCGATGCCATGTCACTACATTATCTAATTTTATGCAAGGAATTAATAACCACCCGTCAATAGTTTACAGAATGACTGTTAATCCTGACCAACAACATGGCTGTTGCATAGTATCTATCTATTATATAATAAGTCTATCCTAAATTTAACCAAACATCGTTTAAATAATTATGTGATTTGTGGTGAAATAAATCAAAGTGGTTTCGTAATGAAGTAAAGGCGTTTAATACGTAGTTCAAACTGTACGTTACATAAGTTTGGCTGTTTCCACTTTTATGATACATTTAATTACGGTTATTGTTTACACTTAGTATAAAATTTTGTAGTAAATATAACACGTTGTGCTTCACGCTTAATAGATTAGTTTTAAAAAATGATTTTAATAAATAAATTTAACCGTAAAAAATAAATTATGTAAATCATCATACCGTTCACATCCCATACACACATGGACTATATGTGTCGATTTAAGTTCAATGTTACGCAGATTTCCTTATGTTTTTAATTAAAGTTAAACATACGATGGACTAAAATTTCTTCTATACGTAAATTTAAATTCTGCAACAGGTAGAAAATTTTGGTTTTGCAGTTGATAGTAGGCTAACTAGCTGAAATGATTCAATTGTGTTCAGTTAGAGTAATGGTATTTAATTACATAAAATACGGACAATTTTTACAGTTTATTTCATACAGGAAAATAATAGGAAACTAACTGACTATGAAAAATTCCATAGTAGATTTCCTATTTCTCCACTACCGACCAGTTAATATTTGTGTAAGCTGTAACACAAATATGAAAATACTGGACGCAATGGAGATGCTCCATCATTAAGTAGGCCTAGAACTAGTTACCTTTAAAAAATAAATAACGTCTAGAGGAGACATTAATAAAGAACCTACAAAAGTCAGAAAGGATTCTTTTTGCTGTAAATACTCAATAAATCTTTACGAAATATTCAGAAGGCATTGAAGTTTAATTGTTACTGGCCTTTAAGATTACTTAATGTACTTCGTGATGATGATTTGACAGAAAGGTGAAATTGTATGAGGAATTTATTATGTGTTGTGAAACTAATCCTGAATTATTTAATTCAATGATGCGGTCTGAAGAAGTATGCTTCAAATTGAAGGCCTAACATACCACCATAATTGTGTTTATTTTTGAGTTAGTTCATATTTAGTATGGGATCACAAAAAAGAACCATATTTTTTTGTCTAAGTGTAACAGGTAAATTGAGATATTATTGTTTATGAGCTATTAATAAACTTCTTGCTTCGATCTTTGTGTTCACAATCCTGTTATCACTTAGTATTCAACTCCCAATTTCATATCAGACATTCTCTCCTTTTCCAGAAGGAGAATATAAAAGATTTTCTTCGAAATGATTGATTTTTATAAACATGCAGACATGGGGATCTCGTAAACTATAAGTGGGAGTATGGTTAAGAGTTTTGTTTTTATAATTTTGTTAATAAAGTTTTTATAGCAGAACGACAGCATATGTTTTGTTAAAGACTAAGGGAGTCCAGTTTATTGCGTTTAATTCTCTTAAACTTTGGTACTAAAAATATTAATTTCTTTTGCATTCAGAACATATTAAAAATATAAAAATTAAAAAAAAAACAAACGTTTAAATATATGTTGTATGCCACAGAAAAAAGCAGTGGAAGGTAGCAAAACTCACGATTACAATATGATTTCATTAAAAGTAGAAAAGAATCTATTCTCTACAGAAAAAATAATTTTTTAAATTTTTTTTATCGTATCAGTTGTTCAATAACCTGTAGACTTTTTTCGTTGTGATAGATTTACAGCAGCTCTTGTAAAAGAGGCACCAATCTTATTTACTTTACTGACAATAATAGTGTTCACTACAAAAAAATATCATTATAAAACAATGGTATTCACCATATCTTTTGTGTTACCCTTATAAAAAAAAAGAGGGAGAGTTTGATATCAAATTACGGTTTGAATATTGAGTGACTAGAGCACTGACTGTAAAACAATATGCTACTACAGATATTCCCTCCGGCTTTTCAGATTTAGCATGTCAGTGTTTAATATTATATTCTTTTATACGCCATCCCTTCACTCTTTATATTAAAAATGAAATGAAATGCTTGTTATTCATTAGAATAGTGATGCAATTTTTAGAGTGTCTTACGTCTCATGTCAGTCTCTTACAACCACTTGATATCTGACATAAAGTATTAAAGAAATCGATTGAGTATGCCCAAACCAAAGGGAGAATCTGACAAGAAGCTGCATTCATCTACAATATCCTTGCCCCTACAACGTTCATTAGTGAAAAAATATTCAATTTTGGTGCAATTTCATAAAACAATTATTAAAATCATGAGACTTGTCTTTCGGCTAAGCTCGTAGTAGAATTATTCAGATCTGACGTTAGTGAAGTTTTAAATTTTATATAAGGATACTTAATTACAACTGTCAGGAAATAATTGATTTGTTTTTTTATTTTTTTTTCTAGTACCCATTAGAATCTGTTGACGCCCTCATTAATTATTTTCTATTATTGCTGAATTATGGCGATGAATCTCTGGTGTATTTTTAATTAAGGGCTGAGAATTCTATCTGTATCACTCTGCATTGCTTAAAATTGCACCGAATAAAGATATGTAAGTAAGGCAGTACCTTTCGAAAAAATGAGATATAAATGTATGGCTAGCTGGGATACGATTAGAGTTGACCTCTACCCGTGGACGTTTGCTATTTCCGGATTATAAATTTTGCTATCTCACCGGGTTGGTCTAGTGGTGAACGCGTCTTCCCAAATCAGCTGATTTGGAAGTCGAGAGTTCCAGCGTTAAGTCGTAGTAGAGCCAGCTATTTTTACACTGATTTGAATACTAGATCGTGGATACCGGTGTTCTTTGGTGGTTGGGTTTCAATTAACCATACATCTCAGGTATGGTCGAACTCAGCATGTACAAGACTACACTTCAGTCACACTCATACATATCATCCTCATTCATCCTCTGAAGTATTATCTAAACGGTAGTTACCGGAGGCTAAACAGGAAAAAGAAAAGAAAAGAAAAGGATTATAGATTGCTAAAAAAACTCAGTGAAAAAATCGTAAGAAATGTAAAACGGTGTTTATGAGTTTACATAAAACAATTTAAACTTAATAAAAAAGTGAATACTGGTTAGAGATTTAATAAAAATAAATAACACAACAGTGGTAGTAAATAAAATCTAAAAATAAAATGATTATCCATAAAAAAGTAATAAGTTTTTCAAAGTTGCAAACAGAATGAGAATAAGTATCAGTTCATTGAATAAAAAAGAAAAACCTCTATTCAACGAAACATTAAAAAAATTCCGTCTTTAAATGACACAACATTTATTTATTTTTGATAATGATAATCCTGAGCTATCTCTACATTTCTAACGTTTTCGAGAAACTAATAATTGACTGCTATTCAATAAATATTAAGAATGTAAAGGTATATATTTGAACAAGTACGACTACAACTGATTAGGATGTATACGATTGATTGAAAAGATATCAGGTTAGATTCTTTTGCAGATCAATCATTTGAAGGGAGATTTTTTGCAAGGTTAATCTTTTCCTATAATTACAATGACTTCTCAAAACTGATCCAATGATTTTGATAAAGATTAGTTTCTTGCACGATCGTATACGAATAAAAAATAATTTTCAAGCAGGTAATAAATTGTTTAAATTTTGATTGCGAGTGAAACTAAAAAATAGCCTTTACAAAATTAGTTTTAAATCGAAATATTTTATATATTTCGATTTAATTAAATATTAAAATTTTTTAAATTTTAATAAACTGAAAAAAATAACATTTTGAAAAAGATTGAGAAGACTAATATTATAGTTCTAATACTGTGAAGAAACATTTTTATTTTCTTAGAAAATGGCACTTAATAATTTATTTATGTATTTCATTGGTACAAAAAAAGACTTTTAAATGAATTCCGAAATTTCTTCTTCCCCAAAAAAGACAAAAGCAGAACTAATATAGTTGAAATCTAAATTACTTTACTAATATACGTTATTTACGAAAAGTTACGAAAGATTAACTTTTTACATAATAATACAAAGAATTACAATGGAAATAAAGTAAATAAAGATACAATAATATTAATTATGGTAAGAACTATACTAAAGGAAAAAATAAATGGAAAGAAACCTTTTTGCTTAAGATTTAATATTAGTACGTAAGAAGAAAATCAAACATAAAAAAAATGAATAGAAGTGTAACAGAAAGTTAATTATGTAATTTCTTGTAAAATACAAGACAGTAATTTAGAAATCATAACTTAAATATAAAAGTTATTCGTTGAATTTTTCTTAATTATTTTTCCCTTTTTTAAATTATACCTATCATGATAAGTAAGTAAATTAAAACGGAAAACGGGTGACAGATTATTAAAGAAAAAGGAAAGTAATGAATAGGGAGAAAATCTTATTAAAACGACCAAAGCTTTTATAATTATTCTAAATATTCAACATAAACTAGAAACAAACTAAGAAAATGGGATGAAAATTGAAATCTAAAGAGAGGAAAAGGAAAACCAAGTAAAGGAAAGAAAGAGAAGTTGAAATCCCTTTCAAATATTATAGATAAGAAAAACATATAAAGCTACAGAACATTCAACACTTCCGTTTATTACAACTTATTAATTAAAAGAATTTTTTTTAAGTTAATCCAGTGAACGAAAAATAGACCTTTTGTTGAGAAAAAATCAAGATGATATCGTTAACAGTAAATTTTAAAAGAAAATAATGATACGATAAAAACGATAAACATTTCTGAGAGAGTTGCAATATTTGTATCAATATTTTTACGACAAATTTTACATTTATTCAGGCTACACTCCGGTAAAAACTAAAACAGTTAATCCTTGAAATGTACAGAAAAACTGAGCGAATAAGAAAATCTTTAGACAAATAAATGATTGAATTATTTTCCAAGTTACTCATATGGTAAAAGTATTTCTGCATATTTTAAAATAATGCAGCGACTCTGTTATCCACGCTACTAAAATAACTACTACGAGTTCCTTTTATTATATATAAAGAGTTCTTATTAGACTGTATTTAAGGGAGATCGTTACTCTGGATAACAATTATTCTCTACCCTGCGATGTTAGAGAGCGTTACGTTAGAAGAGACTTTAAGAAGTATTCATGCTTAATGATTATAGGGTAAGGCTCACCTTACCCACGCTTTTCTGAAACATACACTGACTGGTAGTAGCAAGTCAAAAATTACACACATACACACACACACACTGCGGAATTTCATCTCATAGGAGATGAGGAGATGAGATTCTACAGCCATAAAAAAGGTAATTTATTTAGTGAAATATAGATACTTAGTTAGTGAACACATTGTTTGAATAATTAGAATAATCATTTACTCCATACGTCAAATAAATATGCTTTCTTAAAATAAAACAGTAATTATAATTTTGTATATATTTTTCTTGTTACCACTTCCTTTACAGTCATACCGACCTCCGCGAGATACCCTTTCTAACACTGGAAAAGCGCGTTGACCTACTTTAATTTTTTAAACTAGTACAATAGGTCAGTGAAGATGTTTAGCATATTGTACTTGATCTAACGGGGAAGGATTTTAATTAAAATACGACTCTAAAAAGTAATTGCATAAAATTAAATTCTTAAGACTTAGACCTCTTTATACTAATGTACTCCCAACATTAATGTCAAGTGTACTTTTCAACTTGGCGTTCTTTCATTTTATAATATTATCATTTTTCATATAACATTTTAATAATCCTTCAAATCTTTTTAGTTTAGCTATTAATTTTTTATTTTCATTATCGAAACTAAGATTACATTTATTCACTGTTTCTGGAGAATAAATAATTATTTGCTTTATGCGAGTCGCTGGTAAATAAATAAAAATCAGCCTCAATATTGGTAAAGTTATTAATACCTTTTGGGAATGATGAAATGTTTTGTCCAGCAAGAGTCTTACGAATAAATATCACCCTGTAATGTTCTATTTTTCAATTAAATAATCTCAATTGAAAATATTCATTTCATTGCTCATATTACAGTAGCCAAATTTTCATAAACGTATTGTAAAATAGCTTTTTTGAACCACTTCTATTTTCTGATAAGGGTA
Source organism: Lycorma delicatula (assembly GCF_047948215.1). Taxonomy (NCBI): domain Eukaryota; kingdom Metazoa; phylum Arthropoda; class Insecta; order Hemiptera; family Fulgoridae; genus Lycorma; species Lycorma delicatula. Next base: position 127,067,804 of record NC_134457.1, read on the forward strand.
TGCTCTTTTATAAACCTAAACTGTTGCACAAGATGAATCTAACGTTGGTTTGGTGTAACAATAGCAGATCTTGAATTTTGAAAAAATAATAATAATAAACGATTTACCAACAGCATGAAATCTAAATATATCTCGACCTAGAAAACTATATTTTTATGAATAAAAACGTTTCATTAAAGTACAACTACAGTTTCTCATTTCTTTATCTCTTTTGATCATCTGTGTTTTAAATACATAATTAAATTCCGCCATTACAGTTTTACTAGGGAAAATCATCATACATGTCTTTATCAAGATCTGTAACTTCAGCTGTAATAACTATTTGCAACTTCTCTTTATTTTTCGAACTATTTACGTTTACAGAAATGTTTAAATCGTCAGAACAAGATTTTTTATTTTTTTCTATAAATGGTCTTAAATAAATCGTGATTTTTTATTTTTCATTTAGAAAAAACTTTTAGCATCTTCCAGTGAATAAGTTGTAATGTGTATCTTAACTGCTTTATGTAAATAAGTTTGCTGTTGTACAAGTCTTTCAAACAGAAAAAAACTTCATTTGCTTTATCTACACTTATTAAATAAAGTTTTGAAAAAAATATTTAGGTTGGTGAAAAAATCGACTGATCTACCGATATACCAAGATATCGATCGACGGTAGACGACGACGGTGACCGTTTCGTTGATGGTGGTGGTGGTGGTGTTGGTGGTGTAGGTGACGAAGGCGATAGTATGATTCTAAATAATTAATTTATTATAATGTTTGTTATAAACTATTTAGCCTTTTTATAAACTTAAAAAATATACAAAAAAAAAATTGAAAAAATTCTCAACATGGTTAAAAAAGAAGAAAATGTTTTAAAAATATAATTTTTTTAACAGAGTCATAGAAACATAATCGCTTAGTTCAATCACAGAAAGACTAGGGTAATAGTCTGAAAAGATTAATGAATGTGAATTTGTATTCATCGTAACAAATCCAGACTAATAATTCCCAATAATGAAGTAATTAAATTTCATCGGTAAATTTTATAATCATTAAGGTATGATTGTCCTATAATTTATTCAAAATCTTATAAACAACTAGATTTTTAAAAAAATTCAGGTGTTTTTTTGTTTTTTCAAATGAATCTTAATGAAATGTATTAAAAGAATCTAACAGTTTTTTTTTTCAAAAACGAGTAGTCGGCTCGTGAAAATCAAACGAAATTATTTGAACCTTGTATGAAAGTATGTTCTGATACTAAAAATTATTTTTTTTAAATTCATTCTAAACAAGAAGAAGGTTTTCAGCAAATTATGATTTATAAATATAAGACAAGGAATTAATATCTCAAAAAAGGATTTTAACAAAAACTTGGTTGAAATTTTAACTTTTGTAACCATAATTTTTCTTAAAAATGTATCAAATTGAGAAAAACTAATTTTTATGATAACGTAAATAACATACAAAATGAAAATGTGAACAGTATCATAGAGTACTTAAGACAAGTGATCGGGATAGTTTGGGAATGTTACTGGATTAAAAACAGGGTAAAAAGTAAAAATAACGTAAAATATATTTTACGTTTTAATATAGTATCTGATTATAATGACATTAAAATTTGTCGTTATGTATATCTAGTTGGCATCCAACAAGAATAATACATTTAATATTACATTATTTTACGATAAAAATTAACGCAACATAATTTAATTTAGAGTTTAGTTGAATTACAGAATAATGTATCTTAAAAGAGTGAAAGAAAACGAAAGAATTTGCTGTAGGAAATACTGTCACAGAGATTACTACCTTGTATTTTTATTTTATAATTTTATTTATAATTTTTTTTTTTAAACAAAAATTGCAAATTTAAAATAATTTTTTTACACTAACTTCAACTGTATACAAACAAGAAAATCCATCTAAAATATTACAAAAATACAATTATCTAAAATTTACTTGGGAAAATGAGAACATTTTTAAATATTATACTTAAAAGTATTGTAAAAATAATATCTAAGAAAAATTATAATGTTTTTTAAAAACTCTTTAAAAGCTGAAAATAAATTTAGCTACGATATTCAAGTTTTACAAACCTAAAAATTCTACGCTCAGAAATAAAAATAATCTATTATAAAATTAATTGCATAGAACATAATATTAAATAATAATGATTGTTTTCACATCAACTAAAATAAAAACAAAGAAGTTTTTTTAATACTGATATAATAGAATAAATAAAATTAATAAAAATAACAGTTTAAAGAGAAACAAAACAAATTTATTTAAATAATAAAATTTATAACAAAATATTAATGGAATAATCCAATTTTATATTGAAAGAAGATTATTATTCTAATAATTCGTGTCATTATTAATGTAATCAGATATAGTTTAAAGATTTTATGATATAGTTCAACAAATTTTAATAACTGAACATTTTGTGCAAAGTAGTTCGTATAAAAAACTATTTTAAATCATTTTATTAGTAGATACATAACCAACAGTAACAATTACTTTTTAAAATTTGTATTAATTCGTTTTATAAATTAATAACCGACTATAACGCATGTTTGAAAACCGATACGTAACAAATATTTAAAGATATTTATAATTTATAAATATTGATACAATTTCACAATTGTGATAGACATGTTAAAAAAAACTGGTATTATATATATATATATATATACATATGAGAATTGAATCTGGATGTCAGTTATAAACGAATTATAACTTCAAGATGTCTCGGAATATTCTAGACAGTCAGATAAATAGAAATTTTTATTTTATAATTAAAACTGAAACGTGCACCGTATATCGTATTTGGCTTGGCATTTTTAATACACTACAAATATTTCATGTCATATTTCCCACTCACAACCCTCGATTATATGGTAAATTAATCATTTAAAATATAAATTTAGTATATACTTAAAACCGACTCTCACGGGTTTAATTATTTAAACTTTTTATTTATAATCAAATTTAAGAAAGGTTTTTTGTATGTTAGATTAAGAAGTTAAAAATTGTAATATTGTACCTACCTGAGGATTCGATTAATTGTGTGAATCTAAGGATGTGGATGTATTTAAAATTATCATTTGTATTAAAATATTGTTTATTTATTTAAAGTACCATTAGAAATCGATGCTATTCAAATTTACTCGTATTGTAGAATGCAAGTACGCTAAACATGAATAAACACGATAAGTAGGAAAATGCTTACGTTAATTAGTACCATTATTTCTAGTTCTAAAACAGTTCTTTAAGTTGTGTAAAATGTGTTAAACATGTTCTGTACAATGTTCTCTTAAATGTTCTTTGAGTTCTGTAAATTTTCTTAAAACTGTTCTTTAAGCAACAGATGTAAGAATTTTTTATGAAATACTATCTATTAATTTAAACCTGAAGTAAAAAAAAGATGTGGAGTAAAGTAAAAAAAAAGTAGTAAAGTAAAACAAATGGAAAGTTTTTCGAATGCTAACCATGCAAATACTAAACATTTTTTTACAAGGTACAAAGTAATAATATAATATTTAATTTAATCTGTTAAAACAGAAGCTAAATAATGAATAAAAATTATTTTTTTATTTAAGAGTTTAAAATATAATAAACAAACCGCCGCAAAATGTTTTCAAATTTCATAATATTTTGTGGTATGTATAAAAATGTAAAAATATAAAAAGTCAGACTGTTGAGAGAAACTAATAGCTTGTATTTAAAACAGAACTTTACCAACGAAAAGTTTTTTCTCTTTTCTCTGAAAGTTTTTTTAGGAGGAGTATGAGTAATAACAAAAAAGAAAAAAAAACGGTTGTAGAAGTGAAAAACAGCTGATTTATACAGGAAACTTTAATACTTGCTTACATGAATAAGGATTTGTGAACTAGAATAAATTTCAATTTTTATAAATATTTTATTTAGCTGACGTAGGATGTAAAAGATTAAAAAAAACTATCAACAAAAGACAACATATTACAATCTAATTTTACTTGTCTTCACATCGATCAGTTAAGTAAATAAATATTACCAGAAAAGGGTATTTTTAAATTACTGTGATAGAAGACGAAGAAGAAGAAACCGTATGATTTCAAGTGCGGAATTCCGAAGATGCCGTGAGTTACTTCACAAATACCAAAATATATATATTTTTTATTATTATAACGACTCAGCGACTTTACAATCTTTTCAAAGAACAATAAGTAAACAAGATGTATTTGAATTAATTTTGAGTTGCCACAGACCAGGCGGCTTTTGACTTAATAATGGAATAGATGACCACTCCGTATGGTCAGACCATAAAGTCACCTAATTGAAGCGATAAGGCAAACCAAGATTACTGTTCCTCAGCAATCTCGAAAAATTACTTATCGTGTTATCTAACAAATTGACCGACCGCCAGATAATTCGGATGCCGATCCAAACGATTTTGATACCATAGGCTGACCAGAGAGATTTCCTGCCGAACGGTTCGAAACTTAAGGTCATTATATACAAGGCTACTACTAATGTACCAGGGTATGTTGAGCATTTTCCGCAGTGTTTTTATTTGGAAGCGTTCAAGTATGTCAATACTGGAGTTGCACGCTGTACCCCACAATTCAAGCCGGTAAGTCCAAACAGGCTTCAAAATGGATTTGTAAATCAATAATTTACTTTCTGCTGAAAGCCCAGATCTATCTCCTACCAGCCAGTACATGTGTATAAACTTGAGATCCAACTGTTTCCGCTAAGAAGTGATGTGTTTTGCCCAAGTAAGTCATCGATCAAGATGAAAGCCCAAATATTTACAGTCTTGAGATTTCGGAATCGGAACATTGAAGATAGATACAGGAGGATAGTGTTCCTTACGAAGGGTAAAAGTGACGTGCTTTGATTTTGTTTTGTTTATTTTTATTTTCCAACATGTAAACCACGATTCGAGGAGAGTGATATAATGTTGAATAAAACGAGACGTAGTAGTCGGATTTTCGTGGACAGCAAGAATTGCAGTATCGTCAGAAACTGTGGTATCTGCCGTAATTGGTAGGTCAGCCGTAAACAGAACATACAAGATGGGTCCGAGAACGCTTCCTGAGGTACCCCTGATTGTATAAGGAACAAATCCGTCAAAACCTCTCCATGTTTAACTTGAATGCACCTGTAGTCTAGGTAAGATTTTAGTACAGCATAGAAAACATGCAGTAAAACCTTTTTCAGTTTATAGAGCAACCCCACATGCCGAACCTTGTCAAAAGCCTGACTGACATCGAGAAAAACCGCTTATCAGTATTGCTTCCCATCTAGGGGATGATTTATAATGTTTACAATCCTGTTTTCCTGTTCCACAGCAGCGTTCTGCTTCCTAAACCGAAATTGGTGAACCGGAATGTGATCGTCAACGAACAACTTCAGTCTTTTCAAAAAGAGCTTTTCAAAGACCTTGGAGAGTACAGGAAGCAGGCTGATAGGCCTACAAGCTGTTACATTTGTGGGATCTTTACCCGGTTTTGCTATAACAATTAACTAAAATAATAAATTAATAATAATAATAATTTATTTTTTGACGTGTGCTCTGTTTAACTCATATGACAGGAAAAGAGTTTAATAACTCTCTTCATGACTATTCAAAAATTATTTTTATATATATATATATTTTTTTTTAAAATCATTAATAAAACCATACCGTTTAATTAATAAAATTCCGCTGACCTTTGTTAATGGAATGGTAGGATTTTCATCTTTCTTCCAGAACATTCTGGGTTTGAATATCGGTTAGTTTTGGATTTTTTTTCATACGCTAAAAATATTTCACATACACTCCCATGAATAAACAGTGACCAAGTGATGAATTAATTATTTTAAAAAAAAGAGAAAAAATTCGTCTTTCTTTTAATTTATAAATTTTTTTCAATAACTACGTCAGCCTATTTCTGTACAGAATTTGAAAATATAAATTCATTCTATAAGCTGTTCTATTCATATTAATTTTTGTAACTATTGATTTATTAAATATAATTCTGATTTATTTCTTATAAATTATAAATATAATTGTATATATGTATTCGTACGTGTGTGTTCAGGTGTAAGTGGGCTAGCGCGTGCGTATGTTAAATTTTGTTAAATTTTTTTACACACACTTAAGGCTTAAAAGGCTTATAAGTGTACAAGAGAGAGAACCTTGTAACACTTATTTTTGGAATCCACATCGTAGTACTTGTATTCGCAATTGGTATATTTCGAAAAATTTTTTTATTTCATCATGGAAAATCTTCCACCTACCGCAAGCTCTTCTAAACTATTATATATAAATTATCAGTTAAACTAGGAAACAAATTGTTTGATTGCTATTTAATGAAAGTCGCCTTAGAGTGTTGCAGGGGTGTAAAATACAAGCATACCAGTTCCTCCTCTTCCGGTGTTATTTGAGTTAAAAATACGTATAGTCAATGATTTTTTACAATTAGATTTAAAATACGTCTCAATTTATTAATTATTTCAGCGTACTTTGTTTTCAAATGTTAAAAATTAAGTAGCTTGTGTGATACATAACAGCTTTGGAAAATGAAATTGAATCTTGTATTTTTAAATACGAAAGAAAAAATAAATGATAATAGGTCAAGATTTAATAACACTATAACTACACATTATAACTTACTATTGTAATATTTGGAGTATGAGAAGTAATTTTGTTATAAACTATTTTATTACAGATAATTAACCCGTTACCTTAAATTGAAACATTTTCTGAATGAAATGACTTAAATGCATTAAAATTACTCTTGAATGCAACTAAATTACTGTTTAATGGAGGTTCAAATGTTCTTCAATGAAATACTCCGGAATTACAGCATCATTCATTTAAATCCATTCCAAATGGTAGTAAATGTAAAGCTAAATTAATCTATAACATGGCCAACAGTTTTTATAAAAAGTTAAGGAACCTCTTATAATCTAAATGATATTATTATTAAAGGAAATATTTTCCATTTGGACAAGTAAGCAAATAATGTTTTATAGAAAAAAACGTCCCTTACTATTTATTAATTTTATAGTTAATATTTATATTTAATTTAAATCTAAGTGTTGAGTAATCAGTGATATTAACATTGTCATTGTTGACAATGTAGATGACAAGTGTAGATGTCTATAACAACTACACGAAGAAATTAATTACGTACAAAAAGAATAATTAAAGAAAAGTTAAAATGTAATAAGATTACTCAATGAAAGACTTAAATGGTTTTTATAAACTAATATCTTTTGATTACTAATTCCTTTTATAATATTACTTTCGCAAGAGAAAGCAATGAACTTTTATAAATATTTAAGATTGATCTTATAAAAATGAGTAATTTTTTTTGTTTAATTTTGGCTCTATCAGCCTGAAAATACACTATTTTTTTACGGTCTACTGGTAGTGTGTAAACTGTGAGTTATGTTTTAAACCAAAAATTAAAAGAAAGAGATTTTTTATAAAAAAATTACATATTAACAAGGAATTTTTTTAAATACGAACTTTTTTTACAGCGGGAATGTATTTTTAAGCATATTTTTTGCTGAATTTCATATCTGCAATTAAGAGGTTCGATTATAGATAAATATTTTATTTAGACAAGAATACAGTTATAGTTTATACACAAATGTCATGTCAGAAATGAGTGCTCGTACTATTACATAAATAATACGAGTTGCTTGACATTTGTTTGGAATTATCAAGGAAAATCGTTAGAAAATTTAGATAAGAGCAATACCATTCGCTACAGTATTATTTGATTAAAGAATAGTAAGAATTGTCATAGTCACACTAACAAATAAAATCAATAATCATAGTCGATATTGATAATTTTCTGTTTGATTTTTTTTTAACCAATTAAAAAGTCAATATATAAAAAGTAAATTCAGATCAAAATAAAATTATTATTTTAAAGGCGCTAACTAGAAAATATTTAAGATATATTTAAAAACACTTTAAACAGAATTTAGAACGTTAAATGAAGCTATATTTCCGATCAAACAGACAAAAAAACTAGCAAGTGTCGTTCGTATTGAAAGATTTCAATGAAAATAATTAAATATGATCAATCAGATTATTAAATTTGAATATCAAATTAGAAATTACCTAATTTAAACACTAATGGGTGCCATCTGATTGAATACTATTGACGCTTTATTACTGGCTAACATCATAGAAGCAGTAAATGACATTTAAAAAATAATTAGTAAAACAAAAAAGAAATAACCGAATATAAGCAGTTTTGAATTGAATGTTAAATTGAAACTTAAAATTTTAATATTTTATGAACAGGCCAATATTTCAGTGAATCTAATCTTAATATTCTTATTTAATTAAAATGAGATGATTTCAGTAATGAAAGCAAATTATGTATTTATTTATTTATAATCAGAATGGCGGTTACAGACTGATGGCCCAGCACAGTAAAGAGGGTAACTGTGCTGGGTCATCAGTCTGTAATTGGCCTCTTCTTTTCTTGAAATTTAAAAAAAAAGTTTTAACGTAAGAAAGTGTAAGTCTGTCTGGAATTCGAATCTAGAGCCTTCCGAATTAGCGGGTTTTAGCGACAGTTAAATTTTTTGACAACCTTTCATCTACCCATGATGATCGCCGATAAAAGATTGTTACCTTACTACAGATCAAAAATTATGTATGTCTAAATATTATAAAAATTACTAAATATTACGAAAATATTTATTAAAATGTAAAAAAATTAAATACAAAGTAAGTTGAAATGGAGAAAAATATTCGTAGTTTGAAAAAAGAAGAATTTTGTGAGGTAAAAATATTAAATATTTTCAATTGTTTTTAAATTTACTTTCCCTCCCCTTTCCATTTTAGTACGTTAAAAAAAAAACTTTTTCAACATTTGAAAGTTTTTTTCTATTATTTACAAACTTATTATTTATCTTAAAACTTATTTTCAGAGACTAAATTAAAATTTTACTTTTTATTAAATGATATTATATTACTGTAAGTGAAACTCAATTTTAATAAAAATCTAAATACCTACATAAAGTTACTCAAATACCTACATAAAGTTTAATTAAATTATTTATAATATAAATTTCAAAGAAAAGAGAGTAAAAGAAAATCTGCACTAAATTTATACTTAATAAAGTTAATATAGATAACTAGCTAGCGTGAAAAAGAACAGAATAAAAAAACATTTATAATGTAAGTTTGGAAATTAAGTTCCCCTTTGGGAACTAGATAAAATTTACCGTAAGATAACAAAAATGTCTTACTTTTAGCCTATCTTAGGCTGTAAACACTGCTACATGGATTTTAACGTCATAGATATTAAATCATCATAAATTCTTTACTTTGAAAGAATTCTTCTAAAATGAACCTGTTCACTTTCTTCCGAAATACTGATATTAATATTTTTTCTTAAACAATATATTTCTATAAAATTAAGGAGGGTACCTATTTTACTTTAATAAAAAATACAAGTATCTTTACATAACTTTTATTTAGCATGGCAATAACTTTACATGAAAATACGTTTAAATGTATATATATATATATATATATACATTTATGTTAAATACATAGCCAGCGCAAAAAAGATAATAATAAACCTAGATTTTTTTACAAAGGAAAATAAATTTCATCGCAGTCATTCGTTTACAATGTACGATTACATTGCAACATGCATAAAGTATAGAAAACAAATTGGAATAATTAAACAATGTATTTGGAGAAAAGTTTCTTCAGCAGTCCCCTAAAATACTTCTTTCTATGAGAAAAAATATGAAAAAAAGGTGTCACTAACTCTTATAGAAATACGGTAAGTTAATTTTTCACGATACATGTACTTTATAACCCGGTTAGAGAGAAATAAGTAGAATGCAATGACAATTTCTAGAGCCCATACAAAGAAGGTTTATACTGTAATGATAACCTTCTCCAAGAGTAATTAAGTGGTCAGTCCTTCAAAGATATTTCAGAATACATTATGACTGCTGATATTAATATAAGCTTAAAATACCTGTCTATGTTATTGAAAAAATGGTAAACCGTACAAGGTAGAAGGTATTTTAATATATATAACAAGTGTTTAATTTTTATAGCAATTAAAAGTGGTTTTTGCGGAATTGTACAAATACAATTTAAAGGTGTTTTTAGTAATTAAATAAATCATTTTTTTTTATTTTTTGAAAATATACGTAAACCGGCAATACTTTTTATGCGTTAATATCTTCATTGTTTTTTGTGTTAATTAAATAACCGAATGTTGTACAGGTAACTACATGACTAGTAGGACGGGCAAGATGATTCGTAGTAGGATAGCCTACTTGACACCTGAAAGCTAAGCCAGACATAGAACGGCTTTCGAGCTAATACAGTAGGTATAGAGTAATGTGAAGAGCCCTTCGTAAAATTAATTGTTTTGCGTTGCCAAATTCTACCAACTGCACGCTTGTGTTCCGAAAGCTGAACACTAAAGTACACCTTCCCTAAGAGATGGTGAGTTCTGCAAATACACACGCTAGGGCTCTTACAAACCCATACACACACACACACACACACACAGAGAGAGAGAGAGAGCATGAGTGAGAGGAGGGAGATCTAATTATGTAAAGACTTAAAATAAAATTCATAAAATTAAGCTTAAAAAAAAAAATATAAAAATGTTTCAAAACTAAACGAATTATTAAACAATAATATATAATAATATATTATTTATATAATATAAAATAATGCATATATATGCATTATTTTATATTAAACAAAAATAATTAAACAACGTTTGGCTACATACCCGAAGCTTTTTCAAGTATAACTGAACCACAACTTATTAAATCATGTTAAATAATAACAGATCGTTCTTATTATTCAACCAACCTGAATTTTGATAAATAAATAAACCTATAAAGTAATTCTTTAACACAATAACCTCTAATTAAATGAAAAATACTAAATTATACTAGAATAAATATTACTTAATCCATTAATGTCAGTTCTGTTAGTTGAATTTTCACATGGGAAAATATGAATTATTTCCAGAACTAACCTCCTTGTATTGTTTATATCATAATCAAAAAGTTTCACTTGTTCAAAGTTAATACTGTGTTTATTCTATTTTTCATATTTGGACAAAGCAGTAACCTAATTTTTTCGGTACTTATGGAATTCCAAACGCGTTTTGAAATATTGGAAAAATTTGTCCAATATACTTTCTTTTTTGTTTAGCCTCCAGTGGATGATATGTATGTAAATGATGTGTATGAGTCTTGTACAGTCTCAGGTCGACAATTCCTGATATGTGTGGTTAATTGAAACTCAGCTACCAAAGAACACCGGTATCCACGATCTAGTATTCAAATCCGCGTAAAAGTAATTGCCTTTACTAGGACGAAATCAGCTGATTGGCGATGACGAGTTCACCACTAGACCAACCCGGTGGGTTGTCCAATATATTACGCTAAATACTATATACTAAATTGGCTTGTTTAAGTTCGTCAGTTGGTGAAGTTTTTAAATACAACTTTGAATTCTTGTTTTAAAATATTTTTAAGTTTTTCAGACAAATTTTGAATATGTGGAATTGTTATATACGGTTTATATTCGTTTCCAGTAATTATAATGTTGCTGTTATTTTTAAAATTGCATAATTCATAAAAGTTATCAAGGTAAGTGCTGTTAATTCATTTTGTAGGATAATTATTTTTTATTAAATAATTGTTTATTTCATCAATTATTTTTTTCTGTCGTTTGGGTTCATTTCATTTGCTTACCGTATGTAAGCAAACGGTATCAAAAAAATACAAACTTGTATCCTTTGATGTGGTATCACTGTACACTCTTATACCCATTGAATTAGCTATTCGGGCCATCAAAAATAAATGGGAAGAGATTCAAAAGTTTAACCACATAAATAAAGAGGATTTTATTAGTGGTATAACATTGGGTATAAATAACACATTTTTCATATTCGAGGATAAATTTTACAAACAATGTCATGAATTAGTTATTGGATCACCTACTTTTGCCTGTTTAGCAAATTTGGTTACGGAATTTTGTGAAACACAAATATTGGCCACATTAAATTGTAAAGTGGTTTCTATAAAACATTTGTTGATGACATTTTACTATACTTGCCTGAAAACCAAATCGATCAAATATTAAATGAATTCAATAAATTTCATTAACACATTAAATTTATAACTGAAGTGGAAGTAATAATAGTTTAGAATTTCTCAATATGATCATATCCCATCGGAATGGAAAAATATACACTAATTGGTTTGTTAAAACTATTTCTTCAGTTAGATATATAAACTATTGTCAGCTCAGCCCACATCACATAAAAAGCTGTAGTAAAAAATTTAGCCAAGAGCGAGTTAACATTTACGAACCCAAACGATAGAAGGAGCCGGCCTCCGAGGCGCGAGTGGTAGCGTCTCGGCCTTTCATCTGGAGGTCCCGGGTTCGAATCTCGGTCAAGTATGGGATTTTCACACGCTAAAAACCATCCTTCTCATCCTCTGAAGCAATACCTAACAGTGTACTCGGAAGTAAAAAAGAAAAAAAAGCAATAGAAGGAAAATAACTAATGAAACAAAAAAAAATCTTTTATTAAAAAATAATTATCCTACAAAATTAATTAACAGCATTTACCTTGATAACTTATGAATTATGCAATTTTAAAAAAGAACAGCAACATTAGAATTACTGGAAACGTTGAAAACTAATATCAACCGTATATAACCATTGCATATATTCTCAAAATTTGTCTGAAAAATATTTTAAAACACAAATTCAAAGTTGTATTTTAAATTTAAAAACTTCACTAACTGACAAACTAAACATTCCAATTTAGTAAATATTATTCAGCGTAATGATTGCCCGAAGAAAGATGGAGGATGGGAGAAAAAGCAGCCTGGACGAGGAGATTAATATCTGTCCTGGTAATATGGAATAAGAGAAAATATCGTGACATGAGTTATCATGTTACAGTTGATGACGGGTCATGGCAATTTTGAGTCATGCTTGTATGGTACTGGCAGGCGGGAGTCACCCAAATAAACGTACTGTGATTTCCGAGATACAGTAGAGCATACGCTGTTTCACTGTCCAAAGTGGGAACAGCACCGCGGACGTGCTGGCATCAGTGGCCTAGAACCGGAAGATCTGACGGCGTATATGCTAAACTCGGAGGACAACTGGAGAGCAGTTGAGAAATTCGCTAGGGTGACACTTCAGGTTAAGGAAGCTGAGGAAAGGAGAAGGGGTTTCTAGTCAAATAGATTACCTAAACAAAGCCCTGTGTAACAAGTGACCGGAGAGCGGTGGGGTGAAAGACAGCCTCCTGCGGAGTCGTCGTTTGTCCGCGCTTGCGTGGATGGCGTCGGCGATGAAGCACGGGGACTCTGGATACCCTAAGCTCAAAGGCACTTCCCGGGGCTGAGTAATGCTTGATAGCAGGTCCGGCTCCGGAAGGGCGGTGGTGAGATAAGAGGTTTAGCCGGTAGAGCACAGGTACACATACGCACTAAACCAAGATCTTGCGGAACCTGTACGAGTCAAACACTCTGTCCGTAAATGAGGTTCCTTCGACTCACCAAATAAAAACGAGAAAAAAGAAAAGAAAGTATATTGGACAAACTTCCCAATAAACGTTTGGATGCCTACAATTACCGAAAACTTGAGGTTACTGCCTTGTCTAAACATGAAAAAGAGAATAAACACAGTTTTAACTTTGAACAAGTGAAAATTTTATATTATGGTATAAACAATACAAGGAGGTTGTTAATGGAAGCATATTTTCCAATGTGAAAATTCCATTAAAACAGAACTGATATTAACAGATTAAGTAATATTATTCTAGTATAATTTAATATGTTTCATTTAATTGGAGGTTATTATGTCAGAGAATAACTTTATCGGTTTATTTTATTTTATTATTTATCAAAATTCTGATTGGGTGAATAATAAGAACGGTCTACTATTATTTAACATATGATTTAATAAGTTGTGGTTCAGTTATACTTGAAAAAGCTTCGGATATGTAGGGGAAAGGTTGTTTATTTATTTTTGTGTATTACTTTTGTAATATAATAATATTTAATGGTTGTATTACCTAGAGAATTTAAAAAAAAACACATTTATTATATATAAATATCCGAGAAGTTTCTTTTGTGATATATGTATATATCACAATGTATATATACATATACTACAATACAATACAATTATCCTACACTAATATAAATTAAAGATCCTAGGAGTGACAATTTTGTATATGGTGTAATATTTTATTCAAATTTTATAAATTTATTTAAAATATATATATATAGTCTATAACACTCCCGGTAACGAAGGATTCTAACGCGGGATCATACATCTAAATAGGTTCAGCCGTTGAGCGGCTAGGGTGGAACAAACATTCATTCACGTAAGTACATTACACTCCTTTTTCGGCAGTCGTGTAAAAAAAAAAAGGTAAAGATTTTTATATTTCAAAAGGTAGAAATATTTTTATCTTAATTTATAAAATTTAATTTTATCTGCTTTCTTCTGAAAACCAGAAATTCATTTATACGTCTGTTAAAATAAATGAGTCGTCAAAAATATTGTACATATATGTTGTCTAATGATACATAAGACTGGTGTTTATTAGGAAATAATCAATCACGGTAGAGTAAAGAAAGTATTAGGGATATAGTAATACAATCAAACATTAAAATAACTATTTTTTTCTAAAAGAGATGAAAATATTCTTAAAATTTAAGTTCTCTCTTTTTATCTCCCTCTCAAAAACATACAAGATAAAAAAAGACACGTAAGTTTTTTTATATTATCAACACTTCTTTTATTATTTATGATTCACATGTGATAATAGATACAACATGATTTATTCATTAAATTCATGTTTATTGACCGAAATATAGCAACAATAATACAAACTATTTTGAACCATAAACCAAGCAAGTAACTTCTACTATACAGGGAAGAGATAACCCTGTTTACAGGGCTGTAAGAGGAAGTTTGTGGCCTACATAAAATGTATATATTATCTTGAAATTAATCTCAAAATACTTGAGATAAACGATATTAATTATAAATTTACTTCTAGACGTGTACACTGTACAACTTAGTAATAAAGTTAAATCGGTCATTACATTTACTGTAAATATATACATATTTTTTTCTCAAAATGTAGTCATGTTATACATTTAAAGGATGAGTTAAATTACTATGAAGAAAGTTAGAAAATGGATGTAATAATTCTATCATAGTCGAATGTTGCTCCCATGACTGGAGAACTCTGGTTTAGAGAGTAGAGGGGTAGCAGCGATTGGCTTTCCAAAGGCGGCAGTGCCTATTGTAAGTTGTGGAACCTCTGTGGACTTTGTCTGTGCGGACTTGAGAGAAGTGGTTGTATTCTCGTTCTACCACTCTCTCAACAGACGGTCCAGGAGTTTCAGAACTTTCTAGACTTATTACAGGAAGAGAGTACACGTCACATGAAGAGGACCGTCATTCCGGCAGGCGACTGCAATTCAAAGTTGACCGAATTTGCTGGTACAAGGACAGAAGTCAGAGGTCTACACTTGGCTGAAGTGATATACTCATTGGGGCTTACTTGCGTTAGTAATCGGTATTCAACATTCGAGAGGGGCGGGATCAGTACTTGGATCGATCTCAGCTTCGTCACAGTCTCCTCGGTTAACGTTTTTGTGGGATGGGAGGTTCTTGACTGTGAGAGCCTCTCAGATCACAGGTTCATTTTGTTCAGATGACGACTAAAGTGAGAATTCCCCCGCCGGCCCACACCATCGAATCTAAATCTGGGATTCAACGCTTCTCTTGAAGAACTGGGAGCGCCATCAGTGGTATTCAGACTCCCGTACAACTGATAGACATTGTCTTGGAAGAATACGATCAGGCAGGTTTCTTCAAGAAAACTGATGGAACGATTCATCTTGCATATTGGTGGGGACTGGAGATGCAAGTACTGCGAGATAACGCCTAGGCTGCGAGGAGAGCCAGTAAGCGGGTTAACAGGAGCATCAATGAGGATATAATTTGTCAAGCTCGTGAAATTTATCTTCTGGCTAAAACAATTTTCCGAACTGTGATCTCAAGAGCCAAACGTTAAGTACTAGCAGCAGTTATATGAAGATATAAACCGAGATATCCTTGAAGGATAGGATATCGAATTGCGACTGGAAGGTGAGGTCGGAGACTTCCGGCCCTGAATCCTAGCCAGGTTGATGAAGCGGTGAATCGGCTGATCACACCCGTGAAGGAGACAGCAAGGTGAGAACTGGGGCTGAGAAGATACGCCCTTTTACCCACGAAGAATTGTTTGCAGCGACCGGGAGGCTTAAAAATAAATAAATCTCAGGACCGGACAGTATTCCTTTTGCAGTAGCCAATTTTGTCTACTGCAAAAGGAATTGTACAACAAACACAGGAAATTGTACAAAGGAAAGGTTTTTGTACAACAAACACCGATTGAGATCTTAGGTATCTATAACCGGCTGTTGAAGAATGAATACATATCAAGCAAACCAAGCGACTAGAAACAAGCCCGCCTGGTCTTGCTGAGCTAAGAAGACCATTTTGACGCGACGGCCTTAGACCAGTTTGTTTGGACAATAGCTTTACCAAGATCTTTGAGCGGGTGCTCGTGTCCAGGTTGCTGACAGATGTTGAAGAAGCGGGAAGATTTAACGACCGGTCATTCGGATTCAGACCCGGGCAATCCACAGTGGATGTTGAGAGAGCCTTGATTGAAAGAGAGGATATCGCAGCCCAGGGGACATGGAGGACCAGACCGATTCCGTTGGTGATCCTCTTAGATATCTCTAATGCTTTCAATTCTCTGAAATGGGAATTCATACTTAAATCAGTAGATGATTGAGATATTAGTCCATATTTGAGACGCATGATACAGGCGTACTTAAGTGACAGGTGGTTAATACACCAATAAGGTGCAGATACCGACGTTTTCAGGGTAATCTGTGGAGTTCCTCAGACAACTTTATTTGGTTCCCTAATATGGAAAATCGCGTTGGTGGACTACTGAGAATGGCCTTCCTACATGGTGACAATATTTTGGCTTTTGCTGACGACCTGGCATTGATTGTGTTGGCGAAATCGACGGCAGGGGTGATTAGTAGAGGCGAAGAAGTCATCATTCGGATTGAGATCTGGTTGGACGAGGCGGATTACAACTTTTATCACGGAAAACTCAGGCTATTCTAATGATCGGAAGAAGAAGGATACAGCCAGTGAGCATCAAGGTAGGAGACAGAGATACAGAACAGGACCGGGCCTTATATTTAGGGGTCTGGTTGGATAGGAGACGGGCCTTTACCCCTCACTTTAAAAAGATTTCCTATAAAACTAAAACACTAATGAACAAACTGACTCGACTCCTTCGTAATGTCGGAGGGCCTCGCTCTAAGAAGAGGAAGTTATATGGTCACGTGACAAACTCCTGTTTGTTGTACGCTGTATCGGCGTGGGGAAAAGCATTGCATCAGCCAGAAATAGACGATTGCTGGAACATGAACAGCACAAGATGGCGTTGAGGATAGCGACATTCTATAGATCAGTCTCGATTGATGCATTACAAGTCATCGCTTGGATGACTATCGTATAATTGCTGGCGGAAATGAGAACAACGATTTATATTGGCTGCGATAGGAATATCGCATACAGTAGAATGCTGGTCGAATGGCTACATAGATGGGACAACTCTAACAAGAAAAGGTGGACTTACGAGTTAATAAGGGACATCAAGCCGTGGTTCGGGATGAAGACTGGGAGCAGAGCTTTTGTCGCTCACAGTTCCTTATGGGCCATGGCTGTTCAAAACATATCTGCATCGGAGGAGACGTGTAGAAGACGACAGGTGTCCCTATTGCCTAGTGGTGGATTTGCCAGCACATGTTATGTTCCACTGTCCAAATGGGAAGCCCAAAGACAACACTTATATAAAATTACTAAACCCTTTGACACCAGCATTATTATCAAAATAATTCTTTAGTCGGAAAAGGCATTCAGTACTATTAAGAATTTTGTCTACGAAATATTACGATGGAGTGACCGAAAAGCGTGGGTCACATGATCTAGATTTTTGGTACAGCACTGGTTGCCAAGAGCAAACATGCCGGCATACCAAGAAGATGCCTTGAAGAGCTCATGAAGATCTGGGTATCGTGGAACGCGTTGTGGGGCCGATTGACCCGGGAGAGTGTGTTCAGCTTGACAGCGGAACCGTCGTCTATCAGCACAAGCGCAGGTGGACAGCAGTAAAGAAGCTCCCTGGACACCAGATCCCCGTGCGCGACACTCCTCCGTGAAACCGACACGTTTTGGTGGCATTGAAGCGGACGGGACTGGAGGAGCAGACTGTCCGATGCATCCCCGCTAAGAGTTCATACTTGTCTGGGAACCGCGCATGTCTTTTTGGTAAATCCGGTTCCTAGACTGGAGATAAGGCGCAGCAAACAACTCATCTCGTATGTGAAAAGAAGGAAGAGATAAAAGACAAATGTATTTACTGAAACAATACAAAGTACTTCTCAGCTTTATAAAAGAATACATGATACTAAAATAACATAGAATAAAGAAAAAAAAAACATCGAAAGATAATTAATACACTGAAAGAATTATTTTTTAAATTATTAAGCAATGCATTATCCTTTATTTCTTAACTAAAACCGGAAATTCGCCCTTCTGAAGCACTTACTGCGATAGAATGTTTTTCTTTTGCAATAGGACTTAAAATATGGTATTTAAAATAGGGATGACTCAAACCAATATAACTGAAGATGTATAAAAGAGAAACCGAAGGAAATAGTAACTATTACCGTATATGTTAATATTAATTCTTCTATTTATTTCACGTATCAAATTTAAAAAGTCTTTTAAGTAGCTCAACTATTTAAAAGAATATAAATTAAAAAATAATATAATAATAGCCTTATGACATTTTGTTTGAAAATCATTTTCTAATATCACAGCTGTCAATAACTGGTATTGAATATCAAAACCTGACATTTTACGTCAGAACACGTTCTGATCAGCGAGTGTAAAATAATAGGCTACAGATGATTGGATAAAAAAATTTTTTGGCAACGAATTTTTAATAAAACATCATGAGTTATACAATAAACAAATAAACTTAATACAATTATAGCCTACGTGTATAATTATTACATTCTGGAAAGCGTAAATCCTGAAGCCTTTCTTAAATTAAAACTACCCATTAATTTCCAGTACCTAAACACTTATATTTTTATTAGAGGATTTTTCTTCATAAAGCAAAGCAAACTAGATGACAAAATAATGAATAAAGATTTAATAAACATTTCACATGGGTGAAAAAAAAATTATGTGTATCTCGCAAAAATTAAATAAAATATTTCTTCTTTTTTCATTTTCCTTTTATCCCGTAGTGTGTGGGTGTCAGAGTTTCCTTCATTAATTCTTTTCCGCCGTTCTTCTGTTATCATGGCTCTCTCTTATTTCCAGTCCCATCTTCACTTGTTTTTTGTTACGTTATCTTCCCATCCTAATTTTATTCCTTATCTCTTTTTTTCCAAAATTCGAGTCTTGTTTATGATATATATTTCATTTCTTCGTTCCAAATGTTCGGAAAATTTCGGTCTACATTCCTTCAACTTTCTGTCAATATGAATCACCTTGAACTTCCATGTAATTCAATTTTTATCTTGTCTGTTCTAGTTATCAACTCATTTATATTAACACTCTACTTCCAATACCTTCATGTTTATCTGTACTTGTAACTTGTCATGAATCCAAACCATACGTCATTGTCAGCATTACCACAATTCATACATGTATTCTTTCATCTTACTTCACTTACTTGTCAAATAGCACGCCGCTTATCTTCTCCAATTCATTCACCTCATTGTACTCTGTTTTATTTATGGCTGTAGCCCTTTATCTTTCTTTGTCGTTAGGATACAAAAATTTATTTGCTGTCGTTAATCGCTGCAATGTTATAAATATATTTTCATCTCCTTTTATCCACTCTGCTTTTCTTCTGAAAATTTTTATACTCCTCTCTTCCAAAATTAAATAAAAAAGGTGACCCTTCCTTAATGCTTGATTTTTTTGGAGACCACATAACCAACTTAGAAAATACTTTTAGAATACTTTTAGAAATATACTTTTAGAAAATTCTAAAAGAGCTCATTATGTCTCTTAAAGTCTATTATTCAGAGGAAGAGCAATTTCATTATTAAACTTCAGTCACTGGACAATTTGTTATTCCTAATGAAATTACAAATATTATTATTATTATAATACTATTAATTTAATGAAAATATAGTAACTAAAATAAATAGGAAAGCCCGTTTTTTTTATAAAAAAGAAATGACTGTATTTCGTCTTCAGGGATTTTATTGAATAAAGAAAATATAATATTGGATCGGAAGGATGTATAAGGATGTATATTATACATCTGTAAAAATATTTGTAAAATTCCCTTAAAACATTGTTGACTGACTTTATTTTATCGGATTAGTATGGTATTTTCCAGCAGATTATATCCAAATTGCTGTGCAATACGTGTACTAACGACGATTTGATCTCTATGCTACATTTCATCTGATAAACCATAATTTGTAGATAAATCAATTTTTACCCATTTCTTAAACCATTTTATCAACATTTCTTCTAATTTTTTTCTTCTCTGAAGATGAATGACGAAGAGTTATTGGGTAAAAAAAAAAAAATAGTTTAGCAACTATTTTTTAAGACCACCGACAAATATTTAAGGTTGTGTTCCTGCCACACGTAAAATTAAATAAATATGTGTACATAATAACTGCAACTTAAAAAATCAAGTATATAAATTTAAAAAATAATTCCGATTCTATGTTGAAATTTTGTTAAAGATGCCATAACCTTTTGAATGGCCTTAATTTGTTTCTTACTCTTACGAGCTAAAGTAAGATGTAAAGATACAAATCATTATTAAAGATTAAAAAACAACAGACCTATAATTGAGTTATTAAGAAATTGAGGAATAAAGTGGTTTCCTGTTGATTTCTTTACTGAACTGAGTATTTTGTTCTACATCAACAGACAAAGACAAACGAAATGTGATATTTAACCCTAGAAGACTGAATATCACCTGTTGATAAAATAAATTAACTTTATACGTAATGAATGAAACGTGTCAATTTTTGACTACGGAGTGACTAACCTGTGTAGCTATATGTTACAGCTTTATGTGATACATAATTTAGTGTACCGGACAAGGAAGATGAGAGATATTGTCGACGAACAGAATTCGGTTTATCATGCATCGATATCTCTCCATCTCTTGCATATTTAGATGTTAAGGCTGTATTCTGTACACTAAAAAAAGAAAAAATACCGTTGTTTGGTTCTTGATCGTCCATAAATTTACTCCGATTATTTGTTTTATTATACGATTATTTCTTAATTTCTGTAAGTCTATACGCATTTCCTTGGCTTTAAGTTATTTTTTTTTTTCATCATCAAAGTTACCTAATAATTTGTTATTTGAGTATTTTTCTCAGCAGGTCCTCACACTTAAACATATCAAAATTTTCACAACGCAAAAAAAATCTCACTCAATAATATAATGACGTATGAATTACAAATCATTTAGTCCTGCAGTGCTGTTCAGTAGGTCTATATCGTACGAACAATTATGTTAAGGTAAGTATAACTTATTTAGTATTAATTATTTATTTATATCTACATATCAATAAAGTATTAAATAATATTTAACAAGATTGTGAAATAATGAAGGTAATAATGAAGGCATTAAATAAAGATAAAATAATGTTTACGTTAAAAGTCATTATTAAAACTCTATAAATACGATTGAATTAATTCTGATGACAAATATTTCCTCTAAATTAACGAAAATTTACGTAATATGATTGTTTATAGTAATATTGATACATTAACAAAAGTTATAATACAATACTTCTACCGATGTAGATGTTACTTACAATGGTTAGTAACTATTTGGCTAGAGGCCAAACCACTTACCAATTGCTACTTTTCCACAAAGCTGCGGGGCAATTGGTTTAATTTAATGTTATAATGGTACATTTAGTTTCTCGCTGTTTCTCTGCATGAAGTTCCAATATGAATTTCAATAATTCTTTGTAGATATTTCTGAGAATACTAACAATGCTGTTTTTATTAAAAATTAAGTATAATATGTAACTAACTAGGGGATACTTCTTTACCGGTGAAATAAAATAAAGAACTAAATTTATTTTCAAAATCTTATTTTATTATACATAAAATACTGGGTTTAATTGCTAATAAAGTTCTAGTGTGTTTTATCTATTACTGTACTCTTTAGTTTCGGTTTTATAATTTGTGTATTAAATTAAGTTTTATGACTGTTAAACGTGGTTGCCATAATGAAATTGTTATTTTATGATTTTGCTATACCATAATACACTCCTGAAAATGGCTTATCCATATTACTTAGCTATATTACTAAATTACTGAATATGGCTAAGCCATGTTCAGGATTAAAGAAATGATAAGTCCAGCTGAGTGTAAAAAATAATAAGTTCAGTCTTTAAAAATGAAAATATCATTTTAATAAACGTGGTCTGGTTCTATAATAAGATTCTCAAAGAAGGTAACTATGACTAATGTCTTCTTTGGTGGTTTAAATACATCACGTCCTTATGAAAGGCAAGTGCTACCAACAGAGGTTAGATTAATGGATAAGTAATTTTATGCAGAGTTTAACAATAGCTATTTCGTTTTAAGAAGTAAATAAAATTATAATAAATATAAATTCAACGAGAAAATATATTGGTATAAGATTCATCCTGTTTCCTGGTTTTCGGTAAAATGACTAATTTCACTTGTGTGGTAGTTGAAATATTTGAAAAAAGTAAATGATGGCACTTGGAAATAACGTGGTGTCAAATTAAGGGAAAAAGTAAAATAGCTACATTTAATGAGATCGTTCCCGTGTACAGAAATTACAAGTGTTCTATGGCTATATGACACTGGAGTTAAGCCACAAATTCATGTACGCAGAAGATGTCGGTAGCAGAAACCTAAGCGAACAATTACAAGTGAGTTGGGTCTTGTAAAAATTTACCTGTCTACTTATTTCTCAAGATCTTAAAAGATCACTAATAGTTGCTCTTTAAACACTTTTCTTAGATGTTTTTATTTGTTGTGAAGGATTAGAATTTAAAATCTTCCAAAGTTACAGCTAATGTGACAAAAATTGATAGGAGAAACCGTCTGAGTTTTTTTTAGACCAATAATGTGGGATCAGTGCAAAATCTTACTACAAAATCTCATGCACGGATAATTGATTAACCGCTTATAACAAATCTTTGTTTCAGAGATCCTTGTTTGCTGAGATATTGGCAATTCTTAGGCACACCGACTGTATCGGAAGGTGGGATATGCTAATAAATCAATTTTTCTGGATTTCTTGACTGTCAGGCAACGCTTACTAGCCTTAAATCTCTCAGTTTAATCCTCTTCTGATCTACAACTTCCATAAAGAATTTTAGAATTTTCACCACTAAGAGTTGTACAGTTAGTCTGAGTCCGTAGTAATTTGGGACTTAAAGATACTAAAAGGGCGAGTTCACCTGAGAATTATGTACATTTAATGACCATGGGCCCGGTATGAGAGGTCAGTTCTTGACTAGGCTAGTTATTAATAATTTCTGATAAAACGAGCAAACTTTGCGTCCAAATCTTTGGAATCTTTGCGTCCAAACGCAAAGATTTATACACCATGTAAAGAGCTTTCTGATTACTTACTAAGAATAAATACGTAAAGTCCCAAGAAATTTATCAGTTTCCTTACCGGGTATGGAATGGTCTCATCTAAGAACTACGGATTCCATAAATAAGAACTAGTATCTAAGTTATGGGAACCGCCATTACGAGTGCCGAGCATATTTTACTAGAATATAGCATAGCATATTTTACTAGGCTTCGATACAAAAGAAATTTGATTGGTGGAGTTTCCTCCCGGTGTAGGATCAGGGCTTGAAAGTCAAATTTATAAAGATGGAAAACTGTGCTCGTAGGTTCATAGTACGTAGTAATAGACAAATAGGATTTTAGGTACAGCTGTTTGGGCTGTGACTTGCTTCTTTCAGGGTAATCTAATACTACCTCACAAGCAAAAAACTAGTATCAAGTCCTACTAAATATGATTGCATTTCAGTTATCTCGAGAAAATTTGGATGATGAAACGTATTATTCAGTGGAAGTTATAGAAATTATTTTATATCTAATGTAAGGTTTGTCAACGTGGATATTTAAATATATATACTTATTACTATTATTTTTTATTCTTCCCGTTATTTATATAATAACTGGAGCCGATCTTTATTCGTTTTTTCTCTTCTTTACTATACACTAAAATAAAGCTTATTTCCTGTCCATCTGCATTAAAGTATTATTTATTATTTAGTTTTTAGTGTTCTCTTATTATGTCAAATTTTATAAGATCCATTTACGAAAAATTTTCCTTATGAACGTTTTGCTACCACAGAGCTCAATAGATCTGATAGATAATATTTTTTAAGAGAATATATTTCAATTTCTCATACATTCTAGCCTAAAATTTGTATCGTAGATTTCTCAGACTGTGATTCGTATTAGAATAGGTACGTTTGTAGCAGTGATGAGATTTCCTGTAAATTAATAGATTATAAACCATTTTATTTTTATGAATACATAATAATTAAAAATGTATGAGAATTCTGAAAAATATATTCTGTTATATTATGAATAATCTTGTTGCGCTATATCAGTTAATTTAAGATTCAATATTATTTTTTATAATTTTTTTTATTTTTATAAAAGGGGAGTATATAACAAATAATTGAATATTAAAATTCATGTATATTTTTTTTTGTATACTTTCATTAAAAGAAAAAGCTGTACTTATATATATATATATATATAAATATAAAACAATTTATATGTAAAATTTGTTTAGCATGAAGTAATCCATAAGACGCATATAAAAGAAACTGAATGATAAATTCCAGTTTTTTATGGATTCGGGAATCGGGAATCCCTCCCATAAAAACTCTCTGTATCAGCGACATGTACATTCAATACACTTACTTCTCCGTCTAATACAATAAAGTTTTCAAATAAGAAAATAGAATGGGTTACTAAATTCTGTATGCTTAACTTTAAATGTTCCCTTTCCAAAGATTTATTTTTTCAATGAGGGCACATTTTAATATTTTAACAATGGATTTTATTCTTTACATATCTCTAATTGAAAAAAATTTTTAATAGGTTCTGAAAAATATTAAAATAATTTGATGAAATATAGAGGATTAAGATAAAATCAAATCTATATAATGATGTATGTGTGTATGTATATATATATATATATATTTTTTTAAATAAAATATTCTTTATTAATTTATGTATTTTTCGAATGAAGTTTTTTTATAAAATAAGAACAATTTATGATTATTTTTTCATTGATTAACTTATTTTAGAATTATCATTTTTTTAATGAGGTATGGTTTTAAAAAAATAAAAATTTCTGTCTTGTCCTAAGTGTTTATTTTTGGAATGTTTAAGGAAATGACAAATAATCAAGAGCTATGATCAAAATCTACGATTATTTTTCTTGAAAAGTAGTTAAAGAATTATTGAAATTAAGTTTTATAATGTTAATTTGTTAAACCTTAAATTCAAATAGAAGTATGTAAAAACTTACAGTGTTGGTAGTGAATCTTTATTTTTTTTAAAGATATAAGTTAAAATTTGAATGTATTACCGAACTGAATCATGTATTTACAAAATTATATTGTAAAACAAAAACCGGTTTTGCTTTTGTATTAAAAAAAAAATTATGTTGGAGAACATTAATGAAACTGAAACCTAACCTAATACTTAAATTCTTTCTTTAAATTAATTTTTTTTTTTTTTTTTTTTAAAGCAGAGGACAAGAATTTTGTGTAACTAGGGCGATTGTTTTATATTTATTCACGTTCGATAAATCTGCTTAAATTTATTAAGTATGGTTGTCCCATCCTGATCACTTATAAAAAAATACTGCACACGCTAAGTAATAGAAGTTGGACACTTGTTCCAATATCATTCCACTTAATCTTTTTCTGATCACACTAAGTATTTTCCGCAGAAAGCTATTTATTACCTTTGTCTTCTGAGCAGATATTTTTAAGTCATACTCACTACCGCATATTTTGTAATGAATATACCCTTCTCTGCAGCATCTCCTCAAATTATTATACAATGCAGCACCTTCATCTGCATATATAATTATGTTGAGTTGTTTTTTAGGGTTTAGTTGTATCCCTGAGTCAAAACACTTTCTCTACCTGTGTGTGATATCATATAGTTGAATATTAAAAAGTGTCAGAAAGACACAGCAACCCTATCAGTTACTTCTGTTGGTTTAATATCAGTTGTTAATCAATTTCCCAAGTCAGTAGCAAGCGAGGTACTATGGTTAAACTTTTAATTACTTATATTTTAAAATATACATTTCATTTTAAAATTTTTCAAATTGATTTGAATTCGGTTTGTTCAATTGTAACAACAAGTAATTTGAGTTGTCTTCACTGTAAATAAATGATAAATTATTACATATAAAATGTATTTACAAAGACAAGAGTTCTTACATATTTTCGATGAATAAACATGTCTATTTATTTTATTTTAAAATAGCAATTATCTATCTAAATGTATATGTATATAAATATATATGCGTGTGTGTTTATAGTTTTATATTAAAACGTTAAAATGCATAATAAAAAATATTAATATTTGCTGTGATCAAAAATTATCTCAAAATTATTTGAAACTCTTTGTCTTCAGCATTTTGTGTCAATTTCCATTATATTACATAAGTAATATAATGGAAAGTAATACAATAATAATAATATAATATATATATAATATAATAATATATATATATTATATATAATATAATAATATAATATATAATAATATAATATAATAGTAATAATATAAGTAATATAATAGTCTGATGTATAAACATCAGACTATTAGAAATCTGAAAATATGTGGTGGCAAAATTTTATTCAGTGTACAGTTAAAGAAAGATAATCTGAATGACATTAGGTGTAGATAAGTATGAGAATGTCAAAATCGAAGACGCATAGGAAATTTGTGGCGAGATGAATTTTTGTAATAAGCTATAATGTTTCCGCTAATGATTTTATAGATAGGTTATGACGGCGACCCGTGCCACTTTTTGAGTGATTTCCTGGTTCAACGCTTCTGCTTTTTCCGGATGACAGGAAAAGGAGCAGAGGCGTTGAAACAGGAAATCACTCAAAAAGTGGAGGGGGTCGCCGTCAGAGATGTTGGTCGGCGATCACATCAGGTTTTCTTTCACATCAAGGACTTAGAGAAAGAATTCTTTACTAACAAAGTAGCCGCGTCGGTGGCCGCAGGTGCAGGCTGTAGCACTGGGGAGTTGAGGGTAACCTCACTGCGGCCGACGTATGGAGACACTCAGAATGCCATCGTGTCGGTCCCTGGATTTGTGGCTTGAAAGTTAACCTCAATAAGAAGGATTCAGATTAGTCGGGTGAGCTGCCGTATACTCAAAGGAGAAGATGAGTTAAAATGTTATAGATGTGATGAAGGTAGTCAAGTGGCGTTGAAGTGCAGGGGCCAAGATCGCACGATGCCACGGCGAGGGCCACTAGAGAGGCGAGTGTTCCCAACGGAAACGGGGTCAACTGAAATGTTGGTATATACTCTACGAAGTTAAAAGTTAAGTAAAACCATAATTTTTATTTATAAGTTTTTACTTATTCTGATGCTACAATCTGCCGTAGACCGTGGGCTCGTGCAGAATTTTCCTCAAGCTCAACTAACTCAGGAATTTACTTTAACATCATTTGTCACCAATGTTAACTCCAATACACCCAGCAGGTATTTCACTACTTAACAAACCCAGTGATCTGATGGTGGTTCTCTCTCAGTCGTTCCAGTGGTGAAGAACTACCAACTTGTAGGGAATGTAGAGTACCATCTTACCAAAGACCATTTCTTTTATAACTGCTACCAGTTAGTTGATTACAAACTCACTTTAGTTTTATGATGACATAGTATTATTACGATAACTTTTTTATTTGCAAATATCGAACGCTAAAATTTATTCAGTTTAACAATTTCTGTTTAAATATGTTTATTTTAATTTATTATAAAAAGAAGTAAAATTTAATCTCAGGCATATAAGATAAAGTATTAAGGAGATAAAAATGCGTAGCATGGTTATAATAGAAAATTATTGGTAAAAGAACAAAATATGGGTTATTCATTGATATAAAAAAAATAAATTAATTCAGTATTGCGGTGTTCCAATTTTAAACAAATATTTATACACACAAACAAATAACTTGCTGATGAAAGAAATTGTAAATTAGAAGAGTAAAGAAAAATAAATATTAGCAAGAAAAAATCTAGTTACTATGTACTCGTGTCAAATTTTATAAATATACTTACAAAAAATACTATAAAGATATATTTTAAAACTTTTATTAATGTTTAAATTTAAAATATGTAATATATATGACAGTAATAACACTTATTCAGTTTAATAAGAATATTTTATGAAATTTTACAAATTGAGAATTGTGTTATAAACTTGAACGGAAATCATATTTCCTAGTAAGCTCACAGGAAATGAAGAAATTGTGATCGCGATTTGGTATCAAAGGAAAATTGAATACCATCATGAATCAAAAAAGTTACGACTATCGTACCTTCGACAAAGAAAATTTAAAATGCTAATAAAAACTGAAAAAAAAAGTTTAGCTAACAACTTTCCCTCTTTTTTCTTCTACAGGGAAAAACATATTACTAAAAAAAGGTAAACATAAAGGTTATATAATTAAAATTCCATTAATTTGTTATCCATAATTATTCAATGTAGTCTATTACAGTCATATATATTTCTTTATATTTCTATATTTTATGCTTTTTATTTTTTAATCTAATTACTATTTTTTTTTTTTTTAATCTAATTCCATTTCCTTTAAAAGAGATGCACATAAATAGTATAAATAAATCTACAAAGGAAAAAATAATAATAAATAAATATAAATACGTTTAAGAGGAGATATTTTCCTTTATATTATACATTAATAATTATAAATTAATATTCATTATAATATAAATTAAAATTCTGTAAAATATAATTATTTTCAAAATTCATTAAAAATGTAATAATTTTCATACTTGTTAAGACACATCGGAGATTAAATTTTATACTAAGAAGCAGCGTTGCGAAAATACGAGGATTTAATTTGCTTATTTCTTAAGAATATTATAGAATAATATAATTATTTTATAAATTTAACAGCTAAATGACGTACTATCAAGTAAGTTAACTAACTTCACATCTTACGTTACACTTCCGGTAACGTAAGGATTCCAACACTGGGTCATATATCTAAATCGGTTCAACTGTTGAGCTGCTATGGTGGTCAAACATACATACATACAACCTAAATAACTTAAATACATTACAGACGTGTAAAAATAGACATGTTCTTAAAAGTTGTTTGTCACAATTTCTGGTAATACATAAAAATATTTAAACATAAAATAAATATTTTTTATTTTATAATGACTGCTTATAGTTTTTTATTTTTCAAGTTTTAGTATGTAAAAGTTTTTCTGTAAGATGATTCCAAGATATTTTAATACTGTTACTTCCTCAATATTATAGTCTCCAATTCGTATATCTACTGGCTGCAATACACGTTTTCCAGTGAATTTAATGTATTTACATTTTTCAATCGAAAGCTGCAATCCCCTATCAATGAGCCATCTAACGACTAATGCAGCGTTTGCCTTGTTTTTAACTTCATCGATCGTTCTGGCCTGCACAAGGATTGCCAGATCATCTGCGTATGCTATAATTTGTACACCCTCAGGAAATGTAAGCCGAAGCACACCATCAAAGGCAATGACCCATAAAAGTGGTCCAAAGACTGAGCCCTGCGATACTCCGGGGCTCATACTAAAGGATATCTCTTGCTCTTGCGCCTTGACTATACAGCTGCGATTTTTGAGGTATTCCTCTACTTACCTCCTCAAGTACGGGCTAATTCCCTTTTCAACCATGGCCGCATTAATATGTTTCCATGGCATCGACCCGAAAGCATTCTTCACGTCTAAAGAGACAAGCAAAGGAATGTTTCTTGTGCACCAAGTACCTCTTCTAGTTTCGTTAGCCCAACTAATCACCTTACTAATTGCATGAACTGTTGACCTGCCTTTCCAAAAACCAAACTGATTAGCACTTGTTACTATAAGCGAACTTAGGCGGAACAAAGAGAACTGGTAGAAAACCTTGGGTTTTAGACGATATAATGCAGCTGATGGATGAGTGTAGAAAAGATAACAATGCTAGTGATGAAGAAAGTAAAAGGAACTATCCTTTTACTTTCTTAGATTTAAGAAATACCATAAACAGGAAGTGCAAACTAGCGAAAGAAGAGTCGATTAAAGAAAAGTATTCAGAAGTGGAAGGAGAAACGAAACATTAGTGAAATAGACAGAGAAAACAGGAAAGGTAAGGAAAATTTTGGGGTACATAAATTAAAATATAACAATGTGTTAAACAAAGATGGTACACCGATTTATAATACGAAAGGCAAAGTCGATAGATGGGTGGAATATATTGAAGAGTTATATGGAGGAAATGAATTAGAAAATGGTGTTATAGAGGAAGAAGAGGAAGTCGAAGAGAATGAAAGGGGAGAAACAATACTTATATCTGAATTTAAGGCAGCATTAAAAGATTTGAATAGCAGAAAGGCTCCTGGAATAGACGGAATACCTGTAGAATTACTGCGCAGTGCAGGTGAGGAAGCGATTGATAGATTATACAAACTGGTGTGTAATATTTATGAAAATGGGGAATTTCCATCAGACTTCAAAAAAAGTGTTATAGTTATGATACCAAAGAAAGCAGGGGCAGATAAATGTGAAGAATACAGAACAATTAGTTTAACTAGTCATGCATCAAAAATCTTAACTAGAATTCTATACAGAAGAATTGAGAGGAGAGTGGAAGAAGTGTTAGGAGAAGACCAATTTGGTTCCAGGAAAAGTATAGGAACAAGGGAAGCAATTTTTGGCCTTAGATTAATAGTAGAAGGAAGATTAAAGAAAAACAAACCAACATAATTGGCATTTATAGACCTAGAAAAGGCATTCGATAACGTAGACGGAATAAAATGTTCAGCATTTAAAAATAATTAGGGTTAAAATACAGAGATAGAAGAACAATTGCTAACATTTACAGGAACCAAACAGCAACAGTAATAATTGAAGAACATAAGAAAGAAGCCGTAATAAGAAAGGGAGTCCGACAAGGATGTTCCCTATCCTCGTTACTTTTTAATCTTTACATGGAACTAACAGTTAATGATATTAAATAACAATTTAGATCCGGAGTAACAGTACAAGGTGAAAAGATAAAGATGCTACGATTTGCTGATGATATAGTAATTCTAGCCGAGAGTAAAAAGGATTTAGAAGAAACAATGAACGGCATAGATGAAGTCCTACGCAAGAACTATCGCATGAAAATAAACAAGAATAAAACAAAAGTAATGAAATGTAGTAGAAATAACAAAGATGGACCACTGAATGTGAAAATAGGAGGAGAAAAGATTATGGAGGTAGAAGAATTTTGTTATTTGGGAAGTAGAATTACTAAAGATGGACGAAGCAGGAGCGATATAAAATGCCGAGTAGCACAAGCTAAACGAGCCTTCAGAAAGAAATATAATTTATTTACATCAAAAATTAATTTAAATGTCAGGAAAAGATTTTTGAAAGTATATGTTTGAAGTGTCGATTTAGAAAGAAGTGAAAGTTGGACAATAGGTGTATCTGAGAAGAAAAGATTAGAAGCTTTTGAAATGTGGTGCTATAGGAGAATGTTAAAAATCAGATGGGTGGATAAACTGAGAAATGAAGAGGTGTTGCAGCAAATGGATGAAGAAAGAAGCATTTGAAAAAATATAGTTAAAAGAAGAGACAGACTTATAGGCCACATATTAAGGCATCCTAAGGTAGATGGGAAAAATTGTGTAGGCAGGCCACGTTTGGAATATGTAAAACAAATTGTTAGGGATGTAGGATGTAGGGGGTATACCGAAATGAAACGAGTAACACTAGATAGGGAATCTTGGAGAGCTGTATCAAACAAGTCAAATGACTGAAGACAAAAATTAAAAAAAAGTAATTATATATTAAAAATCCTTCAGAAATGAAACTAATTATTTCCTTCTCATGTACAACGAAGTATTGTAACGCGAAAAATTTTGGTTTTCAAATTTCAACGGAAATATCCATTTTGACTAGTTTCGGCGTGACTTCTGTACGTACGAACGTATGTATCTCGCATAACTCAAAAACAATTAGCCGTAGAATGTTGAAATTTTGGATTTAGGTTCTAACATCTAGTTGTGCACCTCTCCTTTTGATTGCATTAGACTGGACCAAAAGTGCCCAAAAAAAGCCCAAAATATAAAATAATTGGACTTTTTCTTAACTGCAATTTAAAGCCCTCATTGAGAGCTTTTCAACGATATATCATAAGTAGTACTTATTTTCATTGGTTCTAGAGTCATAGCCAAATGAAACTTTAATTAATGAAATATTTGGATCTTACAACCGGAAGGCATATCGATTCGAATCAGACTTCATCTTGTTTATTTTTTTTATTTAAATATATTAATTTATTAATAATTATTAACCTCTGATTGTAAAAAAAGATTTACAATAAATAATAATACAATAACAAAAAAAAAAAATGAAAAAATGTAATAAAAAATAATATATATTATATAATAATTTAATAGGCGTTCAAGGAAGTCATGTAGTGTCCATATTTTTTAATTTTTTTTTAATATAAATTATTCCCGAAATTTGTTTTTCAAATTCTGTTTTTTTAGTTTTGCTGCTGTAAAATCTTCGAACATTGAGATATAGATCATATTATGAGGTATTATCTATCAAATCTGGTCTGAAGTACGTTATTTGACTTTGCAGGAATCTTGTATAATTCTTATTTTATAAATATGGTCTTATCGCGTTTTTTTAAATATTTTTATCATTATTTTTTGTGTTGTATTTTTTATTTGTTAGAGTGCATGCTATAAATGAAATATCAATTTTTAATCGCCAGCAAAAATTTCATCAGTTAGGTCTATGTTTCGAGCTACCAAAAAAAAAAATAAATAAGATCGGTTTCAGGCAGATTTAAAATCTGCTAGTTACAATAAGGCTACTTTATTATCAAGGTAATTGCAAAAACGGATGTTGATTTATATTTATCAGTCATTATATTTTAGACGAATGATTTAAAAATATTGCTGAAAGGTATAAAAATGATATGGTAATATAATCTTAAAATAAAAGTAATCTTGATGAATCTACAGTAAATGGAATATAATTAACAATTAAAAATTGCATGACTAAATACACATGGTTTTTCTTCGTTTGATAGAAATGATTTACTTCAAATAATTTCCTTAGATTTTTTGCAGGAAATGAAGGTTATCAAATCCCATACCAGAAAAATTACTACAAGGAAGTAGATAGTTAAAAATTAACACATACATGACTACGATAAATTCAACTTTTAATGTAATCCTTTCTAAAATATATAAACACATTTATTTACAAAAAAAGGAAAAAAACAATGAAGATAAGGAAAAAAACACGTTATTCATAATGGTAGCATTATCCAGTCCGGAAATTATTTACAAATATCGTACAGCCTATTACGAAAATATTGTTTTCGCGTACAAGCTATGTTGCTTCTACAACAAAAACGAACTGCATATGTAAATACAATATCTCATTCATGAAGTTTTATATATATATATATATATATATATATATAATTGTATATATATATATTTTTTAAATTCTTCAAAACACTAATTTATTCAACATACTAATTACTGCCATTTTTTTTTTTCGATAAGTGCCCGCATGAATTTTACTCGCAATATATTATCGAATAATTTGTCATAATTCAATTTAAATTTATTTTAAATTATTTACTTGTATATTAATTTACTACTAAACAATTTTTCTTTTTTTCATAATCCTCTTAATTATTATTTTTTCTTATTTGTATTTACATGATTTTTAAATAAATTGTATTTAATGTTTTAGTTATAAATATTCTGAATTACTAAACTTATTTTTTGGGAGAATGTACAAATCTGATTTTCTGTTGCATTATTTTTAGTAATTTAGGTTAATGTATTTGTTGGGTAGAAAATTAACGGTTAAATAGATTTTAGTTTGTTTCTAAAACTTGTAAGAACTTTTTCACATTAGAGATGTATTATGGATCTGCGGCGAAGACTATGAATATTTCGACTGAAATCAGTATCTTATTTCTGTTAAAGTTAGCGGCCGTTTCAACAAGATGTCGCAATTTCATTCCAAGCTGTTTTCGTTGTTTCATCCATGTAGTTTTCAATATAGATAAACAAAAAATGACATCTGTCGTGAGTAAATTTTTTTACAAAAACCTATGATACCAAAATTGCTTGAGCGATTAAGGTTTATCTTTTTTCATTTCTTTCGTGGGCGTCAGCGCAGTTATTCTTGTTCGTAAAAAGAAGATAGCCAAAGAGGATATAAAATGATTTCGAAAAAATTATTTTCTTTAGTGCATCATTAAACAGAAATTAGATATATCTAATCCAGTATTATTTGACTAAATAGTATTTTTATATTTTAAAACATTCAGTACTTTACATACTGCATAACAATTAAATTTTTTCAAATTAAAACCGTTTCATTGTTACCTTTAACATCAAATACATCTTAACAATTAGTCTTACTACACATTGAACGATAACTCCTGAGAGGATGCTTTTAATTGAATAACAAACGGGCTATTAACCAAATCGATATCCTGCCAATTTACATTACAAACCTAGTAAACCGGCAAAAGAGCATTTAACTTTAACAATGCTTTTAACACTATTTGAACAAGAATACTTAGTATCAAAGTAAAGTCATAAGAATTAATTTAATGACAAATAACAAGTTTTAAGTTTCTACAAAATTCATTATGTTATTGTAACATAATATTAAATAAATGAGCATATTTATTTTTTTATTTTAATTTTATACACATTTTGTTGAATTATTTTTGGTCAGATTAGACTCCAACGTAGCGAAAGGTTACATTACAATTCTGCTTTCTAGCCCTTATTAATCTCATATTATACAAAAAAAAAAAAAAAAAATATTGCTGCTGTCTTGGTAAATTAAAAATTTGATATTCTTTAGAAAACTAAACATCCGGACATTTATTTTCCATTTCGTTTTAATTCAGTAGTAATTTTATAAATTTCTAGAAAGAGTAATTGTTGTAATTTTATTCAGTAACAGTAAAAACTGTGACAATCTAGAGTTTTTTCTTAGTTCAATATATAGGATATCTTCTTTTGACTAACAGGATGGGAAGAACCCATAAGACCTGCTTATTCAACATACACTAATTACTAAGAAGGAAAAATCAATATTTTAAGTGTTATATAAAAACAGTAACTTAAAAGAAACTGTTAATTTATTAATTATTTTCAATTTTTAATGATTTTTTAACATTTTATAAATAAATAAAAGAAAAAAAAATTATTAATAAATAATTAAAATCATTTAAATTTTTTACTGACCGAATTTATAAAACAATAATGCCGTTAATACTACCCAAGTTAAAAATAAGATAAATTCACTACTTATGCAATCAGATTTAAACTTAGTTTTGAAACGGACTTTGAAGAATTTAAAATATTTAACTCTCTTAACAATCTAGAGTGATGTAGTTATAAAACTGTTCTGTACTACTTAAGTTTGTCAATCATACTGTCAATTTAGTTAATCGCTGGTTATTTTCATACCGCATGTCAGTCGTTTTACATTATGAGTAACTACATTAAAACTGTGAATTAAATCATTTGATGAACATATAAGTTTATTAATATAAATTTACATAAATCTAATCACTGAAATGGGTACTTTATTTAATTTCCCATCACCTGCATAATGTTTTTTTCTTTAATGTTGAATAAAAGAAGATTTAAATATTTTATACTAGTAATAATTTCTCCGAACGTTTCTTTTTATAAATATTTTAAGTATTTACCAGTAGATAGTAGCCCAAGAGTATTCTCTCTCTCTCTCTCTCTTTTGCTTTATAGCCTCCGGAACCATCGTTAAGGTATTACTTCAGAGGATGAATGAGGATGATACATATGAATGTAAATGAAGTGTAGCCTTGTACAGTCTCAGGTCGACCATTCCCGAGATGTGGTTAATTGAAACCCAACCACCAAAGAACACCGTTATCCACGATCTAGTATTCAAATCCATACCAAAGTAACCGCCTTTACTAGGATTAACAAGATTGTTAATTTACTAAAACAAAATTTTAAACATTAATATTTGAATAAACCATTTTAAACAGTATATTTATTTTATGTAAAAAAAGTAAATAATTTCTTAAAATTGTTTCAGAAAATTACGGTTATAATAGTTTCATTTTGTTAAAATAGAAAATATATTATAATATTAAAAAAAAAAACACATTTTACCTCTTTTTAACCATTTTTGCTTCTTTTAGTTTTCATTATACCTCATTTTAATTTTTGTGTAAAATTTTAGTTTAGAATGACGATACTTTTACAAACAAAATAAAATTACGAAAAGTCGGTCTTGAAGTTTTTTAGTTTTTGTACTTTTTTTGGTCAGATATACGAGTATGTTAGTGTCTTCTCACATTACATTAAATTGCAAAGATTTCTCTTTGTCTTTTAATATATTTTTTCCAGTATTATCTTTCCATACATCAGATATATGATGACTATATAATTGATATAATTTTCAATTTTTTTTAATGAAATAATAATTTTTTTTAGTGTTGAAACATAACGAACAATGTAGATTTTAGGAAAATTTACGACATAATATAAATCACGATAACAATTTATAATTTGAATAAATAGTTACTATACATAATGCACTTATAAATTCTGTTTCTTTCTCATTCGATAAAAGAAATCCATATTTTTTACTTATTTGAACCAATCTCAAGTGTAACTTGAAGAGATGCCTCAATTAAAGTAAATCATTTTATCAGTCCGGAATTATCCTTTCAAGGGTATCTAATATCTATTTCATTTAAATAGTACGTAATAAATTTCATAGTAAATATAGATATTTTTGGGCTGGATATGATGGAAAATGTTGAATACATCATTAGTTTACAATCATTACTTAACATCATTAGTTTTACATCAGTAGAATTAAACGCATCATTTTACGTCAGTAGTTTTACATCAATATAATTTTATATCAGTAGTTCTATGAGCGAATTCTATAAAAACTAATGTTAGAATGTCGATATTCGATCTAACTTATGATTTAATATACTTCATTCCTTCATAGTTATGCAAAAGAAAACTTATGTAGGTTTATTGTTATTACATTATTATTCAAATGAAATAAAAATTTAATGAAAAACATCAATACTGCAATTTTTATAACCTAGTTTCTTTAAACTTATTTTTCATTCCACCAGCTTTGGGCGACCTATATTGATTAAAGAAATAATCTTGTATATAGTTCATGTAATTTTAATAATTCAAAAGGATATTTAATAACAAATATTGTAAAAATAAAATACTCTTGTTTAGGTATGAGTTTTACATTTTCACAAGCTGTTTCATGAAAATTGGTAGCAGAATTTAGGTTATGGTATTATTAATTGTTTTCACACTACGGTTTTTTATTTTTATTTATAGAGCAGGTTACACATGTGTAATGTTTTGATTAATTTAGTTATTACTAAAGAGATTAATTATTCATTTTTATGAACAATTTTTAATTTAAAATTTTTATTAAATTTTATTTTGAATGTTTTACACGAAAATAAATATGTATAAATGATCATTATTATTGATGTGACTCTTATGATTGTTTACTTTATTTTATATAAAAGGGCGATCTTGAACTTAAAGATAAATATTATAGTTTAAAAATATTATAATATTACAAAGTAATGTTCGACTTCACTAAAAATATTACTTAAATTATTATGTCTACTTCTCACAGTAATCAGTCCGAATATTGATGCGTTTGATGTAATGAATCACAAGCTTCATAATTTCCTCATTACACGCCTTCACGATCAAAGCAACCACTATTTGCACAACTTGACAACTTTTTTTTATTTGTCATAACTTGCCATCCAAAAATTTCTCACTAACAATAATTAATAACTCGGACTGCTTTCATTTTGTATCATAGCAATAGGTGTTTTATTAACACCAAGGGCGGTTTCATCATAGTTTCAAATTTTGGATAGGGCGATGTAACACTCCGAGAGTATCACAGTAGGCTTATACTATAATCGCACAGAATAGCCGATGTTTTTAAAAAAAAACTTAAATCAGCACACATTTAAAAATCACCTTTAAATGCGAAAGAATTTCTGATTGGAATCATTTCTTTTTAATTAAAAAATTATTGAACCGATTTGTTTTACAATTCTGTAGATAACATGTCCGTCCACCACGGGGTAAATTAAATTAATCACTTGTTTTAAATCAGTGAATGTAAAAAAATATTTTCTAAAAGCGAACAAAAAAATGTTAAAACTAGATTCACGTTTTACTGGGTGGTTTAATTTATTAGATTACTTAAAATAAACTTGAAATATGTAAAAAAGTTACACAATGTAATTAACATTAAAATGTATATTTTGAATTTAAAGGTAAAAAATTTTAATTGTTCAATTAATAAATAGGGGAAGGCATTTATAAAATATGACAGTAAAGTAAAGAGAAGCATGTAACTTCTTCATCAGAATTACATCCATAAACATACCTAAATAGGTTTTATTAAGAGATAAAAATAAAGTAAATAAAAAGTTAATTATGATGGGTTTAATTACGTAGAAAATATTTACTATTTTTTTTTTTTTTTAAAGAGAAAAAATAGATGCAGAGGGGAAATAAGTAATACAATTTTTGACATGAAAATGTTAAAGGAGACATCTCGTTATTCTTAATGCTTTTTTTAGACGTAAATGACCTTTTTCTGCAATAAAAAAACAATTTAACTGAGCTGTGAGACATTCATCTGGTTGTGTAATTTGTTTGCCAACGGCGTTACTTTTTTCCTCTTCACTCATCCTTTCATTCCAACATCTCAAATACTAAAACACAGCTTCTGTTAACACTAACCTTTCACACAGAACAGACTTGCCACCTTTATTCAATGTTTTAACAGTAACTTTATTTATAACATGATTTTTTTAAAACATGAATTAATTTGTATGTATGGGTAGGTTCTGTAAAAAGGTAATTTAATTATTTAAGTTAGAATGGAAATGATGTGTACTATAGGTTGTATTTTCCAGGATTTACAAGTTACAGATACTGAATTGTTTGCTCGAGTTACAAGGATTAGATTCTAAAACCACAAAACTTAACATATCTTTTTATTAGACTTTCTAAAATTTTATAAAAGAACAAAATGTAAGAAACCTGACATGATGTAAATGTCACTCTTAAACATAGAGTAGCCGTTATTACTATGAGTAACCCAAACGAGGCTTAGTAGAGGAAAGTAAAGAATGAAATGGTTTTTACTGTCTATTTATCTGAACTCACTGTTGTATATCACTATGACAAACCGAACGAAATACTGGCAACATTGAGCTGAAACATTGAAATATTGACATATTTCTTTGTTCACCTAGGAAGGATTGACTGCATAGTTTCGAATAAAGTAACTGATTAATGCCTCTTATTTCTCAGATGTTTTTTTGTTATTTATTAAGGAATAAGAAAAACGAGACAGATAATATAAAGATATATTACCATTTTTTCGAACATACTTTGCCTTTACAAAGTAGAAGTAAACGGAATTTATATAATATTTAAAAATAATATATTATTAAAAACGTATTTTTCTGAACTACATATCTTTGACGTTTCTTATTTCTATTATTACCTTAAATAAACTACTTCATCATTTTCGATTTTTATAAAATTTATTTCTTACGTATAAATTTCTAAATTACTGTTGTGCTTATAAAAATAAATTATCAATTAAGATTTGAAACATCTGAAAACCAAAGTAAGCTCGGTTATGAAACACATTTGTTTTTATTTCCTAACTTTCAGCATATCTTTTATTTAAATAACTTACGTAAATATTTTGAAGAATTGTAAATATTATGAAAAATTAATAATTCATAGTTTAATTAATTAATTAACTTATTATGAAGCGTGTTTCATGTTGCTTATATTATTGAAAGCAACATGAAATCCGTTAAACTCATGAAGGAACTATTAATGTTTAACAGCTAACTAAGGTACTTGTATTTTCGCCGACTTATCAAAAATTAATGAGTGGTAAAAAGTATTTTGGTTGTGGATGGGCAATCACATATGTCGACTCCCTCCTGATATTTAAGTATCTACTCAGCATAGCTACACCATAATTTTGATAACATTATGGTCTGCTCTGATACCCCATTTTCCATTTCTATCTTTCAAGAAAAAAGGACACCGAATTCTATATTTCAGGAATTCCATATTCTGTCGTCATCTCTAAGGCAAATGATCAACAAATTTTTGTTATCACCTGAATTCCAGGACATATTGTGGTACTAATAAAAACAAACCTGCAGGCTCCGCTGCATAATGTACGAGCACAAACTCCAACACTAACGATCGATGATCTGAGGGTTAAGATGTAAACAACTGGCAGAATAACTGGGATCTTCATAATAGAAAACTTAAATTAGTGAAGTTCGAGGCTAATTTAACTTTCAGTTCAGATGAACTCAGTCAAAAGGAGCGTGTAGTCCTTACTCGGGTTCATATACAGTACACAAATATTAACAACGCTGTAATTATTGTATGTAGAACATAGATCTTGATTTAACAGTGAAATACGTATAATAAACTTTCAACACTATTATGCGCATGTAATGATTGCTAAGCAAGTTATAAAGAATCCTAATTATGTGGCATCGGCTCTGTACACTCTCGGCAATATGTGTTAAGAAGTCATCACTTGGGAGAAAATTTTAATTTAAATATACTAATGTTAATGAATAAAGAAACATTATAGAATTTTTAATTATTTGTTGTCAATTGACAACAGATTGATGATATATTTTCTGTATTAATATGTTTATACTTACATGTTTTTGTTTATTTTTATCCTAGATTATATGAGGGCAAAGACCCTTTACATCTTTACATACGTAAGCAACCTCGTGATAAAACTTAAAATTATATATTTTTAAATGAATGTTTACATAAATGTGTGATACCGTAAGTGTGTATGTCAATGAAGAAAGAAGTACGTAGGTGTATGTGTGT
The DNA here is from genome assembly GCF_047948215.1 of Lycorma delicatula. Classification (NCBI taxonomy): domain Eukaryota; kingdom Metazoa; phylum Arthropoda; class Insecta; order Hemiptera; family Fulgoridae; genus Lycorma; species Lycorma delicatula. The sequence continues at coordinate 127,109,241 of NC_134457.1, forward strand.
ACGCGCGTGCGTGCACGCAAAGTTGTGTATCTATATGTGAAATTAGGTACATGGATCCAAATGATTAAATCGACTAATATAATTGTTCTTAACAAATCGTTCTTGCAACCGATGTTTTTCAAAGGGAAAAAGTAATGTAATATTATAAGAATGACTTTACCTTATAATGTTTTGAACTCTTTGTTTTAACTCAACAGAATTACCTTTTCTATTATATTGTAACGCCAACCTTTTGTGTTGAAAAATTAACGAATACATATAATGAAAAGATTAGCGTAAGCAAATCGATAAATGAATTCACAGTATGAAAACTCTTCTTCAAGATTTAAAAAAGTTACACTACTAATTATTCAGACAGAATAATATTTCAACTGCTAAATCAATTTAAAGGTTTTTTCTCGTCAACAGAACGCTCTGTGAATAATTATTTTTACAACAAAAAGTAAATACAAAGATGGAATAAAATCTTAATATTTATAAATTATATTTTATTTTTTATAACTGTATTACGTGATTGCTTTCTTTTAAATCTCTTTGAAGGATCATCAATATAGGATTGTAATGCGGCATAAGATTAAATATGTATGGTAACAGGTTTGAAAGCGTCAGTGAAATTACATACATAATTTATGTACTGCATCTTTTATAACAGAAATTCTACTTATTTTAAGAACAGTATTTCAGATATTTACTGTGAATGCTGTGGTTGATGAAAGATTCTTAAATGTATAAGGTGAACAGCAGTTCAGAAATCAAATGACTTCATCGCATATGTTTTGATGGAAGTAGTAAAGTACACAAATATTCATTAATATAATGTAATTTAAAGTAAATAACGCATGAAAAAATTGGGAATGAAAAAAAGATAATAAAAGTGAAATATGGATAAAAAAGCAAAAAGAAACCGATTACTTTTAATTTATTTTTATTTTTAATATTTCAAATTAAATTTTCTAATTACAGTCGGATTATGCATGTATATTGTTTTATAAATGTGAAACAGGAATGCCATTAAAACAGCATAAAATAAGAATAGTACTCATGGCTGCACCAATAATCAATGGGTTATCGATATATGACTAGTTCAAAACATTTTTCGAATAATTGTTTGAACAAAAGAGGTTTTAAATTATATTTTAAAGAATTTTTATTTTATCAATTTACCTATTGAAAAGTATCCATAAAAGACTGAATCTAAACTAAAGTCTAAACTAAGTCTATACTAAAGTGCCCAAAATTAAAATTTAAAAAATGGTTTAACAAAGTTTAGTATAAAAAAATATCATACATTCGGTTTTTGTTTGTTGTATATAAGTAATAAATATACTGTTTAATAATGTTTATATCAACTAGTAATCGAAAGTCATATTAGAAGATTATTTTTCAGATAGTAATTAACAGCGCAGCTTAACCTACAACATTAATTAATTTTTTTTTTTTATAAGCTTTTCAAAGTTATATTATTTTTAAATAAAGAAATTTTTATGAGTAAACGATTACTGTATAATTTTCTACAAAAAAAAACCAAAAAAACATTGATTTATTTTGAACAATAAATAATAAATACATAAAAGATGGTAAAAAAAAGAATTGTTAAAATGCGTTACATTTAAAAAATATTTTTTTAGATTACCAGAAATTCAATAATTTTACGTAATATTACAAACAATTACAATACTTATATTTTTATTATTCTTTAACTGAATATAACAGGACATTTATTTCAGTTGCATACGCAGTTAAATAAATTTAGTGAGTACACTGGATAAAATCTATACTATTGTATAAAGAGGAAGAAGGTGTTTGTTTGTTTGGATAACAACAAAACTACTTGATCAATCGCAACCAAATAACCCATGTTTCTTGGCATAACTAAGAAGGGTTTTTAGATATATTTAAAAAAAAAAAATATATATGTATATATAGCAGTGGATATAAAATGACTACTTTTACATATATATATATACATATTCACACAGTATATATACATATATATCAATTTATAGTAGTAGTTCATTAAAACTTTAATCAATTGAATTAATGAACTGTTAGTCCCTATCCATCACTGTGTAACCTGTGTTTGAACTGAACGATTCAAATCAATTGAATGAATAATATTACAAAAATTAATATAATTAAATTTACGTTAAATAAAATAATATTAAATAAATTTCAAAAAAAATTCTGTTTATCAATAATGAGGTTCCCGTGGGGACTGCGTGTGAGACTAGAGTGGTGAGTTATGCGTGCACCTCGTGGGACCAATCATCACCATAAACCGGTAACAAACGGGGTGCCCCTGGGCGCTATTTGGGGCGGTGCTCTTATATTATCTCTGCAAACAATCGTCCGATTTACAAAAATCAAACGAGGTATTTATTAGTAGATTGATAGCTAACTTTTGCATTTGTCAGGTTCACTTTCGATCTAACAGATCACGGTTATTTGGAAATGCTATATCTTCGCAACCAATCTTCCTATTTTCAAAATTCAAACGGGGTAAGAAAAGTTTGTTTGGGTGTTAGTAAAAATTTAAAAAATCGCTAAATTAATCGCTATCAAATTTAAACAGTAACTTCATTATGTAATCGGGAGTGTCATAGGTTATATTTAGATGAAAAATTGTTTATTAAAACGTGTGAATAATAAATAATTTTACTTTGCTGAATTTCTCATTCGGGCTGCTAGGTGGTGAGTCGCTAAATTCTCATTTATTCTTTTCTTATGGTGAGCCGCTCCAAAGATATATTTAAATAGTGGTCTTATTGAAATTGAAGTCAAGGTTATAAGTCTTGGTGAAAATAATTTGTGATTTCAATTTATCAACACCAAATTGTGGTGAACAGTATAGGGAAAACTGCTATGATATAATATTCCGAAATTATTTTAATATCAATGAACTTCAAGAGTACATAAATATTAACCTTTCTAAATTAGTACCAGATCAACGTCAAATAAATGATTTCATCACTTACAATATTCATAATAACAAAAAAAGTATTTTTTTTTAGATATTCCTGGAGGCGCTGGAAAAACGTTTTTGATTAATCTGTTTAACACATATGTTCCATTGACAGATAGTTTGGCTATCAGGTTAGCAATCAGGCCTCGCTGCGACACTCCTCGCTAGTAGTAGAATTGCTCATTCTTCTTTTAAATTACCGTTAAATTATCACGTAGGAAAGAGTCAGTTTGCTAATGGTCCTCTTGGAAAGATAAAAAATTTATTAAACCTAAGGTCACGTGATAAGTTGATGATGGTGGCATAACTTTAGTTTTTGCTGGAGAGTTTCGGAAAAATTGACAGTGCGGGAAAAGCCGCGGTGGGGGAGGCTAGTGATATTATATTCAATGAACATTATAATTTTTTTATTTTTCGTATTAGAAACAACAGGCTATAGGCCTATTACAGTCAATTTAATTTTAAAAAAAATTAATCTCAGTTTATTAATACCAAGATAAATTTACAACACTGTTAAGAATTCTGTTGGCTATGAATTTTAATTAATAATTTCTTAGTTAATAATATAAAATGCAAAAAGATAATTGTTTGAGGTAAATTCTTAAGGGGTAATTTTGACATGAAATACAAACAAAAAATCTGAATATAGAAATAAAAATAATTGTTCCAAAATCGATATTTAATAACAAATCTTTATTTTAGTAGCGAATCGATATTTAATAGATATTTAACGAATTCAAAGGGAGCAATAGATTTGTAAATTTCATGAAATGAAAACTAAATTATACCTAAATAAATTTATTAATAATAAATATTACAATGCGAGTTCTAGTACAACTTTTTTTGTGTAAATTCTTGTCGGAATAATTTTTTGTGTCTAAATTCTTGACAAATGTTGTAAAATATTAATCGTTTAGTAAATTAGATTCTATAGGTTTAATAAAACTCATCACATATTTATAATCTCAAAAACGTACTAATTAAACTGGCTATCTGTTTGTGGCTAAAAGTCGTTTGCTGTAATTGTAGGGAAATTTAATTTGAAGTACTGAGTTTAATTTTGAATAATAATTAGAAATTTGTAAACAATGAGATCTTTCGTTGTTCCAAAATTAGTTTCATTTAATTAAACTTAATCACCAAGATTGTGGTTTATTTCTTCAATTAATGAATAATTTAAGAGTAATATTATTGTAAGCCATCATTAAACTGAACGAGCAATTTTTGTAATAACAAATAGTAATATTAATTTCATTTAGTTGAATTTGAAAAGAACGGGATTTCTGAATTCATCATTTAAATAACTTCAAATATAATTAATTAACATCGCATTAATGTTTATAATCACTATTTTCAATAGTGCTTGTAAATTCTTTGATATTACTCATAAAAAATAAAAGAAAAAATATTAACTAAGGAGGCGATGTTTACCTCAAACAGTAATTGTATTAGTTTCATGTATTTAAAAAAAAATTCGTTTAATAGATTTTCATTTAAAATATAAAACTATACATTTCTTTGGATAAGCAGAGGTTTATATAAGAAAAAAAGAAAGTATAGTAATAAAAAAAGAAGGAAGTAATTGGAAAAAAATCAGTACTTTACACAATAAAATGATTGCTTTTTGTAATTTTTTAGAATATGAGTAAACAATGATAAAACAACAGTCATTGTTCTAGGCAGTCTTATTAGAAAACGTAAATTTATAATAAAAACATCTAAAATACTGGAACAAAAGTATCTGAAAACTACAATTCAGACAGGCCAACATTACTTGTTGCAAGCCCTTTTAGGTTGAATAGGTAAAATTTATTTCAAGAGAGATGAAGATAAAATGAACCTTAAACGAATCAAACAGATATTTCCACTCCTGAACAAAATTTAAGGGAGAGGTTAACTGATAACTATACATACATATGTATATATAAGAGCTTTTTGTCCGCTCTAACAGATGAAAATCCTAATCGAATTTGATGAAAAGTGGTAGGATGATGAAAACCTATTGCAAATAGAACTCTACTGATTTTCAAGCGAATCGGTTCAAACCGGAAATAGAGCCAAAAAATTGGTTTTTGGGTACGTTTTTAAGGAAATCCGCCCTTCTGACGCACTTACTGCTACAGAGTTTTTTAAATTTTGTGCCCTTCAACGGCTTCATTGAGCATAGTCAGCACTGTCACGTACCAACTCGTTTATTCATATTGACAAAAAGATTTAAGATAAACCAGTCGATATTTAGAGTACTTCCATTATTATTAATTATATTATAATATTAATTTCAGTAATTGTGTTCTGTGTATTCAAGGAATAATTAATAAATAAATTTACTTTAAATAAATTTATTTATTTAATTGTTAGGGATGTAGGATGTAGAGGGTATACTGAAATGAAACGACTAGCACTAGATAGGGAATCTTGGAGAGCTGCATCAAACCAGTCAAATGACTGAAGAAAAAAAAAACTTTAAATAAGAAAAAGTAAGCAATAGATTCAATAAATTTCTGTACTTAAACCAAATTGCGAAGTGATATGACAATTTATGACAAGGCGTTTTATCATTTGAAATTCTACTAAGTATGGTGAGAATAAAGAAATTGATTTTTAAGAAATATTCATGAAAATAACTAAACAAAATATAATTCAAAACATTAATTTTAATAGGCAGAACTGAAACGTTCTGATAAAACTAAAAGGCTGATGGACAAAAAAAAGGAATTATGATTAACATGGCAAATAATTAATAAAAAGGTGTTATGTGATTTAAGTGATTTCATAAAAATAAAAGTTTATTTCTTCAATTAATGAATAATTTACGAGTAATATTATTGTAAGCCATCATTAAACGGAACGATTGTAAAATTCTCTTTAAATATTATAGATTTTACAGCAATTTTTGTAATAATAAATAGTAATAATATTAATTAATTTCTTTTAGTTGATTTTGAAAAGAACGGGATTTCTGAATTCATCATTTAAATATCTTCAAACATAATTAATTATACATCAGGTTAATGCTTTCATCACATTAATGTTGGCTGACAAAAGAGAAAGGGAAGAAGGTATAAGTTACTTTTTCTATTTTTGAGAAATTTTATAGAGATCCTATAAAAAACGTGGTAAAGAACATACGAACATACATTCATTTTTAGATACTTTATGTGCATACCTTTTTTTTATGACTTATTTGAACTCTTGAGTGTGATTCTAAAAATGCTATAAGAAATTTAATAGAGGATGTAAATAAGAAAAACCATAATTTACTTCGTTTTCACAGTAGAAATCGTAAAAAAAATACCTTATCTAGTACTGTTTTTTCATTTTTAAATTTATTTTTATTAAGTATAACACGATTTGTTCAACAACCAAAAGCGTTATTTTTTTAAGCAAAATATAAATTACGTGTTTTATTTTGTTTGTTTTTCCTTTGTAAATTTATTTTTTTATAAAATAAAATAAATGAAAGAATTAATAAAAAAAAACAAAAAACAACATTGAACCTTCACCGACTCGTTTTGTAAAAAAAGATCAGTTTAAGAAGAGGAATAATTATGGATGGCCTAAAACCTCCTTGGTTACTTCATTTAGAGCTTATTAATTTTTCGATAAATAAATTTTGTGGGCGTGTGTGTGTGTAGGTAAATGCAATTGCTGATACTGGTTTGCCAGGCCTGATGTAGCAGCAATGTAAGTGTAAATATACCGGTATAAGACGCAATTAAACTATGTAATTCAAGAAATCGTTTTTGTGTGATTGTGTCTGGTATGCGGTGTAGATCTCTTTCGGCTACATAAGTTTAAACTGTATTTTTACTACGTACTTTAATCTAATTTTAAAATCACGGCATCGGCTTACAGATTATTACGAAAAAGAGAAAAGAGAGGAGGTAATAGTTGAATGGAAAGAGGTTTGATTTAACAATGATTTATATTAGCTTAAAGGTAGGTGTACTAAATTGACTGTGATATAGCAAAGTGGAATGTTAATTTGAGAATTTTACGTTGTAAAAGTTGGGAAAAAATTAAAGGGAGTTGGTTGGGGAAGGCAGCTATGTAACCGTGTAGCAGAATATATTGCAGGATAATTTGGAACTTAGTGGACGCAGTCCATAATATTGATAAATATGATATACAATATTTTATAGCTAGTATTTTTTTCAACTCGTGCACGACAGCTCGCCTTGAAATATGGTTCACATTTTAAAAAAAGTCGACATAATTGTTCACTGTGAAATATCAGAGTTGATGAAAATTAAACACTTTGCACGGGTAATCAGGGGTATGAGGTTTGGTTATGTGGTGTTGTTCGAGGATGTACTTTTACTCCTTACTTAAACGGGATATAAAGGTTATAATTCATAGGATGTACAACGGAAACATCAAATAACATTAAATTGTTTGTAAGACATCTTATAATTAATTTTAACTAATAAGTTTTTTAATTGTTTTAATTAGGGTTTTATAAACGTAGAATTTGGAGGGGTAAGAAGGAATTTGGAAGGGGTAAGAAGATTTAGAGTATCAAATAAATGGTAGATATACGTACAAGCGAGAGAGTTCGTGCCTTCATATATATATATGTTTTGGTAAATTTGATTAATCCGGTGATTATGCATAATTACTGGTTAATATGATTAATCGCCTCCAATGTTGGAAGCGGTAATTTAATAAATATATAGAGCAATTTATTAAATACACCGGTTATTTTACATATTCTCCATATTAACATATTTTACATATTAAAATAACAACTCGACTATAAGCAGTAATTACTGAATTTATTACTTAAATAATCAAAACATTATTGTTAATTGGTTAAGGTTAGCGAGCGAAGCGAGTGCATGATTTGTTTGGTTAGATTACGTTGATTTTATACTTTTGTTACTATGTTAGATTGCAGTTACTTTTATACGGATTTGAATACTACGAGTAGATCATGGATACCTGTGTTCTTTAGTAGTTTGTTTTCAATTAACCACACATCTCAGGAACGGTCGACCTGAGACTGTGTAAGACTAAACTTCATCTACATTCATATATATCGTACTCATTCATCCTCTGGAAGTAATGTTTTACGGTGGTTCCGGAGGCTAAACAGAAACGAGAGAGAGAGAGATTATATTGATTCCATGTATGACGAATCGTACATATATCAACATAATCTAATCAAACATAATCTAAGCTCGCTTTCCTCGCAAACCTCCTCTAATTAACATTAAATATACAAATTATAAATGTTACGTGCATAATTACCATTAATTATGCACGTCTACCGGATTAATAAAATTTACCGTAAAATATGTTCATAGACGCCTAATATGTGTATATTTGTTTTGAGATTAAAATTAAAGAGATAATTGGGAAATGTATTTTAATATACGTAACTATAAATAAATATATCGTATTTATTTATAGTTTATTCAATTCAAACAAAAATTATTGAATTGGTTATTGCATCTTCATTGCAGGTTAAGAACATTAATAATAAATAACTTAATGGTATTCAGTGAAGCATATTAAAAAAAAAATATTTTACAGATTTACTTATATTTTTATACTATGCTAATATACAAATTTTAATTCTTCTTTTTATGAGTAAAACTTATGCACACATGTTACGCCGTAATCAGGTTAGTCAATCTTTACTTCAATGACTAAGATCATTGTACATCTATAATTTTTATTTTTTAAAATTATTTCGATACAAAAATATTTATTTTGAAAAAGCACAAACTTTGCGAAAGCGCTAAATTTGGGTTAAGAAAAAAAAACAACATGAATTGTTTATTAATTTAAAAAGATTGGTCGTATTTTGCTACTAGAGTGCAATTTGCTAAGATGTTGTTAACAAATATAATTTGTTTACCGTTCGATCACAAATAATAGAACTGTAACAAAATGTATCTATTCGTATTATGAGTACACTTCAAACTGATTAACGTGAATTTAACTTTATTGTTAGATAAATAATTGAACATTGAAATACGTTTTCAGTATTTGTACTAAACGCCAATTAAAGAGCTTTAATTAGTGCTTTGTAAACCACTGAACTACACATCTACTTCCTTGGCTAATAAATTAACTTTATTTATTCATTTATTATCTGTTAAATAATAGGTTTCCTTCAATTAATGGTCTTTGTTATTTAATTAATATTTGAGTAAATCATAATCTGTACCTTAAAAAAAAATCAATCTGCTTTATTCATTAGTTGTAATTCTGTTTTATTGATAACTTTTTTTATTCATAAATGAATGAATTGACGCTAGTTCGTTCACATAATTGAACAAAGCAGATTATATGAGGAAAAATATTTATTACTTCGTTAATTTTTTCGTTACTAAAATCAAGGTTGAAATATTGTTTTCAGAACATTTTGTAAAAATAATAAAGTTAACAAATTTACAGTTCTTATTCAAGCTATTCTGAGTGAACAAGTAAATGAAATTTCACTGTTCATCATTAATTGAAGTGAAATCCATGTTTTAATTTACCTTTAACATCCATATCTTTAAATTCAATATACTGTTTTCTATTAAACGAGCAAGAGTGAAAAGTCTTAAAGGAATCATATGTAACTTCAATTGTTTTTAGTTTCTACATCGTAATCAAAAAATTGACTAGTCAAACTAGATAAAAAAATTGAAAATTTTTTATCAGATGTAATTCGGATGAGACGATTGGATTGTTAAGATATTATGAATGAGTTTTAAGTTAATTTTTATTTTATAAAAGCATCCTAGGTGTTAAGCCTGTCGAAAGCAAGATTAACGTATAAGAAGATGCCTGAAGTAAACTACCTACTTCATACAATATTTTTTTGCATAATTTAAATTTTCCAATCTTATATTTTTTTCATGAATCCTAATTGATGGTGAGGAAAAGGGATCTATCTTTACTCGTAGAGGAGGTTTTAGATGGATAAGCTACAGTTTTTCGAAACATTTGATGTTTCGTTACCAGTTATGTCATTGTTGTTATAGCGTTCATTACATCTTTGTTAAAATCCTCCACAGCAACATAGTCAACATTTTCCAGCAGTCAAGTACCAAATCTATCAATTTCATCAACAAGCTTTATATTCTGTACATACAAAAAACGAATCCCCATATTAACAAAATTGAAAATTGTTGAAAAATATAAGAATAAAATGATATAGAAGAATGATATTCTAAATGAGCAGACAAAATTTAAACCCAACACATTCTTGGTAACATTCTACTTGCTAAAAATACTTATATAAAAAGAAAGAAAAGACGATAATATGATAAAAAAAAATTTGTTATAAAATTTGGTTTGTTTTTTCGTTATAAAAGTTTATATTTTAAAATAATTATTATCGCTAACCTTTATTGAGAAAATAACAAGTCTTATATAATTATCTCTATTATTATGTCAAACGAAGTAAAATATAAAAAAGTATTTATCATCCCAACTATAAATAAACGAAAAATTGAGAAAATAATTTCCATCCCATTTTTTAATTATTTTCATTAAGAGTAAATTATAAAAATAGCTATTAGTAAATTGAAAAACAATATTGGATTGTTCTGGAAAAAATTACATTCAAAATTCAATAGAATAACATTTTTCTACCATCTCTTTTATTGTTATTTCAGCAAATAAATATAACTGAAGCGAGAAATTGTTTTTCATTCTAAAAATTCTATTATAATTAATCGACATTTTTATGACAAAACAAAATTTTTGTATACGGCTAGGCAGTTCATATAATAGATTCTGGTATAATCTCATGTTTATAATAGGTCAAAACAATAGTTTATCCATGACCAACATCCTATACAGACTTAAAGGGATGTGTGTTAGTAATTATGCAAATTGAAACAATTGTAATACTAATCATTTGATATCGAAATGAATATAACCGTAAGTCTAATTCACTTCCAGTTGGTGTAAGTTACAATAAATTAATTAATTGTATTGTCATCATAATTAGAATTAGATTGCCATTATTTACTTATAGCTTACAATTAATGTCATTATTGTTAGTGTGATAATATTATTCATATTTTTTATTATTAATCATTTAAATTTATTCAAATAATATATTTGATTTATTTTTTATGAATAATAGAATTACCATATTTTAAAATTTATTATACAAATACAAAAATACATATATTTTAAATACGGGAATACGTCATATATTTTACAATATATGTTGTAAAGGAAAGGAGTCGGCCATTCGAATCAATTAACACGGCTACAAGCTATTTTACCGAGGAATTCTTAATGCAGGGAATTCACATACATACGCAGAATTTATATCATGTAAATTTTAAACTACACATTGTTGAACGGTACGGTATGTGGAGAAATATATTGACTATTAAAAGAGTTTTTGTCAATCACGGTTTATCTACCGACACTATTTAAATAATATAACCAGAGAGTGTAGATTAGAATTTGATATGAAGCACAAGTTACATCTGGAAATCACTAATTCTACGTTACGAGTATATGCTGACGATATAGCGATTCTTCAGAATTCAGGAAATTCATTTCATAACGTGAGCTAGTTTTTCTGTTACTACAGCCTCGAAATATCACTGTTCATAATTGATCAAAGGGCTCCTTTTCTATAGTAAGGAGGATATGGTGTGAACGCGAAAATATTATGGAGCACAATTAGGACAGATTGTACATCTAATTGGCAAAATTCATAAAATTTTTCAGATAAGAACGAAATAAGATTATGAACTATTTAAAAATTTAAGTCTATACTACGTTTATAAAATTTTATAAAAAAGATAACTATTCCCGCATTATTTTTTTGGGAGGTAATACGTAAAACAGTCGTTCATCAGAAAACAAATATTGTGAAACGTAGTCTCATCTTTCTAATAAGTAGGACCTGATGATTGTGTTTATAAGAAAAGACTTCGGAATTAATCCAGAGAAAAAGATTATCATTTCAGAAAACTTTTAAACTACAGAATGCCAGGAGAGAGATTACCATGATAAATCTAGGTATGTTTTTAAAGGAAAGATTTAGTAGAGAGAAAGTAAACTGCATCTGCCAAATTTAAGAGTAAATTTTGCAAAGTTCATACTAATAATCTAAATATACCAACATAAGATTTAGGAGAAAAGTGGGTCAGCCATAATCAAAGCAAGAGCATGATTTTTAAAGATTAAGATAAACAGGGTGGAATGAAATTTTAAACAGGGTCTGGATAGGAGGTAGACTAATTGTTTTACTCTATTTTAATTGTTTTACGCGTTTGGTTCGTACTATTCATTTGTTAAACATATCCTCAGGAGATTCCTTTTTTAACGACTCTGTTCCCTCGTCTGAATAAAGTTGGCGTACATTGCCCATTAAGAGCATTATTTTTAGATAATTTTACTAACTTGTTTACAAAATGCTGGTGTAACAGTGGTGAATTTAATTAATTTAGTTGATAAAATATCCAAATAAAATAAAGATTTATAACTAAATCAATCGATATTTATAAATAAATTTTAATATGGAAAGACTGTACGACACATGTAAAAATTACACATTAAAATTTAAATGAACTGCACGATGAAGCGATTTAAGTCTCGCAACTGTTGTTTGATCCGACTACATCTCTTGTCTGCAGGTGAGCATAAATCAGTCAGCCTTAAAACTTAGATTTCAATGCAATGACAAATATTTTAGCTGATAAGTGAAAATATAATAAATTAATGAATCGTGCGGATTAAAAAATTATTTGTAAACTCAGAAAGTGCTCCTTCCAAGACGTACGTGTATGAACATTTTTCTGTATGTTACTGCGGATGAAAGTACAAAAAACTCTTTTCAACAGATAACACTATGATTCTACCATTCCGAACATCGGAAGGTAAAGAAATCGCAAAGGAAACAACGGAAACTTTTTCAGAGCATCTACTAAATACGTAAAATTATATATGAGAAAATAGTGAATAGGGTTTTACAAAAAAAAAAATTGTTACGGATATTCAGAAGCAATTTTTCAGTTAGTACTGATTAATAAATTTAACAGAAATTAGATAATTAAAAAAAATATATATTAATCAAAAAAGGTTCTAGGATACGACTTACTCGGATATACTAAATCAATTTTCGGGAATAGGGTTATTATTAACCTGCATTTTCAACACAGTTTTGAGATCTGAACGTTTCCTTGCACAGTAAAAAGTTGCAACATTTTTAATGATCCTTTAGTTTGGAAAACATCCCACAAGATTTCATTCAAAAAGTCTGTTTTATTGAAAAAAAATTATTCTGTTTGTTGAATTTATTTATTTTATTAAAATTTATTTCGTTAAGTTATTAAAAATACACTTAAAAGAGTTCGTGATCTTTAATAACTCTTATACATTCAGATGTAATACTGGATAAGTCATTCTTAATGTTGTCGAGTTAATAACCTTGGTTTTTATTGTATTTGATTTGCATAAAATCAATTTGATAAGAAAATTCGAAAAATTTTATAAATAAATGTGTTAGAAAATAAGTAATAACTAAATAAGTTTTAATAAATGGGTATTAATATAATATATGGGAATTAATGTAATACAGGGGCAGCGCTGCTCATGAGAGGGTGGTTCGCTGAGGTGGACCACCTTTGATGACTGACCGGAGACCCTCTGAGTTTGTGGAAAATAAAAAATACCGAGACCCGGCTGGATCCCTCCCTAGAGAGGGGGTACGGTTAGAGGCAAGCATATAAAAAGACCCAGTCCCGGCCTACTGGGTGAACAACCCCGCGGGGAACGGCATAGCAGGATCCCGCGGGGTCTAGGTAGGTTAGAGGCAAAGGCAACATCCGAGGATGTGCAATGCATTAGCTGGTTCACCCTCTTAGGAATAGAAAAAAAATGGGAATTAAAAAAAAAACATTAAGAAATATGGAAAAAACAATTAATTGCCGAATACTAATAATGTGGTTTTATAGATAAAAGCTGTTTTTACGCGAAAGTAATTTCAGACTCTATAGATGTTTTTACATGTAACTGTTTTTTTTTTTTTTTTTTAAATTATGCAATAGTAAATACAAGCGTACTGTTTTGAAGAAACACTACAATATTAAACCTCAAAGCAAAACGAAAAATCTTACTTTTACTACATGGCGGAAAATATGTCTTAAACAACTCCTTTGGGTGAAATCAAGAAAGTGTTGTGTTCTTGTGAGGAGATTGTCAAAATAAAAGGTGAAGTCCCAAAAGAATTAGTTTAAAAATTCTTTAAAAATGTTTATCTATATGCATATGTTTATTACCTTAAGCTGAACTGAATAATACCGAACTTATATAAAACATCTTTTAGAGAAGACTGTTTTATAATTTTAACATTTAACAAATTATAAATTATACTTTCCTGGCATCTTAACTCTAGCTGTTCTGCAAGACAAATTATGGATTACAATAAAAAAATGGGTTCATTGCATTTCTCGATATTTCATGACTCTGGGATTCCAAAAAAACAAAAAAATTTTGGGAGGGTAATTTTCGTACTTACAGTAGCCACCACGTAACGGCGAGCTAGGTGTATGATTTCATGAAGAAAGAATCTGTAGCTGTACGAGAATTAAAAAATGACAAGCATTTAATCGCTATACAGAAGTGTGAAGAGAGAACTGCAGCTGTCTGTGGCATTTCCAGGACTCAGATTAAAAGTCTAAGAAACGGGCCAGAATGTTCGTTCATCATCCTGAAAAAGAAACGTTCTGAACCATTTACAAGATTAGATGATTTTGATAAAAGTGTGGTTAGGCAAACTGTGAATTAACTTTACTCAAAGATAGGAGAGCTGCCAACAGTTAACAAACTCTGTAAAGAATTGAAAATTAAAATTAGTTTTAACGGCAGTGAAAATAGTTTAAGAAGAATTTTGAAAGAATTAGGTTTTAAGTGACGCAAAACAAAAAAAAACAAAGGAAACTTTTAGTTGATAAACAAATCAGGCAGAAAAGGATTTCATATTTACAGGTAATAGTGATTTTAGAAAATGTAACCGGTCTGTCGTATACTTAGATGACTCTTATGTTTTATCATCTAAATCAACGGCAAAATCTTGGACTGACGACAGCGGTGCAGGACTTCATTTATCAATAAACAAATGTGAACGCTTAATTATAATTCATATCGGAGGTGAAGTGGGCTTTATTCCAAATGCAATGTTAACTTGGACAGCCAAATCAAAAAGTGGCGATTACCATGATAGCATGAATAGTAAAAATTATTTGAAATGAGCTGAAGAAAAATTAGTTCCTAATCTTCCTCCTGAGTCTGTAGCAGTTATCGATAACGCTCCTTATCATAATACCCTTTCTGAAAAACTTCCATTATCATCAAGTAAGAAACAAAACATGACAGTTTGGCTACAGAAATATCATATTTCATTTTCGTCTCAAATGCTTAGACGACAATAGTAGTAACAACTAATTATTTTGAAAAAAAGTAACAGAAAAGATAGCGATTTGACGAATTGTTAGAAATAAGCAGGCATCAAGTTCTGCGGCTTTCACTTTACCATCCTGATTTAATCCAATCGAGATGGTATGGTCAGGGAAAAAACGACATGTTGCGAGCCACAACACAACATTTAAGAAGTCAGAAGAGCAAAAACTGTGTGAAGGTAAAATGAATTCGACGAGCGACGATTACTGAAAACCTTACTGTGAAAAGGTTAAATAATCAAAGGTGAGTATTCGAGCCAAGAATCGTTAACAGATTCTCTGACGAAATCTTTCATTGTCTCTTTATGTAGTGACAATTACACTGAGGATGATGATGACAGCGGGGAGAGAGTTCTAGCTGAGGAGTTAAACTGATAATTCATTTTCCAGTAAGTAATTAAAGTTACAGTAATAACCACTTATCGCAATATTTACCGTGTAATTAGTAATACATAATATTTTTTTATCCGTTATTGCATTTTACAGTGTACAGTACAGAATTAGCCGACGGTATTTCATCTCAAAATTGATGCATTCATTTTTTTAAAATAAAATATTTATTTAGTAAGGAAGATCACTAAGAGCGCGGACATGCTTTTACGTTGGTTAGTAATCGTCCACCGCAACCTCATGGTTACTTGGCGGCGGCTGGATAAACCTTTTTTGATTAAATTTGGCACAGAGACTGCTGTATATCGAGCAATTTTTGGTAAAATTTTAAAGGTAATGTCTTTAGGAGGTAGGGTAGATAGATAGTTTCTTTGAGATAAATTTTCTCAAAATTTTGCAACATATCCTCCCTTTAAGTTCATTAGATTCGTACTAAGCTTAACATAATCTTCATACTTATGTTTTTTAATCGTAAGATAAAAGATATTGTTTCAAATTCTCCACAAAATTGAAAAAAGATTTTGTTTTATTGCATTTTTTTAACACATTTTTTAAAATGTATTCCTAAGCATAGCAGTAGCGTAAGTGGTCATAAAAAAAAATTGGGACAGATTTTGAATTTAAACTTTTTTCATGTATCTTTTTTCACTATATTAGAATAAATAACCAATACCAGGAAAGTATAAGAAACTTATTGTCAGCTTTTTTCTCAAATTGCGATTTACGATTCTTTTTTAGAATTTTTTTCTAGTGTTTTAGTTTTAAAATTGAAGTACTTACATTTGATGAGGGCAAGTAAATGTGGGATTTTAAACTGTATATAATAACATAATATACAGCCAAAAGTGGGCACTTTTAGCTGTACTAAATTCCTTCCTTCGCGAAAACGTAGGTTTTCGCGAAGGAAACAAAGCTAGTTTCCTAGCAAATCTTTTTTTTTTATTTAAATCTATATTAAAAAGGATATTACATTTATCAGTAATTAATGTGTTAACAATTTTCCCTTAATGATAAATAATAAAGTAAAATTAAAATAATACAAAAATTTAAATTTTGAAACTTAAATTATTAACATTTAAAAATAAAATGAAAGAAATGAATATAGTGATAGTAAAACACAGTAAAAATGCGGCCTGGACTTCCCAAACCTCAAAATGCTATGAATTACGAAAATACTTTAGATGTTTGTGGTAAACCATACATGAAAAAAATGTTTACCGCAAGCCACAAGAATTTATCTAAGAGAATTAGAGAAAAAATGAAGATAAAGATTGATCGTGAGTGAGAGAAATGCCTAATGCAGTTGCCGCTCTATAATTATAGTTAAATAAATGACATTAGTAACTTGACAACTTAACAAATTACTCTTAATTACAGTTTTTCTCTTACAATTTGTAAAAAAGATTTTTGTTCAATTATTTACATATCTTAATTAATTAACTTAAATAAAGAAATAAATCAGAGATGATAAAGTTAATTGTTACATCTTAGAGAATTACAAATTCGCAATGATAATTATAATAATCTCAAGATTAATATGAATATCGATTGTTCAAAATGCCGCTAGACACTAAATGACATAATAAAACAATACGTTTATTATAGTCTTTAATAATTTCAGACAATTTTTCTTTAGGCACCCGCGCGCAAACACACACACACAAACACACGCACATACACACACGAATAATCACACAAGTAAGTATACGGAGGGGGTGGGAAATAAAGTGAGAGAGAGAGAGAGATCGAGAGAGAATGCGTGAGTGAAAGAGAATGTGATGCACAAAATATTCTATTACTTCATAAAATTAAAAATTCAGTCGATACGTGATGCCATAAGTTGTGAACTGCCTGACAAATTTAATTAAATAAATTTTCTTTACAAATTAATATGTTTTAATTAAAACTTCCACAAAAAAAGAAAATTTATAATTATAGTTTGATTGAAACATGAATAATTATTTCCTATTTATATTATTATTTCTGAGCCCAATATTAAGGACTGTAACCAAAGAAAAAGTTTTTTTTAAAATTAAATACAAAATATCGTTCCGAAAGAAACAATAAAACTACCTATTATTAATAAAACTATACTAATTATTTTCTCAAAAGAACTATGACTTCAATTATTTAAATAAAAAAGCTGATTAGAACTAAATCATACAAAGCGAATAAATTCATTCTCTTTTGAATTGAATATATAATTATTCATTAAACGTAAAATAATTTTGGTTCGATATTTTATGATACTGTTGGAGACTGTTTAAACGAATGTAATTTCAGTTTATTTGGATTTGACCCCTCTCGTTGAGATTTTATGTGGTCATATTATTTTAATTAATATAGCTACAAGAATGATTGACAGCAAAGTTGAGAAAAAAAAACTGTAATTCCCAAACTGTAATTTAGCCTGTTGTTATCCAGTATAGTTATAAAGAAAAATGTAATACTTGGCTATATAGTTCGCAGACATTGTAACAACTGGTTGCATGCTAAATAGACAACACAGACAGTGGTAGTAAAAGGAAATCTTTGCTGTAGATCTTCCCTGCAACGCCTGTTTAAAGTCCTTGTCGAAAAGTAATAGTAATTTAGTGTAAATATTAAGTAACTGTTTAATTAAATACTATAAAACTCTAAGTATTTTTTTTTTAATTACCTGACGAAGGGCCTCGTGAATACAAAAACTTAATGTGGCACCTGGCAGTCCCAAGCTTCCAAAATGATCCTTGGTTGTTTTAAAATGCAGAGAAAGTTATATGAATCGTCGTTAAGCTCACAAAATATGTAACTTTTAACTTGATGGGGCTGATAATAACTGTCTCGCCAGCTAGTAGACCGCGTCTGCGGTATTTTGCACGTAAGTAGCTAGCTAGCTCATCTAGTTAAATTGACATTATATGTATAATGGAATATATTATAAATATTATATGTATAATGAAACTGTACATAAAGTTTTCTTGCTGAATTCATTCAGGAATTATACTATTACGCAACACTATATCAACTCTCCCTCTCTAAACTGTTGACGACATTCAACCCAACAAATTACTATTGTCACACTCTTAATCAAAGGGGTTGGCCTATGAACTGCAAAGTTATTGGAAGAAATTTTGAATAAAAGTCAATGTGGCCTATATAAAGAAATATGATTTATATTAAGTTCATATCACTGTTGTAATTCTTTTTTTCGTATTATTATGGATGGTATGAATTTGTTTGAATTAGTAACATTTTTGGAAACTACAAAACATTTTCTTGGAAAAACAATTCGATCGGGTGGTTATTTATTAGACTCCCATTCTTCAACTTGTAGTTTTTATTTTTAAAAATTTGAAAATCAGTATCTAATATACTGAAAAATGTTGAATAAAAAATTGTTTTAAGATGAAAATAGAAAGAAACCCTGTGGAAAAACTGTACTAGAGGAACAGTAGTTAAGACAAACAAAAGTAGCTAATTTTATTTTGAATGTTTAAAAATTGTTTTAAGTAATTAACTCGTAAGAGAAAAAAATGTAAATCATCCCCCTCCAAAAATAAGAAAAAATTAATTAAGTATTTTTTAATTAAAATAAATAAATAAATATACATATATATATATATTAATCCAATCAACCGAAGTACAGAATTAATAAAATAAAATAAAATAGGATGACACCTACCTTATTCCATAATCCAAGCAGATGAAGCATAATCCGAGCGCTTTCGCGAGTACCTCGCATCATCGTTGATCTATAATTTTTCAAATCTTTCGTTGGATAGAGCAACTGATGATGCGAGGTTCTCGGGAAAGCGCTCTTGCTTGGATTGTGGAATAAGATAGGCGTCATCCTATTTTATTTCATTAATTCTGCACTTGATCGGGTTAATATAATTTGTATAGGTCAGAGGAATATGATTCCCGAAAGGATCGATTTTTGAAAAAAAATATTTTAATATATGTATATTGTCACGTGTTATTGGTTCGAAAAAGGTTACTGAGAGAAAACACAAGAAATAATTCCTAATTTCCAATTTATTTACTTTAGAATAACTTACGTATAAAGTAAAAGTAAGTAAATTATGGACTTCAAATATAGTTCTGATTTTATTAAAGTTCTACATATAATCTATTCTATATTCAATCGTTCTACAGTGGGTAATACAAACATTATAATATCAAGAAATCAATCAAAAAATAAATAATTAACTTTATATAAGAATTATTTACTTTTAATATTTACACAAGGAGTAAAGCTTTTATCAGTGAATAATGTCACTTTGTCCCCTGTTCACAACCATCTCACCGAACAACTTTTCATACTTAACTGCTAACCACAGTCAAGGATGATGTTCTAAGAAAGACTATTCTCGGGACGCACTCTTCGATGTTGCACACAATCCTCGCGCGCTGTACTCAAGTTTGGAATGGATCGCAAGAGTATCGGGAGATATTTATGCCTTATTAATTGCAGAGCTTGACATCAGTCCCTTGCTACTCTGGGTTATAATTATCGGGAAGGTATTTGATTATTTATTGGTGTTTATATATTTATTTTTATTTTTAAGATAGACAGATAGGCAGATGGGGATTGCGATCCGGTCCTTGTAGATCGGGTTTTAAACGTTATTTTTCTTTAGTTATTCGTTGGGTGATTACAAGGTATTTGCTAATTCCCGGCGTTATTCCCTTTAAGTCCGTCCGCTGAAAGTGTTTTGGTGCTTGTGCCTTTCGGTTTAGTAGGAATGTACCTAATGTGACTCTATTTATTGAAGGGTGCAATACACTAACTTCGCGGAGGGAGCCGAATGTGCTGTCGGTAGGGAAAAATTGCAAGAAGAAGGAGGGAAGGATGGTAAATCTAGGTTTCATAGATTCCTTTTTTCTCATCTTCTTATCCTTCGCCATCAACATCTTCTTCTTACAGCAGCTAAATCAGACCTGAGCCGAGGTAGCCGTAAAGAACGCTTTTCTTGCTTCTTTCCTCTTGTTGCCTGACTCCGTTCGCTGGTCTTCGGCAGTATTATTCCTCCCTTCCAAGCACTTGACCTGCAGTAACAGCAGCTGACCCACCCTTTTATTAGTTCAAGAGTTATGGTTATTGTGTTACTAACCTTTTACACTATTCTACAAATTATTTTTAAAAAGAATTTCTCTGTTATTGTTCCTGAAATTTTCTTTTTCAATTTTCGTTCTTCATTTTTTCTCTCTTTCCTATTCTAACACTTTTTATTATTTAAAGCTTCTCTACCAGTTACGACATTATTATTAAAATAATAATTATTATTTTTATTTAAATAAATCTATATATTAAATAAAACCTATTTCTCGATTCTGTACGTCGACTAACTTATTAGCGCATTTTATATTATGGAGATTTTTATTACACAATGTTATCTGAAATAGTTACATAAAATAGCGTCGATACTACCTACAATCCTAAAAGGTTTGAAAGTTTATATAATATGAAAGAAGGCATTTTGAATTTTCACACAAATATCTGAACGTTTACAATTTTGTTTGACAACATTATTTTTCACAACAAAATATTGTATTCATAAAAATTTCATTCAGTTTTATATAATATAATAAAATCAGTCATGTGTACTAAAGCTATTGAAAATTAAACCCGGTGTAAAAAGAGATATATAATTTATAACTCCCAACACATTAATATTGCCTTATGGTACGTCATATTCAGGAATGATAGATTCAGTGAAATTTATTTTTATAAATAACCACTAAATTAATTTTCAAGTTATACTTAAAAGAAATGCTGTAATTTGAAAAATATATTTAGATGTTTTATATCTACAACAAATGTGATCAAAGACATTTTTCATTGGAATAAAAGTTTAGAAAATGTAATCTAAATATTCATGGAAAACTGTTTGATTGTTAGTTGCATAACTTTCTGTCACTTCATACTTCAAAACTGACGTTTACATACAAATCTAAGATTCTGGTATATAATCATGAAAAGTATTTAAACTACATACACAATTTCTCAACTGCAGACGCTGATTGGCTGATAAGTATTATCTCATTTTAGATCATTTTTCTTTCTTAAAAATATTGGATAAATTCACTCTTTAAAAATTGTATTTTTAAAGAGTGAATCGTATCTTTAATGGTTTTTATTAAATTTCATTTACACTGCAATTAATTATTCAAGATATTTTCTAATTTTATTAGATTTCATTTTTTTTGTATCGAAATATCTTTTTAAATCTTTTAAAAATGTTTTCAATAATTAAATGTGTTATGGGAATAGATTATACAAAAATCAACTGTAAGATGAGATACCTCATATCTCGTCATATATAATTTTAATTTAAATTACGTAGACTTTACTAATTAAATAAACTTTTAAACTTATCTAACTTTTCTCATTCTATTACTTTTCATACTTATATTAATATTACTTATTTTATAATTTGCCAATCAATAAAAGAAGTAGAATTGAGTAACAAGATTTCTATCATCGATACCAAATATTTTCTGATTAGCATTACTTAATAATACGAGGGTAAGTAAATTATTATCCGCAATTTAGTTATATTTTTGTTTATGTTGGTAGGACTATCGTGTTGGGTAGATGACGCATGCGTGGTTTAATTTTTGTTATGTCTGTGCAGGTTTGATGTTGCTAGGTTAATTCCATTATCACTGCCCTGCCGTTAACCATGGCTGCTCCGCTTTCTGTTTGCACCAAAGAAGAGAAACGTTCAGTGATCCGTTTTTTGTGGTCGGAAGGTGTATCAGGGGCGGAAATTCATCGAAGACTTTCGGTACAGTACGGGAACAGTGGTGTTGCCGCAACGGAGTGTCTACGAACGGATTGAAAAATTAAAAAAACGGTCGTACAAGTGTTACGCACGACGAAGGAGCCGGACGACCGTTTACCGCCACAAATTAGGAAAATATTTAGCGTGCACGTGACATGGTTTTCTTAGACAGACGAGTAACTGTTGATGAAGTGGCATATCGTCTGCAAATTAGTCACGGTTCTGCCTACGAAATCATCCACAACAGAATTGGGTTTCATAAAGTTTGTGCAAGACGGGTCCCAAAACAACTCGCACAGTCGCATAAACAAACACGCTTGGACATCTGCCAAAAACATTTGGATCGCTATGGTAACGAACGGGACATCTTATTAGACAAAATCATCACCGGTGACGAAACACGGATCCATCATTACGAGCCGGAGAGTAAACGGCAGAGTATGGAATGGAAACATCCAAATTTGCCCTACAAAAAAAAGTTCAAGACCCGACCGTCCGCAGTAAAACTGATGTTTACGATTTTTTGTGACTCACAAGGCCCGGTACTGGAACATTATGAGGAAAGGGGCACGACAGTATACAGTACGCATTACAGTGAAATGCTTACTGCCAAGCTGAAGCCTGCATTTGGAAGCAAACGCCGAGGACTGCTGTTGAAAGGTGTTGTTTTGTTTCACAACAATGTCCGTCCACATACTGCTGCCTACACAGCTGAAACACTCCAGAAACTCAACCGGCTCGTCCTCTGTATATTTCTGATCTTGCCCCTTCTGACTACCGATTGTTTGGTCCACTCAAAGAGGTATTAATGGGCCGTCGAATTACTTTGGAATAAACGGTGAAAGAAGCTGTGGATTCCTGGCTCACAGTTCAACCGAAAACCTTCTTTTATGAGGGCATCAGGAAGCTTGTGCAACGATGGGCCAAGTGCGTTGAAATGCAAGGGGACTATGTTGAAAAATAATGTACATATAAGTTTCCTATTTGTATTGCAATAAAATTTATAACTACATTGCGAATAATAATTGACTTACCCTCGTATTTTGCATTTACGAATGATAATTACTATTGACTGGAAATATTATTGAAGTCTGTCTTAATCCTTTTAGTTTTTTATTCAAGCTTATTTTTGTTATTTTAAAGATACAACTCTAGCAGAATTATTAATGCGATTTCTGAAAGCTGCACAACGAACAACATATTTCCTCATTTTTACACAAGAAGAATATTATAAAATGAAAAATATGAAGAAATATTATAAAGAAGAATATAATATAATTATACGAATATTATACAAAATGAAGAATATTATATTCTTCATTATGTGAATTCTTCATTATTATTCTTCATAATGTGCAGTACTTACAAAATTTTATTACTTTCTGTACTTAATAATATTTTTATTTATGTTTGATTTGGAAAAAAAAGTAAATTGAATTTTTTTGTATGTAGGTTTCTTTTGCGAACGGTCACCTGATTAGCGTATACTACGTCAAATAGCAAATAATAATTATTAAAATTCTTTTGTTTGATTTAAATTTTTTCATTGCTATTATTCGGTAAAATAATTTTTTTTTTTGGAAAAAAGTTTCTTCTTTGCAAGTGGGTTTTATAACTGGTCTATTGTGGTCGGAGCTTTTAATATATTTTTTATATAAAACAAATTATATCATTCTATAATTGTTTTAATTTTTCATCTAAAATACTGAATACATTTACCAAAAATTATCTATCTTGTTACTTTCTCTTACTTTCCGTACCAAAAATTAAAGTAATAAAATTTTTTCTTCGTAAACATTTAAGATTGATTTAAAGAAATTTAAATCTAGATACTTATTTTTCTATCATTTTTAGATTGTTACGACTGTGTGTGTGGGCGATCCCCCCTTCTTCTGATGAAATGTTTTTATAAGCAGTCTCATGAAGGAGAAAGCCAGGGGTGGAGGTTTGGTCGGTAGTGCGCAGGTATACGACATAACCCTTGGTTATAACTGGCAAAACCTGTTAGCGAGCCCGACACAGCTTAGGCGTCCGTAAATGGGATTCCTCTTCTGGAAAAAAAAAAGGTTCCTAAACAGCAATGGGTTTCTGGAGTCATTTGCCATGAATTGGGCGAATTCTTTTGTTTGTAGTAGAAAATATAACAAAGGATTATTTGCTGCCTATTATCTATTATTTTTAATCACTTTGCACCTGGAACTCATATAATTTAAGACCGGAGGTCATCATACAGTAGTAAAAGGAACATGAATAAACATTACAAATATAGTTCTGTATACCAATCTAAACAGGTTCATTGACTCCATACCAGGGTCGCACACTAATACTGTTAAAAGAATGGCGGGCGTTGTGAAATCTTTTCATTTTTATTTATTTATTCTAGGACATTCAATTGCTAGAATATCTTGATTTAATATTGGCCACCATAGTAAAAATTGTGTAAGTTTATTGTTTAATAGCAATATAAAGTGTTCAAATTGGTTAAAATTAATTATAATAAAGTGAAATAGGTGGTATTTATTACATTTTTTCCTAACCTTAATATGAATATAATATTTGCATCGTATACGGGTATAGAATGTTTAAAAATTTGAGGAAAACAAATTAATTTAACTAAATAACAAATTGAGATTATTTATAATAATATTATTTTAATTTTTTTGTGAAATTTACGTAACTGAAGAAAGAATAATTAGTGTATTATATTATGTGAAAAAAATAACCTAAATTAAAAAAGGAAATTTTTTTTAGACTAATACTTTAAAATCATCTATAACCTTACGTTTTATCGAAAAATGTGAGAGAAATAAATTATTAAAGTAATGGTAATGGAAGTGACATTTTCAAAACTTCAGTTCAGTGAACTGGATAAAGGATTTTTCCGTTCCCCTTTTAAACGAAAAATTAGTAGATGATCATCAGATTGAGGGAGATGAATATTATCGTACTCTACTGGGAGATGAAGTGCTTTTTGACCTTAGATTTTATGTTAGTGTATTTGTATGCGCTTGTATGGGTTTGTATTCAGCACAGGTCTTTCCGAGAAGGGCCGGAATTGTAAAATTTTCTGGTCAATTTGCAAAACCTCTACGAGTTTATCTTTATAGAATGAAGGAACACCATCAGGTCTATCCAATTACCAAATTAAGGAGGCTTGAGTAAGCGATGTGGAAATTTAATTCAATATAGTCACTACCATTTCTATTACTATTACTACTACTACTACTACTACCACTTGCCATCAATATTTTTCATAATATTAAATTCTCCTTGTCCTAATGAAAGTAAACATTGAACCACTATCTTTAGTACCTGTTTTAGGTTGCTAAAAGTAAGTTTCTTCTAACAGATCAGATAGGAAAACATGAAGAGGGTTAATCCTTCAATAAAAATATTCAAAATCATAACGCTTCAACTGAATCATAATTTGAAAATAAGAAAAAATCTGGTTCAGAAACTTTAAAATGAGGGAGTAAGCTGTATTTTATAAAATAAAATAGTAGATAATAGTTAACGAAATAATTCGAAAATTCATTTTTGTTTATTTATTCTAGGATATTTTAATGTTAGAATATCTTGATTTTATTATGATTTTGGAGGTGATACTTATATTTATATCTTTAATTTTCTAACAATAGATTTGCATGCGCTGAGTTTTCTACGCTCTATATATAATAATATTTGTTAGATATCACAGCATACCATTTAGTTTCCATTTAAATATGGTTACTGTAACTAATATTTGGTTTTTGCAATTAAATAGTTCTAAAAAAATACACACATACAACAAACGTGTATGAATTTCACATTAAACAGAAAAATATGGATTTAACGAAATAATCAAAAATTAAGAAAAGTATTGAATGATTTTCCCGGCTAAGCCGATCAAATTATACAATACCATGCATAGCTTAAACGAAAAACAGAATATATATTTTTTAGAGGTGTGGGGAATAGACTAGAATTTACCTACGTTCGTAGATAAATTCGACGTTCGTACCTACATGCATACATACATGTTTTTTTTTTCCGGTTGGACCCTAAAACGTAAAGATTTCCAAAAACCCAATACCCCATTTTTGACATCCATACTTTCCCCCTTATATAACTATTCTAGCTAAATTCAAAACAAAAAGTTTGTTTCATGGTTTTAATAACTTTATTTCGTTAATACAACCACATCTTGGTAATTTACTTGAAGTTGTTTTGGTTTCAAATACAAATTTTTTCATAGGCTTTGTTTTTGTAAAAAAAATCAGGATTTCTTTAGGATCAGATTTTACAGATTTTTAAAAAAACCCTAAGTTACAATAATTGAATTATCATTCACGGTTCTGTGATAAGAGATTAATAAGGGCTATAATTTCTAAATTATTTTCTTTGTTAATGTTATTTTTTGATATTATAGTTAATGATATTTCTTTATTAATAATACGCTTGCATTCTACTCTCTACATTACTCACGAGACTGGAATTGTGATAAGACAAACATAAAGTATCAACTAATTGCTACAGGAAAGCCAAGTTTATTTGGCGGATGCAACTCGATATTCAGACCCCTGATGTTATGAGTCGCAATATATTCTACAATATAAAATAAATAGCTTTTTCACGCAAGTGGAATTTTTTTTTTTAAATCTATAAGAACGAAGGAAAAGTTGATAGGCTTGAAAAACGATTTTCCAAAAATATTATCTGAATAGTTTATTTGGATGAAAGGATGATATCTCTAAAACCTATGTTATGTTAATATATGAAAAAGTTTTAGAATTATCTTTGGAATTTACATTAATAAAGGCAAACAATACAGATAAATCTGAATTAGCAATTAGTAGATATGTATTAATACTATTTTTCCGACACTTGGCAAAAAATGAGAACTATAAAATATTTACTGATAACTGGTTGAATTCTTGAGTAAGCGTGAAACTAAAAAGTGATGTGATGGCTTGCTAACGGTAGAAATGTAAAAACCAACAGAACTGAAGGTGCTTGTTGTAAAGTGATAAAGAATTAAAAAATAGAAGTAGAGATTCCTTTGATTCCTGAGTAGAGATAAACAACATCATAATGCTTCTGAAATGGTATGATAATAAACCAATTCATCTCATGTCATCACACAAAAGAACTGAGCCTATGAAAATGTAAAGTGAAAGAAAGTTACTAAAAAAGAGCATAGCATTGTGAAATTTCCAACAACAGTAAAAATAATATAACTGTTATATAGGGGAGAAATTCGTTGATTAATATGACAGGCTTTGCGTGACAGTAGGAGGAAAACGGTGTTTACTTACGCATTATCTTAATTTATTTGATAGAGCTGTTTTCAATACATGCCTTTTGAATTTCAAACATTTGCTTTAAAAGAAAAGAGTAACAAGTTTCTCTTTTTAATGATCTTTCTAATACTGCCTTGTCAATAAAGGATATATCTATCATCAAGTGATGTATACATATATTTAAAAAAAAAATAAATACAATTTCATTAAATAATTCCGAGTACAATTTTTTACCAAATTTTAAATTGCTGCTGTCTGTCAATTTCTTTATCGTTATCTGGATACATCAATATATCCATTATGACATCATTTAAGGTGTTTGAAGCTGTTAGTATTGAAGAAGCCTGAGGAGCTTTTATTCGGGGTTCGTAACAATTTCTTACACGAGGTCAAGGTTTGACTTTGTGTTAGATGTTAAATCTTTCTCACCCATGATATTTTTTGACTTATCTCACTTTTTTGACTTGGGCGAAATATTTAAATATTTTTAGACTAAAATATTGTTTTTCTTTAATAACCTCTTTATTTTTATGTAATGAAAATAGTTTTAGTTGAATAATCTTCTATCGATTTGATAAAGAAATCATTTTAACATTACAGCTTATGCGTAGAATAGATAAAGATTAACATCCCATAAAGTTTTTGGATTTTGATAAAAATTCAAATTTTCCTTTTCCATCTTTATGATGTTGTAAACAAACGGAACTATCACAATTTCATTAACTGTAAACAGATATATGGACATTGTTAAGAAATTATTTTAGAAATCGACTTCAGAGGTTTCCTGCGAAGGATTCAACATGATCTAAGCAACTTGATCTAAAATTTTATTAGCAAGAGGTCAATCACGTAAAAATATTAAATGATCATTCGGTATGAGGACAGTTTTAATTTCCCACCATTTACAGGAATGGAAGTATTCTTTAGACTGCAAAACCATCTGTATCGGGAGTTAAATAGCAATATTTCTTTATTATGCATACGGAAGAGATATATCAAAGGCAAAGATCAAATAGAGATTTAAGAAAATTTGTTTAACTTTGTGGAAAGTAAAAAAGATCGGAAAAGATGAAATGAATAAATAAATAAAATAACAAAAATAATAAATAATAAAAATAATCGGAAGGCTCCGTTTGTCTTCGATGTTACCTGTGCACCATGAAGGGGGGGGGGGTAATCAGCAGCTGGATCACCTTTGCTGCAGACAGTAGAAAGATTAAAGCGGCCCTAGAGGTCAAGAAGAAGGCAATACGAGGATAATCAGATTACTCACGTGAATCATAAGTACGAGGAGGGCTGATGATGATCTTTTAAACCAGTTGGTCGTAAGCGAGCCGTATAGGAATCGAAATGTCCTGACATGGATCACGGACCAACTCAATGTCGCTTAAATTGAATCGCAGACCTACTGCGGCTTTGGAGCTCCGAAATGGGTGCGTATTCGAATATTCCAGGAAAAGCTGAAGGCTCTGGAAGATACAGTTTGGGAGATGTCCGGGGAGTTTATAGTGATCGGTAACTTCAATACCAGGGCATCAGAGTGGCGTAAGAGTCACACTGACATTAGAACTAGAGTACAGCTTATCTTCGACGTGGCAACAAGATTGAGCTTGATGGTGATGAACAAGAGGAATATGCGTCCTACCGAAGATCAGGGTTCGGCTATTCGATCTCTAATGTAATGCTTGCTCCTAAGTACGTTAAGATGGACATGCCACAGTAGAAACTCAGAGCCGTATGCCAAAATATAAGCGAGGAAGTCCTCCAAGCCCCACTAGCCGTTATGAGCAGAGGGTAGGTAGCTGGGTAGACATGGGAACAGAAGATGGTCGTTGGTAGGCTTGTTATATCTGTAGAAGTGTAACGCTTATAGATTCTTTCTTGGCTGAGCCCCAGAGCAAAGGGCGCTCTATTCGGCTTTCGGAAAGTCCCTCCTAACAATATTGTTCAAGTACTATTGACGGGCTTGAGACTTTGTATCGGTTTATGTCAAAGGATCCTGAGACGTAAGAAGTAGCGATGCTTGACAAACTCCTAGACGGCTAGGAAGGTAGGATGAACGGCAGGAATAGTCCAGTGCAACAGAGAATTAAGTCAGAAAATCGTCTGGGACTGGAGTAATTGAAAAGCGGATCCGGGTCGGATCCGCTAAAACCCTCTACAACCTCTCTTTCACCACTTTAATCTTTTTACCCACTAAAGACACCTCTTTCGTAGAGAAAGGTTGGTATGGGTAAAAATTCCTCACAACCAAGCGATAAAACCAGTCTGGTGCCTATAAAAGGTTCTCCTGTTAACAAAAAAAAAAAACCTTCGTTTAATTCTACATTTTCGGTTTTTTTAAAGATATTTGTACATTACAAATAGGACAAAAATATTTTTTTGAAGTTCACTAAGCACTTCAAAAAAAGACAGAATCTGTAATAATTTGGACAACCTCTTGAAAAAGTAATTTAGTAACTAATAGTTTTGTAAATTTACGATCAGTAAATGATTAGTGTATCAAGAAGTACTTGGTTGCTTGACATCAATAAGGAATCCCAACATTAGATAACTTTGTAATTACACAACTTTGTAATTACATTAGGTTCACACAGAACCTCTATTTTTCTTAATATCTTAAATAATGAAAATTTTAAAGTAGATAGTTTAAGAACTCTAGATTCACTAGAAAACTATACTGTAACCTAAACTAATGATATTTTAAAAATATTAGAAATAGTGCCATTTAGATACAGAGAACTTAAAAAGAAAGAAGCGAAAATTATGTATTTATAACAAAATTTTAAATAGAAAAATTTTATAACAAAAACCAGTAATAAGAATAAGGCTAAATGGTAATAAGGCTAAACGGTGAATAAAAAAATAATTTAACAAGGATAAATGCTCAATAACTGTTTACAAAATATTAAAATTTAAAACAATTAGATGTATATTTCAATTGTTAAAAAATCATCAGAAGTAGATATACATAAATTAAGAATAAATGTGAATACAAAAAAGAACTCAAACGAAAAATGGATTAAAAAAATATAACAAATAATCGAACTAAGTCGATTTTTAATACAATAATCGATTTTTTAATATTTATGTCTGTTAACGAGTTTTGTGATGCAGTTACAGACGTTTTCAAAAACATTTCAACAGACATTTTCAAATTTTTATGAAATTTTACTCTTTCTTATTATTATATAAATCGACATATCATGTAATTTTCCATTTCAAAATGGAATCTCTTATAATTTTATAATTGTTAACACATGATTGTTTAGCTCTAATAGTGTAGATAATTAAATCTTCAACAAACCTGCTGAAGAATGATTTCTTACAGACAACTTTATCTTAATTATATACCTTTGAGGGTAGATATTTACCTAATTTTACGAAATGTGGCCAACTATAACCAAATTATACATATAGGCACTCACCTAGAATTTTTTTGTTTGTACTTCATTGTAAAAATGGCAAATAATTAAAAATAAAATAATGGGGTTATACTGAAATTAACTCGCCAGCAGTCATCAAATAGCGAAGTCTAATGTCCCTAGAAACAGTAATTATTAAGATTATTTTTGGCACTAGCTCAACCTTCCACAATCAATTACGATCAAAATTTCCGTTTTTCACTTAATTTTAAACTTCGCTCTATTAATTCGGTTCTATTGATGAATTCAATTTGTTTAATTCCCTTCGAATTGAATGAGATCTAAATTAACAGAACTTTTGTATATAAAAATAATAAATTTTATAAATAATTGAAATTTCTAGATTATAAAACAAACTGTAATTACAAAGTTATATTCGCTTTGCGGTCGTTTAACCTGACAATAGAGGTTACTTTGTAAAATAGTATACACAACTTAAAATACCCATTAGAATTTGCTATCACGCCTTCTCTATTAAATTACCGTAAGATACGTATGCTTAGTACACTAGTAAAATATTTCTTAAAATACTCGTAAAGTAAAATCTTATCATTAATAGATTGTTGTTTTCTACTAAGTTTTTATCATGTCACTTTCTACGATTTACGGCTTTATGTACGTTTTCTGTTGTCTTTCAAATAACGAAGTTAGGTTGAAACGTTTCCTACTAACTAAAAGGAAAGATTAATTTCATTCTTGGCCTCATAAAGTAGCATCCTAGGTATTGAAAACCAGATTCACATCCAAACATATTTATTTTCTGATCTTTAGTTTGTACAGCTAAAGAGATCACTTGATATGAATGTTAATCATAATAAGATAGATTTTATAAAAGATTTGGCTTTGTTATTTACTCATGTTGTTATATTTATTTTTAACAATCCTTTAACATTACACGTGGTTTTCTGGTGCCCGCAGTGGGATGAATACCGCCTAGCTTGCTCGGCAATTACCGGACCGCTCAGCGTGAACATCATCGCCACCATGTTGCGGAGCCCTAAGAGTTTTGATATCGTTGCAGGGTTCGTGGCGAGGGTTCTTCTGGAGAAGGATCGGGGCGCTCGGGGATGAGGGACAGCCCTCTTCGAAGCTGCCGTTCGCACGTGCTTGCACGAGTGGGCGGTAGCGATGAGGCACGGGACTCTCGCACCCCCGAGCGAAAAATACCAAGTCCGGGTGGAGATGCTCCAGTCGGGTTGTCCCCGTCGAGGCATTGGCATATTTACCGAGTCCCAAATCCTGGAGTGGAGACCTAGGGACGGCATAGCCGGGCCTGGTGGATCCTACTGTAGGGGTTTGAGGCGGGCGCAAAGTGAGATCCGACCGACGGGCCGAGACGTGGAGGCCCGTTAGAGTAAAGGACACTCCCCAGGGCTGTGTAATACTTAACTGCAGGATCCGGCCCGGAGAAGAAAAAAAAACAAAACAAAACATAACAATCCATTTATAGTTATTCACAGTATTTATTTAACGATCAAAATGCGTTTAGTTTAGATTTTTATCTATAAACAACTCTTGAGCGTTTTTAACCAATTAATTATTAGAATTTATTTTGAATAAATAATAAATAGTTAACAACGCACAATATAATTTATAATTATCATTAATATTCTTTACTAACTTTGCTGCTGCTAAGTATCAAGGATTGTTTTTGTAAATATTACGTAAAACTACTTTATTTACTTTGATTACATGCTTTCTTTCATATGGGATGAATAAAATATAAAGGGGATTCATTACTATTACGAAAATTATAAGAATACTGTCATGAAAACTTGACATTAAACGTAATTTAAAATCATTTTTATCAGTGTAATATTTTCTTATTCTAAAATCTTGGAGCAAAAAAGAGTAAAATACTCTGTGATTTTTAGTATGTTTTAGCTAAAAAGATAAAAAATCACAAAATGTAATGTGGTACAGCTGTTGCCATCACACTCTACAAACCTTTTCAACTTTCAAACTACAACTTTCTACTTGGCAGTTTATTAGAAAAATTTTATTTAAAAATGTTGGAGATACCTATTGCCAGCCAGGTGCACATCATTACTATTATCTTATTTAATAGGATATTAAAAAAGTCAATTATCTTTAGGAAAACAATTCCACAAGATATCTTTTACTGAAAGTAAACTAAATATAAGTAATAATTTTACATGGCAAATCTATTCTGTATAATACACTTCCTAAAATCTATTTAAGTTTCATTTTAAACCATTAAATATTATTAAACGAACTCGGTTTGTAGTCTTTATGAAGGCAGGTACCTAATTACCAGTGATATAAGTTTCCATTCAAGTGGATCTATATTATTTCTAACATAAATTATTCCACCGTAAAAGTAATCAAAACATTTTAAATAATGCAAGGATAAAAGTATTATAGTTTTAACAACAAAGTGTATTATTAAAATTTGCTAGTTGATGTAAGAAACAAACTAGCTAAGTAAACAAAACATGTAGTAGTTGAATAATTGAAGTATAAGCTTAGCTGAAGTTAATTTTCTTTCTCTCTCAAACATTCTGTACTTAATTGGTGGAAACAACAATGAGAGATTTAATGGTTGTTCATGCTGATAAATCAATGACAAAACAATGCTAATTTATAAAAAAAAAAAAACCAAAAAAAATAGTGAAAAATAGTTGAAATAGTTATGGTAAAGGAAGATGATTTGATATAATTTATGAAGCGAAATGCGATTAATAATATTAAAAAAATTATACGTTAACGGATAAAGTTTTTCTTATTTTGTTTAATAGAAGTTGGAATTATGAACTAGCAGCAAGGAGAGCACGAAACACACACACACACACTCTCTCACTCTCTCTCTCTATCTCTCGCGAAATAGAGATATATAGTGTACAAATACAATATATATTATAATATAAGGCGATATATACTTGTTTTCCATTAATTATGTATCTGTCAGTTGCTAACCATTCGAGAACATCTCGGAGAAAGTTTAGACAAGTTAATTCTAGTATTCAAATTTTCCTATTATTTTTACATTGAATTTATTACCTTTTTATATGTATTTAATAATTATATGAATAGCTTATAAAAATAAAAATATTCTTACACGTAGTGTAAGAGTAATATAGATGATTAGTAGTTAAATCTATGTAAACTATAAAAAAAAAATGTTTCTAAATCCATTGAATATTTTTAGTAAAAAAGTGAAAAAATTTGATGACAAAGTAGTCCTGACATTGGTTATTTATTCTTATTTAGTGGAAAAAAAATGGTACATGAAAAGTTGAGTTACCTAAAATTTATTTTTTATGGCGAGGGTAATATATATCAATTTATTTTATTGCGTAATTAGCATTATATGTATAAATAAACCAAAAAAGTTTAAAAAATTCAAAATCGGGATTTTTAAAGTTTCTTCTGCAACCCCCTTCTAATTCATCTTCGAAGAATTTTTAAAAAATTTTTCTACGTTTGTCATGTTGTATGAAAGGAACTAAAAAAAAGTTCCACTGTAAGATGTACAACCAATAGAAAGTTACACAAGACTTCGTTCTTGTGGGTGTAGTGACTTATAATGGAATTTTATTGTAATATTAGTAATAATAAAAGTAATTTTTTTAATAATATTAAAAGTTTAAACAAAAAAAAAATTTTTTAATTAAAAATATCGATATTTTTAAACACTAATCGGCTCCTCCAGCCACAATATTCCCCACAAATTACGCCAAGACACGTACATGCGTAAGTACGAACATTTTAATTTTTGTTTTTTTGGGGTCTCTGATATCAAAATATAATACAAATCCCATATATAATACAAATATTATAAGGTTCCATAAGTTCAATATATCTTTGGAATACGCTTTATTGTAGATTTCATGACGTGGATAATCACTAAAAAACCTAACTTTTACTCGTTTGTGACGATAATTTTATGGACCGGGCTACGTAATTTATTGACAAAAAAATAAAATTTTCTTTTATTATATTCTAAATGAACTTAATAGTTAAATGTACACATATTTAAAATTTTAAATCTATTGAATATTTCTATATATTTAATAATTCAAAGGTTTTATAATGCCCAACTGAATAAAATTAAATTTAAATGTAATCATAACAACCAGAGAATTTTTTTATTAAAAGAAATTATTATAGAAAAATACTTTTGTGAGAACTACTTAAACCCTTCCCTATGAAATTAAAAAGAGAAAGTTGACGATTAATTATCTAGAAAATCATTTTAATGAAAATTTTCCATTCGTACATTTCATTTATTTTTTTAATGTTAAAAGATAAAAAAGGAAACCATTTATTTTTAATTGTAAAATGATTATTATAATTTTTCAACAGAAAATGTTACTGCATACTACTTTACAGGTTTTATTATAATACAAGTACGTAGGTTGCTATAACAATAAATTTACAGCTGGAGTTTTAACAGCAGTTTTTACTTCTTCATTCTTAGAATATACGGTACCCACTTTTTATCACGTAAAAGAGAATTGAAATACATTTTAACCGCACATAAATCTGTTACTTTAAACTACCGCACTTACTTATTTCCTTCTCCTTCAACATTATTCAAGTGTAGCCTAACACACATTTTTCTTTATTGCTACTTACACATTAATGACACTTGGAAGTTAATAATATCGACTTAAAATAATTTATTTTACTATCTTATGTTACAATTTCAACAAACTATCCTAATTTATAAAGATGAAATTATTTCCTATAGCACGATGTATCGTGCTTGTTTATTAATTGGCACGAGAGCCAGGTTTCATTCGGTTGATGATCATATACTATCAAACACAGAGTGGGTAAATGAAATGCTTTATGAGACCGAATAAATACAAAATAAAATTTTTATTATGAGTACGAAGGTTTAAAAAGCAGCGGAATATCGTCACAATAAATATTTAATTTTAAAATATATAATATCTTTCAGTCATGGTATTTAACTTTCCATGCAAACTTTATTAAAACTTGTACTGTTATGTGAAAAAACGAACTTCTAAGATATAAGATACTAGTAAACTAATATCTTGTTTATTTACATTATTATGTTTTTATGACATAAAAGACCATGCTGAGAATAAGTAGGTAGAAGATTAATTTTATATCTGTAGTTTAAACAAATATTTATTTGCTGTAGTATTAATTTCAAGCTATTTTCGATGGACATCAATTTTCCATAACTGTATCTTACGGTGAGTAGGGTGTCAGAAGGGAAGCATAAACTTGTTCGATCCGTCTCAATTTTTTCGTCAAAAAAAAAAAAAAGGAAAAGTAATTATACAAATAAAAATAATGTAAATATAGTATAACAATACAATTTATTTATATAATATTAATAAAAGTAACAACAAGATTTCTCCATTTAAGTTAAATGTAGTAATAAATAATTAATTTAAATTTTAATTAAATGATGGCTTGGGTTGGGTCTATGTCTTTTTTTAATAATTGACAATTTTTAAAAGTCCGGAAAAGATGATGTGTAAGTAGAAAAGTAACTATGAATATCACAAATGTTATTATTACAATTTTCTTATTAATGAAGGGTTTAAGAAAGTTAATAATGTACCTAGCTGGGCATTAAAGCTCAGAAATTTAGTCCAAAATATTTTTGGACTAAATTTCATATCCCAGTATTTCACTTTCTTAGGAAATAATCAGTTTTTCCACCCCGTAATGAATATGGTCCTTACTCGGTTTTCTCGATGGTACGCTCATAGCACCATACAATACAAGTTCAACGGATGTGATTTATTACAATCACATTTTTATCAACAAGCCATTAATGCTATTGCCATAAAAGTAAAGGGAGCAAAATTGGTGAAAGTTACGTATTAGTAATAGCCTAGGACACTCGGAAGGGTATGAGCGTTTTAATATTCATATCAGTTCTGTACTTTTCAGATTACCGCAGAAAAACAACGATAGGTAAAACAAAATGTGTGTTGTATTACAGTATAGGTAGAAATAATTAACGTCAACAATTTTATTAATATAATGTGTTGCCACAGGAACCACTTCCTTAATCTGGAAAAAAGCGGAGTTTATACCCTGTCATTCTGAAAACTAAATCACTATCCCTGTTTTTTTTTTCACCAGTAGATGTGACTTCTCTAACTGGAAATATTTCTTCCTAGTGGGAGAATTAAAATAGTTCTTAATTAGCTAAGCTGACTGATAACTGGGTGTATGAAAAAACGCGTTATTTAGAAAAATACCTCCTACAGAAAGTTTACATAGCAAAAGATTTTTACCAAAATCTAAGTGAAGCGCGTCAAGAATTTCAAGAAATCATTAAAACATTATTTAGTTTACATTGCCTTTGAACCAAAACACAAATTTTCACAGGAAAAATTAATTTTTCCTGTTTCGTTAGTACTCCACAGTCGATTCGTTTTCCAATTCCTAGTATTATATTACATATTGAAATATATTTAACTATTTAGATAGCGTAAAATCCGAAGTGTTGTTTGATATACGTTTATGCTTTGGTAAATGAAAGATAATGCCTATTATTTTCAGTCTTATGTTAAATTCCTTAAACAGAATGACGATTTGTGATTTAATCCACTTTTATTAATTATCAACGTAATAATAGGCCCAATAGGAACACAAAGATTTGATAAAACGTGTAGTTAGTATTATCAATGGTTTATTATTATGATTTCTCTTGTGTGATCTTGCAAAAATTAAATCCGGGGTTAATAATATTTTAAGTGGATATTAATTCTTTTTTCTGAATTGGATAGGAATATTTATAAAACCTTTTAAATATTATTTTAATAATGACATTCTTAAATAGATTTGAAAAATC
The DNA here is from genome assembly GCF_047948215.1 of Lycorma delicatula. NCBI lineage: Eukaryota > Metazoa > Arthropoda > Insecta > Hemiptera > Fulgoridae > Lycorma > Lycorma delicatula. Next base: position 127,147,303 of record NC_134457.1, read on the forward strand.
TCAATTGACTTATGGTAATTACAATCTCACATAAAGCATTGAAAAAGTGAAGATTTTTGATGTATAAATAGGGAATAAAAAAATAATTTTGTAAAATTTCTACTACAGTAATAGGGGTTAATGAAAACTTTTAGAGACGGATATCGTTTAGTTAATTATTATTTCTATAGACGAAATTTTTTCATCTTTAAAAATAAACTATAGAAAAAAATTCTATATGACAGGCAAGAGTAATTAGTACATTTGAAATTGATCATAGAAGTCAAGGGTAAAAGTAAACAATAAAAGTTAGTAATTTTCCTGTTAATTTATGCAAATATTTAACTCTAGATATTAAAATTAGTCGTTAGATACTTCATCAAATCTGTTATATTTCCCTTATTAAATTGCTGAAAACAATGCAAAGAGTAAATTTGTATAAATAAAATTAATAATTAACTATTATAATAAATTAAATTAAATGTACCTTAGTAGCCACAGGCTCTATTAACTAATGTTTCAAACATGAAATGTAGTGCGAAAAGATGATTTGATAAAATCCGGGAAAAAACAAATTGAAAAAGTTAGAAGATTGTAGCTAAACTTACAAAAAAAGTACTACGTTGATGGTTGTGTCTGGAGGTATCGCACATTATAGCAGATAATGTGGTAGGCTTCTAAATTGCAGTTTACAGAGTAAAAACTCTACTCTAAGGGAAAACAAATTTTAGAACATACGGGTCAGATAACAAAGTACGTAGAATGTAAGAAATATGTTGGTGTTAAAATATTAGTGCAGAGGAAACAAAGAAAGAAGTGCACTAAATTAGTCAAATGAAAAATAAAATATAAATAAAGACTTTTGATATAACATTTAAAAAACTAAGGATTTATAATTTATAAAAACAAGAAAAAAGGGAGAAAATTATGTTGTGTAATATCGTTGTTTAAAGTTACGTTATTATACAAAAAAAAAAGTTAGTTCAATTGACCACTTAAAATATGCTATGCTATGCTATGCTAAAATTTAAAACATGAAAAACAATGTACGAAAAAGTGATTTGAATTATGGTTCCAAGCATCATAAATGTTATAACTTCATTAAAAAGTGTAATAATATTTTAACATATTATAATAAAAAAAACATAAAGAAATAAAACCATGGAATATAGTTATGTCATTGAAAGCAGGAAATTGCATAGCCTATATTTGTTTAATAAAAAAAGTAACCTTATCTTCATTTATTCTGTTGACTTTATACAAAATTTTCCATTTTTCTAAAATACGGATAGCGTGTAATCTATTTCGGCTCGTTAAATTTAATTTGCATTGACGTTTTAGTTATTCTATTAAAAAATAAATTCAAAACGTATTTACAGATAGGACTGTACAAGCGTGTAGGAAATAAAAAGATTTAAATTAAATAATTTTTATTTTCTTTAAAAAGAAATAAACATGCATATCAAAATTTTGCTAACCAATAGAAAATTTTCATAGACGACTGTTTTATGATTTCTATTATAGAAAAAATACGATTTTTCTTAAACATCAACTTCTAAAACCAAAATTGTTATTATATTTGCAAAGAATGTCATTGAATTTTTTTCACTGAGATTATTGTTCGTCATAAATTTAATATATTAATAAAAAGAAAATAGTATTTATTCTAAGTAGAATCGAGATGTACAAAATCATTCACATATAATAATAAATGAAAACTTTTGGGTTGATTGATATAACAGTTACATAAAATATTTAAATTTCAAGTCACTACGTAGATAATACAAATAAATATAAGTCCGCAGATAAAATAGTTACTCAACAAATATTTTATTTTATCAATTTTCAGGAAGAAAAATAAACACAAACAATAGGCCAATTCGTGTTCGATTTGTTTTGTGTTTATTTTTGTTTTATATAATAAAACAAAATATTGCAAATATTGTATTACCTGAGGATTTATAAAATTAAATATTTATTGTCTAAGTATCTTATCCGTATACTTATATTTATTTCTATTATCTACAAAGATTTTAGTGAATTTTATATATATATATATATATATATATATATATATATATACTAGCATCCACTCGTGGCTTCGCCCGCCTTATATGGTTACTTGTTTTTTCCGTTGTGTTCAATTTTTTATTTTATGTTTTTAGATAGAAATATATTTTTTTAGACAGACTGAGATAGAAGATAGTCGCGTTGCACATACAGTATCAATGTCAGTGGCTGTGTTGGTTGAGCCACCTTCGCACCCGTAAAAAAAATCAAAATTTAAAAAAAACCCGACATTTGATTTTAGATGTTTATCTGAAGAGTATTTACAAGCAAAAATCTACTGAAAATCTCTTTTAGCATAGTCGGAAATGGAAAAGTTTGCAATCATTTTTCAAAATGTTTTTACTTCTATTTGCCCCTTTTAAGGTTGAATTTCAGTAAATCGGTTTTTACATATTCACATGAAGATTCATACACCAAAAATCAAGCTGGTATCCTCATTTGTTACCGAAAAAAAAAATAGTTAATTTAAGTTTTAATTTGTTTTACCACTTTAAACTCGGAATTTCAAAAAATTCTCTTTTAATGTGCTCTTACATCGTAAGAAGAACGTCTGTAAAATTTTCATCAATTTATCTTTAATAATAATTGCTGGACGTTGACTAAGAATCACTTACAGTTTTTTTATATATATGCATATCAAAATATATAATTATATATAAATCTTACACCAAATACATGTATATTATGTTTAAGCTGTTATATAAGACTACGTTAGTTTTATTCACAGAAAAACTGCTGGCGGAAAGAAACAAGTTTAAAAGCTAGACAAGTAAAAATTAAATACAGATAACGGCGAAACCGTTTACCCATTGTTATTGCCAAAGTACAAAAATTGAGTCAAATTTAAAGACTTACAGATACAGTATCTGGATAAAATATATCAAGATTGTTATTAATATCTAATGGTAAAAATGAAATAGATTATACGATATGACAGTATGATATAGTTATTTTAAAACTATTCGAATTTAAAAATAATAATAATGGGTATTAAAATGAAAAAGAATTATATATGTTTTGTATTCTATTGTATTTTATGCAATCTGCTCAACTAGTAAACAATACGCAACCCCTCACGGCCTAATGTGATGAGGATGATATATATGACATGTAAGTGAGGTATAGTTTTGTGCAGACTTAGGCCGACCATTCCTTAAACGTCACATAAACTCTAACCACAAAAGTAATCTGGTATCCACCGTCTGGTATTCACATTCGTGTAAAAGTAATTAACTTTTATTAGGAATTGATGTTCAGAACTTTTGACTTCTAAAAATCAGCTGTCAAACAACTGATTTGCGACAACTAACTCACTAGACCAGCCGGATGGCCTATAATAATAAATATTATAAATATAAAAATATTATAATAAAATAATAAATTTAAAAATAAATAGAAATTATTATCTATTGCTATAAAATGTTTTTAAAAAATTAATTTAATATATTTTTATTTATTTTATTTCTTGTATGTGGGATACGTAAATGGCAAATTTTTATTTAATAAAATATATTTAAGAAACTGAGCTGTTTTACTCATACTTTATTGTTCATTCCATATTCAGCCCAGTATCAGAGAATCTTAGAAATTTCTTGTTGCTGCACGGAAAATTAATTACGGGTGAATGTAATCTTCAAAATATTAACTTTCTGTTGCAAAAGGGATAGGTAACGTACCTTCTAGTAGAGGATGAAAATAACCAAAAACGTATGCTTTTCCTGAAAGCTCTATAAATCTTAATATTAATTTAAATAAATAAGAAATAATTATCTATGACTATGTGAGTAAGTAAAAATGAATTCATTTTTACTAAAGGCATCACTATCGAACAGATCACCCTTTCATAATAAGATTCGCAAATGGAAATGAAATTTTATAGGGTCTGAAAAATGCCATACCTGTCTAGGATTTGAACGTAGGACCTTCGGATGAATGGTCGAGACGCTACCACTCCGCCACGAAGATCGGCTTTATTAATAAAAAAAAGCTATGTTCAAACGTACGAAGACAGTGTCAAATCTTCTTTGTTAGAAACTGCTTTTACCATCTTGTTAAGTGAAAAACAAGAGAATACATAATTTATTTCCGTAATTAAGTTGTTGATTATGTTTACTGTAAATACATTTACTATACTTCCCGGTATTGTGCTGACTAGTATAAGGTCTATTATGATTTTTGTTTTTTATTCAGTTTTTCCCATAGGTTCGTATATAATATCATTCGCTAAGAATAATTTTTAAATATTTCAAAGGAATTAGTCAATAATTCTAAAGAACGACTACAAAACCGTATGATAAAACAGGTTACTATTGTTCAAACTTCAATAATCCGGTTCAAACTAGCTTTTATTAGAACTTGTTAAATGCAAATCCCTTATTTTGAAGGAAGAAGCTGTAAATATGATAAATATTACAATAAATATTTACCTATAGAATACAGGTAAATGTTGGATCACTTGACCACAGCAGAATTTGTTAAAAATTTATAAAAAATATCATTCAAATTAATTTTTTTTCAGCGATATTAATATTTCCACTCTTTCTCTTCAAATACAATTATAAACCAATATATTATTTAATAAATATACTTCTTAAGTTCGTACGGGATCTGTTTTTAGGTAGAGTGTCTTTAGACAGATTGCAAATAAATTTTAAAAAAAATTAGTGGTTTTGTACCAATTAGGTACTCAACTTCTTGAAGTATTAATGAAAAAAAAAAAAACAAATAAGAACGAGCAGAGTAGTATTCATTATTAAAATTTCTATTAATGAAACAATTTCAAGACATAAAAAACAGTGTCAAACAATAAATATACACTATTCATTTAAAATGAAGGGTTTAAGGTCAGCAAATATCATAATTCTTCCCCAGCAGACAAACCCGTTATCTACTACTGATTATATAAGGCTTTTTATAGTTCAGTTTTTAAGAAGAAATAATTTAAAATTATTAAAAAAAAGTTGTTTTTAATTGCAAAATGATTATTTGGAAAATAAAATTATTTATTAGGTGCTATTCATAAGCTTTTATTGAAATGTTTAATGAAATTAATATTGACGGAAAGAATCCGACACGTATTGAAAAAAAGTGTGTACCCAAAAGGTAACTCTTAACAATTGAAACGAACTTTTAAATCTTTCTGTTCTTTATTTCGTTATTTTTACAATATAAAGACGAGTATTTAGGATGACGTTGAATACTGTAATTAATTTATAAGCATTATTTAATAAATCGATATGTGTTGTTGCATATATTTCATAATGTTTAAGCATTTTATATTTTTTTATTGTGAATATTAATAAGTAGTTTTTTAGTATTGGTTTATTTCTGATTTGTTTCTATTTTGTGGTTGGCAAATGTTGACACTATATTAGTGTGGAGTGCTTTTATGTGTTCATTTCAGCTTTGTTTGAAGCTGTTCTCGTTTATTCAATGTAGAACTTTGTGCAATGGGAGTAGTTTCGTTTGCATATTCCTAGAGTATCTTTACTGTTTGCCGTGTAGTATGTGTGGTAGTAAGGTTTGTTTTTATCTTTCCAAGCTACACATTCAGATTTTTAACGTTAATTTTTCAGTATGAAAGCTACTTCTTTTGAATTATCGGTATGTTAGTGTTGGCTATTTTTTGTTCTACATATTCAGATATGTATTTTTTAATGTTAAACTCCTCGCGTGTTACTTATGCAATAAGATGGAATTAACTGTACAACAGAAGTATGTATATTTTCTAAGTAAATAAAATAACTTTATATGTAGATAAATTAATAATACTCAGCGGAACAAACAACAATTTAAAGCACCATAAAATCAATATGTACCTTAAATATTATAAATTAATATAATTTCTGCTACGTTTGATATTAAATTTGTTAGCAGTACACATGAAATATATTATAAATGTATACATTTGGATTTACATTAGCTTATATAACATAAATAACAAATCCTTTATTATTTAGCGGAAATTACACTCTACACTTGAACGTCATAGAGTGTTTTAAGTGAAGATAGGTTCGTTGTTTGAAGTACACGTTTACTAAGTATTCAACTCATATATTTAAAGATTAAATTTACATAAATATGATTTTTTCAAATGATATCGTTCCTAATTCGTTAACGGAAGTTATTTTCCTATTAGGGAAAACTATTTTTTTGGGAAGGAATTGTTCATTATAAATTAAACAGAAACTTTTTTCATTGGCTACAATGAAATTGAAAAAGTCAAGAAATTAATACCATACATTTATTTATTCTTAATTAATGAAAGTAACTTATAAATATTATTGTTAAAATAAAGAAAAAAAAAACAGTTGTAGGATAAAAATTATGGGTTTTAAAGTTTTCTTTATTAACAAATTATGAAGTCCACGTTGATCTTCCCAAGGACAAAATTTTTTCTTATAAATGAAGAAATAATTTCTCAATATAACAATTATAATATAAGGAGAAGGAGCCATATCGGATTAGAACAGGTAATAAAGAAGTCCTTTTAACCTTTGTAAGAAAAATAATTTCTTTTGTTAAAAAAAAAATATAATACAGTAACGATAGACGATGATTTGATAAAAAAAATTACTGGGCGTCATTCTTGGCTTCCACCGAATGTATGGATAAATCAGCCTATAAATAGTCAACTGAAACTAAAAAAGTAAGAAGGTGGAAAAAAATATTTCTGATATGCAAAATATTATATAAAAGTAATAAAGATATAGCGTGCCAAAACAGAGCGAAAATTGGAATAAAGCGAGATGAATGGTCAAGAAATCTTACGTAGTAACAGTGATGAAAGTAGGCAAGAATGTGTTATAAAACTTACAAATATTTATGCAACTTTCACATTAATAAACAAGAAAAAAAGATTGTTTTACACTTTTATCTGCTGATTGTTTTACTTACTTTTAATGGAAAATTTTTTTTTATAAATTTTACAATAACATATGTAAATTTTTAATTTAGTACCATTATTAAATCAAAAATAAAAACTACGTTGCAAGATAAATCACTAGAGGAGAATTTCCAATGGAGATAAAAAAAACACGAAAGAATATTAAACAAATGTTTTAAAAAGAAAAAATACACCAGATCATACAGAATAAAACGTGCACAGATTTAAAAAAATAAAAAAACAAAAGAAAGAGAAGTTTTTCGAATGGTATGAGATGATGTGTGGTGGCTTAAAATTACATAAAAACGAAAAATTTGAACATTCGAACCCATCATAAATGAAAATTTTTATAATCTGCGCATAAATACCAAAATTTCATCTTACATGAAAATATGAAATTTACAAATACACAATTTTACGAAAACATCTATTAAACAACTTTTTTCTTTTTTTCCCCTACACCCCTGGACCGGATCTGTAATCAAACATGACTCAGTCTAGGGGCGTGTCTTACTATCCTAACAGGCTTCCCCGCCTGCCGGCAAGGCAATCGGCCCACCGATTCTGGATCATCTTTTTTTAATCTGCCTGGCTCTACCTCAGAGGCGGGGGTAACCGGGCCCGGCTATGCCCCGTTCTTGGGACCCCGCTTCATCCGCCGGGACTCGCACTTTTACCCATTTTTTTATTTTTTATTTTTTAACAACTTACGGAATATTTCTTGTAGATTTTGTATATTATTCAATTTCATATCAACGGCAACGGGTTTTCTTAATATTTTTAAGACGCACCGCCAAGAATAGGGGTACCGGTTACTAAACTGAAAAAATAGTTCCAATGTGATATACAAGTTCTTATGAAACAAACAGAACGTAGCAGCGATATAAAAATTTATTTTGGCTAATTTGAAAATGAGAGTCATAGATATTAAATTTCTAAAAAAAATAACTGTTCATTCAAATTATTTAATTGATTAATAAATGTTCGTAATCAAAACTACCACTTTACCAGTTTCCGTAATAGAGTAGTAGAGTGGTAGTTTCCCATCTTTCATCTGAAGGTCCCAGGCTCGAATTCCCTTTAGGCATCATATTTTTACATATTCTATAAATTTTTCATTTCATATTTCCTCGGTATAAACTTGGAACTCATGTGGTTAATTAGAAAAAAAAAACAGTATAATCTAGTCGTATAATTTGATTTTAAGATCAGTTACGTAGGAGAACTTTAAACAAGAAGTTCGCCAAAAACTGTTGGTGTTACAATACTTGATATATATATAACATTTTTTTTTGTCTTCAGTCATTTGACTGGTTTGATGTAGCTCTATAAGATGCCCTATCTAGTGCCAGTCGTTTCATTTCAGTATATCCCCTATATCCGACATCCCTAAAAATTTGTTTTACATCTTCCAAACGTTGCCTGCCTGCCTTCACAATTTTTTCCTTCTACCTGTCCATCCAACATTAAAGCGATTATTCCAGGATGCCTTAATATGTTACTTATAAGTCTGTCTCTTCTTTCAGCTGTATTTTTCCAGGTGTTTCTTTTTTCATCAATTTGCCGCAACACCCCTTCATTTGTCACATTATCCACCCACCTGATTTTTAACATTCTCCTAGAAAACACTTTTCAAAAGTTTCTAATCTTTTCTTCTCAGGTACTCCGATCGTCCAAGTTTCACTTCACTTATATAAAGTTACGCTCCAAACATATACTTTCAAAAATGTTTTCCTGACGTTTAAGTTAATTTGTGATGTAAAAAAATTATATTTCTGACTAAAGGCTTGTTTTGCCTTAGCTATTCGACATTTTATATCGCTCCTGCTTCGTCCATCATTAGTAATTCTACTTCCTAAATAACAAAATTACCTCTGTAATCTTTTCTCTGCCTATTTTTATATTCAGTGGTCCATCTTCATTATTTCTACTACATTTCATTGCTTTCGTTTTGTTCTTGTTTATTTTCATGTAGTAGTTATAGGGTAGGACTTCATCCATGCCGTTCATTGTTTCTTCTAAATCTTTTTTACCCTCAGCTAGAATTACTATATCATCAGCAAATCGTCGCATCTACATCCATTCACTGTATACTGTTACTCCGGTGCTAAATTATTGTTAAAATCATTAACTGCAAGTTCTATATAAAGATTAAAAAGTAACGGGGTTAGGGAACATCCTTGTCGGACTCCCTTTTTTATTACCGCTTCTTTCTTATGTTCTTCAATTATTACTGTTGCTGTTTCGTTCCTGTAAATGTTAGCAATCGTTCTTATATCTCTGTACTTGAACCCTAATTATTTTAAACTGCTGAATATTTTATTTCAGCCTACTTTATCGAATGCCTTTTTTACGTCTATAAATGCCAAGTAAGATGTTTTTTTTTTGTTTTAATCATCCTTCTACTGTTAATCTGAACGCTAAAATTGCTTCACTTGTCCCTATACGTTTCCTGAAACCAAACCGGCTTCTCTTAACGTTTCTTCCACTCTCCTCTCTTAAATTTTTCTATATAGAATGCTAGTTAAGATATTTATGCGTGACTACTTAAGCTATTTGTTCGCTATTCTTCACATTTATCTGCTCCTGCTTTCTTTGGTATCATGACTATAACACTGATTTTGAATTCAGACCAAACTTCCCGTTTTTCGTAAATATTACAAACCAGTTTGTATAATATATCGCTTCCTCACCTGCACTGCGCAGTAATTTTGCAGGTATTCCATCAATTCCAGGAGCCTTTATGCCATTAAAATATTTTAATGCTGAATATTTAAATTCAGATCTCAGTATTGTTTTCCCTTTCATCCTCTTCGACTTCCTCTTCTTCCTCTAAAACACCATTTTCTAATTCATTTCCTCCGTATAACTCTACAATATATTCCACACACCTCTCGACCTTTCCTTACGAATTATAAATCGGTGTACCATTATTGTTTAACACATTATTAAATTTTAATTTATGTACCACAAAATGTTCGTTAACTTTCCTGTATGCTCAGTTTTTTTTTAAATGATCATTTCTCTTCCCAATTCTGAACACTTTTCTTTAAACCACTCTTCTTTCGCTAGTTTACACTTCCTGTTTATACTATTTCTTAATTGTCAATAGTTCCTTTCACTTTCTTCATCACTACCATTGTTATATTTTCTATGTTCATCCATCAGCTGCAATATATCTTCTGATATCCAAGGTTTTCTATCAATTCTCTTTGTTTCGCTTAAGTTCGCTTCTGCTTATTTAATAATTTCCTTTTTTATTTTCTCCCATTCTTCTTCTACATTTTTTATCTTATGGTTTTTACTCAGACCTCTTGCAATGTCCTCATCACAAAATCTTTTTTACCTCTTCTTTCTCAAGCTTCTTTAAATTCCACCAATTCATCTGACACCTTTTCTTCAGGTTTTGAAACCCCAATCTACATTTCATTATCACTAAGTTATGGTCGCTATCAATGTTTACTCTAGAGTAAGGTTTGCAGCCGACGAGTTAATTTCTAAATCTTTGCTTAATCATGATATAATCTATATGATGCCTTCCAGTATCACCTGGCTTTTTCCATGTGTGTATTCTTCTGTTATGATTTTTAAACTGAGTGTTGGCAATTAATAAATTATACTTTGTGCAAAACTCTATAAGTCGGTCCCCTCTTTCATTCCTTTTGCCTAGTCCATATTCACCCACAATATTTCCTTCCTTGCCTTTTCCAAGGCTTGCATTCCAATCTCCAAATATTATTAAATGTTCATCCCTTTTTATGTGTTTAATTTCTTCGGCAATTTCTTCGTAATCACACTCTATCTCATCATCATCATGAACACTTGAAGGCATATAGAGATTAACAATCATTGTCGGCTTAGGTTTTGATTTTATCCTTATTACAATGATTCTATCGCTATGCATTTTGAAATACTCTACTCTCTTCCCTATCTTCTTGTTCATTACGAAACCTATTCCTGCCTGCCTTTTATTTAAAGCTGTGTTAATTATTTTAAAATCACCTGACCAAAGTCGTTTTCCTCTTTTCACCGGACTTCAGTAATTCCTACTACATCTACATTTAATCTATCCATTTCCCTGTTTAATTTTTCTAACCTACCAACCTTTTACAGACTTCTAACATTCCACGCTCCGAAATGTTATTTTTTAATTTTTTGGCGCCTCTTCTTTAGTAGTCCCCACCGGGAGATCCGTTATCTCGGAGATAGTTTACCGGAATGTTTTACCAAAGAGGCGCCTCCAATTTTTGTTACATGAAAACGCAGAGAGTTACAATTTCTTGAAAAAAAAAGAAGCTGTAGTTATCCATTACTTTCAGCTGTGCAGTACTCAGAAGATTGAGTATTGTTGATATGGCCGTTTTAGTCCTTCTAACCTACGTCCTTAACAACTAGCTGCTGTCCTCTTTCAGGAATCATTCCTTAGTCTGGCTCTCAACAGGTACCTCACCGATATGGTTGTACCTTCTGTTCGGCTAGTCTGTATCACAGAGCGCTCAAGCTTCTTCACCATCGGCAAGGTTTCATAATTCACAGAAGGAGATAGATATATAACAATATTTCATAATATTAACTTTTTCTCAAACCGTAGTTTTTTCTTCCTAAACCCCTGCACTGGATAAACAGTTAAGCATGGCTCAGCGAAGATCCATGTCCTTGAAACTCAAACGAGCGTCGCCGGTTAGATCTCTTCTTTTGATTTTTGCCCACTCTAGCGGGGGTATTTCTGGCTTTCCCCATCGGTTCGGGTGTTTTATTTAATCTTCCGTTCAAGTGAGGGAAACACCATTTCTTCACCCATCCACCGGTTCGGATCTTTTATTTCCCAGTAATCCCCACCGGTCACATCGATCTACCGAGATCTCGGAAGGACAGGGTATCTAGAGTCAACCCACTTTACCGCCGCCAACCATCCAAGCTAGCCCAGACGAACGGCAACTCTATAATGAGCTATATTTCACCCCCTGGCCAGCACCTTCTTGCATTGTAAAATACCGGAAATAAACCTGGCTATCTTCTTGTAATGTCGTAGTTTCTTGGTTTGTAACTGCACGTTGCAGGTACAGTACAAGGACAATGTATATATGTTTATAATCTATTATATAGTATAAAAGAATGACTTTAATGTAAATCTATTGTATGTTGTACTTACAAAATTTTCAAGCGCTAGTTAATGATAGAATCTATCTTTAACGTGAACTATACACAGTTTTAAACTAAATTTGCATCTAATAGTACCAATAGTATTCTATTGCATAGGGTTGCAAATGCAGAATAACCTTATTGTAAGGTAATTTCTTAACTTGGTGAACGTTTCTTGTTCTTAAACAAACCAGTAGATGAAAAATAAATTAATCGGAATTTAATAACTCCTTTCAATTAATTATTTCTATCTATATTATTATTTTTAATCAGTTTCAAATAGAAGAAAGTGTTATTATTCAATGCAGCATGTTCAAAGATTTTTTTTAACCGCGACAGTCGTCAGTGTTAATAAAATAATTAACAATTTCACATAATATTTACGTCAGAATATCTTTTGTTTCATTTAGATAATCTTTATCAGTGACTAGTATTTTTTATTATTGAACTGTACTCCTTAATAGACTGATGGCTAGTAATCTATTTGAATTCGGAAGCACCCACATTTTATCAAGTCCAAAAGTGGGTGATATTTCAGTTAAGTTTTCCATTAATGTGATTATATCGGTGAAATGTAATTTTGGAATTCATATTCTTCTCATGTCCTAAAACTTTAAAGATTCTTTGTTGTTTATATTAACCGAAAATTTCCAATATATATTACGATATTTTTACGAAGTTTTATTTGTTATACTTTTGTTAAAGTACTTTTCGAGGGAACGTTTTAACTTTGTTTAAATACACCAGGACATCAATTTTTGAGGGTGGAAATTGTGGCTTTTGTCCTCAAAATTATCAACAAATCACTTAAGTGACTATTCTATCTGAATAGAATATTGTATTCTGTTTTTAGTGGCTGTTACGACAACTGAAGTTTATGATCATCAAGACTAATCTATTTTACAAAAAGCAGTTTGGATTTGAAGTTAGTAAATTCACTACCAAGACACTTAAATTAATTTACTGATACCTTTGAAAGTTTATACTACCTATAAATACTTTTGTATTTAAATATAGTATAAATTTCTTTGAATTTTAGTAAAAGCTTTCTGTTTTATTACTCATAAACAAATTTCCTATAATATCGTTAGCTCCCACTTAAAAATTTCTGACTTTTCTTACAAGATAGAAAACAAGTAGTGTTTGTTGATGACAGTTTTACAGTACTCTAGAATTTAAACATTTAGTTCTTCTCAGTTTTAGCATCATTTTTATTCAAACTGTAATGAATGACTTTTCCTCAAATATATTGTAAGCCGATGACATACCGATATGCAGATTATACAATTGTTTTTCCTATCCATTATATAGACTCTTTATTATCTGAAATCAAAATCTGTTACTGTCAAAGCCTTGATCTAATTCCGTTCGAATAAACTTTCTTGAATTCTTTGAAGACAAAAAGGTTTATTTTTAATCTTCATCCTCTTTACGATAAGTTTGATAAATAGGTATGATAAATCCGTTAAATGTTAGATAATACTCATTCTACTAAACATAGAACGAATGTTAGTAGAATGCTAACTTAATTTTATTGAAATGGGACGAATATTTTAACTTAGTGTTTCGATCGTTATTGCACGTCTTTTTTTTAATCCGAAGAATTTATTCGTTGTCATAAATGACATAGCTAAAATCCTATTACAATAATGTAATAGGATTTTAGCTGTATATTATTATATTTATTTAAAATGTATCATTTTAAAGTCTGGGGCATCTGCTGATGCTAGAATTATATTCAGTTACATTCTACCGATATGAATATCCATTATAAATTATACCAGAAGTAGGCATTCTTTGTTAATTTGTACAGCCAATTAGATAAGGAAAAGCGGTCATTCCGGGTCATGAGAGTTACGTTTTTTAATATGCTATCTTTGAAGTCTGGAATTTTGAAAATTCCCTTTTCAAGAAAATGACATGTAATTCGATTACAACTCGCCTCATAACCGACAAATTCATAGTTAAAAACTCCTTTGTTGAACTGCAATTCTAAACCATTCATTTCTTTTATCATTCTGAAATACTATTAAAATCTAAAAATTCTGTTTTACAATTTCTGATGTTCTTTATTTTAAAAAATTTTACTAGTCTGTTACACCGATTAAAGAAATATTAAATCATTAAAGCTAATATAATGATGAAAATATTCTTGGAAAATGAGCTATTAAAGCGCATTAAAATAAATAAAAAAATTGGAAAAAATTAAGTTATACAGTTTTTATAATAGTAATCCAACATGAGACGGACTTCAAACACAACTTAAAATTTAAATGAAACGTTTGTTGTTGCTAATTTAAAATTTGTTTTCTTATTACTTTATTTTAGAATTTGGTATACTTTTATTGTTATTAAAATTTTTGGTACCTGGCGTTATATTGCATTCAGCAGTTGTTTGTTGTAAGAGGGAAGGATTTTTGTTGCCAGTGTAGATCGTGACCTGCATAACATTTCCTACAACCTCTGTGTAACCACCCGTTCTTGTCATCCCCAGTCCTGTACTACTGCTACCACCACCTCAAAGAAACGCCTCATACCCTTTTCCATCCAAATAAAGGAAGAACAGCAGAGAGCGCTGTCCTAACCTCAAGTTGGGGCGTGCGGGTACCCCCTCCTTCATTGAACTGAACCGCACACCAAGTTTCCTGTCTGCAGGCAATTACCCTGCCCGTTCTTCTCCGAGCAAACTAATTGCCTCGGCAAACAGTACACTATTACTTAGTTAAATAAGTGCACCTTACTATCAAAGTAACGTGTTGAAAATACACAAATATATGGTGATAATTAATTATGTAAGAAATTACTTTATAAAATAATATTGTCGTAACAAATTGTTCATACATTTCATCGCAGTTAAAAAAGTACTTCCATTTTATCTCTGAAAGAGATACAACTATATAGAGAAATATGTCATTAGGAATGACTAACTACAAAGCAATAAGCGAAGAATGTTATGAGACATCTTTAATAAGACCATCAAAATGTTTTATGTACGAAAATGTCATAATACAGGCTGTACGTATTTCATACATCGTATAGTTAGAAGTAAACGACTGTGATGAGGTAGAGAAGAAAATTAGAAAAAGTTAAAGTCAGGAAATAACTATGAAGGCATTCAGCTATTACATTATTTAAACTTCTTGATAAATCGAACTCTTCAAATAGTTTACTGCTACTGAACGAGTTATTATGTATATTAAATGTCCAGTAAATTGCGAAGATAGCAATATCTTATATCTAACATAAGTTCTTTATGAACGATTCTGAAGTTTGGAATCGTAGTTATCTCAATATACACAAATTACTAACGAATCGTTTCAACGATAACGAGTAACCTCGCCATCATTGATCACCGTAATAAAATGAGTCATTATTAAACCATAGTAAACATTGTTTTTAATTACAAATTATGACACACGTAAAATTATCCAAATAAGAGAGAACATAATTACTTATTTATTGCATCCTTAATTTATAAACCGTGTTGCTGTACAAAAATTCGCATCAGTTCTATACATTTAAACATTTAAAGTTGTGAAAAATATTATAAATATTTATTTCTATAAATAAATTTATAGATTTTGTTTTACATATTACTAGTATTCCACCTGAGATAAGCTATTTTTTATTGGTAGATAATTTATGTTTGTAATTTATTTGTGATAACGAGAAGGAAAAACAAAACAAAATTATAGTGACGATTCGAACTCTTTATTGATTTACTACGGATAGTGAATATACTTATATTACCGTCGACGTTATCGCGCTGCTATAGAAATGTATACAAAATAATTAGTGTTAACTAGTTGCCATTTACTAAAATATCTAGATTATATTTGATAATTTTATCAGAAAGAGCCTTAAGATTCTCAGATAGATTAATAATTAATAAAAAATTAACGCAACTTTTAATATAAAATAAAAATCATAAATATATTGTACTCTCAAGTTTAAATCATACTGATATTACAATTTTGTTAGATTACAATTTAATTTTTTAATTTGTGTAGTAGCTATGATAATAAATAAATATATATTATCTTCAGATACTAAACGCTCACTGTCAGTAACAGTTTTTCATGATAAATTAATCCTTTAAGAAAGAAAAATATCCAACTTGAACGGGATTTAAACCTTACTGTCGAAAGGTAGACACTTTGTAAGGTGTCATAGAAGTCTGTTTTATCAAAAATATAAACGATATATAATTTAATGTCAATATATTGTTTAGAATAACAATGTACTAAAAAATTTTCACCGGGATAAATTTTTCAATTCACATCTTATTAAGGTAAAAAGAATTTCGCATCTACTACAACCTTAGTTTTTCATGCGGAAGGTTATTTCCGATCAGTCTGATATTTCATATACGCTGTTTCTTATAATAAGTTGATATCAGGAAAAACGTTAGGATGTAAAACTCCCATCGAATTCCTTCCGTCTAATACAAGAAAGTAAGATGGGGGAAAATGAATCTAAAACAAAAAATCTCTTACCTGTGAAAAGATTACCCACATCCGATATGGTGCTACATGAATCGATAGGATGGTCCATCATTTACACGAATTTTCGAGCCGTACTTGATTTAATAAAATTCAGTTCAAAATCTTTTATTATTAAGTTGGTAGCGACCAACAAATTTTAAATTTATATGCTTGTTCCTGATTACTGTTAAGTTTTCACAGTATTGAATGTATAATCTTTGGTTTATGAATCATATATATTCTATATAATATTTTATGATTATTATTATTTAATTTATATGTTTTATTTAGTTGGTAAAAATAATAATTTTCTGGTAAAGATTTTACTGCAGAAATATTCATTACACTTCTATTTAAGTAATTATTTTAGGACATTATTACATGTTTTAGTATGAAAGATCTGAAGTACGTTTATTGTAATTACACAGTTCACTAACAAAGTGGATACATTTTTCTTCGAGATTCAATGAGACCATGAAATCAAAGAATTTTCTTTTGTATTACTTTATGAGATAAGCTGAAAATAATTCAACGCAATATGTTCAGAATATCATCTGGAATTGGTCTAACGTATTGAACGTCAGATTAGGACCGTTACGTTTGTAGAAAGTTAGTTACGTACTCCGTAATGTAATGTTACGAGAGAGATATTTCTATTAATAATTTATTTACACTTTGTTTTCGTTGTTATATTTCTCTGGAGGTTATAAATTAATTATATATGATGAACAAGATATTAAACTGGAATATACCGAGGTAATTAAACTATTGTATTAATAAGAAGAGTAAGCATTGGTTCTTTAATATTGTTTTTGCAAATTGTGCTTTAAATATTTACTACATGTTTAGAAATTGATACAAAAGTTTTTAGGTTTTCTGCAAGATTAGAATAAAGTTATTGTTTTTAGGTATCATTTATATAACTTTTTGTTTTACTTCTGCTAATTTAGATTGTTTGGTCAGTTATTTAATCATCTAAGTATAAAAAATTACACATCAGAAGTACAAAATACCTTTTATTTTATTAAAATATTTTCTTAATGCATTTACATAACTACTTGGTAGTTTTGAATAGTTCTACTACGTAGAAAATTTTCTGATATTTTGCCACTCCAATCTTTTCAATATTTTATCATATTTCAATAAATATAAATTGGAGGATACGTTCATGTTATTAAAACCAAAATAAAACTGGCTTTATATTATTTATGATTAATTTCTCAAACATGGTACCGCTGATATGTTACATAAATAAATTAACAATTAATATAATCCACCTTACCAGCACGTTAATAAGTTCTCTAGATCTTTCGGCTTACTTTGGAAGCCATCATCAGTAGTTAAATTAATGCATTAAAGTCAAAGTTTAAAAATCATACTGTTTTTAAATTTTAACTATATTTTTAAACTGACTTTAATGCATTAATTTCAACTCCTGATAATGGCTTCCAAAATAAGTCAAAATATCTAGAGAACTTATCAACGTGTTGTTAAGGTGGATTTTATTATTTGTTAATAATGTTAAAGGGGTTTTAATTAGTTATCAGCTAAAAAGAAATCAAAAAATTGTTTTAACGCGGAATAATTTCGTTTGTTGCTAAATTCCTACGTCGTAATAAAGATTGATAAGGTATCTGTGCTTACCTAAACCATCTAAATTAATCGTTAATAATACATTTATATTTTTTTCTGAATTGGTTCTATTGTTATAGAAAGATGAACAAATTAATTATACTAATAATTCTTGATCTTGAGTTGATTTTGGATAAATCAACTTTTCACACAAAATAGTAATAAAAAATATAAACTAATAATAATGATAATAACCCGTGTGGGGTTTACTGTCCGCCATCAGGCGTGTCCCCAGGTTGCGGATTGGGGAACGCTCCACATTTATGTGGAGCGTTCCCCAATAAAATACCATCCGCGAATCAGAACAGAAATCCAGTGACGGGCTAACCCCCTACGTTGGTGATAATCTGGTTCCTAGAAAAGGAAATTAAGATTTAGGCTCATCGGCCAACGGGACTGCAGTGGATGTGATTACTGGACAGCCCCCCTCTGGGGAAGGAAGAAACCGTGCCCCGAGCCAGAGGATGAAAGCATGGCAACGCAAACCTAGCTGAGGATGTTCTTCCTGGCGGTCAGCTAGTAACCACCATAGCTGAAAAACCTAGGTAACGCATAGTATGATCGGATGAAATGAATAGACCCGTCATGTGGTGCTACTACCTCACTTCAAAATTGGAAATAATACCCGTTTATAGGCCCGAATTAGGACAAAAACATTTTGCAGAAATTTCTGGAATACACAAATGTTACGGAACAGAGATTAATGGATCTGAAGAGAGTCATCATAAACAACTATTAGAGAGAGAAAATATAAAAAGACAAGTAGTAGAGCAGCTTGATCAGCAGCGACAACCGGCGGCTATCTCTGACCATCAAGCAGCGGAGCACGGTTTTAAACACGAAAATCTTGAGCAGCAGCAAGAACAGCAATCATCTACAAATACGCCAGAACCAGAGGCTACCACAACTCAAAATAAGAGAAAATTTTCTTACCGAAATAAGAAATGAAGTCTTATTCCACCCTGAGCCTGTAAATGTGTTAAAACAGTCAGCTGTACAAGCATTCAAAGCGAACTTGTAAACCTAACTCTCAGATCTAAAATCCCCAAACTTCATTACAGCAAGAAGTCATTGTCTTTGGTTCAAGCAGCAAATGCTATTCTTTCAGCTTTCATCCACTCGGGCATGTCTCTTGTTCAACTACATTCGATAATATACTGTACAGAATTATCAGTGATACAACTTAACAATCAGACGTCTATCATATCATGTAACAACAGAAAAACTACAAAGAGCCAACAACCAAAATGACAAACAGGGTTGGAGAGGCGCATAGAAAATCTGCGAATAACAGTTAGACGACTTACACAGTGGTACTTGCGGGGTAATCGTAATAAACGGCTTATAAGAATAAAATCATCAATACCAGATGAAGCGACAAAAGAGGATCTGGTGAATTCTTTGGATACCCTAAAATAATGGCTATCCGTCTACTTTGCAAGACTGAACGGTACAAAAAATTAAACCAGCAGAAAATGGACAACATTGCATTTGAGAGGAACAAGGGTGGGTTCTACAATGAACTGAAACAGGGCTACGATCAAACCAAAATGCACGATCTTCCAAGCAAAGACGATACAGAAGCATTTTGGAAAAATTATGGTTTCTGCATAAAAACCATGTGAGGATGCCAATTGATTTAGAAGCAGAAAGAAGCAATGACAGGTAGCAACTCAACAAGATATCCTGATCACCACACCAAATATCAGTCAAATGATCAGTAAGACTCACAATTGGAAAGCATCAGGACTGATAAGATACATAACTATTGGTACAAACTATTGGTAACTATTGGTACAAACAACTGACTAGAATACACACGCAACTGGTTGTGAGTATAAATCATGTCATTTATTACCCACAAGACATGCCTTTATTCCTCACTGTTGGATACACATATGGCTTACCAAAAACCAACGATACCAGGGATCTGGCTAACTACAGGCCAATAAAATGCTTATCCACAATTTATAAAACCATTACATCAGCTATTGCCGTAAGTATCTCACACCATGTAGAGACAAACAATTTACTGGCAGAAGAACAGAAAGGGTGTCAAATACGAAGCATTGGATGTAAAAAATAACTTATAATAGACTCTGTTATACTCAAACAAGCTGAAAAGAAACAGAGGTCCCTGCACATATGCTACGTAGATTACCAAAAAGCATTTGATTTTTTTCCTCATCCTGGCTGCTTGAGTGTCTTGAGTGTCAGTACAAAATTAATTCTAGTATTATCCAGTTTTTCTCACACACAATGATTACATGGCGCACAAAAATCATACTTGGCGATGGAGAGATACGGATCGAGACAGAAGAAATTCAAATAAAAACAGATATATTCCAAGGCAACTAGCTCAGTGCTTTGTGATTCTGTTTGTATCTGATCCCACAATCTAATGCCGTAAATAGTACCAATTGTGGTTTCCAGCTATAAAGCAGAACCCACCAAGGTGTTTGAACTTCATCAACCACCTTTTTTACATGGATGACCTGAAACTGTATGCAGCTGATTTTCATCAACTGAAAAAGCTAATAACACTGAAAGAGAGCATAAGTAGTGATACAGGCATGAAATTTGGCATCCAAAAGTGTAAAAAATCTCCATAGCCAATTTAATTTAAATTTAATTTAAAGAGAAAAGCTGAAAGAATCACACAGAATAAAGCTTGATAGCTCTCAAATAATAGAAAGCATAGCACTTAAAGAGACATACAAATATCTAGACAACAGAACTCACAGTTAAATCACACAGGTATAAAGAACAGATCACCAACTTGTTCTCTGGGCAAATCAGCAAGCTGCTGTAACTTTACCGAGTACACACTCAATTACAGGAAATGTATCATAAAGGACAAAACTTTAGCCTCTGATCTTTGTAGGAGAAGTAAAATATTACCTAAAATAATAAACCACGTAACTGCCGGATGCAAGCTTCTTGCTACCACTGACTACACAGAGAGACACAAAAATGTAGCCAAAATAATTCACCAAGAACTGGTCAACACTCACCAACTAGATGTAATAGATGCACCGTACTATAAGTATAATCCAGCCACAGTAAAGGAAAGCAGCTTGTACAAAATCTGCTTTGACAGGCCTACCCTTACAGATAAAACCGTTATCACTAATAGATCAGGCATTACATTTGTAGATAAGACTACTGCAATGACACATCTAATAGATATAACAGTGCTCAGTGACAACACCCAACAGAAATATACAGAGAAGATAACCAAGTACATCCCACTTGCAATGGAGATCAAGAGAGTTTGGAACCAAAATGAAGTAAAAATAGTGCCCATAGTAATATCAGTTACAGGATTTACAACCTAAACATTCAATCAGTCTCTGGAAATACTCAGGATCACAAACTGTATACATGGCTTAATTAAAAAATCGGTCATACTAAACATGTGGAGCACTGTTAGAAAGTTCCTTAATCAATAACTGGAAAATTTGTCTTGTAACCAATAAGAGCTGTAAATAGGTATATATAAGAGCAGAAATGTAATAACCTAATGGAATTCAGTCGGATTTTAATTTTAAAATAATATATATATGCACAGTATATACAGAATACTGTATAATATACAGTAGTATATTATACAGTATAACCAGAAACATTACAAACAATAGAAACCTTTGATTAGACTTGGCTACAACCCGTCTTCTCAATGTATCTGGAATTGTAAATACTTTTGAGAATCTGCAGTAATAATAATAATAATAATAAAAATCTCCTTCCTTATTTTTTGCCAAAATGTGAGATTATTTATTTCACAATAATCAATTTCTGCTAAAATTAATGAGCTACAAATAAAGCCAGTAGGCTATAATCCTGAATTTGTTTTTCAGGAATTGTACTAGTGTAAATTTCAATAATTCATTTATGGCATAATCTAGATAAAATATTAATAACTCATAAGAAAGCAACCGTTAAACAAATAAAAATATTACAAAACCTAATTTTAAAGAAAAAAATTAAATAAACATATTTTATTTTTAATTGTTTAGCACTCAACTTTTGTTTATTATTATTATAACATAATACATTCATTACAAACTATATATAAATATACACATATATGTGTGTGTGTGTGTATAAAATTATGTTTCTTTTATAAAAGCAGTCTAAACGAGACGTTATGACATCATTCTGCGAGATGTCAGTCTAAACAAGTGGTTAAGATGTCACTCTGGGAGATGAGTGTCTGCGAGAAAGTACTACGAGAGATGATTTATTATGCGAGTTGGAAACGATAGTATTCTGCGAGGAAGTCAGTAAAGGAGTGAATTTCTAGTACAGCTTCGACGCGAATAAGGTGACGTCACGAGTAATTCCAGTACACTAAAACAAGAAATAGCTGAATTTTACTGTTGAACTATAAGTGAAAGAGATAATGTACTAAATATCATTCATTAACTGTGACGGTAGCTTTATTTGTAAACAGCAAACATATTTGCAGCGAAATAACTTTATACTAGTCTTATCTATTGTAGTATTGTTGTTAATACAAGACTAGTGGTTATAAGTATTAAGACTAGAGGTCATTCTAATGTCTTTTGTAATGGGACTGAATTCTGAATGTGGAAAAATGGTGCTGATTCTTTTATTAAATTAAGCCTTTATGTTATTGCAATTATAATTATTTTTATTGTAATTATAAATATATTCATATTCATAACATTATGTTATTTCTTTATGTTAATTTGCTGTATTAATAAATGTAATATCATGTAATAGACTTGTTGAGTCCTTGAGACTCGTAGAAGATTGGATGAAGACTTGAATAGGACTGCCTGAATTAAGTGATGAGCTTGCTTATAAAGCAAGCTACACAACACCAGTTTATGAAATCTATTTAAAAATATACAGACTATTTGGTAACGAATTAATCCAATCCAGTAATTAGATGTTTGTCCGATCTCTTAATGTCTGAAAATTCTGTAAGACGACCATTCAGATTATGGATTAGAAATTTGTTAGGAATATTTCACCATGCTATTTTTAAAAATGTAAAATTTTTATTTATTTAAAAACAAATATTAGAGGTTTACTGCAGAAACTAAAATTATCGTTAGTGAAGTTGCAAATTATTTAGAAATGTTATTTCATACCTATGATTAAGTTGTAAATATATAAGTTGTAAAAAATATTGTTAAAACATATATTTTTCTGTCCTGTAACATATATGTTTCTGTAAAATATATGTTTTTTGAGATTAATTTAAAATTACATAAATCGATAAACATTTATTTTTCTGCGGTCTGACTCGTATATTAGATTAAAAAATCCAAAACGAAAAATTCTAGGTTGTTTAAAGGTAAAAATAATATTAAGATTTATCTATATTTTCTGATAAATTTATATTTTTGAATGAACTAAAGAGTTACCATGAACTTATATAAATAGATTAAAAATAAATAGATTAAATAGACGTATATAAATAGATTTTTTTTTTTTTTTATTCATGAATAATAGGATGAAAATAGGTAAGACCTACTAGACTATATAAAAAAATTAAACTTATTAAAGAATGATGGAATAATGACAGAAAAAGAACGACATTACTATGTTTGATAGGTTTAGGAATCGTCTAATTCCATAGATCTTTTAGAAACTATAGTAGGCTACGAACCAATTGTAGATGCAGACTTTGAATAGTTATGGAAGATTCAATCACATTTTAAGAAACTTAAAATTATTGATTATAGTGTTTCATATAGGTTTATGTAGAAATCATGAAGATGGTGTCTGGAGTCATGTGTTTGATTATTTATTGGTGGATAATTTTGGGAGAAGATTACACTTAAATATGCTTAAGGAATAAGACATTCGGGTAGAAAAAGTAAGAAATAGTGGACAATAATGAGAAATAGTAGGCAATCATTAAATATTTTATATGATTTCTGAAATCAAACGGCGGCGAGCGTTATTACTAAATATGCAATTAAAATTTACTTTTGATAACAGAATTTCTTTTTAGGTCTGTGGGCAGATAAATTATAAATATTTAATTAGAAAATAATGTGTCTGCAAGAACAATTATCAAGCTGGAATCGATTTGTTGTTTTGATACTAACTTTGCAGGTACTAAATAGAAATCCAGCTGACATCTACTACTAGATACATTCCTGGCTTTGCTTTAAGGCAATCAATTTCAGTTTATGGACCAAGGAATTTATTTTTATCAAATCTGTTTCTTTTGAACGCAAAGAAAACATATTCTAAAAAAAAATATGTTTATGTTATGACCTGTTGGCCAGTTGATTCAGTAGAATAATTAGGGTCGGCTGTATGCTTGTATATGTGTGTGTGTGTGTGTGTGTGTGTGTGTGTGTGTGTGTGTGTGGGTGTGCGTATATATAAGGTGTATATATATATTAATCTCACCTTAATATTAAATTTAATTTATTGTCTATTTAGCCGTCTTATAGGCTTATTAGACACATCTTAGCGTGGGATAAACGTCTAATTAATAGGTGTGGATGATCCGTTAATGCGTCTCTAAACTGTCACAGTAATTAATTTTAGGTAAACGTCATGACGTATGGTACTCCTGAGTTACGTAAACTTCAGACGTATTTAAGGTTGTAAGTATATATATTGTTACAGTAATTATATTGTTTTTGAGTATTTCATTTTTTTCGATAACTATTATCTTCGATTAATTTTGCATATAACTTTTTTTTAATGTAATAAAAAAGAGTTGAAAAAAAGTATAAGGGCATGTGTGTGATATTACATTGATAATTTATTTACAAAAACAAAATCACGTCTATAGTAATTGAGAAATAAAATCAAGTGGTTTCTGCATTTGCCTTCTTTCAACGTTTTATAACATAAAACAATGCGAATAGATTCAGAATAATAAAATTAATTTAGCGACGGAATGCTACTAACATGCCCTTATATTTTGTTCATTATTTTTTTTATTACAGTTAATAAATAAATTTTTCAAAACACTATGAACTCTTGTGTTTCAATTTCAATTTTTATTTTAATTTATGAAGTACAATGCTGTATCATACGTTTTCAATAATCTGGTATGAACTTCATGTCATATGAATACTGTTGGTTACATGTGATTTCTGTCGGGAATAGAATATTTTAACCAACATCAGATTTATGTATTCCAGTTTGCACCTACCTATTGAAGTTAACTTATGCAACCCCAATTCAACATGGCAATATCATTCTTACTTTTGATATGTAGTCAACCTTACAAAAAGATTAATCCTCAGTAGGTGTGTTATATGAAGGAGGCACATATAAAAACAATTTGGTTTTGTTTGTTTCTTCATTATTTTAGACCTGATTTTGGTTTGTTTTTTTTTTTATTAGAAAATATTATTTTAATATCTTTCAAACTTGGCTAAATTTTTGTGGTTTTACTAGGAAACAAAGTAGTTAAATCTATTGGAGGCGGTTTATCCGGAACGGAACGGAACGAAAGAATGGCGGGAGTTTCAATATTTCTCCCATCAGATCGCAGAGCCTGGACAATGTCCCTTGCTGCTGCATCTTTCTATTATCGCGTGGATTTCATCGGTTATTTAGTGACGGTTATAAATTTTAAGTTTTATATTTGACGGATTTGGTAATTTGCGTTTTTATCCGTATGGACCAACATGAAATTTATTTACTGGTTCTTCTTACTGGACCGTGAAAGACTAAGCTTTTGAGCCTAGTAATCCCGGCGTGATTCAACTTCAGTCCATCCACTGAAGTCCTTTCGGTACCAGAACCTATGGGCTAGCAGGAGTGCGCCTACCGGAGCCCTAGTTATTTGGAGGGAGAAATGCGCCCCGTTCTCCGGAGGGAATCGCATATGCTGACTCCCTCCGGAGAAATGAAATTGAGGTCTCTTCGTGGGACGGTGTGGGGTGTTGTCCAGCTTTTTATAGTTTTAAAAAAATTTAATTGTGAAAACGGTCACTTTCGCGGCCGGAATTTTCGCGCGGTTTCCATTTATAGGTTACGCGATATAAAAGGCTCCTAAGCCTGGTTTGTCATTTTTTGACTCTCGTACCGCCTCTTCACGGTGGTTCGTTTAATACAGGATTTTTCTTATACCCTGTGGCGTACGGTCCGCTCGGCAGATGTCCCGGAGATTGCCGTGTTCGGACACGGCCGCTCTCCCAATCAGTCTGCATGCCTCCGCCACTCCCACCTCGGATACGGTGTGTAGTCCCGCATCGCAGCGAAGAGTGACGTTTCTGACGAAACACGGAGCTCCAAATATCGTCCGTAACACTATGTTTTAGACGGCTTCTAGTTTCTTTTGAAGCGTGGAGTTCAACAAAGCTCCCCATGTCAGGTAAGCATATGTTAGAATCGGCAGGACGTATAGCCGAAAAATGAGCAATTTGATCGCCAGTGGATACGGGATGGCACTGTTCAGCACTGGGTATAATGAGACCCTGACGGCCTTTGCCCTTTGGGTCACATATTTAACACGTTCCCCTAAGGTAAGCCGTTTGTACAGGACAACTCCCAGGTACTTGACTGTTTTCCCAAAAGGGATTTTCTCTCCTGAGATTTCCAGCTGCCTGGCTGGAGCACGTGTCTTGTATGTGAACTTCACTGCCACCGATTTTTCACCGTTGACCTTGATTCGCCACATACCGAGCCACTGTTCTACTAGATTCAATTGCCGTTGAAGTCTCTCGATCGCGTAATCTACACTTCCGGATTCATAATAATATGCCGTGTCGTCTGCGTATAGAGCTGTTTTGACTCCTTCCGACAGCGGCATACCGTTGACGTAGGCCGTGTACAAGACGGCGGAAGCACTGCTCCTTGGGGAACTTCAGCAGCACGTCTCTGGTGGAGGAGATTGTTCACCCTACGCGTACAACAAATTGTCGGTCTAGTAAATAAGACCGTATCACTCTGACATAGGGACAGGGAATCGTCGCATGTGCGAGTTTGTACAGCAAGCCGCTATGCCAAACTTTGTCAAAGGCTTTAGCCACATCTATAAAAACGGTTGCAGTTACCGCTTTTCTATTTAGGCCTCCGACAAGACTGTAGATTATTTTAACCAGTTGGAGGGTCGTCGAGTGGCCCTCCCTGAACCAAGATTGCTCAGGCCGTACTCCTTTTCTCAAATGTCCCCTAAGACTCTCCAGGAAAATCCTTTCGAACAGCTTTGACAACACTGGTAATAAGGAAATCGGCCTGTAATTCTGGGAAAAGAGCAGACTTTTCTCAGGTTTGGGTAGGCATACTACCTTTGCAGTTTTCCAGCAATTCGGAAAATATCCAACGTACAAAATTGACGTGAATATTGTGGTTATAGTCGCTATAAGAGCAGGTGGAACATTCTGGAATGCGCGGGCACCGATCCCGTCAACACTCGGTACCTTGTCGGGGCTTGCGGCTTTGATTGGAGCGGAAACTTCCGCCTGAGTGACTAACTCTATTTCTAATGGGGCATCCTCCACCTATGCTAAATAATCTACGAGGAAGGACTCCACCTCGGTTGTGTGGTGGTCGTTCGGGGCGGAATGGGAGTTTGGAGTAAATTGGTTCTCCAGAGTGTCGGCGAAAACCTCCGTTCTGTTCGCCTCAGAATAGGCCAGAAGGCCTCGTTGCCCCAAACCGGGTGGCGGAGCTTCTTTCCTTCTCGTAGTTTTTTGTTTAGCCTGAACACCGAGAAGTGGTGGTCGTCTGAGACTGAGGCGAGGTATTCATTCCACGAATCCTCTCGATGTTGTGCCAGCAGCTGTTTCACTCTGTCCGTTTGAATATAAAAAGCCCTTTTAACATCGGGGGACAGGTTGTGGTTTATCCGGTTCTGTTGAAAGTTAAAATTTAGTTTATTTTATTTAATTTAGTTTAGTTAATTATTTATTTTTAATATTAAGATATATCTCATTTTAAACGGACCTGTTGACATTGGCCTAAATCAAATATTATTTAAGAAGCAGTAACTAAATTTCTTATTTTGATTGCGATGTCTGTTAATTAGACATGTTAAAAATAATAAAATGATACAGTTTCATTAATGTTATCCTTACTTAAATTTTTCCAAATTATTAATAACAATAAGAAAAAATACTGATAAGAACTAACTTTTTAAATCTAGATTCAAACAATTGTCAAAATTTTGGATTTCTAGTTTGTCTAGTTAATCTTTTATCTATAAAAATTCGTTTCACTGATGATTTATTTAAGCGATAATTAATGGAAAAGTTACAAAACAAAAAAAAAAAACAGTACTGTAGATGAACTATCACATGATAAATTGTTTATTTACTGATATGACTTGAATAAATGATAATTTATGATTGTGGGTACAATTAATTTTAATTACAAAATAAAAGATATATTCAATGTTTATGAAGTAAAAATGTTAATTTGTATTAATAATTTACCATAATTAAGGAAAAAACTGATTTACATACTGTAGTTACAGTGCGCCGTACGAGAATGAAAGCTTAGCTGTGAGGCGGGCGCTTGTTCTGATTTACATTATACTACTCTATCTGTAACTTTATATTCCTACATCAACCGTATGTTTTTTTCATGTGTAATTTTTTTAAAATTAAATAAAAATATTTGAATAAATGAAGATAATCTTTTTGTTCATATTTTTATTGTATTATTAGTGAATAAGAAATTTTGTCTCAATTTTACGGTAGATTTATTTTATTTATATATTTTTTACATATTTATTCAGAATAACAGACATCAAACGTATTTATTGCAAAAGTTATCCTTATAAATGCAATAGTTATATTCGAGCAATTTTATTTAAATATTCTTTGTGTTTACTGGGTTTTGTTTTTGAAACAAAACAAATTAATATTATTGCGAGGGACAGTTCATGTACAATACTCAGCGAACTAGCTAGCCTATGGTACTTCAGTGTAATTTTAACTCAGGATTTCTTTGCTCAGAGAAATGTGTTAATCTAAGTGTACAAAGTGGGCGAGTTACCATCCTACCATGTGGTATAAAGTCATGCCGACCGTCTTCGTACCTTCTTTCTTCTTCCCCTACCGAAGTGTGTTTAAAATGATCAATGTATGATCTACGATTAAAACATCACCCATTTACACGAGCTGATATCGGTATATAAATAGAAATATGAATGATCTTCCTACAACAGAAAAGTAAATTAATACGAGCGTATATGTGTACTTCGTAAAAAGATTATATTTATAAAGAGTGAAAAATCCTCACTCGTTTTCGCGAAACTAACTTGTTTATCTGGCATAATAAAAGGATTTCGGAAGGGAGGTACTCTCTGTGAAACCAACTGAAGATTCATTCTAAAAAGAAAAGCAGTTATACTCGTGATATCTGTAACTCCTATTACTTAAATGAGAATTTATTAACATTTCGGTAACAACAATATTAACCTATTTTTATTTGATTATTTTATTGTTATTTTATTTCCACGAGTTATTAAAGAAATAAAATTTAATAATTAATCAGTGTTATATGCTCCTTTCTCAAACCAAAATCAGAATTAATATTAACATATTAATGTTTTTTCAAGTTTTATATATTTAGATAAAAATAAACAACCACTATATCACTCAGTTTTAGAAGATATGAATTCTGTGGGTACGTGCATGGACTGTGTAATTTTATATATAATTCCCTATACCTCTTAGCACGCACAAACACGCGCGCGCGCGCGTGAGCACTCACATACACACAAACTTATATATTGTTGCCACATACTGTGATTACTATCGGCGAGCGTGACGCTAGTGGTAGACGTTGAGGAACTTGCAGCCCCCTCTACGCGCCTGAACTCGCGTTTTCTTTTACAGACCCAGCTGACCGCGCAACTTTCTCACCATAGCGGCGTTATGGTCCCACCACTAACAGGCGTCTACAAAAAAGAGCCGAACGCACAGCAAAACCATTTAATCTCCGACCTCCACCAACAGCGGAAGAAATAGAAGAAAGAAGACTAAGAAAAGGTCCTTTTGCCGGCCCAACGTGGGATATCGCAGCGAACGCCAACTTTCCTACCGAGCAGCAGACTTGGCCGGCCCGGTATGAAGCCTGCTAGCGCCAAGAGGTCTAACGGTGAAGACGGAATTAGATGAGCACCGCTCGAAGAGAACCGCCTCACCGAAGGTGACGGAAGACGACCCAATACGCCGAATCTATACTACGGAGCTCTAGGAGTTACCACTATAGCGGTCGCTGTAGTGATAACTCTGTGGCCCCAACTCAAGGGGGCCTCAGTTGAGACCCCTGAAGGAAAGCTCGGTCCAATTCCAGTGGACGAGCCGCAACTCCCCAATTACCTTCCGTCGAGGCCGAACTGACTTCCCTGGAGACCAGTTTCACCAACAACCCAGGCCCAGTAGCCCAGATTCAACAACCTTTCACTGGGCTACCTAGCATAAAACACAAATGGCCCTTTTCAGGGCTACCATTAGGTTCTACGGTGCCATCTGCCGTCAAGGCCATTCGGCGACATTCTTTATATGTATAAAAATCTCGTGTCACGATCTATGTTCGGGATAAACTCCGAAACTACTGAACCGATTTTGATCAAATATCGTAACTATCTGTAATTTGATCCAACTTAAAAGTAGGATAGTTTTTATCCCAATTACTGATCTCAATATTTGTTATTGCAAATTAAATGTTTATTGTACGACAATAGTGTGTATTTATTGGTAAGTTCTATGAATTCCTAATAGATGGCGGTGTAAGTTAATTCATCGATACAACTCTCAAACATCGCTTGACATCTAGGTTGCGTAGACATCCGGTGGCGTTGTTTTTAACCCATCGGGTTGGTCTAGTGGTTAACGCGTCTTCCCAAATCAGAAGATTTGGAAAGTCGAGAGTTACAGCGTTCGTCCTAGTAAAGCCAGTTATTTTCACACGGATTGGAATACTAGATCGTGGATACCGGTGTTCTTTGGTGGTTGGGTTTCAATTAACCACACATCTCAGGAATGGTCGAACTGAGAATGTACAAGACTACACTTCATTTACACTCATACATATCATCCTCATTCATACTCTGAAGAATTATCTAAACGGTAGTTACAGGAGGTTAAACAGGAAAAAGAGAGGTGGCGTTGTTTAGATTTGTAGATAATACATTCTATTCCAAGTCATATTTGTTTATGTTCACGACACAACCGTACTATTTTAATTTTTTGTGAATGATTTTTATAATTATACTGTGTATTGCGTTATAACTGTGCATTGTATCGTTTGGATATTATTATAATTTTTAACAGAAAAATAATAACATAAAACTTTATAGATAACCTTTTTTGTGTATTAATCTTCATTCCACCTCAAAAACGTGTAAGTATTTCATGCTTCCTTTTTATTTTATTTTTTTGTATTTTATTTTGATTTTTTAATCTGTTAATTGCTAATTAATTCATTCATTAATTTTAATCTAATTTATTTATTTAAATAAATATTATCAATTTTTTTTTCAATTTTAGTCTAATGCCGCGGAATAAATCTAACTTTAACAATGCGCGTGTAGCAAAGATGCACGACGCTTACGTGTTAAGAGAGTTCATGAATAAAATGTAAATTCAAAAATTGTATGTTGAGCCACAGCAACGCGTGGCTGGGTCAGCTTTATATATATATATATATATATATATATATAAAAGTAAATATAAAAGTACTTTTATATTTAAGGTAAGTACGTAAGTTAAGAATCGATGAATTAACAAAAAAGATGTTTGCATCTAAACATCGAAACACATGCGTGTATGTAGATGGTTTACTCTTTAAGATAAAAATGTACAAATCACCGGCAAAAGTTGTTCGGTACCTAGATGGTGAATTGATTGAAAATAAATGGGACGGAGTAGTAAAAATATGATTGGTATACCGATATTCCTCGGTAGTATGATGTGTTAGAAATTGTAGTAAAGGACTCGGAAAAGTTTAAAGGCAATCTGAAATGGTATATTTGCGTATTCATTGAAATGAAAAAAGACAAAAAAAAAACGTGAACTGTAGAGGTCGCGTTTCACAACAGAAATCGCTTTGTGTTGGATGTAGCTAAAAAAAGAATCGAATTGCTTAAACAGTACGATGGTGCCTGTGATAAAATCAGTGAATCGTCTGAAAAATTCCTACAAAAAGGAAGCGCTTTGATTATGAACAATATTATAATATTAGTTCTTAAAGTAGCTCACTTTAACCCTCTATATATGTTGGTAATGGCTCGTACGTAGCGCTACCTAGAAACTTGCTCAACAAAAATGCTGTGATTAACATAAAAAAACAGAATAAAAATGGTTCTTGTGGTTCGACTTAGCCCATATATTCGATCAGCCTGGTGGACATCAACGTGTTGTATAAGAGTAAGGATATTGTCTGAGCATGGAAGGAATTGATACCCAGTAAAAATAAAAGATATTGATAAGTTTAAAAAACAGAATCCGGTAGCAGAAAAAAACCGCTGAAGCGAAGAATGCATCATGATTATGCAGGAGTAAGCGGCTCTGGACTGTTAAAACTCCATTCCAATCCGCAACAGTCGCGGATACAGTCGTGATAATATGCAGTAACAGTCAGCAATTTTGCAAGCACGAGTTCAACGCGGTTGCGGTAACGGCGATATCCGTAAGCGTGTGGTAATAAGGAGTGAAGAGTACGTCAGGAGTATTCCAGCATGGGCAGCGGGTGAACGCAGGAAATTGTTCGATGAATTATTGGTAAACAGTGACAACAGTACATTCATTCATAAAGTCTAGGATTGTTCTTTTATAAACAGTAAAATTAATAATATTTGCAAAAATTGAATTGAATGACTACAAATATATACGTAAAAATGTTTTCTAGAATAACATTGAATAACCATTGGTAAAAGCATCATTCAGTTAAATTATTTTACTAGATTACCCCCAGATGATATGCTAAATCAGTTATGGAGAAATTACGTTCTGCCAAAGAAAGCCGCAGGTTAAACAGAGACCCCGGTGTGGGGGACAGGGCCGTGGACAAGTGTCTAGAGATCCCCCCGGTCTTGTGACGGTCGGCAGGAAGCAATGAAGTCACGGTCACTCTACCGGCTGGGGTCCCCGGGGCTTCCCCACCTCTGAGCTAAAGCTGATGGCATGTAACTATGCGTATGATAAGTATGAGTGTTGTAAGGGTTGTTGGTGTGCGTGCGTCTGTGTGCGGATGGTATTGGTACAAGTGTTTTGGTGTTTTTTTAAATTTAGTTTATGTGTGGATCTTTGTTTGAATGTATATGTGCCTTGCTGTTTGCTTTGTTGTCTGATTGTGTGTCTGGGCGCTTACTCCCCCTTCTGAAGTAATGCTTTACCAGCTGTTACCAGGAGGGGCGGGTCACCAAGGGTGCAGGTTTAGTCGGTAGTGCGCAGGGATACATACGCCTTTTTTACTATCTTGCGGAACCAGTTACCGAGTCCGACACTATTTCGGAGCCCATAAATCGGTTTCTGCACCTCTTTACCCCATGAGAGCTGCTATAGGATTTCAATAGGACAATGTAAATCGACCGAGTCCAGGATTGGGACTACATTACATTCTTTACATACATTCTTTACATTACATTCTTTACTACATTACATTCCAGGTTGCTGCATTACATTTTTTCTCACGATGGCTTTTCCTGAAAACTAGGAATAGGCAACACACGTGGTTTATGAAATGTAATGCATCATCTATTCTAAGTAATGTAATTTACAGATACATAAAACATAAACATTTTTTTTTCTTTTTGCTTTTAGATTTATATTATAAGATATTATTAAAATTTTAATAAATGTAAAAAGTATCTTTAATTAGGGAAGGCCCTGGATATTAATTTTTGAGGTAACGAAATTCTGTCATTAGAAATCATACAGTTCTTCCGTTTCAAAAGAAAAATAATTAATTTCATCTTCTGATCAATTTTTTGTTAAAAGATTTCGTACAGGTCGATTGTAATATGGGAATTTTCATAATTTGTTTTAATTTTTAAAATGTTTAATGTTTACGTTTTTTAAACAAAATGATTCACGTTACTTAATTTATTTTGTTTTATTATAATCAAAATATGTTACTAGTGTATTTTTAGTTTGTTTCTAGTATTTATAAAAACCTTTTACGTTTATTAATGTTTAAATATATTAACATCTGGTAAACCTCATAAATTCAGTAAAACGAATTTATCAGTATAACTAGTAATTTTTAAAATTGTAAATATATTAAAGCAAGTAAATACTTGGGTAATATTTCTGTTCCTCCGAATCCGTTGTGATTTACTACCTATATTAAAGAAGACAATACGAGTATATATCGGTCTATGAGAAACCCTCAATACCTTTAATATTTGATGAGACTACCACGAGAAAGTAAGGGATTCAAATGGCTGGGGTTTTACCAGCAAGATCCCTTTGAATCCCTTACCTACACCACATTTCTCTCTATGTAAATCCCGTTGTGTTGGTTCTTTAAAAGCAAACGTAGAGTCGGGTATCTTCTACAAAACTAAGTATGGATTGTAAAAAAAAACTTTGTGTACTTACCGATTTCAACATTATACGTTTAATAATTA
The DNA here is from genome assembly GCF_047948215.1 of Lycorma delicatula. Taxonomy (NCBI): domain Eukaryota; kingdom Metazoa; phylum Arthropoda; class Insecta; order Hemiptera; family Fulgoridae; genus Lycorma; species Lycorma delicatula. The sequence continues at coordinate 127,182,032 of NC_134457.1, forward strand.
ATGATATGTAATACATATAAATAAATAATAAAGATGAGATTAGTGTTTAAAAGCACTACTAAAAGTGGTGTTTAATTTAAAAATTCTATATAATTCTGCGTCTTAAGAAATCAATGTGTTTAATAAAAAGTTAAAAGACTACGTTCTATTGTATTAAAAGATGTTATCATAACAAAAAATAAGCAGAATTTTAATCTCTAAATTTATTTGTATCATAATGCTATGTAAGAAAATTGGTATCCATTCTGGTAAATCCAAAAAAATGAATTATTAATTATAGTTATAAGAGTATGAATATTTTAAACCATCGATAACCTTAAAATCAAGATTAGAGAACAGTACTTTCTAGTATTAAATAATGTAGTCTGTTTAAGCATATCCTGTTTTTACACTGCTATATTCATCAAACACTTATAAATATTATTAAAACTTAGACTATATAGTTAATAGCATGTAAAAAAAACTGATTATAAATTTTAGGATATCCTTGCAATACTTATTGCGATGTTCATATGTCTGTTGAACAGAAAGTGAAGCTGAACTATTTATCATACAAAATGTTTAGTTTTTTAGACATTAATTATTCATTATGCATATAGGGAGTTGTTTAAAAACTTTCTAGTATGGAAAAAATATGAGTTAATTTTTATTTATACATATAATAAAATGATGATTGAGGGTCGTCCCTGTACGCACATCACGCAAAAACTAGTGGACAGATGTTAATAAAACTAAGCATATTTATACCCTAGAGGGTTTGTCATTATCTCCAATTAAAGTTATCACAATATTGCTGATGGGAATTAAGATATTAAAGATATGTAATAAAGAAAAACATTTTTTTCATTTTCTTCATTATATTTTAGTTACCATTTTAAAAGAAAAAGATCTGAGTTCAGTTCTATATGCAAATCATCTAACCTAATGTGTAAAATATTTAAATATCTTATTGGTTTTTATTATTATTAGTTATTTTCATTATTGTAATTAGTTTAAATTAATACATTTAGCGAAATTTTATGGGTTTTGATTATTTATTTTTGGTGTCAAAACTGGATTGTTAGAAGTTAAAAAATATGCCTTCGAGAAAGAAAATTGCTTGTTATTGTCTGCTGTTATTGTCTATTGTTATTGTTATTGTTGTTATTTTCTGCTAAAGAAATGACAGTACCTCAGTCCTCTAAAACATCTGATGTGAGTGATTCTTGGTTAGCTGCTGACCGAGAGTGCTACGCCCAGACTCGAGCTGTAGCTTCCACAACAGCAGGATTGTACTAGAGCTTTACGTCAAGAACGAGAGAAACGGAGAAAATAATGATTTTCAAACTTTCATTTTTATTTATCAGTATTATTACCACAACCATAAGAATAATGAACTCAGCGGGGCTCTTAGGGCAGACTTCCTGGCTATATGGGAAGGGCGAGCGAAGCCGAGTCCTAACCGGTTCGTACAGAATATTTTTGTGGAATATAACTATTGGTTAATTTTAAATAAAACAACTTGCTCAGCACAGCATATTATGGGTAAATTGGGTACAAAACGTGCTTTTTACTTATTTGTAATTTATGCCAGAAACGAAATACAATTTAAAAATAGTTTTCAGTGTAAATACTACATAATTAACTACATGAGCTAAAAATAACAAAAAAATCATCACGCTTTTAGCGATTACAAACCAATATTTTTAAGTTCTATTAAACGTAAAACTATACGTTGTTGATAATTTTTTCTTAATAAACTTGAAAACAAAATTACTTTCTAACACGTTTAAAAAAAAAATAATTTAAAATTTCAACCTAAATGTGTTCATTAGATTGATAAATAATAATCATAAGCAGTTGGAAAAAAATTAATTTTTTTACTTTTTTTACGGTTTCAATTTGAAAAGAAGTAAAACAAAATAATACATTTTGTTGGTATGTTAAATAAATAAATAAAACTGTTTGAATATTAATAATGGTCGAGGTAATATTGAATTGTTTAGTTCAACAAATGTTTAGGAATAATAGGGAATGATAAGCTGAAGTGGGAAGATAATGAGAATAATCAAAATAATTGTCTTAAGTATCATTTTGATGTAATTAACTATATTAAGGATTATCAAGCTACATATATCATGATTGTTTCCTTTCAATTGTACGGTACAGGATTTGAAGTTATTTTCTGCAATGAATAAAGAAAAGGCGGTCAGAATGTTTTTATTACCATAATAGTTATTTCAGGATTGAACCACTACGAATCCTATAAGGCTTTATTTGCTAGGAAAAGTTTAACGATCATTCTATATTTCGTATCTTAGATTTAACTGTGTTTTTTATAAATTAATTTTTTTATAATTCATGCAATATCAGATAAAACATTCCGATATCGAGGCTGATATATTGTCATAGCATGAAAAAGGCTTATACCAACACTTATTCTACTTAATAAGAATAGTTATTAAAAGAAAAAAAACTTTAAAGAACTTAAAATGTTAAAAAAGTATTAATTATTGTGTATATGTCTGTATAAAGTTATTTGTTTTAATAAAAGAAACAACAAAATTTCATTATTTTTTAATCATTTATCTATTCCATTTTGTGCATTTGTTTGTCTCTATGATTAATGTTCCGAGTAAAATAATTTCTATTGAATAATGTTAGTCATTCGTAGAAATAGTGATAATGAAATACATGTCTGTCAATTTGGCTTGGCAAAAAAAAAAAAAAACAAAAAAAAACATTATGAGATTTGGTCTAGGAACATTTCTTTCTTGAATGTTTTTTATTCCTATGATGTGCCATTATTTTGTTAGATTTTATGTAATTTAATAGATATATTTAATATTTTAAACTTATATTGCGTATTTTTAATTGGCTGAATTATAGTGTTAGTGAGGCACACTATCTTTATTTTTTTCACCTTCATTTATCCGCCCCCACGCAAACGGATTCGCAACCAAGCGTAACTAAGCTCCAGGGATGCCTTCGCCTCAAACTACCTCGGCAGAACCCAAGGTCTCGGCCAGCTAGCCGGGACTCGGTCTTGCAGTACATACCACACCTCTAATGAGAGAGGACCCCAAAAGGGATTCCCTCACCGGGACTCCAATTTTTATGACCTGCTTCTAACGGGGAACCCTCAAGGTGATTCCCCTTCGGAACTATGGTCTTGCATTTCCACCCACACAGGTGCCGCGAAGGAGTCCCCGTTCAATCATTGATGGTGGGACGCCGGAGCCTCCCACTCCTCCAGGACGGAGCTGTATCCCACAGACACCCATCATCACTGACCAGACGCCGCATCTTTATGTTGCAGGTGAAGCCTTGCATCCCATATGCACCCGGGTGCATGTCCATGCAACAGACAGGAAGGACACTGAGCTTCTCGTCGACAGTTATGCCGAAGGTCGTCAAATGAACGCTTCATAACCCTACTAGCCACCTATCCAATGCGGATATGTCCATCAGCCAATAACTTATCCGCAAAAATGGGCGGAATAGCCACAATGACCACCTGCGTCGCACCATAGGCCGGTAGCATGGACATAACGTCGATCCACACAGACTCCCCCGTGATTTTCTGAAACTCCTCAATGAACTCATTCTGAGTGGTGACTACATTCACATCCTTGTTAAGGATGTAGACCTTCCCACCACCCCTTCGTGACAGAGCCGTAGTGGTGCCCTCGACCTTTGCTAAAATATACTTGCTTATCTGTTCAGCATCACCGCTATCGGCTCGTACTCGGATATGGAGGTTCTCACCCTATTCCTTACGCGCGGAGAGGACCCCGATCTCACCTGGCGACACAGCTAATTTCACTGAGCGGAGGAGGTCAGCATAAGTGTTCCCCGCTTTGATTACCCCTGTCATCGTCGGCGGGCCTTCCGGCAGTTTTCTACCAACATTCTTCTACAACAAAACACTAACAACTGTACAAAATACTTCTTCCTGAACCGTCAACTGTATTCAACTGTGCGGCGCAAAAGTTGCCCAACTCACCCGATAGTCCTGATGGGCACAGTCACACCGCCTGACTGTGCCCATCCTTCATCACCTGAGGAACCAATCAGCAGACAAAGGAGGCCACCTCACGATCTCCAGCCGCTAAGTTAATTATAAGGGCGTAACCAGTACGACCAAGGTCAATTCTGGGACCACCACCGTCCCCGGACAAGTCTCGAGCGGATGGCTGTACAACAAGGACTTGGCTCGTCATCAATTTACCCGAACGAGCCAGATACCCAATCCATGGTGCCTTACAAAATACCCGAGTGTGATTTCGGTGGTCGACCGCAGCCGCCAAGTCAATTATCCGTGCAAATTCAGTACTCTCCTCAATCCCAGCCGTATCCTCCACCAGGAATAAAGACTGGAAAACATCCTGAGGCCAGCCCCGAAGGACCATTCTCTGAAGGTCTTCGTCAGCAACACCCTCAATCATTCGACGGAGCTCCGCATTTAACCAGGGTGCAGCCCGGTCAAGACCCGCATCTGGAATTTGCAAAGCCATGTGCTTGACAATGAAATATGTCTGAGTGGCCTCTTCCACCACACCCAGCCGAGTTGATCGTCTCTCCTAAGGCTCAACGTGTATTTCATCAAGAACATCTTGAAACATCTTCATCATACGAACAGATGCAACTACGAGTTCGGAGCACTCTTTGATTTCTACTTTTGTGTTTGTATGCTGCCGCACAAGCGAGCTGAATTCCCCAATGTGGTTAAACAAAAAAATCATGTTATTAACAAAACACCTCTTCCGGAGTGTAAAGCTCAAACGTGCACCACTACACTCTTCCTCCCTTTAGACTACACCTCCTCCATGCGAAGACGTCCTGAAATGAACCCACACTTCTCCAATTCAGGCCTCCTTGAAGAAGTACAAAGAACCCCTACCACCAGCCTTGGACTTCTTTGTTTCCTCAGATGGAGAAAGGCGTAATCTCCGTTTCCCAGATGTCTTTGAAATTCCCTGACCCAGTTCCATATCGTCGACCGTACTGGAAAAGGCGGGGAATCCCCCATCAATGCCAGTACTACCTGCGATACCTGCAGCAGCTAAAACCCGCGAAACTGCAGCCAATCGCTGGCGCCGAGCGGACAGGTCTTTCTTTTTGGTTTCTCTGCGTCTTTCTTTCAGTAGCTCTTGTAACCGAAATTCTGCAATCTCCATTTCCACCGCACCATCAATCCGCTGCTGTCCGAGGGGACCTCACGCACCAAAACCCGAGAAGCCGCCCCCCTTCCGCAGTAAGAGGAAAATCTTTCCAACCGGTGGGGACACGCCCCCGGACCGATCTGGTTCAGTCATAGTCCAACAACAATAAAATAGAAAAAAATAATTTAAATAAAAAAAATTAATTAAGTAGGTCAATTATGTAATTAATTTGAAGGTAAACAAACTGAAAAAATTAATACTAACAGCTGTGTAACCAAGCAAACAGTCCTTGGTTACCGTAGGCAAACACCAGAAAATAAAGTATAAAAAAGAACAAGACAAAAAACGAACACAAAACCGAACGAAAACGAAATAGAACAACTTAAAATAAAAACGAAAAAACAACGAAAAATAATACAAAAACCAGGCGCACTAGCTCAAATTATGACGGGGAAATGAGGAAAATGGTTAACATTTAACCATATTCGATAGTAGTGAAGTAATATCTATGTACTGTATATTAAATAACTGTATATTTTTATAATTGTTATGCTTATTCAGTCAGTACACACTATTTTTCCAAAATACAGTGTAAGGAACTAAATTACTAGACATATAGCGAGTCATAGTATTGCAATACTTTAAAACATTTTTATTTATTAATACATGCTATGTTACTTTTTACTTCATTGTAAGAAGTAAAGGAAGTAGTGTGATCGCGAAAAATATCAGATTTCAACGGAAATATTGATCATCCCTGAATCAATTTTGACTAGTTTCAGCGTGATGTCTGTACGTACGTATATGTATCTCACGTAACTCAAAAACGATTAGCCGTAGGAGGTTGAAATTTTGGATTTAGGACGTTCTAACATCTAGTTATGCACCTTCCCTTTTTACTGCCATCGACTTGACCACAAGTTCCAAAAATGCTCAAAATCCGAAGAAATTTGAATTTGGGAATTTTTCTTAAGTTCAGTAATAAATCCTCATTAGAGCTTTTCAATGATGTATCATAAGTGGAATTTACTTTCATTGATTCCAGAGTTATAGCCAAATAAAATTTTAACTAATGAAATATTTGGATCTAGGGGAAGGCACATCGGTTCGAATCAGACTTCATTTCCTTTTCTTTTAATTTAAATATTCTGATTTATTAATAATTATTCATTTCTGATTCTAAAAATGAATTTACGATAAATAATAATTCAATTAAAAAAATAAAAATATAAATATGAAAAAATATCAGAAGTTATGAATGAAATAAAATTTTATGTACTTTTCATTTAAAAACAAAGTATGTATGTAATTTAGTAGGCGTACAAGGAAGTCATGTGGTATCCACAGATGTTTTTTAATGTTTTTCTGCTACCTAGTAGACTAAAGAACAGGGAAAAATTGTTTTTATCGCTAAAAAAACAAACCTCCACTCAATTGTAGTATATTGTATACTATTTTGATTTTTACATTGTTATATTTAGGTCGTATAAGTTTTAATGTATTACAATTTTTGTTAGGAAATTTAGAATACATGCATTATGCGAGATTAAGCTCTATGCACTTGAAAGAACGGCATGTAGGTTGTGTATATAGTATAAAATTATAATGGTTTATAATGGCAACTAACATATATTTTTTCATAAAGAATTAGTCATACAATTTTAATACGAATACATGGTGGTAATATTTTTGTAATTACAAACAATAAGCAATAAATAATTGACATACTATAAATTATTGTGCTTTTTCTACAATACGTTTTTATTTAAATATAAATGTAGAGAGGGATGGAAATCAGTCATTATGTTTTTAAAATTGGAAATCAATAAAAATATTGTCAATACTGTTTAGAGTGAAAGTAGATTTTACACAGCATTTCAGCTGTAAACTGTTCGGATTTGGTGTGTTAACACATATGTTTTTATATGTGAGTGTAGTAAATCTGTTAGCATCTATTAGTAGTATTTTACTCCAAATTTAGCGTTATCAGAGTAAGAAAAATATGTAACCTTACCACAAGCACACTTTCACAATTAAAGATAATCTATAATTTTTCTACTATTCTCTCTTTCAACGATCCGAAAATATTATTGTTATTATTTTTCTAAACGAAGTATAATAATTAGAGCCTAATTTTTAAGTTTTATCACAGAGATGGAGGTTAATTTAAACATAAATACAATACATTTTATCCATGAAGTCCAAAATATTATCATTTCAACTGTTTAGGTTACGTTTTACGATACCTAGTATAAAAGTATCACAGCAAAAATTTGAAAAAAAAAATTAATTTTTTTCTAGTTATAGAAATTAATTTAGCTCATTTATATAATTTACTTTTAGGGTAAAAAAATATATATAAATATCGTAAAGATAAGAATAATTTCAGATTTGCGAAAGGGGTTATGTTTTAAATCTTATATAAGTGCTTGAAAAGTTAAAGAAATTGTTAATAACTTTTTTCCATACATAAGGACATAGGATATCAATATAACATAAGGACTTACATATTAACTGTATAAATAATACTGTAGGTATATCGTTATGTAATTAGAGTAATTCTATTTATAAATCGCATAATCAACTATTTATTTATAGCATTATAGATTATTACGCTCTAATAAATTGAACTGTCTAATCGTACACACATTGGATTTAAACTAATAACATCGCCCCGTATTATTATACTTGGAACATAATTAGCATAATGAACCGGTACATGTACATTATAATGACATAAGTCTCAAAACAATAATAACAGTAATAAGGTAATAGCATGGTCTGATAATAATTATTATAATGTTTGTAGCATGTCCAAGTTAATAAATACTTAATAAATTTTCAAATTATTTATTTGAATATATTTAAACTTCTTTATTTTTAAACATATTTAAGTATATTACAATTAACATACCATAAATTTTAATTTTTAAACATTTTCAATATAAGAAAAATTGTAGTATTCATATAATAAAATTTAGGTATGTAGTTTTCATGATAATATGCTTTGTTTTCCAATTTTAATGGGTAAAATTACTTTACGTGTATGTTTAAAAGGAGTATTATTTAAATAAAAAAAAAAGTATGAAGTAAGGAAATGTTAAAAACAAATTATGGCTCCAGTCAGTACAATAATAGTACACACACACACGCGCGCGCGCGCGATTATATGGATTTACGAATCAGAAATATCTCGTTAAGATAAGTATAATATTAGTGGGCCATACGTTAAGGTAAAGTAAACAAATATTTATTAAAGTTAGATAAAGTAGTGCGGAGTAGAAATCGACAGAGTAGTACATCAAACGAAAGTACCTGACGAGAATAAAACATTATCTTGCTACTTATTTAACATTTTTCCTTTGAACTAACCTTTTTTCAAAATGTTTCCGTGTTTAGAATAATTCAATTGAAAATACAATTATATTAAAGATAAATTTTTTTTTCTAATTGTTAGCGTATTTCAAAGCATCTTATTTTATTGGTCAATGTCTATTTAATACGTTTGCAGGTGTGAATTTTATACGAAAATTTGTTAGTTAAAATAACGAAAATAATAAACATGATGCTATGCTTCTAATTATCAAAATATTGTAAAAATTATAAGTATGAAAATGAATTTCATCTTTTTATAATTATCAAGTTTTTTGAAAGAAAATTTTCTTGTAAGATAAATGTATGACTTAACATATCATGAAGAAAATATTTATAGCAAACATTTTTTAAATTTGTCACATACTGCTATAAAAATATTTCAACAAAAAATAATGAAATTTAAGAATATTACGATATTTTTGATTTCTTTTTCATTCATGATTAATTCACCAATCATAAGCTTAAAGCTTGCACATTTTAAATGTATGAAAATGGATGTTATGTAGTGCATAAAAAATGTCTGACCAGAAAAAAAAATTTCTCACATTAGTAAAATTGTTGTTTTAAATAATGAATTGTTTAATAACTGGGTAAAGTACAAAATTTCTCACATATGCACATATATGTTACTCTACAAAAGCTATTGTATTTTTTTAATGTGACGGTAACGCATGCAAAATGTCTGAAGTACATGAGGACTATAAGGAAGCTTACTGAATTCGTTAAATGCTATGCTTGACGTAATTTTAATTTGGAGTAGATAGGAAAACTAAAAATCTTCTAAAAGCTTTTTATAATGACTTCCAATGCGTTATAAAGGAATTTTATCAGACGTCTATAATACGTAAATATATATATATGTGTGTGTGTGTGTGTGTGTGTGTGTGTGTGTGTGTGTGTGTGTATTAAATTTCATTGGTTTCGTCATCACAATAACTTTTGAATCAATCATTTTCAAGAAATTTAGATTTTTGGTGAGGAGTTCTAGACAGGTTCTAGGTAACTGCACAGATACTGAAAAGTTGTCTCTTCTATTTCGAAAACTTCCGGATCAAGGTTGTTTTGGTAATTTGCACTAACAAAATTCATGGAGTGTCTCGTGAAAAGATATATCTCATAGACTTGAGGAATGATTATATTGCCATTATCATCCAGAAAGACGAGTGACAAACACATATATCCTATATGTGTTTGTCACTCGTCTTAAAAAAGTCACAGTTTTAAAAAAAATATTCTATTTTTAGTTTTTTTGTTGTAATTTTTTATTGCAGTATTTATTAACTAATAAACAACATTGAATTAATGCAGGCTTTGTATCTTAGTGGACGGAAGAAAAAAACAGCAGTTATCTAATACTACTCTTGTAACGGTCTTAATATATTAAAGAATTTTTACTTAATAAGTTAATGAGTACGTGCGAATTCTATTTATATTTAGATAAATATATAAAACCTCATACTTTTGTTCAAAATATTTATCAGTTTAGTTTAACAAAAAATAAGTATGACAAAATAAAAACAAACGAAGACTAAAATGTAATTCTTTGTCTAATAATAAAATCCAGGAAAAATAATTGCATAGGCAGTAAGTACGTCCAGCTAAAATACTAAGTATTCTAAAGATATCGTACTACATTTTTTTAATAACTTAAAAATAGCTAAAAAAAAAAAATGGAACTTTGTGTGATTTTTAATTACATAAGTTTGCATTCTAAATTATACAACGAATTAATATAAATTTAGTTGGGACTAAACATAGTTAGTGTTTAATTGTAAGAGTTACAGAACAATCTTCTTCATCCTTTAAATAAACTCATTGCTATGCAACTGAAAATAGAAGTTGGTTAAACACCAATCTGATGTTCTAGCGGAACGTATATTCACTGAGAGCCTATTGTATTTGTAGTATTGCTTGTTGTAAGGGACAACAAAGGTAGATGAGATTGTCTTCCTTTTAACCCAGTTTGTAGTTTAAAGTATTTAAATAAGCAGAAACCTTTATTAAAATTAAATATTAATACGAAAAATCACTTTATATGCGTCAAAAGTATTTTATCATTTTAATTTCTATTATATTTACTGATATAATTCTTTAATAATAATTTACAATTATTATTAACCATAATTTTAAATGTTCTGTTACAATACTGTAGATGTACATTTATGAAAATAGGAAGCGCTTTTCTTTAAACACAGTTAAATCTTTCACTCTATGAGACGTATTAAAACAATATTTATTAACCAGAAAATTTTTATGTTGAAATTAACTAACTGATTTAATTTGCGCAGAGTTCATAACGAATTGTGGTGATAAATTTTAAAACTAATTATACTTCAGCCACTTACTTTCTAATGTACTAGTCTAAATAAATCCTTTGAGCCGTTTTTTTCATTTATTTTTCATCGGGGGGAAATATTTTTGGGTTTGCAAACAATTTTATTCACCATTAAATCAGAAGGTTTGTATTTAAATTTTGTATTTAAAAAAAAAATTAACCTACTATTTAAAGAAAAAAATAAAATTAGACAGGAAATGATATCTACATGTAAGGAAGTTACAAATATAATTTTTAAATTCAATTATTTAGTATTTACCAGCTATTTTAAGTATTTTTAATTACAATACTTTTTATTAAATTAATTTAAACATCAGGAAACTATTTTTGAAAGTATATATTTGGAGCGTAGCTTTGTATGGAAGTGAAACTTGGACGATCGGAGTACCTGAGAAGAAACCATTAGAAGCCTTTGACATATGGTGCTACAGGAAAATGTTAAAAATCAGATTGATGGATAAAGTGACAAATGAAGAGATGTTGCGGCAAACTGATGATGAAAGAAACATGTGGAAAAATATACTTAAAAGAAAAGACAGCCTTACAGGCCACATATTAAGGCATCCTGGAATAATCGCTTTAATGTTGGAGGGACAGGTAGAAGGAAAAAAATTGTGCAGGCAGGCAACGATTGGAATACGTAAACAAATTGTTAGGGATTTAAGATGTATGGGATATATTGAAATGAAACTACTAGCACTAGATAGGGAATCTTGGAGAGCTAAATCAAACCAATCAAATGACTGAAACAAAAAAAAGCTGTTTTTTAATATGCTCTATTTTGAATTTTTTTGTTCTAATTTTTTTAGCAAAATATTAGCTAATAAACAAAACTGAATTAATGAAGGCTTTGTATCTTAGTGGATGCAGGAAAAAACAGCAGTTTTATAATACTGCACATCTAACGGTCTTAATAGATTGAGTGTTTTACTCTAATATAAAATATAATGGAATTAGCCATCATTTTATTTTAAATAGACTAATTAATAATATAATTTTTTTAAGTTTTTTCAACAATTTGAGATAATAATCTATAATGAAGAACATCATAGACAGAATAAAAAAAAATTCTTGCGCAGTTCTATGCAAGAACACCAACTTTTCGTCATTTAATTTTGTTTCCTTTTGAAAAAGTATCAACTTATTCTAATCAAAAATTTAAAAATAAAACCTTTGAATTCTACACTCAAGCAAAAAGTTTCAACTCACTCACCATTGTGAATTACTCTAAAAGCGCGTATGAAAAATATACCACTACACAATCAACATTGTTTTTTTAACTCTTAGATTAAAAACACATATTCATTATGACCCTCAAAATAGGTAACGCTTCATGAATAGGTCGAACAATGTTGTTTAACAGTAGATACCATAGATAAAGAAACGTCAACGTTCCAACTTGCAGCATCATATCGAACCACGCTTCTAATTTGACTTATTCAAATTTTTTTGACATTAAATTGAGCGTAACTCCAGAACGTCTCAACCAGTCTTCATAAAATTTTCATATGCACAATTTCAGGTACAATACTTGAGCATATCTAATTTTCAATGAAATTGATCGATTGATTTTCGAGACAAATTTGTATAAATAGGCCTATAAATAATGTATGCATATATACTCGTATAAAATATGTAAGGATACCACAATTTAAGTGATGAATGTGGTATTTTCGTGATCATCATAATGTAAAGAAAATTCATTTTCAACCTCCTCTCTTAACATGCGACCGAACGTAATACTACAGTTTCCTTCAAAAGTCGGTAAAAACTAAACCAAACATAACTTAGAAAACAACGTACTTTATATTACAAAGTTTTTTTATCTCTACCGGAAGTGTGCTAAAACGGAATTCTTTTAAAATTTATTTCAAGATATCATAAATATAAAACTTACTATTTTTTTATACGTGCAAATATAATTTTATATAGATTTCCGGTAACATTGAAATTTTTTCAGTCGGATTTTTGTTTTAAAGGATTATTCGGTACTTACGTATTAACGCTACCGCAGCTACAGATTTATTTAAAAACAAAGTAGTCAATCAGATTTCGGTGGAAAATGGGCCGATATAGAGTTTAACATAGATTCAAAACAGTCACTTTATTAATTTTAACAAATATATTTATTTATTTTATAAATATCTTTTAACCAAACTTAACCTACGCTCGCTTCGCTCGCTAACCTTGACTAATTAACAGGAGTGTTTTGATTATTTAAATAATAAATAATTGCAATAATTACTGAGTTTATTAAATAAATACTCAAAAAAAGTACGGTGTTAATTAGTCAAGGTTAGCGAGCGCAGGTTAAGTTTGGTTAAATTATATTTATAAAATAAATAAATATACATAACCATTTATTAAAATTAATAGACTGTTCATTTTCCACCGAAATCCGATTGACTACTTTTTTTTAAAATAAAGTTGTAGCTGCGGTGGCGTTAATACGGAAGTATTGATTATTCTTCTAGGAGATCGGATCTTTTTTGGAATTCCCCCACCCTAAATAAACACTTAATTTTTTAACTAATCCTCCAAAAATCGACGAATTTTTAAATCGAATAGAATTAGGTGAGAATACTCGTATGCATGTATCAAAATAAAAAAAATAAAAATTGGTAGTTTTTCGTTTCTCCCCCCCAAAAGTTTGCAAGTTTTTCACTTGAGTTATCTGAAAATAGCAAGAAATATTAATATTAACAATAACCAGGTTAGGATAATAACCCAATAACCGCTTGTATTCTTATAACCATTTATATTTATTTATTTCATAAATATAATCTAAAATCTTTTTAAATCATTTTTTTAAAGCTATGTTAATTATTCTAAAATAACCTGAACAAAAGTCGTTTTCCTCATTCCACTGAATCTTGCTAATTCCTACCACATCTACATTTAACCTACCCATTTCCCTCTTTAAATTTTCCAATATACTAACCTTTTTTTGACTTCTAAGATTTCACGCTCCGACTCGTAGAATGTTATTTTTTAATTTTCTGGTGACCCTTTCCTTAGTAGTTCCCGCCCGAAGATCCGAAAGGAGGACTAGTTTACCTCCTGAATATTTTACCAAATAAGGCGCCTCCATCTTTGGTACATGAAAATGCAGAGAGCTTGTTTTTTCTTGGAAAAAATAACTGTAGTTTTCCATTGCTTTCAGCTGCGCAATGTTCAGGTGATGTTGATATTGCCGTTTAAATCCTTCAGACCTACGCTCTTAACATCTACCGAAAGAGCTGTTGCTCTCTTTCAGGAATCATTCCCTAGTCTGGCTTACAACAGACACCTCTTCGATATGGTTGCACCCTCGGTTCAGCTACTCTGTATTACTCAGCACTCAAGCCCCCCCCCCCCTATCAAAAAGTTCTTATGATTCGTAGACGGAATTTATGTTACACTGCAGCTGATGAGAAAAAAAGAATAAATTAATTCGACTTATAAGATAATATATTTCTACGTGTCAATAATGTAATCAGTTTTATGGAAACTTAATTGAATTTGGTTATAACCTTTCAGTTTAGATCAATCAATTTATTTATTTAAAAAAAGAAAATTGACGAGATTTTCTCATTAATTGGATGTAAAATTTTCCTCTTGTACGCTTAATTATAAAAAATAATTAACTTTAAGAGAGATTTAAGTAAATCTAAGGGTTTTATTTTTAATAATATTCAATGTTCATTAATAATTTAAAAATCAATGAAATATTTTTAATAACAAAAACGTTATTCTTCACCCTCGTTTGGGCGCATTACCCTTCAATGAATTATAAAGAATTTTTTTTACTTTGATATAATTCTTAAATTTTAATTACTGCTTTTTTTTAATAATAATTCATATCTAGAAATTAGGAAGTAGTTTAACGCAAGATGGCCGTAGCTGTAATATTTAAGTACATATCAATCATCTGCAGTCAAAATTTATAACTTATTCACTACACAGATATCGAGTAATTTTATTCACCTTCATGGATATTTATATAGAATACCAATGATTCAAAAAGAAAAGATAAATTCTATAAAAATTTTTAATAAATGCAACAAAAAGTACAGTTTTTAAACATAAGTATGATCAATATTGTATGTAATAGTGGAAAAAAAATTAATTTTTTTAAATTTTGTTTTTAATATGAATTTCCAGCTATACGTTTTGATGAAGTAATGATCTTTGCAAAGCGGGAAAAATAGCGGAAAAGAAGAAAATAATACAACAGTATGAGGAAAAGTTAATTTTTATAAATAAAAATTAAAAGATTATGGCGTCTTGCTTGTTTTTTCTGTTTTATATATTTTGAAAAATATTATAACCTAAGCTTAACTTTTTAGTATTAATGGTACAGTAGGCATTAAAAATTGCTAAAGATAAAAAGGATAATATTTATGGTAGATAATTTTTTTTTTGCAAACAGTGAAAGATTTTCTGTACTGGATATTATTTAAAAATTTTTTAAGTATATTGGAATAAAAAAAGGAATGAATTATAATATGAAATATTTAAAAAAAAAATTAAAAAAGAAATGAGAAATGCTAAGTTAAAAACTAAACAATCGTGTTATCGTGAGTTCTTTTGCTAGTCTATAAGTATTGTTGAAATTATCTCATACCTGAATCAGTTCTTTCTGAGTTGTTAAAAAAAAATGTTCTGATAACAGCTCACATCAACCTCAAAGCGGTAGGAAACATAGCTTCAGGCAGAAAGTCGGTGGAACTGAAGTTGGAAGAAAAACAGTTCTTTAATGTTTTCTTTTATCACTTTAGCGAAAAATGTATTTGAAAAATTTTATGCCATTAAATTTTCTATTATCTATTTATAATCCGAAGGACGGAAACATCCACCGTACTGGATAGCTTCAGCCGTACCTCGACTAATACCCCTACCGTATTTTGTCTACAGATCATAACGGTAGTCTTTCTTCTTTGGAACATTTTTTTTTAGTGTAAAGTTATGTAAACTCTAAATTGAAACCCTATGTAATAAAATTAAAAAAAAAACATCGATAAATACGACATGTGTAATTTGTTATTTTAAGGCCTAAAGTATAATTTTATAAGGGACAAATAATTTGAAAAAAAATAAAAAATAAAAATAAAAAGTAATCAATTTTTTTTTAATTTTTATTTATACAAAATTAAATTACAAAATAAATTATTCAATAAGTAAACTTAAATTTAAGTTAAAAATTAAAAAAGGATTGACAAGCCAGAAATTAATTGCAACATTTATTAGTTATATAATATGTTTACAAAAGAACAAAATTTTGTTGGCATAAACTGGGTGACAATTTGGAACACTTTATTTCTTTATGATTGTTAAAAAATTTAACACTTTATTTTTATATTTGTGACACTTCGAAATTAGTGCAGAATTTCTTACTATCCAAAACGGGAACAACCATTTCGAGTTTGTTTAAAGAAATTTAAATTTGAACCTTTATTTCTCTGTTTAAGTTTATTAGTATGCTTTAAAGTTGAAATACAGAGTGTCCCATATAAAACGCAACCCAACCTTATATTGGTAGGTATTGAAATAATAAAAAGGCATCTGTAGATGTAAATGTAATTTTTATTATTACCATCCATTACCTTACATTTAGAGTAAATGTTGGAAGTGGCCGCCATGTTCATGAATACAAGCTTCAATTCTTTTTACAGCGTTTCTTGCAACTTTTTTCAAAGTTTGTGCCTGGATATTTAATACAGCTTGTTCAATATTGACTTTCAATTGTTCAAGTGTTCGTGGTTTGTTGCTGTAGGCTTTTTCTTTGAGGTAACCCCGTAGAAAAAAATCCGCCGCAGTCAAATATGGAGATCTTGGTGGCCACAGGCCTCGACCGATAACACAATTACCAAAGAATTCCTCGACGAAATCAGAAGTTGAACCTGCGTAGTGCGATGTCGCACCGTCATGTTGTAGCCAGCAGTGTCTGTCTTTCTCTTCCAAGAGTGCGATGAACTGAAATAAAATATCCTGATATCGTTCTGCATTAATGGTGTACTCGAAAAAAAATAAGATGATTATTTTCTTCCGCGATATCGCGCACCACACGCCCAACTTCTGCGAGTGTAATTGTTTTTCGTGATAAACGTGGGGATGTTCAGCGCTCCAAATTCTACTGTTTTGGCTATTTACGTAGCCGTCCAAATGAAACCGTGCTTCATCTGTGAAAAATAACGAATCCATAACATTGATTGCCTCACGCAGAAATCGACGGAACCGTTGACAATATTGTAGCCGTTTTTCTTTGTCGGGCTCAAGAAGTCGATGAACCGTTTGAATGCGATAAGGTCGTAATTGTAATTGTTTGGTCGCCCGATGAACGGTTGATTTAGACAAATTAATTTCAGCAGACAAACGTCTGATCGATTTATTTGGCGAGGCGAGTAATCGGTCTTTGATTTCAGTGACTGTATCTGTATTCAACACTGACGCAGATCTATTGTGTTCCTCGTTATATACAGAACCGGTCTCTCTAAATTTTGAAACCAACCTTAATACTGATGTTTTGTTAGGAGCTGGTTTATCTGGGTACTTATGGCGAAACAAATCTTGCACTGCAACCGCTGATTACGTACTGAAGTACGACTCGACAATGAAAACACGTTCATCTAGCGAAAACACCATCTTGTCTCTAGCAATACACTGAACGTTATGATTGCATTGTTGTTACTATCGGTAGTGTTCTACTGCGTCGCCGCAATGTTCAGATGTTGGACGAGTCCATTTCAGTAACGAGTAGGGGAGTAAGCTTGACTTTTGAAATTTCATGGATGAGTGATTGATGATGGGTTGCGTTTTATATGGGACACTCTGTATATGAACGTTTTTAATACTCGAGTTATTTGTAAAATCTCAATTTATAAAATGTACGTTATGTATCGAATTTTTTGATGCATAAAAATTATTATTATTGGAATACTGTGATTTTCAGCCTACGGAAATATATTTTTGCACTTACGTGTATTAAACCTACCAAATAAAAAAGTTGATAGAAAAAAAAATATATATATATATATTAAGTATGATCTTAGAATTCTCAATTCAGTTTTTGTCCTTCTACATTTTTTACATTATTACGGTGAATGATAATAAAGTCATTACATAAATGCTGTTTATTATATATACGATTAATTTATTGTATAATTATTATATTTGTTAGTGAAAAAATTTATGTATAGAAATATATAAGTAACTAAGATGGATTAAGTAATTAGGAGAAAGAATACGAAAAGAATGCGTAAAATAGGTTTGTTGATGAAATAAATTTACATTGTTAACCAATTTGAGTAACAATTATTTAGTAATTTTATAATCAGCTTAAAAAACGACTAATATTAATAACACGGATATACATAATTTTTGTTTTCTAACATGTGATACATGATTTTAATCTGTTTTTAAGGTGAAAACGATATGAACTCAGAATCTTTCTATCACCCACCATTTTTGAAAAATATTTTAATTTTAATTAAAGGATTTTTTTAATTTTTCAATGTGTAGTTAACATTCTAAGCTCCTATGCTGTATTTAGTTAGCTCTTTTTTTGTTGTTTAACTTTATTAACGTAATTTGTAAGCTATAAGTAAACAATACTAGACAAAGAATTAAATCATATCATAGTCACATATTATGTCATCATATCTAATACAGATGAGTGAGCCTTCATGGACAACATTAATCATGGTCTGTGCAGGTCAAAACAGGTAGCTGAAAGCACAGCTCTGTTGTTTGTATTAAGCACTGGATTTAGGAATTAATTTATTTTGTTCAGTCTAACTGTTGTCTTAAGTTTTTTAACAGTGCAGTGTCATAATGTCTCGAAATTATGTAAATGATGTGGATGCCTTTTGTTATGTATGTGGTGAGTTTACCGTAAAATCAAATGGAAAAAACATTACATCTTTAATTAAAAAATCATATCATTTGTACTTTCAGTGTAAAATTGGTGGCCAAAATAAGATGTGGGTTCCTCATATAGTATGCACTAATTGTTCTGGATATTTAAGAGGATGGCAAAAAGGTACAGGGAAGGTTTTGCCATTTGGTGTAGCTATGATTTAGCGTGAATCAAACGATCATGTAACCGATTGTTACTTTTGTTTAACAAGTGTATCTCGAATTTCTAAAAAATCTAAACATAATATAAAATACCCTTCATTGCAATCTACAATCAGGGCTATACCTCACAGTGAAATTATTCCAGTTCCTGAGCCACCTGCGATGTATGTTTCAAAAGCAGCGATGAAGAATCGGGCAGTACTGAAGAAGACAACAGTGATGTTGATTTTGAATTATCTTCCAACAAGCCACATCTTATATCACAAGGTGAATTAAATGACTTGGCTAGGTATTTAAATTTATAAAAAAATCAAGCTGAACTGTTAGGATCAACACTGCAAGGCTGGAATTTACTTTTAAAAAAAAGAAAAATACAAAAATTTCGGACTTTCGAAGCCGACAAAAAGAACTTTCTCAGTAGTTTATTGATGAAAATAATTTGGTTTATTGCACAGATATTGATGAGCTTATGCTGTACTTAGGACAAGTTCATAAACCTGAGGACTGGTGTCTTTTCATAGATTCGTCCAAGTATAGTTTAAAAGTGGTTCTACTACACAACGGTAACAAATATCCTTCAATACCAATCGTTAAATTCAATCGTTAAATCCAATACCAATCGTCAAATTAATAACATTTATGTTATTAATTTGAAAGAGACATACGATGTGATGAAATACGTTCTTGAAAAAAATAAATTACAAAAGACATAGCTGGGACATATGTGGTGATTTTAAAGTTTATAGCTATATTGTTAGGCATGCAGTTACGAAGTACATGTGTTTTCTTTGCGAATGGGATAGCCGAGCTAGGGATAAACATTATGTTACCAAAGAGTTGAAGAAACGAGAAAGCTTAACTCTAAATAGGAAAAATATTATTCGTAAGCCCTTAGTTGAACCCAAAAAAATATTATTACCCCCCTCTCCATATCAAGCTAGGACATATGAAAAATTCTGTAAAAGCAATGAAGAAGGATAGTCCCGGATTTTTGTACATCAGGCAGAAATTTCCGAATGTAAGTGAAGGAAAAATTAAAAAAGAAATATTTTTTGGTCCTCAAATCACAGAGTTGGTCAAAGATGATGTATTTAACTCAATGGTAAATAATATAGAATGTAAAGTTTGGGCTTCATTTAAAGAATTTTACAAAACTTTCCTCAGCAAACAAAAATCCGACAATTACCACGATACTGTTAATCAACTTTATACTTCATACAGAGCTATGGATGTAATACCTCATTGAAAATACATTTCCTCCACTCACATCTGGATTTTTTCCCGGACAACTTTGGAGACATAAGTGACGAACACGGTGAACGTTTCCACCAACACATTTCGGTGATGGAAAGCCGCTGTAAAGTGAAATGCAATACTATCATGCTAGCCGATTACTGTTGGACATTAATTCGGGCTGTGCCTGAGGCTATTTATAAAAGAAAAGTATCAGCGAAATCATTGTAACGCAAGTATGGCCATGCAAAATTATAAATTTTACAGATTTTAACAATATTTCCCCTTAATTTTTTTAAAGCGTAATTTATTTAAAACTAAAGGTGATAGATAGATAGATAGATAATTGTATTTACAGATCTGTAATGTACGCAAAAAAGCAATGCAAGAAATGGTATTACACTTGGAGAAACATTAAACTTTTTCTTTTGTCTATCAATGTAATAGTTTTACAATTACTGTATAGATTTAAACTCTTACAGGTCGAATTTAAAATATAAATAATTACCAACAATCAAACATTTCTTAAATTTACTTCAATTTCAATAAGTTAAAATTTAAAGAGAACTTGTAAAGCTATTTCCTTTTTTTTAGAATTTCGGCGTATCTATTTAAAAGATCAGTTTATTTTTTGTTTATAAAATAAATTATTTATTTTACATACATTTTCTATTCTAATTTAAAACTTGAATAGGCATACAAGAAAAAAATGTATGAAAAATTTCAGTCACATGAAACGGGAGAGAACCGCTTCGTCTTAAGTAAGAAAAGTGGCGTTAAGAAATATCACCCGAACTGAGCGTGAGCTAAGATTTTGAAGTGAGAGAATATATATTGCACTTGGCTTAAGTCTTCCAATCAGTTTTTTTAAATTTTAAGTGAAAATAAGTTGAATACTAAAATTACACGAAGGAGTGTCATTAAACTACATCAATATAATACTAAACAGACACTACCCAGTGGTAGTGTCTCGGTCGTTCATCCGGAGGTCCCGGGTTCGAATCCCGGTCAGACCTGGGATTTTCACACGCTACAAATCATTCATCTCATCCTCTAATACCTAAAAGTGGTCCCGGAGGTTAAGATCCAATACTAAACAGCGATAAAAAGTAAAAATATCTTCAAATTATCTGTGGAGATGAAATATCTTTTTGTTTAGAAAAATATCCTCTTCAGTTACATGGAAAAAACTTACAGTGTGTATGAAAAAATCATATTCGTTAATTTCGTAGTTATAATGGCTGGAGTATATAGTACATATATATATATATATATATATATATATATATATATATATATACATATGGGTGGTGGATATATAATATATATAGGCATGTATGCATATACGTCTATGGTCCTTCACGAAGAAACAGTAAGATTTTCAGGAAATGTTCTGAATATTATGAAAATAAAGAAAAACGTTCTTACAAACACTGGTCTAGAAACGATACGTTTTCGAATTACAGCTTGTGAAAAATGTTACCCTAATTGCTTCTCGATGGGTAAAATGAAGCCCTTTTAAATTCTTGGAACTTAAATTAAGAGATAAATTAGATGTTTTTAACCTAAAAAAACTGAATAAAACAGTTCCAAATATTGTACTTCTAGAAATTTTTAAAAATATTATTTTAAACACAAAACATTTGTACTTTAAACACAGATTTTTAGATTAAACAAACAAAACTTTATTCAGTTGCCTGTAACAAATAAAAATCTTTCTAAAGAATTTGAGAAAATCTACGTAACTAATGTAAACTGAGTATGTAGAAAATTGTAAGATATTTATATACTTTTAATTTTTTTTAAAAATCGCTGAACGTAACAAAAAATACTGTTATAATTTTACAACAAAACAAGAAATCTATAAAACAAAATTTAAAACGTATTACCAACTTATTACTATAATTTTTTATAATTTTCTCCTTGCCTATTTACCCAATATATGACTCTATTTAAAATACCTTGTATGGCTCGTAATAATCATGAATTTTAGTATAATTTCAACATCGTTGAAAATACTTGTCACTTTTCTAGTTATATTTTGTTTATATACTAACGATTTCACATGACCCTACAGATATCTATTGTTGTTAGGCCAGTTGGCATATGCCAGAATGATTCTCCTAAACTTTGTACGCATTATTCATCTGATTAAAAATAATGAAAAAGATGCGTAGAAAAGTAGGTTCAAAAACCTCTTGTTTTGGTGTTATCTCAATGAAGATTTTCCTCTTTTTTAGTTTCAGAATTAAATGCGATGCAGTACTAACACGAACGCAATTACGCGTGTGATTTTAGATTTAATTTTACATATTTTTTTTTTTAATTGCTCAAATATCGCACAATCAATACTTTTGAGAAATCGGTTTGCGATATCTAATATTTACTAACTTCTGGGAACAAATTTTTTAGAAAATTGTTAAAACGTTATGGTTTTTCAAAATACCGTTGATATATCTATTTCTGAACTACTGTTAATTATCTATTTCTACTGTTTTCTATTTATATTTAATTAATTAACTATTTATTATTATTATTTCTATTTCTTTAATTAATTATATCTTTTTATAATTTCTATTTCTGAATATCTATTTCTGTTTTGTGAAAATGATCAATAACTTTGAGTAATTTAGGATTTTCAGTAGAAACAATACAGAAAATTCAGGCTGAATTCAGTATTTGAGCCAAATCAATTACTAATTTTTATAAATTGATTTTCATTAAACAATAATAATAATAATAATATTAATACGATCCCTTGAATTGTAAGTTTTTAATTTATATTATTTTAGGTCTAGGTCTAGGATTGTTGACGTGATGGCTCCCATAAAAGGTTTGATTTGCTTTGTATGTGACAAGGATTTTGCTAAGTAGATAGCAAAAACCCCTGCCCTGTAAAGATCCATGCAGTAGGACTTTTTATCTATCTTGATGCAAAGTTAACTTTACAAATTCAATTTGTCTGTACTGACTGTTCCATGTTACCCAACGGTGATAATACTATGAGTTTTCGGGTTAGTAGGGCTCCCCTTGAAGTAACATTGTAACTCTACCTGTTGATTATACTTCCGATCATTCAGATATTTTTTTCTGAATACTTCAGCTAAGTTTTGGTCGTCATCGGAAAACTCAGACAAAGGATTTCAATATCGACTCTTGTTTAAAAAGGTTACTAAATTTAATGTTTTTAAGGTTAAATTTAAGTTTTAAGTATTCAAGGTTAAATGTAAGTTTTTTAAGAATTGTACTAAATTATTTGAATTAATGACGGACATGAAAAATGCTAATTTTATGACAAGGTCTCTAATTTGACTGCTAAAATATCTTTTTTTTCCTGGTTAGCCTCTGGAAATCACCGTCAGGTAATAATTCAGAGGATGAATGATGATGATGATGATATGTATGAGTGTAGTCTTCTACAGTCTCACGTCGATAATTTCTGCGATTTGTGGCTAATTGAATCCCAACCACCAAAGAACACCGGTATTCACGATCTAGTATTCAAATCGGTATAAAAGTAACTGCCTTTACTAGGATTTGAACGTTGGAACTCTCGACTACCAAATCAGCTGATTTGGGAAGACGCGTTCACTAGTAGGCCAACCCGGTGGGTTGCTAAAATATCTGGTTTGAAATTTTCTAACGGACTTTTAACTAATCAGTTATTTGTTCCCTAGGAATAAAAAATAATGATGACAGTTATTAAGCTACAGTCAAATGACAACTGGGTCATCACCAAAAAATTATTCTGAGAATAAGATAATGGTTAATAAGATAATAAGACTGAACAAAGTGTCAATACATTGAAGAAAGAATAGAATGTCAATTAAGTCTGCAAATGGTATATTAGTTATTATCCAATTATAGTAAGGAGGCAAGTTATAATATGGAGGTGAGTAACAATGATTGGAGAATTGTTACTCTTACAGTAAGGCTCGAAAAGAAAGGAAAATCATTATAGAAAAGGCTTAAGTTAGTAGTGGTGAAAAACGTTCCCTTGGTAAAACCTAAAAGAAAACCCTTATTTGTCACCAGGTTTAGCCCTACTACTACAAGTTATGAGATTGAAAAGATCATCCTTGAACCCACTTCAATAAAGAGGTGAGGTGCAGTAAGTTGGCTACGAAAAAACTGATTATACTTCTTTTCACATTGCATAGTTAATTATGAATTACTGACCTGTTCAGTGTTGAATGTGGTTTCAAAGGCTTAGAATAATTGATCCCAAAATACTGGTCTATCTCATAATATTTTGCCTTGTCAACATGGTTTTGTATCTATGCATATTAACTAATCTTAATGGTATGATATCATTCATAGGTGCTGAGAACAGGCGTAGGAAACAAGTTGATGTTGTAAATTTTGACTTTCAGAAGGCCTTTGAGAAGGTACCTCACGATTTCCTTTTAAAATACTATATTTTTATCAAAGGTGGTATGTTAGGTTGCTAAAGTCCTAAGTTTTGACCGTTTTATTTGCGGACCAGAGAGAAAATAATATATTACAAAATATTTAATTGAAATCGATTAAACCAGAAAAAAAATTAAATTTAAATTTTCTAAATTGTTACTTAAAAAAATGATCCATGACTTATGAATGTCTATATTATTCATAATTGTATAATTTTATCAATCTTTTAAGAACTAAGTTATTTATCTAGAGTCAGCATGCACAGAATAGGTTTTTTAGACTCAACTATAATAGGAATTGTATACTTACAAATCTAATAGCTCTGTTCCTGTAAATCTAATAATATTTCACGAATTTCATGTTCATCCGTTAAATTATTACAATAACGTTTAGAAATAAATGAAAACGAACCTGTACCGGCCGTTGATTAAAGACTAATACAACAGTACACGTTCCCGTCGTTCTGTATGAATTGAGGTTGGCGACTGATAATATGATTTTCCTCACCGTTTATTTCTGAATTAGATAAAGATATTGATGGTAAAAATAGTTACTTATAAATCCAATAGAGTGCAGCAATTGGTAGATCAATAATTATACTGATCGCGTTGACAAGACGATAATACTTGAGCGCAAAAGTTGAATAACGAATAAACGCGACAATAGGCGTACGAGGGCGTCAAGCTGGTGTACCCTAAACTTACAAGGTTTTAAGTTACCAGTTAGTTATATTTTCGAATACTAATTTTCAAAATGTTTTTCTGAATGTCAGAATTGTAAATTGCTGGTATATAAGAAAAAATAGAAATTAATATTTTTAAATATTAGAATATATATTAAATTATTTCTAATAATAATAGATTAGAAATAAAATGATTTGTTGAAAGTATTGAAATCATATTCAATTTAACGTTGTCATTAAAACATCGTAATGAAGCCTTAGTTTTTACTCTTTTATTTCTGAGATAAAAACATTGATTGCATTAGTAAAATGCTGTTAAATTGCGCTCAATTTAACTGGGAAATTTGAATAGAACATCAAACTTTTTTTTTGTAATCCTAAAAGTACTCTTAAGTAGATGAAACCTAAAGTAAATATAAATTAAAATGAGTGATAAAATAACAGAACAAATTGAGTTAAAAACGTTTAATAAATTTATCTTTTCCGACAAAAACGTTAAGAAAAATAAGTCTAATAAATTAGGTTTTTAATTGAACCCTTTATTCACTGTACATATTGTAATTGCCGCGATTGCTTAGAATTCAATAATTACGATTAAAAATAAGAATAAATGTAAATATAACATTTATTGTAATCTTGAACATGTTTCGGCCATTAGTCGTGAAGAATTACAAAAAGAATAGAAGTGAAAATAATTTGCATGAAAAAATCTAATAATATTAAAAATAATATTGACTAATTTTTTTAAAATTCTGGCTACGTTTTATAGCTTGAATTAATCCTTTTACATATATATATATATATCAATGTTCGCGAACAGTAACTATCTCCCTAGAAAAAATAAAATATAAAATCGTGATTGATATTACTGGAACTCAATCGGGTACTTACGTATTAGCTCGTTGACCATAACCATGACCCGTAACTTTGAAAATATTTCAAAGTTACGGGAACATTAACATATTTTACATATTAAAAATATATGAGCGTTATTGCTTATAATTATAAGTTTAAATTAACCAAACTTAACCCACGCTCCCTAATCACGACTAATTAATACTAATTTTTTGATTATTTAAATAATAAATAATTGCAATATTGACTGAATTTATTATTTAAATACGCAAAACATTGCTGTATTAATTAGTCAAGGTTACCCAGCGAAGCGAGGATAGATTAAGTTTGATTAAATTATATTTATAAAGTAAATAAATATAAATGGTTATAAAAAAGGTAATACGAGTATAATGGTTATATCAGGTGATAGCAATAACCCAGATATTTTGAAAGTACAAAGTTTATTTTAAAAACTCTATTTGAGATGATTATTAAAAATATTGACTCGTTTGGTATACCAAACATTTTATTAAAAATAAAATGTTTGGTATAGATTAACAGAATAAGACATTTCAACTTTAAAATTAAAGCAATAATAAACAGCTCCAAAATTCGGTAAAAATATTCCAGTAATTATATACAGTAACGAACTCGTCTCTGATTTTGATGAAATTTAGACTATACTTTATTTAAGACTTAAATTATTCTTAAAAGTTGAAATTATTCGTCGGAAACGCCTGTCAACCGGGTTACGCCCCTCGAGTACCCGCTTCCAAAACTACTTTGTTCTGCACTATAAAAGTGTAATATTTATAATTTGCTGACTAAATAATTTGGTTTCGGTTAAATTTAGTTATAAATAAAGTTAGATTTACTTAAGAAAGTTGTGCAGAAGTCTTGAATTGTGACTTCATCAGATAAATGACGGACGGTAAGTTTTTGTCAAATTTATAAATTACGTATAAACCTACCTAACCTTAATCTTAACCTAAACTTAAGTAAACTAATTAAGTTTCACTTAAACCAAACTACTATTTACTCCGTAAATAATGTATATTGCTCATTTACCAAAACGCAAACCTTAATTAAACAACAATAGCTATTTCTTAAGTGAATCTAATTTTCACTCATAACTTATTTTCACTGAAACCAAACTATTTAGTCCGAAAATAATGAATAATATATTTTTATAGTGCTAAGTAAAAAATATTTGGTGAGGATACAGTGTAATTAACGAGGGACGTAACTTGGGTGAAAGGCGTTTCCGAAGCATAATATCAATTATAATGAATAACTTGGTCCTAAATAAGGTAAAAGTGTATTAAAAATTTCATAAAAATCACAGATTAGTCCGTAACTGTATGAGTCCGTAACTTAGAGCTTTATTCAAGTTTGAGAATTTTTCACAAAAATTATCTTAAAAACGTTTAAATGCATTTTTCAGATTTACTAGCCGAAGCAAAATGCACTATACAATACCAGTAAATAAATTATTTGAGTTTTTAAGAAAATAATCTTTTATCTTTAAAAATTAGTGAAAATATCAAAATAAAATCGAAAATAAAAAAAGAATTGCATAAAAAGAGGAAAAGGTTATGAATAATCTGTTTTTTAATTTTAAAATTCACTCATAAACACAAAAATTCATACACAAAATTATATGCAACGGCGATTTTCGTATTTTAAAATCGCGCAACTAAAAATATGATGGAGTAATTTTTTGGTAAATGGTAATAACTTCACTGTTTTATTTGTAATTGGAAAAGTAAAAAAAAAAAGAAAAAAAAGACTTAAAAAGAAAACTAAAGTTAAAAATGAAGAACCGTTAAGTGTGTTTGTTCACTGTAACTGTTACACTCGTATTATTATCAGCACAAGTAAATACACTAAATGGTTTCCATATAATTAAAAAAACAATAAAATAAATATATCGTTTGAAATAAAAAAAAATAAAGATAACTTGTCACTTCATAGAACATATTTATGAAGCATAAATTAAACTTTACGCAGTTAGTTTAATATCGTACAAGCATATTTTATAAATTGAATTGGATGACAGCATTTATTCACATTTCAAACAGATTAAGTATATAACGTCAGTTGCAGTGTTGGATTTAACAGCTTTTGTAGCTTAGAAAACAGACAAATTTATGCAGACAGACTGGGTGTTGAAATAAACGGTAACAGTGGAATGAATCAATTTTATATAAAGCATAATTTTACTCTATAAAAGCTATTATGAACATAGAAATAAATAAAGCAATAAAAGGAAAGTTAAATTTAACAATCAGAGTTAAACATTAATTCTCTTTTTTCCGTATTTCAAATAATAAATTCAGTAGTAAATAAAGACTTCTTTATTCATAAATTAGTCACTAAACGATTAATGGTAACTAAATAGTTCTAAACGTTAGAAATATTTAATTTTATTATACTGATATAACGTATTTATATTTTAAAAGGTTAATTTAAAAAAAATATAGTAAAACTTTAACTTCAAAAAATACTTATGTGTCATCCCGAATTAATATACAAATAAATTATAGATGTACAGTAGAAAATAATATACAAATATCGACTTAAATTTCCAACTTGTATATCCTGGAAACGTTTCAAAACATTAAAGACAATAACGGTACTATTTGATTGCTTCTACTTGATTGAATGTACTATTCGAAATAATCTTTTGAGATTTCTAACGTTTCAGAATTTGATAAAGATTTACCCAAATCTATTATAAAAATATAATTACTTACAATTGACTCTGTAGGACGATAATGATCTATCCATGTTGAAATGAATAAATTTCATATTCGTTAAACGATCGAAAAACATTAGAAAATAACACACCGAGTAAGATATGGCTGAACGTGAATTTGATCTGTTAAATTGTTTTTTTTTTTTTAACTATATTCACGACGTTTGTTCATCTTTAACCCAATATAACATC
The DNA here is from genome assembly GCF_047948215.1 of Lycorma delicatula. Lineage (NCBI taxonomy): Eukaryota > Metazoa > Arthropoda > Insecta > Hemiptera > Fulgoridae > Lycorma > Lycorma delicatula. The sequence goes on from NC_134457.1 coordinate 127,211,056, forward strand.
ACAGAATTATGTAATTCACAGTACTGTAGCACACCAAGCGAAATAGAAAACACACTGTCAGCAATCAACATACTAGCAAACCCGACACCAAGAAGCTTATGCCGTAAGCTGAAACAACAAGGTTAGTACTAATCCCTCTGTTAGTAGCTCGATGACGTGTGCACTAGAGTACGCGTCACTCGCCCTGCTGTCTAGCTTAATTGTAAACAACAGCATTTCAAAACGTATAAAAACATCACGTTCGTTCCATTGAACTCGATCACTACTTTCGCATGGAAGATAAAGAATCTGTTTTAACTATACAACATAAAAATTAATTCCACTCGTATGTATTTATCCTTTAGCTCGTAATACCGATTTATTTCGTATATGAAAATAATTGAAATATTTTTCAAAAAAAAAATTATTTTTATATTTATCTTTTTTCGTCATAATTTAAAAATTACATAAATTATATCATATTTAGATGCTTGGTGCAGGGATTACTAGTATTTAATCGGCGTTAATACATTTTATTTTATAAATACTACAATAACTTTAAAAAAGTATTAGTAAAATGTAAGTCAATAGTCAACAGTCACAATAGCGATTTTGATAGTTTGTTATTACTGAAGAAGGGAAGAAAGGAAATCGTTCGTGGAATTTATTAATCCTGCAGGAATTTTAATCGTTCTAAATTCTAATTAAACATTTTTAAACGTTTTTTGATAAAATATTGTGTAATTAAAATTTTCAAATTATTCATTGATAATATATCATATTTAAACATTTTTACATATTTATTCTTTACATTTTTTATTTAACAGATCACATATTGCAACATACAAAATTTATGTCATTTTATGTATCTTAAATAATATGTCTTAATTAAATTTAATTTTCACATTTTTTGAATGTTTATTGGTTGCTTGAACCAACACATTTTCTCACATTTTCTTCTCTGACTTCTTTTGACGGTGTGGTTATCAGATTGCTAACATGTTTTCTTAATCAGTTTATCGGTAGTATTCTGATCTCGTACTCTCCGATCACCTCTCCTCACTTTTTCTGTTTAGCTTCCGGAACCACCGTATGATATTAAGAGGATGGATGAGGATAATTTGTTTGAATGTAAATGAAGTGTAGTCTTGTACAGTCTTAGCTCAACCATTTCTCAGATGTGTGGTTAATTGAAATCCAACCGCTGAACAACCCCGGTATCCACGATTCAAATCCGAATAAAATGTAACTGCCTTTATTAGGATTTGAACCTTATACCTCTTCGAACTGTCCACCTGGTTTAAGGCAAGTGCATAATCACTGTAGAGTAGATTGTTTCTACCATCGGCGAAGGTCGTAAATAAATCTCGATTTAAAAACCTTTTTATTAGTGGTATACATATAATCCTGATATCGTTGAACTCCTCTAATCTTTCTTATAAACACGGTATAGGTTTTTTTACAGTTTGGATGTATTATTTTGGAGATAGTTAAGATAACTATATGAAATTCTTATAAGATAGTTGTTCAGTCTTTAAAAAAAAGAAAAAATGATGAATTGAAATTCACAGCTAATTAATCGCCTAATATAACGGATAGGTTGTGTGTTTCCATTACTAAAAAAACTAAGTTTTACTTCTAAAGAAAAATTAACTTCATAACAATGAAAAATTGCCTTCACACTTCATACCTAATGTTTTTTTGGGAGGATGAGAACTGGCCCCAAATAGTAGGTTGTGAAAGATCTAATTTAGCGAAGGAAAACAGCAAAAAATGAAGGTTGTTTATTACCTTAACCCTGTACTGCGTGACGAACTGTCAAATGTCTGAGAAGTCCAATGTTGCCTACTTTCATTTTTTACTTTTCTTTTCTTTCCTTTACTCATTACTTTTGAGTTAACATCATTGATATAAAAACAAAAAAACTTGTATTAACCATTGACACTGTTTATCTGCGTTTTTGTGACTACAACGTAAATGCTGCAAGTATACGCCTATATTCACTTTTCTGTCTTTTATTAACTAGCTCGTAATAGATTTAATAAAAGTCTAATCTAATGTTATTCTTCACCATATTATTTTATATTCTAAGTACACATTACATTTTTTTTTTTTATATTTTAATTTATCCAATAAAATTTCCTACTCATAATATTTCCTTGTATTTGTTTATTCAGATTAGCCGCCCAATAAAAAATTTTTTTATGATGAAAAATTAATTTTTAACGAGTAAAAAATGTCAAGCCTGACCGGTGATCAAACCTAGAATATTCTGGATGAAAGGATGAGATAATATCACTTTTAGTATCCCTTTTATTTTCTTAGTTTCCCTAGTCAAATAATGGTACATTATTGCATCAATCACGTAATGGTGGGTCAGTAATGGTGATGTGCAGTGTATCTGCAAATGACTTTTTATTTTTTTTATGTTTCATTCATCATATAAACTTGAAGCTTGTGTATGGGAATAAGTAATTACAATTTTTTAGCGTAATAAAATATCATACCTGACCGGAATTCGAACCCAGGACCTTCGGATGAAAGGCTGAGACACTACCACTCCGCCACGGAGGTCGGCAACTTAAGTCTGGCTAATTCATAATTTGGATATTTTTTTTATTTAGAATACAGTAATTGTTATACTTATTTAATTTAATTTTTATACTCAAATCTTTTGGATTTGAAACGAAATTAGTCTTATACAGATATCACTGGACTTTTCACGAATATAATTTCTTCAAAAATTCAATCTATATATTTTATTTTTCCGTTCGTGTAGCCTAACAGTATGATGACATTGTAGAAAGTATCTTGTCAATAATTTTTTTTTTCAGTTAAGAAAATAGATACGTGTTCAATTCAGCATTAATAAAATTAAATTTTTTCTTTCTGTTTTTTAAATGAAAACCAATTTTAAAGTCTTCAATATTCTTCATAAAATATTATTATAAGAGAAAGTTTGTCACCGGAGTATATCTGGACTCCACACAGTTTCAGATTATAGATAAACTATAGAATAACAGAGTAGACGAGTATCAGACTATATTTATATTAAAATTAAACTTTTTTCTAAGTGCCAAAAATGGAATACTACTGGAGCCTACATTAAATGATGAAAATAAATTTTTAATTAATATTTAAATAATTTAAAAAAATGTTGTTGTAAATTATAACATAATCTTTAACAACTTAAAGTCTAATCTTATATTATGTGTATTTCTAAAGATAAATCTTTATTACGCCTCAACCTTGCCGTATTCGTGTTATTAAAAGTCTAGCTTTCTATTATTAAAAGATAGAACAAATTAATTTCTTTAGTCTGTGCTAAAATATTATTATTTATTCATAATTAGATTATTTTACACGAAAAAACTTTTATTTACAAAAGAAAAAAATAATTGAAAACTTTTATTACTTTTAGTAGAAAAACTGTTTTGCAGTCAAACTGTTATAGCGTTAAGGATGTAATATTCTCGTTGCAAACGACAGAGGTCATAGAAATTCAAAACCTTGCTTTTCATTGTGAGGAAAATCTTGTTAAGAAAATCGATTTTTCCAGACGCTAATTTTATCTAAAGAACAAGTTTGCAATCAGAACATTTGTTCAGACAAAATTCTGCTTCAGCGAAGATAATTCTAAATATAATTATTAAATTTGTACAACCATGGAAAATATTTTTAATTCTTTTATATTATACTGTTTATTTTAATTGGATCAACATCTACAAAGCAAAAGTATAGTTTTTTGTATTTATGGCATTACTAAACACGACAAATAATACAAAAAAACCTTCCGATATAGGCTTTTTACCTCTTATATTATTCCTTACAACAAAAATATGTTTATTTTTACCTCACACACCTACACACACGCGTGCGCGCGAACACACACACACACACACACACACTGTTTGTGATAGGGTTATGTTAAATCAATAACTTCTTATGCGTTCTAGCTTCTTTCGTTTTTTTTCCCCTAAGCTTTCATTCTTTTGGATTTAGTTTTCTCTTATTCTTCTGTTTTGGTGTGTTCTCCACATTATGAGTTCGGTTTGTTTCTGATTTATTTGGTTGGTTTTCATTTTTTGATACTTTCCTTAATTGGTTTCTGTCTTTAATGGCCTCTTCTGTTACGCTTAGTTCTGCTAGATCTTGAACCCCTTTGAACCATATTCTCTTTGTTTTTATAGAGTTTAGGCGTTCAAAGATTTATTTTTTGAGTTTATTATTCTTACTGGAAAAATGACTATAAAAGCTAACTCTACTTTTTCTAATTGTATCTGAAAGTCTTACTTTATCTTTGTAGGGAACACAGGACATGAAACTTGGCTCTTGATATGTTGAGACGCTAATTCACTGCACCATAAATTTGATGCATTCATCAATCAATAAAGTACAATATTCGATATAATTAGATAATGTATATTTTGGCATTATTACTTAATTTTTTATATTATTCTTTAAATGTAGATATTTTACAGTAATGTTATGTAAATATTCATATTAATTTTATATTAGGTTATATGTTTAAGTACACTTTTTTCATTAAATTATTAACTGAACGACAATATGTTGTTGGGAAAGAAAGTAACTGTCCAGAAGAACTTCTTTCTTTTCCTCTACTCCCCTGGGGCTGGACGTACAGTTAAGTAAAGCTCGGCCCAGGAGAGTGTCCTTTTACTCCAAGGGGGCCTCCCCACCGACCGGCTGCAAGTCCGGCATGGCAGATCAGCCCCACCGGTCGGCTGTTTTATCTTCTGCCTGCCTCTAATCTTTGAGAGAGAGTAATCCGGGCCCGACTACGTCGTGTCCCCCCCACCTGGAAACCGGGTCACGGTCTGTAAAATTTCATGCCATTTGCCTCTAACCACTGAAGCAAGGGGGGCCAGGCTTGACTACGTCTCCCCCGGACCACTGGCCGGGACTCAGTCTTTTGTTTACCTCTTGTACCTCTTTACTACCTAACATTCCCCCGTAGTTCCCACTCGCTCATCGGAACCGGCACACCTAAGCATGCCGACCGTCACGGATGGGGCTCTCCGCCCAACCCCTACAATAAATCTCAGTACCCACGTCGCCGCTCTTCAGCTTCTTTTTCGCGCAGAACTCGCCTGACAAATACCTCCACAGGGTGGAGGAGGTATTCCACCCTGAAAGGAAGGAAGACAGGCTTCTCTGTCTCCACCGAGCCAGAACTATCACAGTACATACATACTGGGACGTCACGCTTTCCAATCCGGTAAAGAAACTCGTTGAAGGTGCCATGTCCAGTTAACACTTCAGCTAAATAAAAGCCCACCTCACCATATTTCTGTTTAACCATGCTTTTAGGTCAACTGTAAACTTTAGGTCCATGCAGCCTTTTCACCCATGCTCCATTTTTCTTGCTATTCTACGTTAACTCTATCTTGACCACTTCCTTAGGAACGCCTTCGTACCTCCAGCAACGCTCCTTAATCAGAAAATCTATCGGGGGCACCCCCGCCAGAACACAAGCTGCCTCATTTGAGATCGTCCGAAACGCCGCCACCACACCTAGCAGTGATCTACGGTGCACTCTCACCAATCTTGATAAATTGGGTTTAAATCTTACAGTATCTCTCAATACTGGTGCCGCATAAAGCATTATATATGTGTTATCGTCAACATTATCATCCTTTTCTTGGAGGATCTAGGCGCTGCATGCGATGTCATCTGCCTACTCTGCGCAGTGAAGAAGAAGAACTAATTTCCATAATGAAAACTACTTAAAAAGAAGAAAGGATACATGATCATGTTCCATTATTAAACATTTATCCTTTATTATTTATAGATTTGCCATTAAGTATACTGATCACAGTAGATAAGATAGCATAATTGCAATAAAATTTAAAAATTGAACATTGATTCAATAATTCATTAAACTAGAACTTAATTTTGTTATAAAACTGTCCACCCTTTCTACTGTATCATGGAACTAAAAACTGATAAAAAAAACTGATGTAGACACCACATGACTTCCTTGTACGCCTATTAAATGACATATACACATTTTTTTTTAAATGAAAATTATATAGAATTTTATTTCATTAATAACTTCTGATATATTCTTCTTTTTTATTGTTATTATTGATTTATTATTTATCGTAAAAATTTGTTTACAATCAGAGGTTAATAAATTATTAATAAATCAAAATATTTAAATTAAAAAAATAAAAGTTAAAAAAAGGAGATGAAGTCCGATATGAACTGATGTGCCTTCCCCTTGTAAGATCCTATTTCAGTAATTAAAATTTTATTTGGCTATAAACTCTGGAACCAATAAAAATAAGTACTACTTATGATATATCGTTGAAAAGCTCTCAATGATATTATTGTAGTTAAGAAAAAATCGAAAATCCAATTTTTTTTTTTGGATTTTGGGTTTTTTTGGACACTTTTGGTTCAGTCAATTGCAATTAAAATGGGAGATGCACAACTAGATGTTACTAAATCCAAAATTTCAACATCCTACGGCTAATCGTTTTTGATTTATGCGTACACGTACGGGGATCTCCCTAGGCGTTAAGCCGAATGCCTGTCTTACCAAACATATCTGGCACGGCTTTATTATTCTGGATAAGCAGTATGAATTCTTCTGAGAAGGGTATATTTTATCTTTGGGAATTATATTTGGGCTCTAATTTTTGTTCCTTTTAGCGAAAACCATTGATCATTCTTCCAATTTCTGTTTAAAACCGGGATAGATGATTAATGAAAATGTTACTTTGCAGGGCTGGGAAAAGTTGATGTGAAGGTAAAACTGAGTTGGAGAAAGTGGAAAGGAAGAAAAAAAATGTTAAAGGTGATTACGTTTTTTTTTAGTCAACACTTATAAAAGAATTAAACTTTGCTATTTCCTGCTTAAATAAATTAAAAAAAAATATTTTATAATCTAAGAAACAAGGAAGATTAAAAGTAGAAAATGTTGAAAGTTTTTAAATGGCTCATTAAAATATCTTAAATAAAACGTTAAAAAACACTTGCAGAAGATTTTTTTAAATTATAAATATTCATGTTTAAAAATTGTAAAATAAAAATAAAAAATGATAAAATAACGTAAATTTGACAAAAATTCTCAAGTCATTTCTCTGGAGTTCACAATTCTAGTAAAGAATTTAATTTACGTGAATTCTAATTTACATAAATGTTTTGAAACGGGATAAAGAAACCCGTGGATTTTTAATTCTAGTGATTAATAACAGTAGGTAAGACTGATATTTAATTTCAATTTATCATTTAATTTAATGTCAAATGAAAAATATAATGGTTGAGAAAGTGTTTCAAAATTAATATATTTCCATTATTAACTGACACGTAATTAAAATATTACCTTCATAATGGTTATATCTGTTTTAAGTTGTAGTCCGTTAAATATATAATAAAATAAAAATTCCATCATTTTTCTAAAGTTTAGAAAATATTTTATCATTACAGATTAAATATACAATACTAGTATAATTAGTAAAATAGTGCTGGCTTTTCAATTGAAAAATTACTGGTTTAATCAGGTAAACCTTTTAAATTAATAAACGACTCTTCATTGAACACGACTAGAACGAATATTTCATATTCATTAGTGTAGTAAGGTGAAGGCGATCAGATGTTGTTTTAGCCGCATCACCTTTTTGTGTACCGTTCCCTTTACAAAATAAAAGCTCTTGTTATTTCATCACGACTCACATCGATTACATAATAACTTTTACTTAGGCAATTTACTTTACATGAAAAACATATAAAAATAGCATTGTGATCTCTATTCGGTTTTAAAAATCAATAAACTACTAAGTTTTGGATGTTTCTGAGAATAAACATAGGTAAAAACTTCAATTTAAATATCTGCTTTTTTTTCATAATTTCAAAATACATCTGACAGCTTTGAGAGTATTGGATTGACCACTACTACAAACACTAGACTTGGAATTACTATAAAATTTTTTACGTGTAATTAAAAATACCAATTTTCTATAATCTTTAATTTTTCTAACAACTTAACTATCGCAGAATAAGATTTTATAAAAATGTTTCTGTGGTAAAAGCTTGCAACGAAGTCTGATTAAAATTAACTAGAATAGATGTTTCAAAAATATGTATTAGTTGGTATCTCTGAAGGATTCCTGGAATTATGCGCTTTCCTTAGCGAAAGATACATGAACCTGTAAGGAAATTTGTTATATTTTGGTATAATTGTGTAACAATTTTACGGTTTAAAATATAATTTCGCTTTCACAATCAATTTTTCATAAATATCTTTTTTATGAAAAATTACATTAAACAGATAATAAATACATTCAACAGTGTATTTTAATAATCATATTAATTAGGAAACAACTTAAACGTAAATTTGCTTAATAAGTTAGAGATTAATTTTAGTTCACTTTTCCGTATCTTTTCTATTTTAACAAATTTGTGTAAGAGAAAGATAATTGGAATATTAATTACTGACAAAAACTTTTATTTCTATTATTAGTGAGACATTTCAGTACATATATTAAAATGTTATGTACTTTTTAATAAAAATTTTAAATTAAAATTAATTTTAAAAACATAACTGTACGTTGTACAATAATAAAAAAATGTGTAATTAAAATTTTGTTACACGATAAATTGGTTAATAAAAAAACCATAAGAAATGATTTTGTAGAGTGGAAATTTACAGAGTAATAAACAACCAATGATTTTATTTCCTTACTAAGATCTCATCTTAGTCAAATATGAAAAAAAAACATTAAGGATGAAAATAAAATTTTAGGTTTATAAACTGACAGATTCTGAGAAAAAACGTTAGGTTTTGAATATGATCCGGATGGGAAATATTTTGCTTTTCCAGTATAAATTATTAAAATCCCTTCTGTAAAATTTATTAATAAAAAAACTGGTAGTTTTAGCCTTTTACCTAAGTGTAAATTGTTAATTTCATTAAAAACGTTGTGTGGCTTTATATTATAAAACAAAATTATGTGAGAGTTTATGTGAACTAGGAATTAATTTTAAAAAATTTCTTTGATTTTTTAAATTGCTTAAAAATGATTAAACATTTTTCTAAATATTAATATGAGCATATTTTTTGATAGAAACATCGACTATAAATTCATTTGTTAAAAAAAAAAATTAAATGTTTTTTAATTCATCATTATGAATTATGAATTACTCAGATTGTGGCGGTAGTTAAAAATTAATTACATTAGATATAATACCAACATTTGAACTTTAAAAGATTTGTTCAATTAAGCTGAGGTTAATAAAAGTTAAAAAAATTAAGTACCTTAAATTAAACTTAAATAATTTTAATTTATTTTTACAATTTGCCGATCTTTGAGATTGACTGATTTTCAGCTTTGAGTTTTCTGGGTTCAAGTCCCGGTTAGTTATGGCATTTTTTCACATAGTAAAAAAAAAATTAATCTCATTATCATCCATTGGCAGATGTTATAGGGCCCAGACTGAATAAAATGGAATATAGAAAAGTTGATTGCTAAAATCTTTCTCTCCTTCAAATCAATTGTAGAGATTAAACACATCATTGTTCATCATCATTTGCTCAACACATGTTCATTGTTTCGAAGGAACTAATTTTAGATATTAAATATAAAAAAAAATATTTACACAACTTGTATTCGTAAAAAGAGAACAATAATTTAAAAAAAATTAGAAGATAAATATATGATCTTCTTGCGTTCTCAACATCATACTAGGGTCATTCGAAAAGTTCTCGGCCTGACACAAAGATTTCGCAAGTAAATGACCAAATTTGTATGATATTTGTCACGTATAATCCTTTAGATGGCGTACTGGAAAATATCATACACCTGATTTTATTTGGTTGTTTGTGGCAATTTAGTAAAGCAAACAATTAAGACATTTTCTGAAAAATGGATAAAATTGAAGTTTAGCCTGTTATACAGTATTTTATTTCAAAAGATTTAACTCCAACAAGCCCATAAAAGTGGTTAGATTTCACTTTAAAGGACTCTTTCCCTTCGTTTTCGATGGTAAAAAAGTGAGATTATTAATTCAAATGTCGTAATTCAAGTTGATGAACGCTCGGGACGCCCTAATACCGCTTTGATTGACGAAATCGTCACAAAAATCACCAATGCCGTAATTAATGATCGTCGATTGAAGGTGCTTTCTGTCGTTGAAAAATGATTGGAAGGTTTCTGTCATTGAAAAAATCTCAGTATACCTGTCCCCTACATTTTATACGATGGAAAGTATTAAAAAGCTTTGTACTCGAGGGGTATTGCATTTGTTAGCTGTCCAACAAAAATCCATTCTACTTTATACATCTCGAGGGTATTTAGACTTATTTAAACGTCATTTATCTTAGTTCATTCAATATTTTATAACAGCTGATGAAATTTGGATTCAAAATTTCTTGTCAGAAACAAAACAGTAGTCCAAACAGTAAGCTGGTGCATGTGAAAGTGCATCAAACAAAGCGTAAATGATTCCATCTTAAGGAAAAGTAATGACTACAAGTATTTTCGATCCTCATAAACAATCTGGAAAAAGCAGACCCATCACCGAGGAGTATTAGCCTTCACTACTGGATCGACTGAATATGCTATATTCAGGATAAACGTCCGCCGGGAAGAAATAAAGTGTTCTTTCACCATGATAGAAATAAAGTGTTCTTTCACCTGCACATACGTCTCGGCTTGTTGTTATTCCATGACCTACTCTTCGATGTGCTATCACAAGCGCCGTGTTCGTCGAATTTGGCTCCTAGCGATTACTCCCTCTTCCCAAAGATGGCTCGTTAGAAGAAGATTTACTTTAAATTATGAGGTCAAAGCTGAGACAACCAATTACTTTGCAATGTTTGACAAATCGTATTATACTAAGGGTATTACAAGTTTAGAAAGTAGTTAGTCTAAATGTATCAAATTACAAGAGACACGTTAAAAAATTTAAAAAAATTCTAAAATTTTTTTCTTTGTCAGACCAAGAACTTTAGAAACGGCCTCGTAAAATTGTTGCCTCGTCATATTGTTGTACAATATGATTAATAAATACTAATTTCTTAGTGTTTAACTTCTTGAAATAATGCTGTATATGCAAGTCAAAACAAAGTTTCTTATACGAGTTTATAGTCTCTTATACATAGGTAATAACCTATATCAACAATAAGCTTTTTCCGAAGTTAGATCCCAAGAGTTATGAATTGTAATCACAATAATAAATTGTTATGGAAATTGCTCTCTCATGTAACTTGTTACTAACTTTCCATGTTCGTTTAATATACAGATAGAACGGAAATGATATTTTCTAAGTTGGTGTACTATAACTATAAAATTTTATCATTACTTCAATTGGAAATTGATCAGATGGTTTGAAACTTTTTCATAAAATATAATTTGATTACATACATGTCTGCGAACTTAAAACGTTTTCATAGTGTGGTTATTATAGATATAGAAAAAAAAATTTTTGGACTTTAGGTCTGAATTTAACAAAGATACGTGTTACAATAGGAACATATGCTATAATAAACATACAGCAATACTTAATTTTTTATAAAAATTTATATGGACACTACATGACTTCCTTGGACACCTATTAGATTACTTATACACACATTTTTAAAATGAAAATTACATAAAATTTTATTTCATTAATAACTTGTGATATTTTTTCATATTTTTTTTTTATTGTTGTTGAATATTATTTATTGTTAAACGTTTTTACAATCAGAGATTAATAATTATTAATAAATCAATATATTTAAATTAAAAAAAAAGAAAAAGGAGATGAAGCCTGATTCGAACCGATGTGCCTTCCCCTTATAAGATCCAAGTATTTCATTAATTAAAATTTTATTTGGCTAGAACTCTGGAACCAATGAAAATGAGTACTACTTATCGTTGAAAAGCTCTCAATTAGGGCATATTACTGCAGTTAAGAAAAACTCCAAAATCTAAATTTTTGAGGATTTTGGGCTTTTTTGAACTTTTGGTCCAGTCGATTGCAATCAAAAGGGGAGGTGCACAACTAGATGTTACAACAGTTGTAAACCCAAATTTCAACATCCTACGGCAAATCGTTTTTGAGTTATGCAAGATACATACGTACGCACATACCAACGTACATACGTATATACACGTACTGTCGTACGTATTATATTATTAACGTACATACACGTACTGTCGTACGTAATATATTATTACGTCCGAATTATAGGTTGTAGGGAGTATACCAAAATGAAACGACTAGCACTAGATAGGGAATCTTGGAGAGCTGCATTAAACCAGTCAAATGACAGAAAAAAAAAGTATTATATATCGTGCTGTCGTAAATTGAAGATTTTTGGCTGCGACCCGGTTTTTTACCCGTGCCCATATCATCTCGATGGAATTCAAATCGGGATGATATGAGGGTAGGCTTAAAATAGGAAACCCGCCTTCCTTCAATATCTTACCTATCTTATATTTTTCTGATGATCTTTATTTTTTTTTTAATTATCTCTTACAACTAAACTTTTGTCAAATTTTCATGAAATGGTGAGCTGTTAGTCCGAAGCCAGTCAATCATTGATTTTTTTGTTGATGCTGAATTCGGTGCTCGGATTTCTTCAGCATTTTGATAAGAAGCATTATCTAAAATAACGACACTGGCAACTTAGGCATTAATCTTACTCTAATCCACTTTAAAAACATGTTTCATCTGAGAATGATAATCATCTAAAGAAGAATTGACTTTCTATACTGTCAAGCACTTTGAAACGAATCCCATTTCACCACCGGCCTTGGTAATTATCCTTTCTCCTTTTGAAATAGGTACAGCAAAAAACTCAGACCCATTTAAAGGTTGCCAACAGAAATGTTGTTAATGAAAACTTAAAAAATATAAGTCTTATCGACATAGACGATTGGACTTCCTTCAACTCGATATATTTCAACTTTATTCAAATACACTAACCATTTGTATTGAATATCATGTTTTCAATAATAATTTCCCTGTTATTACTGATTCTCTTCCATTTGAAGTCCACACTTAACAAAAATGCCCGTAAGCTACTATTATTATAATTATAATAATAATTATTGTAATTATATAACAAAAAGAGTGAGTATTTATAAAGAGTAACAAAAAAGGTGAAAATTTATTTAAAGAAATTTAAACAAACTTAAATTTTAAAGAGAAACTTGAGTTTTAACATAACTGCTCGTCAAAAATCATATGATTCATGTTATTGTATGTAATAATTTAAAGTATAATATATATATATATATATATATATATATATATATCATATGCAACTGAAAATACAGTATAAATTAGAAAGGAATCATTTACAAAAACAAGTTATACTCTGAATTAATCAGGAATGGTGTGTATAAATAGACATTTAATGTTTCATTTGAATGTTTACAATTACACATCGTTCAGTTGTTACTTATTTATTTTCTATTTTTCTTATGTATAACTCATTGCCTGGGCTAGCGTACGGTTATTCGCCACTCCCAGAACAAAGGGTAAAGGGCGTAACATAAACAGTAGACATCAATCTTGTCCTTCTTTGGCTTGGATATTATATACAGTTAAAAAATTATAAATAAATTTACTTTGGCCTAAACTCTAATCAGTAAAAGCCAATTGATTAGTCCGCATAATATTTCACATCATATCTATTTCACTATCTAATAAAGAAGTAAATTATTAATTTAATAATATATAAACTCAGGATTAAATAAGTAACTAACAGATATAAGACGTGTTTATTGATTGGAATAAAAATAGTCCGTACCCTAACTAATCGAATAGTATCATAAACCCGTGCTCGTTAAGCTATGCTATTCATCTGTGCCGGTTCGGCTTGGACAAGCTATAATACTTTAATAATTAACAGTAGTAATACTTACTAGTCACAAACAGGAGTTACAGATAAAATAATACTCATAAAATGAGAATAAATTTTTTATTGCTTAAGTTTTTTTACATGTAACTTTATATAACATCTCATTTTACAAGTGAAAATATAATGTGTATTATATAATTAGGCTATATATTTTTATGGTAATAAATTTACAATTAAAATCTAATAAACGTATCATTTATATATATAACAACCATTCGCAATTAATTTTTTTTTTAAGTTGTCACACATTTATTAAACATTTAATTCAGTAAAATATATATCAAGAAAAAAATAATAACATGATCTTTTTCAGACATATCATTTACATTAATCTTTTAAGTTTATAAAATATGTATTTAAAAATTTAATACACATTTTTTTATAAAAATACATACCAATAATTACAATGATAACTATAATAAAATGGGATACATAAACTCTTTTCTTCTATTAACAGATTAAAAAATAAATAATAAATTTCTGAATTTGTAACTAATATTAATTAAATATTATTTTATAACTCTCTTAATTTTAGTTTTAAATTGTTCTTATCTGTATATAAAAAACCAGTTTTTCTGTAATTATTCATTTTGTCACATATTTTAAAATTTATCATAGCCTACATTATCACCGATAGAAATTTAATGTCTTTTAAATTTGTTTTTTTCATTATTCTTCTACACCATCTTCTCTTCATTATATAGATCAGTCAAAACTGAAAAAAAAAAATTCGATTTTGTTTCGCATAATAAATGATGGAAAATTTATTTTAATTTTATTAATAATGAAATTGTTATTAATAATATTTATATTCATACTTACGAAATTAATATGAGAGAAGATGTCATCTAAAGAAAAAGAGAGTTGTTAGACACTGAGTTAGTGTCACTTGCCAAGTGGTACTCCAACATGAAGTGACAGTACCAGAACTCCCATCGTGAACTGCTGCCGGTAGCTCCCCTGAAATCAATTAAAAGTCATTACTTTTATTTTTTCTTACATTATTTTTCTCTTTTCTTACAATTAATTTCAAATATTATTGTTTTATTGAAAATAAATATATATATATATATATATATATATATATATATATATATATATATATTGTAACAGAAGCTGTATAACGGACCAGCATAACGGATTTAATTTATTCTTCCAATTAAGAAGAAAAAAAGAGAAAATAATAATGAAAAGAAGAATCCAGAAGGAACTAAAGAAATCCTTTCTTTAGAATAACGAGTCCGTCTAACAATTTGTTATTTGTAGATAATGACACATATAAAAGCTCTTGCTTGACATAAAAGGTTACCGTACCGGAAAAAGAATTTGTAGAAAAATGTAAGTGCGCAGACATTGGAGATTACTGCACTTTAACAATTAAACAGATGAGTCGGGTATTGGTTCTACAGCCCAGGGGATACAAATACTGCCAGGGACCATCGGTCAAAGAGAGTCAGTCGTTCGACGAGGCCATGTTTGGCGCAATCATGATAACAAACGATAAAAGTCAGTAGTTCTACGAGGCCATGTTCGGCGTGTTCGTGATACCAGGGTTATTAGTAAGCGTGCAGTAACAAGTGAAGAGTACGTCACGAGTATTTTAGGGTTGTCAGTGGGTGATTGCAAGAAGTTGTACATTGTTCGGTGAGTTATTGATAAACAGTAGTGAAAGTGACAGTATTATATACATTCATAAAGTGTAGGGTAATTCTTTTATAAACAGTAAAAGTAAATACTTGAAAACATTAAACTGTATGAACTTTAGACTTTTTCTATAGTTATCTTTTTAATGCAATATTAATTACTAGCGGTCATTAAAAGGCTTTTAGTAAATTGGAGTTTTTGGTTTTCAACTGTCGTTAAATAAATCTTGTATTTTTATTTGAATTACTATTTTGTGTGTTATATATGCTAATATTATTTTAATTATTTACTTACTTTGTTATATGTCTTTAGGGTAATAAACTGTATTTGTAAGAAATTTTACGTTTTGATAGTCTCTAAATATCCTTGTAGAACCGCAAACAATATATATGTATATATATAAACTGAAAAGATTTATTAATACTGTGTGTCCATTCACTCTATTGATTTTTAAAATAGAGTAATACCGAGTATGACGTTTCCAAAAATAGGTTTCTATAAACAGATTGAAGGACAATGGAATGATTAATAACCGCTTTCTATAGATTCTTAGATAATATTTTTACCTATAGTTTAAAAATGAAAATGAAAATCGAATTCCAGTATTTCCCATGAATTTGACTTATACGTAGTTATTAGTTTTTTGTTATCTTACATTTCTTACTGCATTAAAAAAATTCTTAAAAATAAATAAATCAAATTAAAAAAGATTTAATCAACAAATAAATATCACTATAAAATTTAACAGTGAAATTGAACGTAATGGATTTTATTAAACACTGATAGTAAACTTAAAGAGTTGAAAGAATTTACTATTAGACTGCAGAATTATTATTTTAGAATAACAGAGAAGAAGATCAGATAAAATATGGTTAAAAATTTCACACTACCCACCGTTTGCTATCTGGAAAAAAATACTTTAAAAAAATAAACAAGCAAAACATTAGTGTTGTTATGAGTACTTTAGTAAATCAATATCTATCTTAGGAAACTCTAATGATAAAGGTAAAACCGTCGAATAAGGGAGAATCAACCAGCAATAACACTAATTAAACAGTGATTATGAATTTCTAAGCATATTAAAAGGCCAACTGAAACTACAAAAAAGAAAAACTTGGCTTGTTATAAATGCAGAAGTACAGGAGGCCATGGTCCGACATTGCCTGGAAAGTGGTTATACAGTAAATTTATTAGGAAAAAAATTTAAAGAACTGTTCTTAATAAATCATCATTATGTGGTGTTTTGCCTGTTTTCAGGTCCCTGGCACCACTGTTTCCATCTTTTTTTATCCTATGCTTTGCTTTTCTTCTCATTGTAACCTTTACTATCCTTTATATTATTTATTAACTTCAGCCTCTTCCTTTCTCTTCTTTCTTCAACTTCAACGGAGCCTTTAAGAACTGTATATTTATTCCTTTTCTCCTAACTATATGCCCGATCCCGTTTCCTATCCTCTTTCTGATAGTTGCAAATATTATTCTATCTTCATTTATTATTTTTAATACATACACCTTATACTAACTCTGTCCACCCGATTTATTTTTTCCATCCTCCTCAAGAGTCACATCTCACGTCTCAATCTTAAATCTTTCCTTTTTTCTCAGTGTCTATATTTAAATACAAACAAAATTGTACTCCAAGCATAATGTTTTACTAATCTCTTTCTTAAGATCAGATCCATATCACTGCAGAGTAGGTTTTTTTCTAAAACAGACTTCCTTTGCCATTGCAATTCTCGTCTTAATGTCTTCTTTACTCCTCCAGTCATCAGTTAGTACTGTTCCGAGATATCTTATCATTTTTTTTTTTTTTTTTTGGCTGATTTACCTCCGGGTCCGCAGTCAAGCAATTCATTCCGCAGCGGATGAGATGAATGTGTAGCGTGTGTGAAAAATGCCATGACTGACCGGGATTCAAACCCAGGACCTGCAGGAGAAAGGCCGAGACGCTACCACTCGCGCCACGGAGGCCGGCTGTCCCGAGATATCTGTATCCTTTTAGTAGTTCGATCTTACTTTTTGCTGTTACAACATCCACATCATCCTTCCTATTCACATTCATAATCTTTGATTTTCTCACATTTATTTTCATCTCGCATTCCTTCATCCCTACTTGTAACGTTTTTATCTTTCCTTGTAATGTTTGAGTGACTTTAGCTACAATCAGCAGATCATCAGCAAATCTGAATTTATATTTCTTCCATCTATGCTTGCTCCTTTTCGGTCATCCAATATTTCTTTTAATATTTCCTTGCCATAAAAGATAAACAGTGTAGGTGATAAACAACAGCCATGCCTCACTCCTCTCCTATTCTAATCAATTTGCGACATTGTCATTTATTTTCACAGCTGCTGTTTTCTTCATATACAATTCTTTGATCAGTCTCCTATCCATTCAATCAACTCCCTTTTCTTTCAGAATCTCAAATAACTATTCCCAACGTACTCTGTCAAATGCTTTTACTACATCTATAAAAATTAATAAATAGATGTTAGATAATAAGGAAAATTACTTTAAAAATAATGGTGGAGAAAATTAATAGTTGAATAAGCACAGGGGATTAATATCTCTAGTCGGTTTTGTGAAAGTTTTCTATCATAACGTTCTAGTTTTTTAACTTATAAAATATTTGAAGGATAGTTGAAGGTTTATGCTATCTCTCTTTCTTTAGATATTTTATTGTCTTTCCTACGCTGCGTAATCGGAGGGGTAAAGAATATGCTGGCCAGTTCGATTGGGAGTTGTAGGTGGTTTAAATTATACAACTAGCCATTTTCTTTCGCTTTTTTACAGTCAAAAGCGATGCTGTTTTTTTGTTAGCTAAAATTTTTTTCTTTTCCATTTTGGTCAATTTTTCCACCTGGCTACGGGTAGGACTCGCTTTGCTCGTCCTTCCCGCCTAGTTGTGATCCCCCGCTGAGTTTGATATTTTTATGGTTTCGAGAATAATACTGATACATTACAATTAAAGCCTGAAAAGCTCTCTCTCCTCCAATGTTTCCCTCATTCTTAATGCAGAAGCTTAGATACGCTTCTGCTGTAGACGAAGCAACAGCTCGAGTCTGGGCGTAGCGCTCTCAGTCAGGAGTTAACCCAGAATTACGCACTTCAGCTGTTTCAGAGGACCGAAATAGTCTCATTCTTTTAGCAGATTTTAAATAATAAGAAAAGTTAATGTTCTTTCTGGAAGACATATTTTTTTAACTTTTGACAATCCAATATCAACAGCCAAAATAAACAATCAAAACCCATAAAAGTTCGCTAATTTATGTACTAATTTAGGCTACTACTACTACTACTACTACTACTACTACTACTACTACTACTACTACTACTACTACTACTACTACTACTACTACTAATAATAATAATAATAATAATAAACTAATAAAAAATTAATGTATTTAAAATATTAAGTATTTTAGAGATATAGTTAAATAAAAAAAAAAAAATCATATTACTTCATAATATTCTTGTACAGATTTCTGTAAATGAATATCTTAACCCTCATTAGGAATATCATGATAATTGTAACTATATACAATGACCAAGCCTCTAAGGTATAAATGTGCAACATTTTATTAAAATCTGTCCACTAATTTTTAGATGACGAGCTCCCTGTGACGAACGTTGTTATTATTTTATTATATGAATAAATTATTTTTATTTTTGTTTTCAATTAAAACAAGAAAAATACTTTTCGTTAAGTATTCATTAAATACTGATTTTTAATTAGGTTAATTTAAACATTAATATTATTACCTAACATCTATTTATCTTTTGTTTCATTTGTAACTGATGATGATAGTTTAAAAATCGAATTATGTTTTAGTTGAGATATTTTGTAATGGTTCCCGCGAATTTTTTTCTTTGCGATTTGGTCTTATATTTTTAACTGCAATAATATTGTTTGATGGGAGCCTAATCTGAAACTAACTATTAACAGTTAATTAGTAACCTTCTGAAAATTTTCTCGTATACCTGTCTCTCTGTCATACACTAAAATGAAATAATGTGTTAGACGTTAGTAAATTATAATTCTAAGATTAAACGAAATTTTTACTAGGAGATAATAGTTCTCGGAACGACCATAAAATGCCCTTATCCGACCTTATACCTCACAAACACCTTACACTACTCAGAAATTAGTGCCTATAAAGTTTAATAGCCCTCTCATGAAACATGAAATACACTGGTAGTATTATAACACCTGAGACGTCTTACAGAGTAGCAGCTGACTGCGCTTTAAAAGATCATGAAATGAAGATAGTAGACTCTAGTAATATTATTTTCGTCACCCAACGTTGTGAAGCAAACAATCTCTTTAGTTAGGTAACAGCAAACATTTCAATAACTAATTTCAGGAAAAGAAGATTACGATTTAAACTAATTATTGTTAAGTCTAAAATAGAGATTCCAAAAGAATAAGTATAATGAAATAAGTACAATAAAAAGCTATTAATAATTCAAGTTGCCTTTCGCGGAGCTTTTATTCTTAAATTTGTAAATGTAGATGGTGACTCTTCTGCTAGCATAATTAAAATCTGTGACAAATAACGTCTTTTCAGTTTTTTGAACTAATGCTATTAAATATTTTAATACATATGAAATCTACCTTTGGCAAAATTCACTGATTATCAATAGGAACGATTAAATCCATTCTAAATAGTTGGTTTGCTAGACATAAGTTAAATAATGTAATGCATTTAATTCTTGAAAGTAATTTAAAGAAAGAAACAGATAATCTTATAAAGAATTTTTATTATCCAAGCTGAGCGACCGTTAAAAGCTGATATAGAAATAATTTTTTGTAAGAAATCTGAAATCAAATAAGGCAAGTTACCTTTATTAATACTTAAAAGAGTAACTACTAATAAATGATAAAGCAAAAAGCGAATAGCATTTTATATCAAATATGACTTAATGGAATAACTATTTTATACAAACAAAACAGATTTCTAAAAACTAAAAACCGTTTAATCAACACAGAACCTGTTCTTGTAATGACTTCTATTTAAAAGCCATTGAAAAAAAGAATGCAACGCTTATGATCATCGAGCTGCAATTGCGGCATTGCAGTGGTGGTAGAAGGGAAGAGCTACGACGGGACGGGACCTCCTAGGCCTTGCATAGCAACTACAAAACCCAAACCGCTGGTGTTTCAAACAGAAACCTAAGAAGATCACCTTACAGAAAGTTAAATAGAAAAAATATTATCTCGAGCCTTACTGACGCTTCAGAAATTGACTCTGAAATTTATATGACAGACTCGCAGCCAGATCGTCTTCCGTGGCAGAGAAAATCATGTCAACGCTTCGGAAAAAACGGGTATTAGAATATCCAAAAAGTACCAAAAAGGAAGCAGAACAACCGTTATCGAATCGTATCAATAATCTTCCAGTGGAGGATATGAACTTTGATGTTACCAAGGAGAACGCTGTTAAACCTCCACCAATGTAGTGCTTTACGGTATGAAGTTTTATGAACTTCTTGAAACAGCTGTAGTCTGTAATGATTACTACGTACGTTTAATAGACTATAAACAAATACGCCTGATTTCTAAGGACATTGAGATATATAAGAAAATAATTCGATTGATATACGAACATAATCCCATCGAGAGATGAGATTTTTTCGGGAAGGCAAAAGCGCTTCCCGAGTAGTGCTCAGGAAAGTGCATCACTCGGTTCCGATGCATAACATTAATGAAGAGATTGAAGAATGCAGGCACAGAGTGCGTAGTGTTATTAACGATCGATATAGGATGACGAAAGAACCGACATCAAAGTTTTTATTAACCTTGAACTCTTGAACTAAAAAGAAGAAGCCTGGCGTTCGACACCGGAAGAGAGGTATGAAGGAAGGAAAAGGTACTGACAAGCCAAGGGAAGTGATGGACGGCTTATGAGAAGGTGGTAATGCTACATGAGCCTGAAGATTCTTTCAAAAAAGAGGCATAAAGAATAAAAGATTGTAGAAGTCTATTATAAAAGAATTATTCAAGGAGTACTTTGATGATCTATCCCCCGCGAATAGTGGCAAGCATTGTTTATAGAAAGATGCAAGCTTCAACTGCATTACCTCCCTTGAAACCTTCGAATGGGACATGGGCTAGAAGTGATTCCGAAAATGCCAAATTATTTGCTTCTCAACTGAGCAAGGTATTTATGGTGAAGGTTTTTATGTATTGTACTCGATGTTTTCAACATCGAAGGAACTAGGATACAATCAAGGAAGGGAAGACATTAAAAAAGGCTCCAAGCTTTGATTTGATTACTCCCAAGATGTTAGTAATACTTCCGTACAGCGAACAACCCCTCCGAACAACGAATTTTCCATCTAAGTGGAAGGTTTCCCAGGTATTAATAGACCCAAAGTTAGGTAAACTTCTTCATGATGAAACTTCCTACAGACCTATAAGTCTTCTACGATATTATTCAAGTTGTTTGAAGAGCTGTTCTCCGAAGGTTGTGACTTATCTTGGAGCGACAGCAGATTATAACAGATCATCAACTTGGCTTTAAGAACCAACAGGGCATTCTTCCATTGAACAGACCCATAGAGTTATTAACATCACAACGTGATGCTTGGAGAAGAGGTACCGCTCAGCAACGTTTTTGGATGTTTAGCAAGCCTTTGATAAGGTCTGGCAGCTTGGTGTACTGTATAGGCTAAAACAGAGCCTCCCTCAACCATTTTACTTAATCTTGCGAAAATGTCTTGGTGAACGCTTTTCCCAGGTTAAGTTCAATCAGGAATTATCTGGGTTCTTCTATACAAAGTTGGGAGTTCCTCACGGCTCTGTTCTTTGGCTGTTCTGTATTCGATTTTCATATCAGATTTTCCTGGTCCGGATTACGTCACTGCCGCATCGTTTGCAAACGACTCAGCAATTTTAGCTAATGATAAAGATTCGAACCAAGCCTCTGCTTAAGAACAATCAGAGTTAGAAAAGTACAATCAGTGCGTGGCTGGCTAAATGGAAAATGAGGGTGAATCAGAACAAATCGAGCCATATGACATATACGATAAGAAGGGATGATTGTCCACGATTCCACTGAATGACGTCTACATCTCTCACACGAATCGGGTACGGTACCTTGCTCTAACCTGGATCGTCACATGACGTGGCCTTTGACGTTGAGGGTACACGGTAGAAAAGAGGAAACAGCCTTACATCAAGTATAGGTAATTGCACTGGTACAGGGCAGAAAATCACAGTTATTGTGGTCTAAAAAACTGTTGACATACAGAGTTATCCTTAAACCTATTTGGATGAATGGGTTCCAGCTATGGCGTACGACGAGATTCCAAAACAAATTGATGAGAATCATAACAGAAACGCCATGTGATTTGTTAAGGGTAGAGAAATTTATGACTATCTATGATTACCTTCTGTTTACGAAGAAATCCAAAAATTTAGCGGTACAAGCAAAGGTTAGACGACATGTAAATTATTTGGTAGTAAATCTATTGGAGAATAGCGATGACATCAGACGACTAAATCGTTTCCAAGTGCTGGTCCTGGGAGATGTAAGCAAAGGAGTGATCGGGAGAAGGAACCTAAGGGAGTGGGAACACAGGATGAGTCTGTAACTGTGTAGTGAACGTCACTTTGAGAGTCTACGAATTACAACTACTTTTATTACCAGCAAATATTTGTTTTATTTATAATTTTGTTTTCATGTGTTGGTATTGATAACATTGTTTTTATTTTTTTATTTTTCCTACCAGTGATTTATTTCTATTGTTATATTAAATATTGACTTTTCTTGACCACTTATACAGGTGCTTTTCCTATATACGAGGTGTTGAACTTTTGTAACTTTAATGAGATGTTTTGTAGAATAACTTTCTTAACGTAATTATCATTATTCAAATTTACTTATGGTCTCCTAAGAGGCAAATGCTAACAAACAAAAAAAAAACAAATTTCATTTGATTTTGGTTGAGTCGTAATCATTAGAAGCTTCAAAATGACTAAAGAAAAGGTGTATAACAGCAATCAGTGAAATAGTTGAATTAAATGGAAAGATATTAATTTCAACCGAAGCATATTTATTGGAAAATTAAAATTTGTTTTTCATTTCTTTTTTAATTCTTAAATATAGTTTACTGTCCGCTAAATAATAACGGGTCAAATTTTAAAGAAAAAAAAAACATAAATCAACTTTAACGAAATTTAAAAAAAAATTAAATTACATTTTTGAAATTTAATTATGAGTTGCATTTTATTATAAATTAAATTTTTTAGATTGCCAAAAATACAAAATGTCACAACAGTAAAAGGTGGTTAATTATTATAAAGATAATTACTGTCCCAATTATTTATTCTCCCTGTAGGACAAAATACGAAAAAAAAAAATCACAATAAATCTCTTCTTTACCTACCACTTGGACTTCGTAGTACATTATTTTAATAAATAAAGTGTTAATAAATTTTTCAATATTTATTGTCGATATAAGCATTTTATGAACTCGAGTTTGAAATCTTATAAAAGTCAAATTATCCATCTGATTTTAAAACAAGTTTCCTGAAAACTTTCTAGTTTTGTTCTCATTTTGTTTGATTTTAACCTTGTATTTTTTACTAATTTTGTGATATCTTTTTGTTCTGAGAATCGAAAAACACAGTTCTTTAACCTTCTGTTGCGTAGCTTGACTTTGATCGATTGCCATTATAGAGCAACTCCACCATTCTCTCTTAGTTCTTTGCATAACGATGCCAGTTCTATAAACTTATCACTTATTAATTTAATAAATTTCAAATTTATATATTTTATAATTTATGAACTATTATTTTATAAAAACCATCGAAACTATACGATATAAAAACATGGGTCAACGTGTTACCTCTTTGTCATTATTTTAAATCGATGAATATCATATTTAATAAAAATTATTCGTAACCTGAATTTTGTTTACAAAATATATCTTGATAAGAATTAACTAGTTTTTTGATATATAATAAGACATGTAAGTTATTTACTTTTAGGATTCAAGTAAAAATATTTTCTCAGAACAAAATGGAACGGAGAACGGAATCCAATTAACCAAATCACTGATGACTCCAACATCAAATTTAACTCGGATAGTTAATACTTTCCAACCCTTATCAGAGGATTACAAAGTAATATTCCCACCTTAAAAAATACGAAACAACTTTATGCTTTACCAACCTACTGACTTTAAAATTTTTATTATTTTCTTTTAATGATCAATTATTAGGATAGAAAAGTTTTTGACCTAACAGGATTAGAAGTGGAAGAATAAATACAATATAAATTGAAATATTTTTATGCGTTTTTTTCTAATGAGAAAAATAAATTTTACTGTTTTTTTTTTGAGAATGGAAATAATTAACAATTTTGTAAAACACCTAGTTCGTTAATTTTTCAATGTTTTTTTTTGGGGAAAAATAACCCTAAATAATACACTAATGTTAAAAAAATGAATGTGATTTTTATAGGTTTGAATTTGTACTAATATTTGTAGGTTAAATACGCTGCATAACTTCGTTTAAAATTATTTGTTAAAATAGAATTAAATAAATATTTAAGATAGAAATAATAATAATTTCCAAGTTTATCTTCGGGGAAGTAATATGTTTTATGATCAATGCAATTATTATTTTTTTTTTATGAAAGAATTTTTTATTTACTCTACAGAGGACAAGGGATCTGTGATAACAGATTGACCAGATCATCCTCACTGACATCGGAATTTGGGGGAAAGTACAAGTAGCAGATATTAATTTTAAATGGTGCCAATATCTTCATTGCCACCGCTGGGATATTTGTAGCTAGGGATATTTGTATCTAAAGGAATTCGCGTGGTTAACACGTCTTCTTTCAACCACGTTCTCTATCTTCAATTTGATGGTTGCATCTCTCGCAGACGTAGCTGCAAAAAGACACATCATCCTGGGGATGGAGGTGAGTTTTCTGCAGACATAACACCAATAGACTTTCTTTCTTTAGCAGGATTTCGATATCCTCATTTCGAGAACGGAGACCGCAAACATTACACTGAAAAATATTTGTACCCATAAAGAATACTTTTTTCCTGTTTTATATAAAAACTCTGTGTGAAGATTACTTATCAAGTACGAACTATCCATTTTACTTTTTTGATTTTATAACTTTTAGTAAGTGCTTTGCTTCTTCTGGCAATTCATCCTCCACCATATTCTCGTAGAGACCTCGAGATGCTGAAGAGAGATGGAGGAGTTGGAAGTTTTGACAGGACGGCAGATGCCTTACCAGGCGATGATATTTTAATTGATCCCTTCACAGGGATCTTGGTAGTTTGTTACGTAATTGGTGCAGCAGGAACCTTATGTGGTAGTGTACCTACTGATGTGGTTTTAGGTATCGGTCTTTCTAGTAGAAGGTCAAACCATGTAAATATGCACCGAGTTTTGAGAAAACTTTCATTTATTTCCAAGCACTTTACTCGGAGCATATATGATTTATTTCCCCTTAATTTTAAACTTCCTCAAAGGAAGTGTATTTTAGTTTTGAAAACGATTTTACGATAACAATGCGTTGGGAAAACATTATTATTAAAGTAGTTTTAGACAAATTACGTTTTGTTATTTGACTAATGATTTCGATTACTTCCTAAATTCGGTTGAGGGAAAATACTTAAACGAGTTCTTTATAGCATGATATTTGAGTCAAAAACCGGAGTAATTTGTAACTAAATAATTATTCTTATTTGAGGGCCATATATATATTTTTCTAATTTGAATGTTAGGTTACTTTTAATTCGAAATAAAACAAAAAAGACCTAATAAATACAAAATGGGATTTTATTACAAGTTTATAGTTTTTACTAGTTTATCATACACAATGACTAAAATTTACTGCTTCTATATAACTGTGAAATGCCTTTTATTTGTCAAGAAATTGGGGATATCAGTTATATATTTAAAAAAAAAAAAAACTTTCAAATGGTGAAAATGAATTTAGTCTTACAGTGAAACAAAATTATAAAATAAGTATTCCAGCTTCTGATTTCTTATTTTTTTACTTTATTTATTTTAATTTTTTTCTTTACTAATGTGGTGTGTTTATGAGTTATTGTTCTTTTTTATATGATTTTTACGGTTTAATGAATGTTTTATAGTTTTTCTCGATTCATAAAAAAACCTTCGGAATGTTAAATATAATGAATATAATGCTCAATAATGCTTCCAATTACGAATAAATTTACTTAATTATTTCATTTTCACTACATGAAAATAAATAACTGAAAACATAGAAATAAAAAAAAAAATTCTTTGTATTTACGTATTCTTTCCATTTCAGTTAGTAATCTCTTTTTACACGATAAAAATCAGAGTGAATAACAAATAGTTTGTGTATTCTTATTAAAATATTACAAGATTTTTTGTTATGTAAAATGTGGAACAGAGAACATGACATACGGTTACATTTAAGGCACTATCGATCCTATTATTGTGTATTAAAAACAAAATAATAAAGAGTTGTTAAAAACAAATGATTAAGATTTCAAATAAAAGTTATAGATGTTTATCAAAATTATATTTATAAACAAAAAAAATATACTTTATAAGGATAAAAAAGTTAAATCATATTAATTGATGTTCTTTTTGATTTTTTTAACATTAAGCAAAGTCTATCATACAAAGTATTTTAACTTTATGAAATTTATGATATAAAGGTAACAGATCAGTTTCATTTCGTAGCGAACAATTCACATGTTGGTGGATGTGGTTAGAACTACTCTGACTGGCTTTAATTTCCCAATGGACACCAAAAATGCAAGTTGTTACTTAAAGGAAAGTGTAACTATCTGTTAGATTATGAATTTTAATTAATTTTAAATAAATTTCAATATAATATCTGTATGTTATAAATGTTTAATTTGTAACAAAAAAATAAATGAAAGAGTCACTTGTCATAATCTTAAAAATAAAATAATATAATATGAAATAATTATCCGAAAATATTTACTCACATTTTTCAATATTATTGTGGTAAACACAGTACAATTTGTATAATAATACATTTAATGATAGGTTAAATATTGGACAAAGTGAAAATAGTGTTACTGAAAATTTTATAAATTTTAGCAAACTGAATTCATACAATTTTTATAAAAAATAAAAAAATATACACAATATTAATATTATTAGACGTATAATTAAAAAAAAATAACAAAGTTGAAAAAAATATTTTTTTGTGTTCGCTACTTTTGTTTTTCTTCGATGTTTAGTTGTTTACTAAAGAGCTTTAATATTCATCAGAACCATTTTTTATATGCATGATTTGCTTAATAATAATTATTAATCTTCTTACTGATTAATCTTTCTATTAATTAATAGCAACTCCTACACATATTGCAAGTTTTCCATAGTAAATATAATTTTCAGACTTTTTTTACAATTGTCTTTTTTTACTAATTGCGTTAAGACGCTATTCCTGATATCTAGTTGAAACGTCGAATTAAAACATGTTTACATGTTATAAAATTTATTAAATAATGGAAT
The DNA here is from genome assembly GCF_047948215.1 of Lycorma delicatula. Classification (NCBI taxonomy): domain Eukaryota; kingdom Metazoa; phylum Arthropoda; class Insecta; order Hemiptera; family Fulgoridae; genus Lycorma; species Lycorma delicatula. Next base: position 127,239,076 of record NC_134457.1, read on the forward strand.
ATTATACTGTAAAAACATTCAACTAAAACAGATGAGTAAATTTACGACTAAATTTTATTTTAGTTCAATACATCGGACCAACTAGAGATTAAATGTGTAGCTCGTAAACGGTTGCAATTAGGGAAAAATGCTTAATAATAGAAAAGTTTTAAAGTAATATTTTCTATCAAAAAATGACAAAACAACAAGAAAAGGTTTTAATTTAAAAGATAAATCTAGCAGCCATATTTGAAAAATAGAAATGGATTGAAAACTGCCAACACTTTGGATGCTTAGAGATATAATTGATATTTCTCATTTAAACATTTTTGTTACTCTTACAGAGATCTTAAAGATGACAATTCATTCTTTTTTTTTAAATATAAATTTTAGTAATTTAAATTTATATTTTTAATTTAATTTTAGTAATTCATTATTTCTATAATTCAATTTCAATTAAGACTTTACTTGTTAATTAAATAATTTTCTCTATAATTTTAATATATTTAACTTTATTTTCTATTTGCATTTTATAGATATAAATATTCTGATGAAGAGAAGTCTGCGAAAGTTCTAACAATTTATCTACTAGATTTCAAGATAGTAAATTTTACATTGAAGATTTCCATTAAAGCGGTTAAAAGAACACACTTAAACTTTAAAGAACCCGCGAAATAGACGAACAGAAGGATGAAAAATATTTGTATCTAATTCACGTTGTAATTTTTTTTTGTAACTGATTAAAATCATGAGTATTTTCTGTATAGAAATTTGTCATAAAGAAAATATTAAGTCACAAAAAAAAATACTCCGGCGTCTTTCTATTTAACCACTGTTTGAGTGTTTTTAATCTCAATTGTTAGATCTAAATTCATTCAATTTTATTTTAGAAATTTTCTATATTCACTTTCACTTAAAAAAGAGTTGTGGGATAATATCACTTTCTGAGGATGTCAAACCTCTTAAAAAGATGGTAGCTTATAGATGCCTCTTAAAAAGAGTGGGGAAATATGATCTTAATGACAATCTAAGTTTTATCGGAAAATAAATTGTCATTCGAATGAACTGCTCTATTAAATAAAACTTCGTTTCATCTTGTTAAACTTAAAAAGATTTTAAGTTGTTTTCTTAGAATATTTTACGATTACGTAAAACTTTTTAATGATTATAACTTAGCCGGTAGCCGACTTTTTCTCTGAATATATTTGCGGTTGCCTATATTTGTAAAAGTTAACTGGAAAATATTACTCTCTGAGAGTATTATTATTATTTTTTTTATTTTTATATTTTTTTTTTGTAGATGTGTTATTCTAACAGTAAAGTAAGAATAATTTACACGATGTTATTTATATGCATTTACAATTTATTATATTTCAATTTACCGGAACCATAAGCAGATTTGAATAAAAAAAAATGACATGCAGAGAGGGGTTTCCATTGAAACCTGTCAAAGATATATATATATATATATATATATATATATATATATATATATATATATATATGTGTGTGTGTGTGTGTGTGTGTGTGTGTGTGTGTGTTGTATACATACATATATAATAAACATTAAGTATATTCAAACATGAGTCCTTTAAAGATTGATAAATTTCAGTATATAAAAAGCAAACAAAAAATATTTTAAAACAAAAATAGTCTATTATTACTCGCATAAAGAACAACAAATCAAGAATTGAATTAGTTAAACACAGTTTTACAATGTACAAACCCTACGGTGACTGATTCACCTCAATTTTCGGAGAATTTACAGATCTAGTCGATATGGATGTCTTACGTCCTCGCTATTATCCAGGAGGTTAATCTGCGAGCCAGTTCACTCGTCTGCTCGTCTCATTTTGTATCTTGTACCGAATTGCCGTATTTTATCTCAAATATTTGGCAATCCCAGATAATCATGTATATCAGTTTTTTAGAAAATCTTGGCGCTTCTATTATCTCTCAATAGTTTGTTCTGGAATCGATATCTGATTTTAATGTTACTTTCGCTTGTCATATCCCACGGTTTGATTCCGTAGGTCCAAATCTATTTTTGGAACCACTGAGTACATCAGTTGCTTGCGAGGAACAATAGTTGCAACCCTCTGCCTAACAACCAGTACATCTCCCTAAATTTAATGAAATAAAAATGCCATTGAGTTAAATTTGCTTGTAGTCATCCCTACTAATCGCAATTGTAACATGTACAGACATAATCGAATTAACCTTCATTTTCCATTTAGCTAGCCATTCATTAATTACATCCAGCACAGTTTGCATTTTAGCAGAAGCTGCTGTAGGATCAGCATCCACAGCCAGATTTGCCATCCGCAAATGATACAATTGTGAAGATCTCTAGAGCTGGAAGGGCTGTTGAAAAGACTGAATATAGAAACAGCTCCCCAGAACTTAGCCCCGAGGAACACCCGATCAATTATCAAAGGATTCAGAGTAGTCTTGATTAAACCTCATTTGGGAAAAACGTACTTCCAGGTACCAACAGAAGAGACCAAGTCATCCTATCTCGGCTGAGGATTGGCCACACAAGGCTTACCCACGCCCATCTATCTGGGTCTTCTCAGCATAATTGTGAGGCGTGCAATGTAAAATGGTACGTAAACCACTTGCTCGTAGATTGCCCAATGTTCGGATCTATTCGAAAAAAATTAGATCTGGGTTCAGATGTAAAGTGTTTACTTAACCGGAAGGAATACATAAAAATACTGTTACTGTTTCTCTCTGGTATTGGTATGAAGAACGTAATTTAGCGGTTTTGTTTACTTGAGATGCCTTTTGGAATACTATATGCGCAGTGTGAAATAACTAGAAGTGATGTTTCAACATTTATTACCCATTTGTTATTTTTGTTCTAGTTTATGTTTATTGTTTCTTGATTTTGGTGTTTATTATTTATTATTTATGATCATGTAATTATATTTAGACACCAAATATAACTACATTAGCGACTATTGTAGTGGCCAATGACTATAATAGTTGAAGCGACTGTAAATAAAAGTATTTAAGAAAAAATATTCTTTAATTACAAAATTCAAAAATAAATAAATCAAGGAAACAAAACCACACAAATCGCTTCTATCGTCCACTAAACGTTATTATGTATGGTATTTATGATTAAATTTTTATTATTATTTTCATATAGCAGATATAATATTTTACAGCGGGTTTCGGGCTCAGCCCATCGTCAGGTACATTATATTAATCCATAAATTCCACATATCTTTCAAAATCTTTACAAAATCTTTCGTTTTAAAATCGGACTCATCATACATAACTATAAATTATTATAAAAACTCTACGAAGCTCTTCATGTCTTTATTTATTTATTTTTAATAAAATGTATGTTAAATATTCGTATTTCAAGTGATTATATTATTAATTTAAACATTCATATCATTTAGTCATGTCATATTTGTTTTTGTACATTTATCAGTCTGTTGTTGATAATATTCTTAAAGATTTATAAATCCTTTAATAGTGTTAATTTTTTCTTTATTTATTTGCTTAATCAGTGCTACATTATTATGATTAGGAAATGTAAGTTTATTCTGTAAAAAATAATGGGATACACACGAAATTGTTGGTATAAAAAGTCATACTTGCTATATGTAAGTAATAAAAAAAAATTTAATCAAATTAAAAATACAAGAAATAATGTAGTGGATAATTTTCATGTATATCTATGCTAATACGTTAAAATTTTCCTTTAATATTTATGAAATTTTTGTACAAAGTTTTAATCATCTGATATGTTACATCTGACACTTATTGTTAGTTACTATATAGTTGCTGTAACATATAAACGAGTTGTACTTAGTTCATAAAGTTTGTTTCAATGTTTTTAACTATACTAATTATCTATCAGGTCAGGTTTTATAGGATCCATTCGACACGACAGTTAATCTAAGATGAATAAACAATCTTTTCATATCACACCAGAATAAAATGACTAATTTTAAAGAATAATATTAAAATAAAAAATTAATCATAAAAAATATATTTTTTAGAATTAGTAGTAATTTTACAAAAAATTACTACTTAATTAGTAAAACTTTAAGTAAATTACTTAATGATTAAAATAGTTTTCTCAATGAAAACTATTTTTGGCCTTCTGTATTTATTTTACGTAAGATCAATATTTTTTTTTTTTAAGAAGGTTGAATAATTTTCCTCACTGTTAATATATACGGTAACTTTCGGTATCTACTGTTTCATAAAAATTAAACCGAACAATCAAAGAAATATGAAGTAATATTAATTATTTTGAATGAAGTACAACATAAAACGGATTCAGTATTTAGTGAAGAGTTTTTATATTCTAGAAACTTATACTGAGAATTTGAAGAGTTTTGATCCAATATTGTCGTGTTTTTAACCCAAGTAGACAACAAAACATGTTCAAGAATAAAGAAACTAATTTCCTAATTTTTAGTGTAATTTCTCAAATTTTCATGACAATAAAAAAAAATAAAATAAAAAAATTAATGGAAAGGTATTTTTTGGCACGATTATTGTATTTTTCCTTGTGTTAGTTCGTATTAGTATATATAGATTATTAGTTTTTATTGATTATATTGGTTTAAATTACTCTATAACTATTCTATATTAAATAATATAGCCTTTCAGGCTATATTATAACTATAACTTGAATAAGAATTTTTAAAATTAGTTATGTGAATTAATTTTTCATTTATATAAACTTCGAACATAAAATATTACTAAACAAACAATTAAAACTTTCTCTATGCAAAACAAGGCAAACAATAACTTATTTTCTAGAATAATTTGCGCACAACTTTATTCTGGTATCTCATTTAATTTTACAATTTATCAGAAATTAATCATTTTAGTAGCGTATATTGAATATCTTGATTTTTTATTATAGTGTTACTGTAAAGTAATAATTTTATAATATGATCTAATTTGATTCTAATAAAAGACTGCTGATGTGCTGTTGTCTGTATCAAAAGATTCATTCGGTTGGTTTATTAGCAAATAAAATAGATATTTTAATAAAATCATTACACAATCGTTCATTAGAGAGCTTATTTTAGCGTGAATGCTATTAAACTAGTCCATGGATAACAAAAAGGAACTGCTCCAGCATTTTCCGAATGGTTCGAGGATCAAAGAAAATCAAGGAAAACTCTTGATCAGAGCTCCAATAAAAAGCGCAAAATATATCAGCAATAGCAAAGTGGTTGATTATTGTAATTAAGAAGAAAAGGGTTATGAAATAACGGGAATGTAATGGTAATTTATGAAAACGGTTATGTGAATATTAATAAACAAATAAAATCGGTTTAGAAAAAACATCTATTTTCAAAAAGGTAATTCGAGATATTTGAGTATAAATCTAAGTACACGGTAAAAAAACGGTAATTCAGATCCATCTATATGTTATTTAAACAAATCATTACATTAATATTGTTTCTGTAAAAATAAATATTTTTATTTAATTTTAAATAAATTAATAGGAAGATAAATTAAATCTTTCAGTAATTAATTAAAAATAGAAACTAAAGCAAAAAATAGTTCTTCTTTCTTCCAGACCAAAATATGGTGCTGCGTTATATAAAAATATTCTTATTGTCTAATTTGAAAATGAAATTGTATTTCAGGAAAAATTGGATACATTTTTAGCTTTAACAACTAATATTTTTAAACTTTTCATTTATATTTCTGGGAAAAGCAGTTATATTTTAAGATTCACTAACGTAGTATCGCTTGTTATAGGTTCAACAAAGGGTATTGAGAGATTTAAATTCTAATAAATAGAAATTATTTGTTCTTTAGTAGCTTACTATTTAAAATAATAAAAGTAATTATGCACAAAAAATAACATTGATTTTTTTATGAAATTTACGGTAACTAATAAAAATTAATAAGTGATTTGCAGCGAGATTACCTTCACGATATCAAAAATAAACTTCATGCAATGACTATTTAATTCTACTATTTACGAAAGAAATTAACTTAAACTTCTTATCAGTAACACCTTGCTCCCTGTTTACAACAAACTCGCCGAACAGCTTCTCGCAGTATTTATTTGCAGATGGGAACACTGGCGTACTTTTATCTCAAAACTAAATTTCCTCGTTCGTAAGCTCGACTATTATCGCATACTCTCCCACTCAGTGATCCTCGGCAGCAATTATACACGCTGGTTTGTCCTGACATAACATAAGCCGATCCATTCTTTTGTTTGGTCAATGATATTTGTTTGCTCACGTAATGATTTCAAAACATCTATTACCGGAATCAACCTGCTATTCTAGATCCTCTTCCTATTGTTCCGTTTTGCTGTTCTTCTCTTTGTAAATTTATTTGTCGATATAAATTCCTCATTTTATCTTATATTCTTATTTTAGAATTTTTCAATACTCAAAGATTCCCTACAATTTACAATACTAATTGGGTTAAAAGAAGAATAATTTTTTTAAGCAGTATCGGTACATCTTTATACATACGTCTATTTATCATGACTATTTTAAATTCTGTATGAATGGATTACAACGAAAGTCAGAATTTTGTAAAATTGAAGTTAACCTCAAGGAATTACGGTTATATCTATTCTAAAGAGTTTATCTTCTTTTCAATGAGTCTCTGAAATTGTTTAAAATAAAAAGAAGTAGACGGTGTAAAACCTATAATTTCTATAATTCAACAATTTTCTTGATTGAGATTGACATTTACACTGTCTCTTAGTATTATTTATTACAATTATTATTTTATTTATAATCACATATTCATAGAAAGGTTACTCACCAGCCAGTATAGAAAGCACAATTCTTTTTATGAACTTGGCGTAAGTATTAAAATTCTAAAAGATCAATCATGTCTATTGGCATATTCCGTACAAAATAAAAATAAGAATGGGTGTTTTTTTTTTATGTAACGATATGCGATATTATTAAATCACAATAAAATTCGTATAGCGTTTTAATTAATTGTGTGTCAGTTAAAAATATCAACTCGTTTCGAAATAGTGTTTGAGCAAAGACATGCTCTCTTGACAAAAAAGTAAGTTTGTATATTAAATTACATAATCTTTTGGACTTGGTCCAAAGTAAAATATTAAAGTCTTAAAAAAGAAAACACTTAATTATTATCTACATTGCGATATAAGAATATTATGATTGTCACTGCAATCAGGTTATTAATGATTCTTGAAAGTAATTTAGAAGATTTTTTTATATTTTAAAGATGAGTAATCCAAACAGTATTATTCGTTTAAGAGGGATTTATGTTAATCAGATTTTTATTATTAATTTTAGTTTCGTATTCTAGCAATATTACAACAGTAGAAATATTTACAAACTCTATGAAATCTATGTATCTATGTAATCTTATACATTACCATTACGTCCAATTTAAAATGTCATTATTGCAGTCTACGCTTAAATCATATTTATGTGTATATCTTTATGTGAACTAGCCTTTTTTCTATTAAACTGGCCGTAACGTTGTCGATAAATTGCTTAATTAACTATGATGATTAAAACAGATTAAGGAATAATTAATAACTTACTATCCTTTTTTAAACAAAAGTTATAATCATCCTGTATTAAGATGGAAATGTACTTTTAACTATTTAAGAGGTTATTAATTCTAGACATTATAAAGGTGATGCCAAAATTTCGTGAATTTAAGATCGCGATATTTCTTATGATGATAATAAACCTTCCTTAATATCATATGACAAACGGAGAGTATTTTTCATTTTATAGCTAAATTTTAACGTTTATCTTAGTTTATTGTTATTGCCAAATTGTTACGAATTAGGATATTAATACTAATTATAAAACCATAGCCTAGAAATTATGTGAGTCAAAAAAACACATTTCCTGTAAGTTCGCATAATAAAATATTTATCGTGCTTCATGAACGTAAAAACTATCTTATACAGCTGGTACTGAAATTTATATACATTTTGCAATATTAATCTAGCTGCAAGAATATAACTTATGCCTATAATTAAATTCTGAAAATATTTTTAAAAGTTAGTGATACTGAAGACCTAAAAGGATTTTATATTCTTTCGTAGAATTTACACCTTATAGAAAAATTGGTATTTCAGTAACCAGTCTTTAATATTGTAAAATAAATAATTTTACGCTGCTAATGGATAATATGAAAAACAGCTACTGAATGAAAAAATGTACGTAATGAAAAACGTGTTCATGTACAATTTTTAGTACAGATATCTGTACTAAAAATTGTACAGATAACAAAAAATAGTGTTATTATATATGTAATAACACTATTTTTTGTGTTGGTTTCGTAAAAATGTTTGAAAAAGTTGCAAAAGGAAAATCAGTTTAATTTTCGGCAATATTACCATTTTAAGGCCAACCAACCGTGAATGATTTCCACTTCTGTTAACTGACTAATGAAGTTTATTAAAACAGGACAATAACGATTTCTATTATCTGTATTTTTAAAAAAAATATTGGGCCCACAATCCGCGTTCTACTCACACCGAGCCAAACTCCAACCTTCGCTTAGTGTAAAGATTGGAAAATTGATCGTTCTTCAGGGTCATTTGTCGACCAAAGTGGTGTATTTTGTGAATTAATATTCCCTCCCAGTAGAAACCATGCTTCATCTATAAAAAAACGTAATTTCGGGGATACCTACGAAATTTTTATCAATAAAACGTTTAAACCATTGACAATAATTTAGTTTTTTTTTTGGCATGAACTGTAAATTTCAGTTCTTGAACACATATTTCTTTGTAGGGGAAAATCTTTAGTTCCTTTCTTATAGGTTTACGTGCGGGGGATAGCAAGTACATATTTAGCTGCTGTGCTAACTTACGCATTGAGATTGATGGACTTACCACCATAACATTCAAAATATCAAGCAGCTTCTGTTCGTTTTACTTAGGTGGTCTTCCAGTTCGTTGAGCAACACCCGTTGCTACGTGACTTTGGGCGTCGTAAATTTCCTTTTTCAGGAAAAGAAATATAAACAAGTCTGCTTTAAAGGGGGCTTTAAGAACATATTAAAAATTACATATGTACTTATTAAAAATTAAATAAAAAAATAGATTTCTACGAAAAACAAATTACAAAGAAAAAATGTGGTTTCAATTTTATTCTGTGATACTGTTGCAGATCAAAAGGTAAGGTTAAATTTTATTAAGACTTTACTTTTTTACATTATTTAAAGTTACTTCAGTGTTTCGAGCTGAAATAACACCCTCCTAGATATTCGAATTATTAACTCTTATAAAGATAAGTTAAGAAAACTACGACAGTTAAAATATATATATATAATATATAAATAATTAAATACAACAAGAATATAATAAAATATTAATAAAATTAATATTTTAATATAAAAATATAAAATAATAAAATATAATACGTGATAAAAATAAACTAATAAATAATTTATACTAATAAATCATACTTCGTTTTCAGCTGGTACATTTTATAAATGTTGATCAAGTTTACTTTAATGAGTTGCAAATTTTGGTCGCTCAATTTTTAAAAATATTTTATATAAATTTAGTTACCCACTATTATGGGGAATTTCTTATTTGAAGTAATTCAAACTAAGGCCCTGGCACTTAAAAATTAGAGTAATTGAATTTTTTTTTTACTTTTGTACTGATAATCATCTTATATAAATTTTTGAACCACAAACACTTATTTATGAATAGCATTAAATTTAATTATTATAAGTCTCTTTAAACAGTTACATATAGAATGAACTACTCTTTTATAGTAACGCTAAATATCTAGACTATTTACGTCAATTTTTCTTAAAGCTGTAAAGAAAAAAATGTTTGAAGGGATCGATCGATAAAAATTTAAAATCACAGGTGATTTTTGTAAAATTTTAACTTTAATTTTTGTATTATATAAATATAATTTTTATTTTTGTATTATATAATTATATATATATATTTAATTTATACGCACTAAAATAACTGTGATATAAGAACTGGTCATACTTTAATAAAGTATGATCATCAATCAAAACGGTAAACAAACTATTAAAATACTAAATATACTACTGCAGAATCAGTTAATTTTTTAATACGTATTATATTATATTACATTAATTTATATTAATATTTTTATACATAAAAATATTAATTTTATTAATATATTTTAAATTAATATCTTACTATATTCATGTTATATTTTATTATTTATGCATGTTATATATATTTTAACTGTCTTAGTTTTCTTAATGTTCTAAAGTTATCTTTATAAGTGTTAATAATTCGAATATCCAAGAGGGTGTTATTTCAGTTCGAAACACTGAAGTAACTTTAAATAATGTAAAACAGTAAACAATCTTAATAAAAGCTAGCACCACATTTTGATCGGCAACAGCATCACAGAATTAAAATGAAACAACAGTTTTTCGTTGTAAAATGTTTTTCGTAGAAATTTATTTTCTTATTTTTTAATAAGTATATTTTAAAAATATATAATTTTTAATATGTTCTTAAAGCCCCCTTTAAAGCAGACTTGTTTATATTTCTTTTCCAGAAAAGAAATTTTATATATATATTTAATTATGTACGAATTTACATGAGTATTTAAATCAAGGTGAAAAGAGTTAAATCAATATATAAAGAAAATATTTTAAAATTATCTTTATATAAAATTTTTATTTATCAGTATTTGGCCAATTTTTAGAGCTTTTGCTTTTAAGTCTGTGCGTAAAAAAAGAAATTCAAATAAATTTGCGGTCAAATTAAGATTTCTTTTTTTATTGCTTTAACTTTTTTTTACCTTGATTTAAAGTACTTCATGTAAATTCATACTTATTATATATGTATGTACGTATATTCATTAAAAAATTTGAAATAAAGTGACTTAAAATTAAATGGAATAATGAAACTAAAGTGTATTTCAAACCATGTGAGATTTCGTTTATGCATTATATAAAAAAAATCTTACTATTTTAATTAAAAATATATATTCCAATTTGTTGCGTTAAAAGTGGTTGAGGGAAATGTTAGTGAGTGTGGAATACCAGCGTGTGCCCTTTACCAGCTGGTTTTTTCTAATGAATTTATTTACCTTTGTAGAAATTAACCCATTATATTTGTTTATGTTATAAACTGTCAGCGAATTCATTAGTTTAAAGTAGTCATATATTTAGTGCTTTTTAAACATTTCTTTGAACCTTTGGCTTGATTATATAAGTTCAAGGTAATTCTAGTTAATAAGCTAATAAAAAGTATGCTAATAATAACGATAATATTAATACATTGTAAAATTATAAAAGTATTATTAAACATTTGATCTCTTGAAATATTACAGTATTATTAAATTCTGCAATGTGAGATATTATTAATTACTTGGTCAAAATTAATAAACAAAGCTAATTCAAATTTATATATTGTCAAATTTGCAAAGAGCTCTTGTGGTTTCATTGTAATAAATATGTAGTTTCAATCTTATATATATACGTACATGTTAGTTGAACGTAACTATGTTTCAGAATACATGTATAATTAAAATAATGAGGATATTTGTAATGACTTGGAATTTTCTTGTAACATTAATTTAGAGTATTAAACCTATTTTTAAAATATATTCACTGCATACATATATAATTATTTTATTCTGTGTTAGTGTGTGTATGTTCTATAAGATTTACTTCTTGAGAAAGTTTTCATATTCTTTATAGTTAACTTTTTACTTTGCTTTTAAAATTCTAGATATATCATAATCCTAGGCTTTAGAATTAATATTCCAACGTTGCAGCAATAGTGTAGATCGTTTGGTCGCACCACATAATGGTAATAAATTAGCAAGATTAGCAAGTTGTAATCTGCTATGCCTTTATGAATGTCCATAGGCCTGGATAGACAAATAAAATTTGGTTTATGGGCTGAATACTAACTATAGCCATAATATAGATAAGAAGCAGACAAATTGGTTTTATACGTAAATTTACTGCACGATCTTTCTCAAAACTGCTTTGTGCTAAAAACGCCTTATACCAAAAATTTTTGCAATTTTCTTTTTTCGAACCAAAAGACATAATCATCTTTAATGTGAAACAAGTTTATGCACTTTTTACACAGATAATAATAATAATAATAAAAATAAATAAAAAATATAATTCTGAAGCATTTCACAAAATGCAAGATACATTCCACAGGTAATATGGTTTCTTATTTTAATGTTTGTGATACTGGTTTGATACTTGTATTTGAATATTCATTTTTATTAAATTTTCTTGTCACTGAGAGAACTAGGACAGCTTATAGCTTTCCTTAATTTTGGATCAAATGTCTTCTTATTAAGGATATAACAATAGATTTGAGCAAGCATTATTTCATAATCAGAATAAATTTTTTAATATTTACAGCAGTGTTTCTGAACCTATGGGGCACCTGATAACACTAGTGTTTCTGGGGGGGCCTGATAACACTAAATGGGGGCGCAAGCATATCGAAAAAAAAATATAAAAAATATTATTAATTTACTGAAAGGAAAGCAAAACAAAATACATTCTGACATAATAAATAATAAAACACACATTAATTCATTCAGTACTACACAATGTATTTAATAATTCATATCAATACTAAATTAAAAGCAAGTTTAATAACTATTAGTGATCTCTCGGGTCTGTCTTGCAGAGCAACGTTTTTCGCAAATTTCCAATATTAGAATTAGTCACTTCGAATTCTTTTTCTATATTTAGATAACTATATTTTATTTTCAAAGCAGCCACTGCAGAAGATCCGGTTTCGCAAAGGTAGGATGTTGAAAATGATTATAGCGTACTGAATGTTCTTGTTTTCAGTGCAGAAAACTCATCATCCACCCCTGCCCAAAATTCAAAGATTAATTTATTACTAAATTGTCTTTTGATTTCACCACTTGCCGTGAAGTCTACGAAGATTTCTTCTTCGCAGTTGAGAGACCTTCGGGATATTTTGAAATGGATCTCTAACCCACTCATAACTTGCTACCAAGTTGTGGTCAGCAAGAAAATAAAATTCTTTGCCAGCAAGACTAAATGATTATCAATAGTTATAAAATCAACTTTCTTATGTTATTCCTCAGCCTTGTAAGTTTTTTCACATTCAACCACATTTGCAAACATTTTTACGTTTTTTTTGCTTTTAATTTCTGCTCCTCAATTCCAATTTTCTACAAAAAGCATTAACTTTATCACTCGTATCCAACATATGTGTATTTGCTCTTTGGAGTTGAAAATTCAAAGCATTTCATTTCTCGAATATATCAACCAAGTAGCTCAATCCAATCACAAATAAACCATCTCGAAACGTCACGGCTTCGGGTCGGTTTTTCTATTCTAAGTGAAAATAGCGATTTCATCTCTTAATTCATAAACACGTTACAAAGTTTGCTACGTGATAACCATCTTGCCTCGCAATAAAATCTTAACGCTGAATGTACTGCACCCATGTTTTTATAAAGTGCAGAAAAGATTCCGGATTTTATGGGTCTCATTTTTATATAATTTACTACGGTTATAACCATGATTAACACAATATTCAGACCAGGACTCAATTCTTTTGAAGCCAAACTTCTTTTGGATCACGCAATGTGTCTAAACACACTGCCAGGTTTTTATTTCACAAGCGCTTTTATACTATGGAATCTTCCAGACATTGAATGAGAGCACCATCATTCCGTGCAATTTTTCCAGTCTACCTTTGCTCCGTTTACAAAGCCATTTAAGACAGTAAATAATGCGAGTGCTGTTGCTTTCAGTTCTATTGTTTTGCAGAAAAGTAGTTCTTCTACTGCTGACATACCATCACAAAATCGAACATAGGCAATGACAGAAGCATCTTTATTGCTATCTGCTAACTCATCAAGCTGAATTGAAAACAATTTGTCACGCAACTTCCCGAAAAGCTGATTCTGTACATCTTCAGCTTTATCACCAATTTGACGGGCAAGAGTATCATTTAATAGAAGTACTGACTGCAATTGTTTGGAAAAATTATCTCCAAACATAGTTTCTATAATCTCAGTTGCAGCTGGCAAAGTAAGCTGTTCACCAATGGCGAGATGCTTTTTATATCTGGGTATTTTATATAAAACCCACCGGGTTGGTCTAGTGGTGAATGCGTCTTCACAAATCAGCTGATTATAGAAGTCGAGAGTTTCAGCGTTTAAGTCCTTATAAAGGCAGTTACTTTTCTACGGATCTGAATACTAGATCGTGGATACCGGTGTTCTTTGATGGTTGGGTTTCAATTAACCATTTTTGAGAAAATGACATACAGGAGTCTTTCTTCTTCATTTACTTCAGTACTGTGTAAATCCAAAATTTAAGTATTCTTGAGAATATTTTCTTGATTTTATTTTAGGAACGACGCTTGTCTGTGGATTTGTTGATGCTTCACTATCGTCTAATGCTCGCTTACGCTCACTTAAAAATTTCTCCAAAATTCTGTATAAATCTATTGCCGTGAATATTTAATACCTTAAATTGAAATTAATACGAAAATTACAACATAGACATTCACGATAGATCCGATAATGATAAAGGATCGACTCGACTAAGACTGGCTGGAATTGAACGAGTTGCAACATTTGTACACGTTTGCGGAGACGTTCCAGAATGTTCGGAACTTCGCGCAAAGCTGCGAGAATGACCAATATGGTGGACATGAGACAAAGAGCAATAGAAAGGCATCGATTCTGGTTTTGTCAACGCAGCGGATCGGTGTTGCCAAACATCAAAAAATTTACTTATTCTTGGTAATTTTTAAAGTTTGTTATTAAGGTTGTAGTGTAGCTTTAGTGTCAAAATACATTATTATTGTATACATTGTTATTGTATGAGAGAGGGGGTGCGATGAAAATTATGATTGAAAATTGGGTCGCAAATACTGAAAGGTTGAGAAACGCGATCTACAGCTATGTTTTAATAAACGTCGACAGGATCAAGTTTTATTGATAAAGATTTCTTCGTGATGAATAAGCGCTATACTTATAACTTAAATCTACCTTAAACACACGCACGAGCACACACACACACACACACACACACACACACACACACACACACACACACACACACACACACACACACACACACACACACACACACACACACACACACACACACACACACACACAAGAAATCATAATGATATAAAAATGGGTGACATAACAATAACATACCATTAAGAACGTGTACAAAAACAGAAGCAAAGGCTTGTCTTCCAAATATGCAGGTGTAATTGCCAGAGTCTTTTTTTCTAGCATTTGGTATAGTCAGCGTTGATGCTATTGTTCCAGTGTTTGTCCAGTTTACACTAAAATAAAAAAAAAAATAAAAACCACAAATTAATTAACTAATATTAATCATTAATTACTTAGTACAATAACTTAAATGTTGAGAGAGATATTTACAAAATTCAACAGACTTGTAGGCTCAAGAAAATGACAAAAAGAAAATTTTTATTAAAAAAGCTACCTTATTCTGTAATATTATTTTTATTCTTGTACGAAGTGAATCAAAATTAGCCGAGAAGAACTTTCAAATCGAATTGCCTTACTCAGGGAGAACTGAATAGGATCGAAACATGTTATACATGTCAGCAACTATCTTTGTCTATGTCAATCCCCTGGCGTAACACATTTCTATCATGCTGACCTTTGTCTTTGGAGCTGAACGCTTTTGTCTCTGGTTTATTTTATTAGCAATGCTTAAGTAGATGAATCTCATACGACCTACTTCTGTCATGTTGATAAGCGTATGGGCCTTCAACTCCAATATCTTAACTTTAAATAATCTCCATTACCATAAATTTGTTGGTTGTTTAAAAAAAAAACTTGTTCATTTATTAACACTATTTATAAGAGATTTTATTTTTCTACTACTCCCTGAATATACAGTTGAACAAAATAAAGCTTACCAAATTAACTTCATTCTGAGATCACAGAGTTTATTTATTAAGATCAAAATTGAAATATACACATTAATACAAAAATAGGTTTTTAAATGGAAATGTTATAAAACATGATGCAACAGAATTATTAATGCACAAGAAAAATATTCGTGAATAATATGTTTTTACAACTCTTACCTAAGAAATAAACAAAAGTATATTAACATACAATGAGTATATGTATTCATTATAATCATTATACTCTTACCCAAGTATTTATATCACAGATCATTTTAATTTATTACCACATAAAAAAAATTATAAAACGTGCACGACCAAAAATATTTCTTATAAACGTTTCTTCAGGTTTATATATATATTTTTTTCTAAAAATCTCTTAGTTAATCAACTATATTTTCAACATAATGTAATACAGCAATCGGAAATTTTATCTTTTATTCTTTCATTTTCTCCTACTGTCTGGGTAATACAGCGTTAAATTCAATACAAATTTTTATTCAAATTCAATTTTTTCTATATCCAAGTTTTTCTACCTTTTGGCTATCTGTGGATATTATTTCCTCTAATTTCTTTAGTCTTTACTGGTTTTACACTTTAATTATATTGCCATTTCCTCCTACTTCAGCAGCAGCTGAAAATCAGTACGAAACTGGTCTCTCATACCGAAAGTGAAGGAAAGTTTGTTCACAGTAAGTTTTTGTTTTAAAGGGAATACCCTCCGGTGTCTAAATGTGTCAATCGGCACAGTAGCCAAAACGCTCCAAACAAACCAAATACTTTGCTGCTATATTTCATGCTATGATTTATGGTAATTAGCACAGGAAGTCTAAATTTAAACGTTTACAAACTTTAAAAAAATAAAATAAAATTAAAAACTCTACTCTGTTTCGTTTGTAAAAACAGAAGGAAAGACTTCCTTCTTTTTTTCAAGTTTCACATGATTTCCTCAGCAGTATTCGATCTCCGTGGGGTATTGATAACTACTAATTCTGTTTTTAATCCTGAAGGTTCAGGTTCAAATCGGGGGATGGTCGGCCTGAGTCTGTAGAAGGTTTATACTTCACTTACATGTTACAAACAAGGGACTCAGTTGCATACGGGCCTCGAATCTAGAAATCTGCACGGGATATCTGAAGAATTCCGGAATATTCAAAATAAATAAATAAATTAGTTTCTTTTTTTTTATAAACAGCAATTTAAATATAATAAAAAATGTATATTATTCTAATCTAATAATAAATAATATTAGTTTTAACTCATTAGTTTTAATGTATTTGAAACTTCTACATCGCAGTTTGCTTTCTAATTATAACACCTTAAAGAATTAAACACAACCATAAATAAAATACTGTAATTTTGATTGAATAATATATCACTCAAGGTTTCAGTTGAAGCTTCCATCTTGGAGGTTAATTTCGAGTTTTATACCAAATCCGTCAGAGCATAAAATGCTACTGGGAATATATTAATGAATTAGTGAATGAATTTTTTTTACATACCCCTTTAATGTATCAGATACTACTTGCAAATACATTAATTTACAGATAATTTTATAATGAGTCGTTTGAGGCATCAGATGCCTTACTGAAATACATTACTTTATTTCTGGTTTTAAACCGACTCCTTCAAGGCCTTAGGATATAAATTACAATAAACTGTATCAAAATGTTAGTTATCCCTTAATCGTACTGGTAAATATGATCTCGAAATTAATTCCCGATTGATTATATAAATATACAGACTAATAGGATTAGTTTTATGCTAGTTTACTACAAAAAGTTAGAAGAGAGAAGTAGTCATTCATTTGGCTTTATGCTTTTTTCAGAAGAAACTGTTTTATGTCCCAAAAGTTTGGTGACCTATAATGCCTAAGATTAATACTACTGAACTTAATGGGGTTTCCATAAATTAAATTCCTGTGTGTATTTGATAGTTTAATATGAATAATTAATAATTAACAAAAAATTTTACCATGTTGTGACCTTCTTTTATAACGTTAACTAGTGGAAGTAGTTTTTTCTGCTTAATGACCCCTTTTTTGAACAATTAGTTTCATCTCTGAAGACAGAGTTTGACAGAAAATGGAAGTCGTTTGTAAACTTTTCAGGCATTCAACTGCAAAACTTAGACTTCCTGTCCTAATTACCATAAACCATAGCATGAAGTATAGTATGCAAAGTATTTGTTTTTTTTTGGAGCATTTTGGCTTCTGTGCCGATTGACACCCGAGGGTATTTCATTATGGAGGACTCAACAACGAAATATACTAATACGTCGGTTTCAATTTATTTTCTTAGAACTTTATTATTACAAAATCCTTTTCTATCTACGATCTGTAAAAATCAGATTATTAGTTATTTTTTAAATCTTTGCGATTAGGCGCTTACATGTTTAAATGTTTTTCTTCGTAGTGTAAACTGTTATAGTAGTCTTTACTATTGAGAAGATGTACAGCTAAGGTATCCAGTTTAACAGTATTTGTGAAATTCATTTATAAAAATCAACAAAACAACGTATTTGACAGAAGCGAACTATCTTGAATGTGAACTGTTCAGGATATGAAATTAATGTTTCAGCAAGATGCAGCACCCGTATACAAGAATGAGGAAGCATCCAAACCTTTAAATATTGTCTTTCCAGGCAAATGGATTTTTAAAAATGGATCGTATGCGTGGCCAGCTAGAGTCCTAAATTTTTCATCTGTTGACTATTATCAGTAAGGCTATTAAAAGATAAATTACACCAAACTCAGCATGCTTCATAAAAATGATGGCTGGAGTAAGAATTACCTTGAATATTACTCATCGCATTAGTTTAAGCAGTGAAAGATATGTACCAAAGAATATATGATTGTATTTACAACAATAGTAAACATTTTTTGGAATTCTTTTTTAGCCTTACACGAATCAAAAGGAGTTTCTGTTATTAATTGTTTACTTATTTTTTTGGTATAAAAGTGGTATAAAAGTGTATAAAAATTTTATTTTGATTCATTATGCGCTTTTTTTTTAATAAAATTATACTCTTTGTCTTGATTTTTACATTATATGGAATAGTTTGGTTTTAGTTCAGTATGATGAAAACTTAGTTTGATAGTTTGAGAAAAACATTCTGAAATTTCCATGGTGTGCTTTTCATCCGAAAGGGTATCATTTTGGTTAGGCTTAATAAATGACGCTCACTACAAAATTAATCTCGTCCGTAGTAATATTTAAGTGTGTCTACGTACGTGAGTGTGTTTGAGTGTATGTGAATGAGCGTTTGTGTATGTGTGTTTGTATATAGATTTTGTTTTGTTGTACTATTATAAACAACTCACAATGTACAACTATTTGTGATTGAAATGCAAACCTTGACCTAAAAATTACAAGTAATATAAATATTTAAAATATTTCCCAGAGAAAAAATTGTGAAACATCATTAAATTTTAATCTATTATAATATGTTAGAATCGAATACTTTTTGAATCCAATTTGTTAAAGTATTCGATTGCAAAAGTAAAATTCGGTGATCATAGCGAAGTTTGTTGAGAACAAAAATATCTTAATGTCTGAAATTACTTCTTTTTTTTTTGTGAATTAAAATAAAAGCGTTAGTGTTTTGTACATAACTGTAGGTTCATCAATTATAATTAAATTACATTAACTGGACTTCTGCAGAAAAACAAATTGCCCTTTTTTTTGTTAATGTTGTTTTCTATCAAAAGCATAAAAAATGTTTAATCTTTAGCCAGAGATAATTCTGTTACAAGCTAACAATGATAATCACATGAAATCTGTCATTAGGACTCTTCCTTCTGATTATTTTTTCACATATCACATGATTTCCTTAGCAATATTCGATCTCCGTGGGGTATTGATAACTACTACTAATTCTGTTTTTATTCATGAAGGTTCAGGTTCAAATCTCAGTTAAAGTAACAAATTTTTATACTCTACTCTATATTCTTTAACAGTATCCTTTGCTTAAATAATTAATATACTAATAATTTATTTTTGTTATTGTACCGCATACCATTTTTTGCAAGAATATATTTCTCTTATTTTCTTAGAATCTTAATTCCTATATTATAACGTGAATCAATAATAATGAAAGGTTGTTTGAGCGGATATAGTTCGGATAGATATTTCTACATGCTATTAAATTTTAAAGATTGGCAATACTGTTCTTTCAGGAACTCTGTTCCTGATCTCAGACGGCTTTTCAGTTTATAAAGAAAAATTAATTCGTTTGCAGCTTATACACAAGCTGAAAAACACAAAATTGAAAATCAATGGTCGTGCTTTTTTTATAAACCTCGGGACTACCGTTAGGTATTGCTTCAGAGGATGAGATGAATGACAAATGTAGCGTATGAAAATGCCACGCCTGATCGGGATTTAAACACGGAACCTCTGGATGAAAGGCCGAGATGCTACCACTCGCGCCACAATACCATACAATATGATGGAGACCGACAATATGATCATGTTATCTGGGTAAAAGTACACTAATCTTTCGATGGAATATATGCGAAACAGCAGCTGGTGTTTGAAGAAGTATTTAATATTCTTTTAGTTAGAGAAAACATCACCACCAATGAATCATAAATATATTTACTTCCAGGGACGAGTAGGACACGCAGGGATAAATAAATGTAAATCGTCCTCTCTCATCACCTAGTCGATTTCCTTATTGTTGACCCTTTCTTTCTCATTTTTGGTTCTGCTGGAATAACTACGACGCTGATATTAAGTTTATGTTGAGAATTCCGACACCTGTGTGGACTGTACAACTGAATAAATTTGGTTTAATCTAATGAGACTTCATCTATTTAACAATCTGGGAAATTATTTTAGTCTATTCAGAGGCTGCACATAAAATTTACTGCTTGAAGTTATCAGAAATAACTCTACAGTATAACTAGGTATACGTACAGTATAACGATGTATTGTACAATTACTTTCATTAATTGTCTGAACACACTTTAATAAAAACATTCGTTCTGTTATTTATGATTATGAAAACCTTTGATTTTATCGTAATTCTTTCAAAATCTTTTAAAAAATCTTAGCTTTACAACCTTTCATTTATAACAATCGCAGTTTTTAAAACATACAGATGTTTCTGACCTCACCGCGTTTTATTACTTTTTATATAGCAGCTATTCCTTTATTATCTGATAAATACATCGATAAATTTTTTTTTTCGTGGGCGCACTACGATGTGTTGTTATCACCGCCCAAACACAAAATTACCATAGTATATGGTTAAAAGTTAACAGTTAAAATTTACCTAAAAAATTGAACTATGTAAAACGCCTATGCGGAATGCTAAGTTAGAAATAAAAATAATATTAAAGATCTAACATAAAACAATAAAATTGCCAAACCTCAAAAGGCATTAAACATATAGTTTTAATCAATTATCTGGTCCCAGATGCACGGTATTAAGAAATCGCAAAAGGTCAGACAACATCCGAACATTTTTTCGTAAGATATTTTGTATGTTAGGCCCTAATTTAAACTTCCGACACAGTTACACGTAACAGACATAGTCCAGAAAAAAATGTGGTTCACCGTTAGTTGGCAGTTCCAGTAAGCACAATCAGGTGCATCAGTCTGAGTCATCAGATATCCATGAGTGAGCTTAGTGTACTCTATTTGCAAACTATCATATCAGTACAAACATATCAATTCAATCCTTTTTTAATAGTGTATTAAATGAATTATCAATACAAATTATGGTGAACCAATTTAATGCAATAATTTATTAATTCTGATTGATTATTATTATTATTATTATTTATCATTAATACTGCATGTGTTAAACAGATTCAAATACCAAAAATTCGAAAAATGATTTGTATTAAACTGATAAAATTGCGTTTCATCTGAATATAAATTCAAATTGTATGTAAAATAGTTAAATATGCATCCTTTAGCAAACGTTAAAAGTATATTACTCTTTTTTGTTCTTATTACTTCTAGTAAAAATTACATTTTGGCAAAGAGAAAATGTTTTTCTCCATTTCTCATTTTTTGTTAATTACAGAAAGTGTATATACCCAATTCCTAAATGTACTCGTTTGAGTTTTATAATTTATAAAAATATGTAAAAGCAAAATAAAAAAAAGAAAAGAAAAGACCTTGGAATGTTACTAACTATTGTTTAAAATACAAAGTAGGAATGGTTTACTCATATTAAAACCTGAATAAATTATTAAAAGTTTATATACTTATATTATAGTATAATAGTAGTAGTATTAGTATCATCAAAACAGTAGTTTGTAGCAAAGTACAGAATGTTATTAATTTCATGGAAGCCAAATAAATGGAGAAAAAGTTACTAGAAATCTGTGTATAAAGAAACAGGAAGTTTCTATTAGGAACTACAGGAACTATTTAAATAGGTTGCAAATTTAAAAGATAGATTTATGATGAAAAAACAAATAGCTTTTAAACCTGATAACAAAAAATTAATTCATGTTGTTTTATTTTAATTATAACATATTAGCTTCCCGTCGCAGCTTCGCCCGCGCTATTTGGTTACTTGCGTTTCCCGTAGCGGTCAATTTTTTTATTTTATGTACATTAGTCAAGTAACCGGAGGCAGGTGCAGCCAGTCATACAAACTAGTAACGATGATACTGGCTGTGTTGGTTGAGCCACAGCCGTATGTATACCATCGCACCGCTTAAAAAAAATCAGAATTAAAAAACCTGAAAATGGTTTTTAAATATTTATCTGAGGGTATTTGCAAGCCCAAATCTAGTGAAAATGTCGTTTACTGTAGTTGGGATTGGGAAAATTTTAAATCATTGTTCACGATTTTGTTTATCTTTCTTCATCCTCTTTCAAGGTCGAATTGCAAAAATTTAGAAATTGGTTTGTTGACATGACGACTACAATCACAAAAATTGGGTTGATTTCTTCATTTGTTACCAAGTAATTAAAAAAAAATAGGATTTCAAAAAAAAAATTAAAAATCAATTTTAACCCTTGAAAGTCGGAATGAAACTCAAACAATATAGAAATTTATTTTTAGATGTTCGTAGTCGGTCAGTTCAAACCGATCTCACGCAGTGATAGACACTCAGAGTTCACAATTAATTATAGTTTGTGCATCAACTGGAGAATCTCTACTATTACGTTATATAAATATATATATATTTTAGAGATGAAATATATCCAAAAATCTTCTTAGTTATGCCAAGAAACATAGATAAAATTTTAGTTGCGTAGATCGGGTAGTTTTTTTGTTTATCTCAAACAAAAACACCCTCTTCCTTTTTATAAAATAGTATAAGTAGTATAAATTATTATATATAAGTAGTATTTTTGTTTGAATTTTTGTGTCGTTTTGTAGCATTTTATTACAAATATTATCTACAGTTTAAAAACATTAATAATTAATAATACAGTTTAATAATATATAAATAATCAATATATTTAAAAAAGACAAAAAGGAGATGAAGTCGATTCGAAAGGATGTGCTGTTGTAAGATCCAAATATTTTAGTAATTAAAATTTTATTTGGCTATAACTCTTGAACCAATGAATATAAGTACCCCTTAGGATATATCATTGTAAACTCTCAGTGAAGGCTTATTACTGTAGTTAAGAAGAAGTCCAAAATTCACATATTTTTAGATTTTGGGTTTCTCTGAATACTTTTGGTTCAGTCGATTGCAATCAAGTAGGGAGGTGCTCAACTAGATGTTAAAGCAATCCTAAATAAAAAATGTCAACATCCTACTGCTAATTGTTTTTGAGTTATGCGTAATACATACAAACATATGTTCGTACAGACGTCACGCCGAAACTAGTCAAAATGGATTCAGGGATGGTCAAAATAGATATTTCCGTTGAAATCTGAAAACCGAAATTTTTCGCGATCACAATACTTGTTTACTTCGTAAAAGGAAGTAAAAATGAATAAATAAAAAACTAGAAAATGTCAGAAAGTTATTATTTTTCTTGTAGCTAAAATTATAAATTACAATGTTGTATTATAAATTCCGTATTGGAAAGAAATTTCAGTTTTATAACATGTAAACGAATGAAAAAATTATTTTGTCACGATTTAATTTTTATTTCTGAGTATGAAGGTAGTAGAGGTACTGCCACTCTCAATCGCAAAGTGGTAGCTTCTTATCCTTTTATCGTGAAGGCATCAGAATTGAATCCCGATCAGGCTTGAAATTTTTCATATGTTAACAAAGTTCTACCTCACATATTCCTACGAATAAGCTTCAACTTATATAGCATAGTATTTAGTAAAAAACTTATAACAATAATAATACCAACATAAAAAATTCTAAACCGTTTATGCTTAAAATATAAAGAAAGAGCGTTGTGTGTCTGAATAGAATAAAGCACAGCTGTGAATCAAATTAATTATTTTAACATTGCTGTACAGTGTAACATAATCTTAATTCCCGACAATAAATAAATAAAATGGTTGTTCAGTACAAAAAAACCGTGATAACAATTATTAATTATTTTAATTTTATGTTCATTTTTAAAATTATGTCAAAACTGTACTTCCAGAAGATCTTTCAATTATATAGCACGCCTGTAGTTATAATTAACCTATAATTAAATAGGCCAATTTTATAGCATTTCCAGTGGAGCTATATGGTTTCAATAACGCTTGACATAAATGATTGGGAAACCCCTAAGTAAGCTAATAAATGTGAAATTAAGTTCGACCGTTGTCAGTATGTTATTTTTGTAATGATCAGTGTGAATGTAAATTCCATTTTATTCACTTGTGGTGAAATCTTTATTTTTATGCACCATGTGTGAAGTTTTTATGATGAAAATAATGTCTTTTTATATGTTTCTTGTTACAGGTGTGCTGTACACAGATCTGAATTTTTTTTGTATTTGTGAATGAACGTGGATGTAATATATCCATTATAATTTGTAGTTGATACTTCTAAAGATCATATTGAAAATTAACAAAACCCACAGTAATAAACTCACTTAACAGAGTATACAGAATTAGATATAGTGATTACTCTAAATATTGCATCGGACAGACAGGACCATGTCATTCATGTATAAGGGTGATGTCATTCATATAAGTACGCAAAACAACATCATGATCTTTACAAATAACTTTGTTATCGTAGAAAGAGTGTCTACAAAGACAACGGCGTAGCGTATTGGATATAGCGCATAGGACATTAACTACAGCACAGCAAATAAAAATAAAATTTCAGCCCGATTGAAAAATATGAAATTTATAAATACACCAAATTTTATAAAAATTTCAAATTAATAATTAATTACTATTACCAAATATGTCACTGGAACCTCTGAAAAGGATGTTATGTAATTAGTTCTTAGAAAATCTCCTACAAATACAGTTTTCACTGCAATTTTCATAAAGAATAATTTTTAATATTTATAAATAAAATTATTACTTTTAATCTTTCAAAAATGGAACAATTTTTGCAAGTCGTAAATTATTTTATAAATTTGATATATATTATGATAGTAAATAATTTAGATGTGTTAAGATCATATTATAATTTAAATTAAAATTAAAATTTTATATTGTCACTTTTTAAATTTTATTCAAGAACTTTTCTCTAAATTAATCTACTAATTTAAATTAATTATTAACCATAACATTGGGATCCATTCTAAAGTGAGTGTAAGTACTAGTTAATTTGAATATTATCTAGGGTTCTTATGTTAAATGTTCGTAAAAAGAAAACATAAAATTTTGTAAAAGGAAAATTTAACATATTAAACCATTTTAGACCTAAAAGTATAAATTTTGTTTAAACAATTTTTTTCTTCAGTTTTACTTTCTTGTACGAAGTAAAGGAAATTTTGTGATCGCAAAAAATTCAGTTTTCAGATTTCAACGGAAATATCCATTTTGACCGTACCTGAATCCATTTTGACTATTTCGGCGTGATGATGTCTGTATGAATTTATTTATGTACATACGTATGTATCTCTCATAACTCAAAAACGATTAGCCGTAGGAAATTGAAATTTTGGATTAAGGACTGCTGTAAAATCTAGTTGTGCACCTGCACTTTTGATTGCAATCAACTGAACCAAAGTGTCCAAAAAAGCCCAAAATCTAAAAAAAAAATTGAATTTTCAACTTTTTCTTAAGTGCAGTAATAAGCCCTTATTGAAGGTTTTTCAGTGATTTGTCATAAGTGGTACTTATTTTCATTGGTTCCAGAGTTATAACAAAATAAATTTTAATTAATAAAATATTTGGATTTTACATCGTTTCGAATCTTCTTTTTTTAACCCTTTTTTTAATTTGAACATATTGATTTAGTGTTAATTATTAACCTCCGATTGTAAAAAAATACTATAAATAATGTAATTCAATAATAACAATAAAAAAAGAAAATATTAAAAATTATCATAAGTTATTAATGAAATAAAATTTTATGTATCTTTCATTTTAAAAAAAAAATGCGTATATGTAATTTAATAAGCGTACAAGGAAGTTTTATGGTGCCCACATCAGATGTTTTTTTCAATGCTTTAAATCTAGTTCATTGGAAAAATTATTTTTGATTTTATAAATGATCAGATTAATTTATTCGCATACGATTCAAAATTTATACTAGTGGCTGGAATTTTTTAGAAGAAACTACAGATGGGACAATTTTGTAAGAAATAAGAATTATTATAAGAGTTAGTAATTTACCACTCAACAAGAACAAAGTGAAAAAGATAATCCCTAAAATAAAAAAGAAGTTGGAATAAGTATAAAATAAATATTAAGATTTTGAGATGTAGTAAATATTGAAAAATAAAAATAAATACAATTATACGCAAAAAAATTGTTAAATGTTATTTTAATAAAAATTGTTTTGTAACAAAAACACAATTACGTCCCATTGTTAAAATATAGGAATGTCATATCACACGGTTATATTTTCTCCTTATTAGAAATCTTTGTGGCAGTTGTAGAAGTATTACTTTTCAACAGAATTTCATTTTGTTTAATATTATCACCAATGTGTGTTGCAAGAGTTTGCAATACCACACCGTGTGTGAAACAACTTTATCAGAATTTTAATATTTGCTGTGAATTTTGTCTTATATCCGCGTATATATGTATAAATTGTTATACTAAGCGAGAAAACTTTCTTAATAAGTTTGAAGTCGTGTAAAATGGGGGAAGAACTGTGAATAAATTTATTGTTATTGGTAACACGGCCTCAATGGAAGCTAGTAGCTTCTCGTAATTATAGTACTAATAATAGTAATACAACTTTTTAAGTGTAATACGAGTACCTTACGGTATATAATGAATAAACTTCTAATATCCATACAAGAATATTATTTTAGTTTAGTAATTATCATAACTTAAAATAATTTAATTCTCTCACAGCATCATAAATTTTGTTTATTTATCCTTAAATTTATATTAAGATGTTATTAAATGAGAATAATCAAACCACTGTTATAGTAAATAAATTTATGATCTTGAAACTTACTGAAATTTTAAGATCAGTTTATTTCATCATAAATAAATTTAAGGGTTTTTAGTCGCCTAATCGACAAAATAATATGAGTGAAATTAACGATATGATTTTAAAACTATTTCTAATTTTGTTCAAAAGAGTAGGGTTCTAAATTATATTTTAGAGTAAATGCAAAAAGATTACATTCATATGTGTATCTATAAATAGATCAACAGTTAAATTGATCGAAAATTTGCTAACTTCATTAAAATTACATATCTTACCTAAAATTGAATTTTTGTGTATATTATATAAACTTGAAATGATGATACTAATTTCATTGAATAAAAAAATTTCTAGGCTAAAATAAATAGTTTGTTAATTATTTACATTTAGTTTGGAATACACATAAGTTTATTTTAGAGAGGTATCATTTTAAGTTTTTTTTAAGCATTACACATAAAATTAGGATTAACAAAATTCCCAACGGTAAGTAAACGATGATAAATTACTGCAAATGATGATAAATTACTTAAAGACAGTTCCTAGAACAAAAATCATTCATTTAGTTCTAGGAAAAAGTCTGCTGTAGTTGCATTTTGGCGGTCACAAGTAGAAAACTCTTAAGTATATTCGGAAATTTTTATTTTTGAAATTTTTTTTATAAATATAATTTAAAAATGTAGTTACTATAATTACAGAAAAATCAAATATACTTAATATACTATACAAAATATTTATGTACAAATTATAATTCCTTTATGAAAGAGTGCATCATCTGATAAGTAAATTAAGTGTGGGGATGTAGTCATTTATATATCCTTTTATTGAATGAAATACAGTAGCACAAAAAAATATAAAAAATTTTTAGCTTAACGTTAATAAGTTATAGCTTTATATAAAAAAAAATTATTACCATTTGTTGTAGTTTTAATTTTCAATAGTATAACCAGTCTTAACGCATTTATTCTTGTAAAACAATATTTGTTTATATACATATATATATATATATATATATATATATATATATATATATATATATATATATATATATACGAAAATTCTAATTGGTAAGAATGAAGGAACTATGAAAACTGCAGGTATTGTGGAAAATTAAAATAACTTTAATTTCGTGGATTAAAGAAAATCAACGGCTGCTGGTGTAAGTACCCTGTAAAAAGCAAGGGTTCGTCCAAGTAGGACACGCACTAGTCGTGCCTGCGATCTTTTCAGACCGTAATCAGGGCTTTCATAATTGCTTGCACTTGCCATCACATAGTTGTCACATAGTAACAACTATGTGATGGAGCTGCGGTGTGGGAGGGTGTAGGCATTGACTTCGCTCCTGAAAGCGGACCAGAGCAGAGAGAGATAGGGTATGTTTTCATTCGAAGCTTATTAAATTTTTGATCTTGATTTTTAAGTAACTTGCTTTTGTAACTTGATTTTTAAGTAAATTAAGAGAACTTTGATTAAATTTAATTTTAGGACAAAATTGTCGTTGCTGCTATTAAAAGTTGTTATTTTGGTATGCGGATTGTAATTTTGGTGTTTAAAGACTCAATCTAGTAATCATCTAAATTCATAGTTTAATTGAAGTTATTATAGAAAGAGATTTTGTATGAAATCTTTGTTGTTAGCGGATTGCGCTTCTGCGAATCAGTTAATCTGATAGTTTAGGGTTGTGAGTTATGTTAGAGGGTCGTGGTTGGAAGAGGCCATATAAAGTCGATAGTAAGTTGTGTAAATATACCGATGGAAGTTTCTGCCAAGGAATTTGAATCAGTGCCATCCTGACAGACAAACTGTTGACTGCGTTATGTTATCAGGTTTAGAGGGTTAAAAAGATGATCACCGGTAAAACCCATCAAGACGAGGAACAGAGGCGGTTGTGTGTCGACCGGTATAGTACAAGGTACTATACCGATTCCATATCAGGGTCAGGATGCTATTTTATTAAATGGCTAAACGATGAAAATACTTTAAAGTTTACTAGTACAAGAAACACTGTAAAGCTGCTATTGAATCAGTTTAGTAACGTGTATATGCATTTTGTATTACCGTAATTTTTAAAATCATGTTTTTAGCATTACACAAATGTTCTGTAGATTTTAGTCGGAAAGATGTTTAGTAACAAGTGCTCACGCTCAGATCAACAATCTTAGCAATTCAGCTGAAGTATAATGTCCTACTTTTATGACGATTCGACTTTAATTAAAAATATTATCATAACAGATTTAAATTTATTGTATAATTAGGTTATAAAATATTTTATAAAATGCTGAGTATGTATTTGCATATTTAACAACTAACTAAATAATAATTTAGATAAGTTAATATAGTTACGGTAACGACTCTTAAAATAAAATTTTCACTATAATTTACTATCATGAAAATTTAAAATTTTATGTGAATAACGATGAAACTTAACTAGCACAATGATCAAAAGATAGTTTTTATAGTAAAAAAATTATTACTACTTTGGCAATTAGGAAATAATAAACAACCTACTATTGCACTGCGTATTTTATCTTCATTTTGATTTAATTAAACTTCAAGCTTAAGGAAATGAATTGATTGCAGTGTAGGAAGTCCCACTTATCATTATTTAATGAGATATTATTGTACAAAACAGTCCTGAAACCGATTTCATTTCCTTCGTTTTTAGAAAGTCATCGCTTGTGGCATTTGAATCGGTTGCATCCTGGCTGAGGCTAGACTGAAAGATGTCATTGCTGAGGTAGTGAAGATGACCTCCGGTAAAGCCCATAAGGGTTAGGTGTGGAGGGGGTGGCGTGGCGAGGGAAACCGTCACCTGGATGGTGTTTTCCCTTATGGGTCATGATGAACTATGGGATCCAAAAAGTAAAAGCAACATCGTAATTTTGCAGCGGTTCTAGAACATTGAGTGAGGTGTATCACAGAGGTTTGCGAGAAATAGTTAAATCTATGAATATTTGGAATTACGCTGTTTCCGGGAAGAAGTAAAACACTTCACTTCTGGATGTGAACTGCGCCTGAACAATCACGTGAACCACTTGGCCATGAACCTCCTAAATAATGGAGAGGACGTTAGAAGGTTAAAATTCTGCACCTGCTAGACATTACTGACTGTGTGATTTATGGTAATCCATCCACTGAGTTGGATTACCACAAATCCATTTATGGTAATCTATCTATTTTATTTAATATTCTCTAGTTCTGTTTTTTTCGCTTACTTTACGTTTCATTTCTTTCTAGTGCTTATCTCTTCCTCCTTTTTTGATTTCTGGATATTGTTTGACTTTTTATGTTACTGATGAACCTATTTTCAAAGTTTAAATTGTATGAACTTTCCGTACAAGTAATAATACTAGTTTGTTATTACTGTGCAGTTTCGATGGAAAATTCCTTTCAAATGTTTACGTATGATGAAACTTACTTAAGGTCTCTCTCTATATGGTGTAAATTTGGAACAAAAAAACTTGACATAATTGATTATAAATAAAAATGTCGTTCCAAACTTATTACAGTATCGTAAATATTTCTTATTTCTTATTAAATCGTAAATATTTATTTATCATTAACTACAATTCATAAAATTTGATTTATTAAAAAAGAACTTGTATAACTAAAACACGAAATAAAATTTCAAGTAAATTGTTAATCGACAACAAAATAAAATAAAAGAAAAAACCGTGACATAATGGTTAGTAACTTATGAAGTTTTTAGGTAAAAAATATAGAATTTGAACACAAATGTTTGTTAAATAATTTAGATTTTAACTTAAATGAAATGTTGTGAATGGAATGTCAATTTTTTTAGCTAACACAACAAAAAAATCAATATAATGCGGTTTATAGTATGCAGATATTTATACAAAAATACTCCTCTAC
Organism: Lycorma delicatula; assembly: GCF_047948215.1. Classification (NCBI taxonomy): domain Eukaryota; kingdom Metazoa; phylum Arthropoda; class Insecta; order Hemiptera; family Fulgoridae; genus Lycorma; species Lycorma delicatula. Next base: position 127,270,263 of record NC_134457.1, read on the forward strand.
TGATCTGATCTCTGGAATAATTATCAAAAGAAAAGGTATTTGTGTACCGATTAATTGGTAGTTTCAGTCAGCAACTTGGTGTACAAAATTAATCGCTTAAGCAGTCTAACTATTTAAAAGTTAGGGAAGCATTAACACAAAATTATCGGATGAAAAATTGATGGAAGAAACTAAATGCTATTGTTAATTTATTTATAGGAATAAGATTTTCCTTTTGTTTTGTGTTTATTTATTTTTTTAAATAAATCAAGAACAAGGGTTTTTACATTAATTTTACAAGTAGAGAAATGACAGTAGTATTACGGCTAATTGAAAACGTTACAAAAATAATTAATCACTTTCTATAAATTATACTGATTAAGGTAGTAATTAATTACCTGAAACCAGTGAGCAGCGGTGAGTCTCCTCTCCACCAGGTAATTTCCTCACCAGGTCCCTCCATCAGGACTTGAACTGCATGACATGTCAGCTCTACCGCACTACCAGCTTTGTAATACCTTTCTCTAACCTCATGACGTACCTCATCCGTAATTTTAACCTCCGGTGCTGAAACATAAAATTGTATAATTTTACATCTGAATTCTAATAAATATTACTGTTTTTTATTCTAGATGCTTTAAATAAGTATAATAAGTATCATTTAGGATATAATATATGATAAAATATATACTATTTATAATTTATAAATTTTATGATATGATATGAATTTTATGAGAAAATATAAATAATATATGGTAATAAAGATTATATCCGTATTACAAGGACAACATAAACAGCAATATGACAATGAAATTAAATTAAATTATTTACTTTGTGAATAAATTAATAAATTAACATTCTAATTTATAAAAAGATAATAATTTTTCTAATTAATTAATATTCACTACATTTTTCTACTAAATATGCTAATATTAAAAAAACACAACACATTGAACACAAAAAGAGAAGTGATAAAAGAAATTCTCACTCTATCCTAACATACTTAATGTATTATTTGAAATCCTGACGAAAGAATTTTATGAAGGTTTAAAGGTTTATTTGAAATGGAAGGCGTTACAGTTATTTTCATAACATACACTGATGATAGTACTACTAGATAATATACAAAAGGAATGGAGAATATAACGAATGAAAACATTAACCCTGAGATAAAATGTAAAACTGAAATAAAAAAAGATGATGTTATTAAGAACAGGCAGATGTAGGGGTGTGACGATAAGAATAAATTAAGGTGAAGGTCTATGGATTTAATTTATTTGAAAAAATAAAATAAAATGAGCAATCATGAAAATGACGAAGAGAAAATGGAGATTATCTACGATTACTGTTATTTCAATGAGTGTAATTTATTAGAAAATTAAATTGTGTGGTACTAAAAAAAATATAGTTAAAAAATATTAAATTTTTAAATCTCTTGAAAACAATTTATATGTGTTTAAAATAAGACATAAACAATGAAGGAACAACAGGTAAACCGCCAAAAAACACCGACTCAAATGAAATTCATCAGAATCATTTTAATATTGTAGCACTTTATAAATACTAAAAAACAAACAACTGGCGATTTCGTAAGTGATAAATAAACTCGATATAGAAGTTTTATGAAATTCCGATCTGTTATGTAGTGTACATTAACCAAATTATTTCACAGTAAATAATTTTAAATTAATAATTTATTATTTAAAAAATTCTTTTTATTTCCTTGTACAAAGTAAAGGAAGTATTGTGATCGCAAAAAAATTCAGTTTCCAGATTTCAACGGAAATATCCATTTTGACCATCTCTGAATCTATTTAGAGTAGTTTCGTCGTGACGTTTGTACCTACGTATGTATCTCGCATAACTCAAAAATGATTAGCCATAGAATGTTGAAATTTTGGATTTAGGACTGTTGTAACATCTAGTTGTGCACCTTCCCTTTTGAATGCAATCGACTGGACCAAAAGTGTCCAAAAAGTCCAAAATCCCCAATAAAATCTGGGTTTGGGACGTTTGTTAACTGCACTAATAAACCCTCATTGAGAGCTTTTCAACGATATTCATAAGTGGAACTTATTTTCATTGGTTCTAGAGTTATAGACAAATAAAAGTATAAGTAATGAAATATTTGGTTCTTACAAGGGGAAGGCATATCGATTCAAATCAGACATCATCTTCTTTTTTTTAACGTTTTGTTTTTTAATCTAAATATATTGATTTATTAATAATTATTGACCTCTGAGTGTAAAAAAAATTACGATAAATAATAATTTAATAACAATATTAAAAAAAAAAATATGAAAAAATATCAGAAGTTATTTATGAAATAAAAATTTTAATTTTAATTTAAAAAAAAAATGTTTATTTGTAATTTAATTGGCGTACAATGAAGTCATGTAGTACCCACATCAGATTTTTTCATTGCGGTAGTCGTTTTATTATGAATAAAATAAATGCGGTAGAAAAATTTTGAAGTGTTTGCATAATACTAAAGAATGACCTGTACGAGTATTATAAAAATATATACACATTTAAGCTTGTCAGTACTCTTTTATTGTCCATAAAAAACTTTACATAAAGTAGAATTCAATGAATGAAATCGATACAAGAAAGATCACATTGTACAAAATATATAACTTCTGTGATTCATTGCAAACTAGCAAATATGAGAAAAAGGATTGTTCTTTGGTGTAATCGACTGCAATAACTTGATAAAGTACACTGATGTAATCTATTCGTTTATCTTTTATGTTTTTTTTTTCAGTGTTACTTTTTTATATAAAAATAAAATATCTTTGACCTTATTGTACTGACTGGTACTACTCTGGTATCAAGCTGATTCTGGTTTTAGTTAGCTTAAAGAATCTCTTCAAACTTTATTTTGCATAAAATACAACTTAAGAAAAATTAGTTTTTAGAATGGCAATTTTTTAACGAATTCTGTCTTTTGATTTTTCTTTCAAGTTATACGTATAAATGTCACCTTTCTAGTATAGTGACAGGCATAGTTGCAGACTTATGCATGCCTCCCTTAGTGGTTTGAATTTTCAATTTTGATTGAAAGGAAAGATAAAAAAATATGCATTAAAACTTTAACTTTCTGATATAATTATTTGAAAAAAATGTAATGCATGAATAAGTTAATGTAAAGGTTATATTTTCTTCACAGCGATACTAAGCCGAAAAATAAATGCAGGAATTATTCGTGTACAAATAATTTGGCGTTTTTATCAGTGTGTATATTTAAATCCTATATTTTCAAGCATATTAATTGTATTTATTATCAGCAGTTCGCTAGAACTCTCTTTAGGTCAAGGAATCAGTTAAAAATGCTTGAATATTTTATTACCACAACATTAAACAAATTTTTTTCGTGAATCTAATTTTACGGAGACTATAATTAAGCCTCCGTATGATCGTGGCCGTTAATTAAGGCCAAGTTTAAAGATTCAGTTTATAGTCATATTTAATAGAAAATCTTACGTAAATTCATATTTATGATATAAAGTAATAATTAAATGTGCGTGATAATAAGAATAGGATAGCAAAGTGTAGATATAGAAGAGGTAATAGTTGTTAAATATGTAATATTTAAACATAGAATGAAATCTCTACGTTTCAATATTATATTTAAACAACTTCATTCGATGTTTAAAAATTCATTGCATTTGTACACGAATACTGCAAGGAATAATAACTGTTAGAGGTTTTATGGGGATTTTGAAGTTTCATTATATAATTTTAAAAGAGCTGAAATAATTCTGATGCTGAACAAAAAAAAAAAAAAAGAAACATTCCTGAATTTAAAAAATTAAAGTTGTATGTTGTTCCTCAATTATCCTGGATAAATGTAATATTACAAAATTCTTTGGCGTAGAGTTACATTTAATTTATTGATTTCTCACGTATCCCAAAATAAAACGTTAGACAGATGAAACGAGAAGAGATAGAAATTAATACCATTTGATGGATCTCGTGTCTCCAATAAATTTTTAAAATATTTACTTGTATTGATATTTGCATAAGAACGGCAGCTATTGTATTTCATCCCAGTAGATCAAACCTCACTCCTACCCTTCATCACTCAGTCGCTTTTTCTCTCTTTGTCATGGTTTCTGTTAGACTGAAATACATATTGCATTACAATATATTTTATTCCTCTTTTTTTTTTTAAAGTGGTAGTTAAAACTGACACACGAAATAAAATTCATACTGTAAAATTCAACTCGTTTAAGCATTAATATTCTATCGAGTAAAAATATTATCTGTATCTTCTAAAACGTGTTCTGAAACTCATAATGTGTGGGTAAAAAACCAATAATCCTGTTTTATCCTATCAAGATTAAATAGGCGAATATTTTGGTGAATTCTCACAAAAGATACGTATATATTCCACTTTCACTTTTTACTGATGATAATGATAAACATTTTTTGTTAAATTGAATTGGAATATATTACATTTTTCATATAAATAAAAGTTGGAGCGTATTTTATTTTAACTACACGTTTTAAAAACATTAATTCTATTATTTAAAAAAAAAAATCTGTAATTATTTTCTTATTTCTGTAAGAATTTATATTTTTTGTAGAAAATTAAAATTAAAAGTTTTTTAAAAAAGACCTAATTTTACGAGTTATACTTGTTATTTTTTTAATAAAAAATAAAGTATATGCAAAAGGAAAACCTGAATAAACGTAGCTAGATTTTTAAAAACACAGTCTAATCAAATGTTGCAAAGCGGCCACAAACCTCACTTTCCCTTCACCACAGACACACCTGATGAAATTATCAAAATTCAAAATTTATGAATGGAAAATTAGATGATCTATTTATTAGTTAAACTATTATTAATTAATATCAACAACTTGTTGATATATGAAAACTTAATTTGTCTAAACTGGGATATTTTTCTGACTGGTGATGACCAGTTACTTTATAATGCAAACCGACTTTATTTCTGTTAGGTGAACCGTAATTCAAAGTAAACAGATATAATTATACTTACGTTGGGACAAACTTTTAGGCACAAAAAGGAAAATCTTACATGAAACGACTTAAAAGCTCTTCCGACATTTTTCAAAGCGAAAATAATTGTCAATATATTTCGTAAAAAATTATAATAATAATTTTTACTTGTAGTCAGATTTAAGTATTTGCTTAGCTGATTAAGATAGTTCGTATTTCCCTTTCATGGAAAATTGCTAAGACTTATAATTCATGCTCTACTTACGTTTCTACTCGACCTTACCCAAATATTTAAAGTTATTTTTCGAAACAAAGTATTAATAAAATTACCAGCGATTATAATCTAATTATGGCTGCAATAATAACTTCTAAATAAAATCCCAAAAGATTATTAGGAAATCCCATTAGAAGATTAAATCGAGGTGTGCTAGAAACATGAGAAATATAATAATATAGTTTATATAAAATAAAATAAATCTATAAAAAATTATAAAATTATAATTTATAAATTTAAATTTATAAAATAAATTTATATAAAATATAATTTGTTTAAGCTTAACTTGGTGAAAAAAATTTTTATCGCTGACCAACCGAAATTGTCTTATTTCAAAAGTGAGTCATCTTAAAAATTATAAACTACGATAAAAATAAGTTTTTATTAAATCACTTAGCTTTTTTTAAGTTAAAAATTAAAACATTGTTTCTTTATTATTTTGTAAAGATTAAAGCAAAACCGTCACAGAAAAATAAATAGTATGAATGAGAATTCTGCTGGACGAAGAAATTTAATTATGATGAACATTTTTGTCTTATATAACACACATGACAACTTTAAAAAATCCTTTTTCTTTAAAAAAAAGGAGTCCTTTTTCAATGATGTTTTTGGTCTAAAGGAATTATAATATAGTTATGAATACTAAATAGAGGAGTGGTATTAATTTACCTAAAAATAGCCTGAAACACAGGCTTACATATATTAAAAAATAAACGTCCTTCAATGAAAATGTCTAATTGCATTAATAAGGAAAAAAATTATAAGAGAATAAATATCTTGCTGGATAAAAATTATATATGAATAATAAAAATGTATGTCTACGGTGATGTGTACGTTGTTTACTTTGTTATTTGCACATCTCAGTTCACGAAGTTCTGTTGTGTTGTTCCTAAAAAAGAAAGTCGGGAAAGAAAGTGTTATTGCAAATGAAACCGTCAAAAATTCCAAAAACCGTAACTATAGAAAAAAAGAAAGTCTACGTGGATACAACAGCTTTTGATTGATAAAAATCCGTGCAAAGCTTAGGCTCATATAAAACTTTATGAAATCAGTCTAGTGAATAGATTTGTATTTTTATTTGATAAAAAAACGTTCTCAAGAAACAGTAATGCGACAGTAAAAAATAAACGTCTTTGTAGGACGCTTCAAAGCACTTTCAATCACTTTCAAAGTACTTTCTATTACATCCAGTACACTTGTTCAAACTGAACTCTTCACTTGTTATACCTTAAAAGTCACCTACGTGCCAACGTTTCCCTTGAGCTACCTTTTCATCTCTGGAAATAAAAAGAAGTCGCAAGTTGCAAGATCGGTCGAATAGTGAGTATGAGCGTAGTGTGGGCGGCCCATCATTTGGGCCGCCACAATTCAGGTCGTTTCTTCCGTGTAGATACACACAATCTTTTTAGAAATTCCAGGAAAAACTGTTGGTTTGTCGAAGACCTTTGTCGATGATGTCACGAATATAATACGAGCTTAATCATTCCCTATTATTGACGGTGATAGTAATAATTATGCTAGATCGTAATAAAATCCTGCAACATTTTTTATACAATAAAAAATTTTAATCAATTTTACTGAGTAAAAAAAGAAACAATTCATGAAAGTCACCTACTCATGTCGTACTTTTAAACAAAGAACATTGTAAAATTTTTTTGTTCATAGCAGCTCTGTCATTAGCTTAACTGGAGATTATTTAAAGTTTTTTTCAAAAATGACATCATTCCTTGTCTATACATTCGAATTCTCTATGATTAAAAACTAATTACTTCCATTTCCTAAAAAACAATCATGTTTGAAGTTGCTTTTTTTAACTTCTCTTAGAAGTTTAGATATCATTATTATGACATTTCTTACAATTACTTTCTCTCTTCGTTTCAGAACAGAATGTGAACTTTTTTTTTTGCTAGAAGATTCAACATTTTTTTCGGTTTATCTCGGCTTAATTCTGTTTAATCGTATTAATATTGCAGTCTGATGACAAACGTTAATATACCTTATCATAGATTATTTCAAATTTTTCCAGTAATTAAATTAAAAATTCAGATCATTAAGAATAAATGCATTTTATTTTCTTCTATGAAATACTGTAAATAATTTTATATTTATCTAGTTATTACTTTTACATCAATTTATAGGTAACATAAATAATCTTTTCTTATTTTCAACACAGTAATATTTAGCACTGTTAATAACTAGTATACGTAGGGAGTTGAATATTAATAAAAAAACTGACTAAAATTCATTGAATAATAGAAAGTTTTATTTTCTCCCTGGTTTAAAAATGAATACAGCTTACTCCACAAATCCCATGTGGAACTAAGGGTGTGAAATAAAAGCGAAACATAGCACTGTAAATCACCAGTTACTATATCATATAAAAACACCATCAAATGAATGTTACTATATTTTATTATGTAAATCAATAATAATATTGAGAACGATTTAAATTTTATTTTGAAATAAATAATTTAACCCTGCAATGATTACTACAGAAATAAAATTGTTTAATAACAATTGTTAAAACTGAAGAGATGTAAAGACCTATACGGTACGTACTTTTAATATAATTAAAGTTAATATAAAAAAAAATTGGACTTAAAAATTAACAAATATTACAATAATAATAATAAGTTAGAAATTGACATTTTTAGGAAAACCACCAAAGAAGACACAGTAATCCATTGCAGTTTGTTTCGTCCTTGGAACTAAAAAGGGTTACATTTAATGCTCTAATATATAGAGCACTAAAATATTTAAAAAACAATCATGTAAAATTTAGGAATGACTAAAATATTATTGAATATATCGCAGCAACCAATGGATATAATAAAAACTTAATAAATGAATTATTTAATAAAATAAAACGCAAAATTTTACATAAAAAACAAAATAAAATTAACTAATAATAATGATAATAATTACGCTAAAATCGAATATAATGTAAATTTTTAAAAAAATCAACAAAAAATTTAATCATTTGGGCTAAGAAGTGCATACATAACTAATAATAAAATATATAAATTTATATATTTATACATTATAATATATAATGTGAATACTGAAAAAAAAAAACAGTCAATTTAGAAAAATATGAAATATGTAGTTGGAAGTGCGCAGATTGAGATTTAAAATACATCAGCATGACCACTAGATAATCTTTAATAAGAATAAAAGAGCATCTAAATTGTATAAACAAAGGTCATAAAGATAAATCAAATTTTGTTAAAACATATTATAAATAATAACCATAATTATGACCCAGACGAATTTATTAATATACTCGATTACTCCAATAACTTATATAATACCAATATTTTAGAAAAATATATATTTAAATAATAATGAATTAATAAACGAACAGATAAAATTTGATAGCGACGTTTTATACAAGCAGGTATTAAATAATAGTAATAGATTATGTTGGCCAAACTGATCCATATCCATTTTAACCCAAAAGTTGACCATCAACTTGATAGGACCTTTACGTTGACAAAATTTGATATATATGACGACCAACTGTTACGTTTTAAGCAAATATGACGATTTTTTATAATTTACATGTGACGTTTTAATTACTATTACAAATAGGACGAATAAGAGAGTTCCTGAAGATGTAATTTAATTTAAGCGCTTGAATTCAATTGTTGGTAAGCGGTTTTTTTTGTATATTAACTTTATTTATATACTTATACCAACGGGCCTTGTTTAACAAAATTCTAATGTAATTACTGAATCCATTAAAATAATTTCTATTTTTTAACTTTATAATAAGTTAGATACTTGTTAGTATGAATTCATTCCCATTTAGGTTAGGAAGCGTAAGAGCTGTTTGACGTATATTGAGGTTGTGAGATCATATGATCATATGCATCTTACAAGAAAAAAAAAGTAAAATGAAGATATTCCTCGCTGACAGAAAGGGGAGTGCATACAAATTTTTCTAGTAAGTAGTTTTCTTGCAAATGCAATAAATTTTCTTGTATTGATTGGTAGACTGCAGTATATAATATTCTACATATGCTCAGAAGAATAGCGCTGATAGTTTTATTTATATTTATGTTTATAAGTTATATTTATATATGTACAACAATAAAATATACGCTATGTAATATAGATATGTAGACATAGATTACGATACTTTACTTCACTTTTAATAGTCATAGTTAAAAAAAACAGTTCAAATAAAAAACATAACTGATTTTTTTCGAAATATAAGAACACAAATATATATTTTTTTTCTTGAATTTTTACGGGTTTCGACTACTAAGGTCATTAGCCCTCGTCACGTTCTTAGAAATAAATTATTATCACCATCAGGATCGTCATATGTAAGGGTGTAAAGGGCCACGATATTAAAATTTGAGATAAGGTTCTCAAAAAACCATGAAATTAAAAATATTTACATAAATATATGAAATATATATATATATATATATATAAATATTTACATAAATTATTGTTAAATAATACGGCGTTCAAGTACAATCAAAATTGTGTTGTAAATCAAATTATATTGTAAAACTTTACAATTCTTACTAATTGTACATTCCATTTTAATGTGCTATAATATTGTCGATATATTTTTTAAAATTTAAATTTTATGGATCCAATTTTTTAAAAGTGGATCCATAATGTATTTTTTTTACGTTTTAGGTTTTTTTAAATCTATATTGGTGAAAAATCATTAAGTAAAACGGTCTATTATTGAATGGTAATAATTTAGAAATCAGAGATGATGTGTAGAAATTTTCATTCAGCAATTAAGGTGGAATATTTTTGCAAGAAAAACATTACATATTGCATGTCGATCTGAAGATATTTTTTGTCGTCATTGGTTACTAATGAATGGATCGTTATACCGTAATTATTTAATTAATTATTATTCTAATATTCAAAGTGGTTTCTTGGAAAATTTAAAATTAGAGCAGTTGGAAAAATTCTCCTTTTTTAAGCGCTATAACCGCCGTAATGGTTGTATACACTCTGGCGTAAGTCAGAATTACTCATTCCTGAAAATAATTTAAAGGTTATTAATAATAACGAACCTCCACGTCAGTCTTACTAAAGAAGGTGAGAAGTAAAGTGGATTTCCATTTTTCATTTTACTGAAAATACTGTTGCACATTAACATGGCAAACCCAACGGAATCAAAAAGTTACGAGGATATTATAAGTAAGGATTTAACTTTTTCACCACTGGGACTGAATTAAAATGACTACCATTACTATGAGGGAAAGCAAACCTGATTTAGGGCCCTTATATCTAATGTAGTTTTCATGCGTCACAGCCGTATGCAAAACCGGATAGCACAACTTACTTAAAATCAGTTAAAAACGGATAGTTTGCATTTTTAACTGTGTATTTTATAAGACGTAAGTAATAAAATTAATGTAATAAATAATACATACTGAAACCTTTCAAAAAGCTTCTTTGCGTATTTTTTCTTTCGTATTTTTTTTAAAGCACGTTTCTAGTTTTTAGCCATCTTAGCAAATGATCTTTCAATACTGACCACGTTTTGAACTGTTCACAGATTCTATATATATGTAGAGTCTGTGAACAGTTTATATATATATATATTTATGTATGTATATGTATATATATATATATATATACATAAATGATTATTAATTAAGAATTTAAATTTCAACTTGATTTGCTAGTTTTGGTAATTGTGAGTTTTTAATTAGGAACCGAATCATATCAGCTAATTAAAAAAAATAATTAAATTTTATTTTTTATTATAAATGTTAGTCTTTTTTTTTAAATTTTGTCTATATTATCTAATTTTATATTTCCATTTTAATGAATTAGACAAAAGATTTTCCTCCAAGACACGATTTAGCGTAAGAGAGCACATCAATACGACTTCATAGTAGGTTGTTGTTACAACCCCTGCTAGTATAAATCGCACCCTTTTCAAGTTGTCAAATGGTGTACCGCCGAGAGTAAATTACATCGTCCATCTTGGCTGAACCCAGACATACATGCATCACGCCCTTCCGTTATTATTTATCATGTTTTTCAGGGTGAAGTATTTTGAGTATTTCATTTGTATTGGCTATTTTAAATTCTGTTCAGTATAATATTATAAATATAATAAATTTTTGCTGTTGCAGTCAATACAATACATTTCTACCAAATAATTCTGTAAATCAGTTAATATGTATTCAATGTATGACAAACAGATTTACTTTAAAAGAAATAAATATGTAGTTACCTTAAAAGAAATAAATAAAATATGTTGTCTGATAAGTTATCAATAAAGCATATATTTATTTTTCCAGTAACAGAGTTAGTTCTATTTAAATGAACAAAAATAAAACAACTCACAGTTTGTAAATATTTTAAAGTACTAGATAAAAATATAAATTAATCCTTCTTTTGATGTTTAGTACTGCGTACCTTTCTTAGCTTCATCCTTTTACAAAACATTTATCCTGTTTACTAAAAAGTAGTCACACTGTTTAAAAATTAGTAGTACTGGTTACTGCAAGTAACTAAAGAGAAAAATGAAAACTCCAAATTTGTTTTAACTTTACTATTCATTGAATCAATCGACAGTTGAAGATCACGCCCCTACCTTATCTCGCCTCACCAATCAATCCTAGTTATTCCTCTAGCCATACTGGTTAGTGTTGAGTACAAATAAAGTTTTTAATGCTTTATTTTTTTTTCAAACCTGGTCACTGCATACAAATACATTATTTTACCATTTTTAAAATGTTGCCATTAACCATTTATTAAGAGACCGGTTCAAATCCTACATTTTTAAGTCATGAAATTTTAAATAATGAACAATTCTAAGATGTGAGAGAAAATTTTAATGTAATAACATTTGCAATTTAAGTCAGTTACTGTGTTATAGTTATTATATATAAATTAATGTTATTATATATTATGTAATGTTATTATTATTATTATTTATATTATTATTATATAATATAGTTATTATATGTATGCATTAATATATAATGCCCTTGTTTTTACATTTCATTATAATATCCTTATTCTACCTATTTCATTTGACTTCTAAGATATTACTTAAATTGTAAAATTAGTAATAATACAATAGATAATCTGATCTTGTTTAAAGTATTTTGCATGTTACCAGGGCAGATATTTGGGTGCGAGACATATTCGGTGTTAGTCTTAAACATCTTTTATTCGGTGGCTGTTTAAAAGAAGATGCACATAATACAAAATAAACAATAATTATGTCGAGTAAAGAATAAGATTACGGTGAAATGACTTGGAATCAAAAATTAATAGTATGATTTATAAAACGAATGATAAAAAAAGAAAAATAGGGCAGAATGAAGTTGGAAAAGAAATACAGAAACAAAACTTTTGTATTATTATGAAAAATGTAGGGTATTTTGCTGTTATACTGAAGTTAAATGAAGGTTCTATAAATTTAGATATAATGAATGTAAGTTAATAACGTAAAATAATAAAGTTATGCTTTCTTATTGTTCTTATCTAGCAATTTATAATATAAATTTTAATACAAACAAATAAAACATTTAATTAATAACCTTATGATATGATTAAAACTGTAAAGATAAGTGACTTGCTATAAATGCAATTATTTGAAAACAAGACAGTAAAACATTGAAAAAATTTAATTACAGAAGTAAAATATTCATTTATTTTTACACAGTTTGAAATAAATTAAAATAAACAACTTAAAAATTAAAAGAAAATACGATATAAATTATTTTATAAAGTTCTGTTTTAAGTTTTAAATGAAATTATGTAAAAGATATCAATTTCAATTTATTTAACCCTTGTGCCATATAATATTTTATTTTTTTTAATATAGCAAGTATTAAAATTATTATTGTATAAAATTGAATAGTTCTATTTCTATTTAAGCTTAAGTATAAATTGGTTGATAAATGAATATTCATTTACTAATTAAAAAAATAATGATTACTAGCATAAATGTTGAACTGGTAATATGTAAATCATTAATAACTATCTACTATGATAGCAACTTTTTTAGGCTTCAAGAACTCAGTTTCTTGATTCAAGATTATCTTAATGTGAAAAACTTTAATTAGATTTGAATGTGTATTAGTAAAGGATATGTAAAGATTTTGAAGTGGATACTTGACCTTTTGATAGAAGCTCGTCTAAGAGTAGAGATGTCTAACTTGAAACGTAGCAGAATTGAGGTCACGTCAGTAAAATTTCTCTTTAACTACCAAAATGCTGGCAAGTTTGCAAAAAAAATGCAATCTTCTTTACTTAAAAATTGTAGAGTGATTTCCTATTAAAATTATTTGGTTGAGTTGGACAGTGACTATCAAAATTCATGTACACCTCTGCTGCTGCAAATTTATATAAAATACCATTTTCTGGCTAATTGTACTAAAACATAAAACTAAATTGATTACTATTTATCAAGTCCTGTTTTATTATTTTAAGAATTACGAAAATTTGGCGTTTTCATTTAGATATCATCTATGGAGAGTTTTTTTAAATTAAATTTGTTTAAATAATTAACCCAGATAAAGATTTTTAAGGATTTTTCAGCAAAATTATCAGATTATAAACAGACTTTTTGTATAATAAGATGCCTTACACTATACATAATGGAATTTACTGAACAGCTAAATAATCCTTACCTATGAAAGCGTTTGCAACAGATATTTTTTTTTCGGTTAACGAGTCAAAAAATTATGGAATTCTATTTTTTCGGCGTACGATAAAATGGAATGAACAAATTCGAGAATGATGGTTGGAACTATTGGTAGAGCAGTCTCCCAAAATGTTTTGTAGGAAAAATGAAGACTCGGAGCTCAAAGTTACGTCATTTTTTTATGCGCTTGATTGGAAATAATAGATAAAAAAATAAACATAAAATTCTAACTTTCCCAGTAAAAGCAGGTCAAAAAAATTGCGCAGTTTCCTCACAGAACATTTTGAGACTATAGAAGGCCTGGGAGAAAAAAACAAGTCAGAATATTGAAACCGTTCATTAAAACGTGATTTGTCTCTCCGAGTTGTACAGAAAATGCAAATTTTTGCTAATCAACAAGGCTAGTGAACAATGACAGCATAACGTTATTAATATTTTTTAGAGAACGGAAGAGATAAAATTACAATAATTCAAACACTCAGGCGGCTTAATATTCATAGTTTATTTGCGGTAATAGAAGGAAAACTTGGATCACAAAAGAATTAATGCCTTTTGTCGGCCACAACGAGAAACAAAGAAACTATCCAATGATAAACAAAATATATGTTGTTTTTTTTTTTAATCACTTTACTAAAGTAATATCCTATGTCTTTCTGTAATCAAATATAGTTTTTATCCAAAACAAATTTATCAGACCAAACACGGAATAGACTTTTGCAAATCCCTTCTGATTTTTCTGCAAACTGAAATAGTCCAAGTAAGGTATGATTCAGTCAAAAATTTAAAAAAATAAATAAAATTAATATTGCTTCAAAAAATAAGCTAAAACACTCCTTTTTATTCTTCGGCACTTAAAAATACAATTTTCTCTTTTGTTTAAATCAGATTTAATCTATTATTTTCTGATTAATCAATGAAAAGCAGTACTTATGAAATAAAACATAATAGTACACTTATTTTAAAAAAACTTAACCTATTGCTAAGATATAAAAAATTACAGTTTTAACCTCAACTTTACACAAAAAACATAAATTAAATGTTGAGAGAAATTAAAAGAAGCAATTGATTAAGAGTAAAACAAAAAGGTTGGACTGCAGAACACATTGAAACGTACTAAAATAAAACAAATTAAACAAGAGAGAAAGTATATATATATATATATATATATATATATATATATATATTATATACAATATGAAAAGAGAATATATATTGTTGACGTATTCTTTTTCAACTAACTAGTAAATAATAGTTTTTTATTTTAACTGCACTGGACGGATTCTATTGTTTCAGAAGATGGAGAATACTTTATATATTTAAAGAATGCTGTTTGTGGGATACAAAGGCGTCTATGAAATATTTTGTCTTTTCTTTAAATCGGAATATATTTCCTCTTGCGATATGGAAAATAAGAGATGCAAGATTGCAATTTTTTAGAATAGCGATTTCACAAACACATTGTACATACATACAACAAAGTTGTACTATCGAAGTGTACTATTGGAGTGTACTATCGAAGTACACTCTGTAGACTATTTACTCGAAAAAGGAGATGGCTGTTAAAGGAATGCGCGAATAATATTACTCAATTTTCTGGATATAAATATGTCTTATGTACCTGTTACCATCAAATAATGATGATTTGACGATAACGCGTATTTTGTAGAGTAATAAATAGAAATATTATAAATATATTTTTAAATTTTATTTCCAAGTAAAATTATATTTACGTACAATTTTATGCAATACAGTAAGTGATAGATGTTAGAATATATAATGTAAATGATATTTTCGTTTTAAATGATCAACATTCAATAAGCAGCCGTTTGTAAAGGCTTTGCAATAAAGCCGTTTGTAACAAAGAAAAAAAGTATTTTTTTCAAATACCATCTAAAAATATATTTTTTAATTTTACATCATAGATATTTATTTGAAATATTTTAATAAAAAACGATTATAATACGGTTTATTTTGTAAAGAATTTAATATTTTTACGAGAAGATTTTGTTTTAAGTTGGTTTTATACTACATATTTTTGAATACAACAGTGTACTTTAACAAGCGAACTAAATAACTCAGGTTTTACTAAAAAGGAACAAAAAAACAAAAATAAATTTTAATTATTGGTAAGAACTAATATTGGTACCCCATTAAATAGATATCTGGCTTTTAAAAATATAGTAAGCAGAACCTTTTTCAATTGAAAAAACTACTGTCTCTCCCAGTTTCTAACAACCTTTTGAAACGGACTTTACGACCAGTTTCCGTCTAATGACAAGGTATGACTATCTACAAACCATTTGCATGAAATAGGAATTGAAATTTCTCTACTGTATTTTCTGTATAGCTCTCAGGAATCGATTGAAGCTGTAAATAGCATTAATTGCATTTCTTTAAGAAAATATTTATACATTATGATGATATAATAATGTGATACTAGCCAAAAGGTTCGATTTTGTAATGGACATGAGAAATAAATTAAAAAAAAGATATTTTGTTTTAAAATTAAATAAACGTTTAATAACAGCTAATTGTTGAGTTAAAAAAGGGTGATAGTAGAAGCCTCAAGTACAAAATGTGAGTTTAAACCTAACATGTAGGTTCTCCATCAAATTTTATACATCTTATTGAATTACCAGGTACCTTTTGAATTATCTGTGTACCGTTTAGAAATGATTTTAATACTGTTCTTTGTTAATACTATATTTTGTTAAAGTTTACTACAACAGATTGGAAACTAAATGTTAATTCACAAGAAAATGTTCTGTACATACAAAATGTGTCACAAAGTTCTCCAGGCACTTTCATAAACTATTCTACTCATGAAAGTAATGGAAAAGTTCATATAAACATATGTCCTATAATGCTACGTTTGCGAGTTACGGCTAGTGAGATATTTCGCTCGGATTTCAGCTACCCCGGTGAAATAAAGTCGTACTGAAATTTTTAGGACGTTAATTAAGGAGAAGAATTAGTGATTGCTGATGACAGTGATTGATATTGATAGGAATAGCAATAGTGATTGCTTAAGTTTTTTGACCTAAAAAATCGGTTAAAATAGGTCTTAGAATCGTATCTCCAGTACCGTTGACAAATCTGACGTGGAAATCAATAAAATGGGGTAAAAACCCTGCTTTTACGTACGTACGTATGTTTGACGAACAATAATTTTGTTAAAAGGGGATTAACACGTAAAACTTTTAAACAAAATTTGTAGAGAATTTACCTGAACAAAATGCTGAACGATCAGCTAGTAAAACAAAGAAATGTTAGATTAAATTAAAATTTTATTTAGAAACAGCAGGTTATTACATTATTGACAAAAAATAGAATAAGAATAAAAAAGATTTATAATTAATAAGATTTTTATTACGAAAATATGCTGATTACAATTTTGGAATTTGTTAGGATGCCTCAGTATATTTTTTCGCTATTCATTATTAAATTACAAACAAATGTAAAGCTATAGAATAAATCGTAACAGTTTACTCCGCAATTTTTATTTCTATGAAAGAAAAGTATATAAAAAATTCATCAAATATTAAAATAAAATTAGAAAAAAATGTATAAACAGTGATAATATTGAAAAAAATTATTAATCATTAGAAGATGGACAGCTGACTAGGTTCTGAATTTATTAAAAGAAAACTTCAAAGTTACAAAAATGATTCAGTTGAAAAATCTAGGACTCATAAACATAAATTAAGGTAAGAATTTGATCCATTTTACACCAGGTTACGACTTTTATAAAAAAATTACATAATTTAGAAAGCATCAAATAATGTGGTACATCCATATAATGGTTGATCGTGAAGTAAAGGAAATTAGATTATTCGAGTGATAGAAAAGAATTGAGAAAGAGGAGTGTATAAAAAAAAATAAGGCACGGTTAGAAAGAGAAGCTAAAGCTAAACGTCTACCGTAGTAAACGCGCCCTCTCTTTACAACTTACTACATTATTATAGATTAGGTAAAGTTGTGTCATTCGTTAATTGTGATATATATTTTTAAATTGTAGCATAGAGTAATAATGGTTAATTTAGTACATAAAGATTTCTTTATATTTATTTTTTTTATTACAAATATTTAATACACAAAGCCGAATGCTAGTGTGTCTGTATGTTTTCACATCACGCAAGAACCAACCGACCGATTACTTTCAAATTTGCAGGATAAATTAATGTTATCCCAGGAAAGTTTTAAGCCATACGGACGTACTAACCCCCTTGGATGTGAAGTTTCAGTCAAAGATATTAATTAAAGAAAAAATTGATAATTAAAAAATAATTAATTTTTGTCACTTTGGCAACAGAAATAAGTTTTTTTTGAGTACTTTTGTTAACATAATTACTACTATTCTGCCTTTTGAAATTTAGTTTCTTTTTTAGGTTTCTATAAAACTTGAATACTTTAATTATTATTTATTAGTATTATTCTCATAACCACGAGGATAACGAACATTATGGGATTCTGGTTAGATAGGAATGGCGACCAAAGCGAGCTTTGTGGCCCTGAGGTTGGCTCCGTAGCCCCGAGAGAACTCCGAAAGCCCCGCGGCTGATTCTGGGAAGCCTTTGGGGTTCCCAGGGGTTGGCTGTGAGCTTGCCTGCGCCGACCTGAGCCACAGGAGTCAAGGGGATGAAGACCCGACTTTTATAATGAAATAAAGAACGTGCTAAATGATTGTTGAAATAATAAACAGATAAATCAATCGAGAATTAAAAATCTGTAACTAGGTGCACTATCGATTGTTAAAAAAATCAACTATAGATACAAAGGAATTTTTAAATATATCTAAAACAAAATCAGAATAATATATATAAATTTTTATTTTTTTTTTTTACCTAGCTACTGTTGATTTTTTATTTAAAATGTTATTTCTTGTTAACAATTCTAGAGCGTTTTTCATGAAAAATGCAAAGGGATACGGACAATTTTAATTAATTTTCCGGCATATTTTAAATGACAATTTACATCGTCTTGAGTTTTCCTTTTTTTAGTACTTAAAAATCATAAAATTGTACAACATTTTTGTTTTATCCCTATAGTAATAAGAATTAGTGCATGAAGTTCAACAAAATGTGAAATGTAAAGAAGATGATTCATGCACTGATGTATGTACTATATAAAGAATGATAATAGTTGTGGAAATAACTTTTGATAAATGGTGCTCAAATCTTCTTTGCATATTTTATAAATTTTCTTTTAAAATATGAGTAAAGGTTTTGCTACAACCTTTAGAAAAATGATTAGTAGTAATTTGGTTGACATAATTCGTATCCCAATAACAAAGCAGATCTTAAAGTTATAAATTTATTTCCGCAGTAACAACAACAATAATAATAATATATTTATTTATTTATTATATTAATTATTACACCTCCAATGAGAGGACCTTTTGGGATGGCATGTACTGCAAGACTGAGTCCGGGCTACCTGGGCGGAACCTTGTGTTCTTCTGAGGTAGTTGAGGCAAAGGCTCAAACTACCGGAAGCTGAGTTATGCTTAGGTGCTTGTTCCGGCTCCGGGGAGCGGTGATAATGAAGGTGAACAAAAAAAAATTATTACAAAATAATGCTTTACATACCGTATATATATATATATATATATATATATATATATATCAAAAATATTACTATGTAATATTATCTACTGTACAGTAACACAAAATGTTATTTAAAAAAAAAAAAAAATTACGAGTATCTGAGGAATCTGAAGGATGAATGGATGAATATATTAAGAAATGTAGGTTACACATCAGAAGGGATTAAATACACTGTCTGATGAATTTAACGCGCAAGAAAATTTTTATACATAATGTAAAATATAAGAATACGCCCGCATCTTCTACGAATTATGAAAAGACGACAATCTTTTTTTTTTATAAATTATTCAAGAAGATGCATTAAAAAAAAATATATATATATATTTAACATATTTTATGTATGTATGGATCTGAAGATCTAATATTTTACTTGTAATCAAATCACCCTTAAACAGAGGGATATGGACAATATGTTGGATACGCGTATTGAAAGTACAAAATTATATGATTTCTACATTTTTTTTTTAATGAAGTGTTGCTAGTGCTTGAGGAAAGATTAGAAGTAATAAATAACATGTCTTACTACGTCGTGTTTAACGTTGAATTGCACGTTCTGGAGGAAATTTTCATTATAAAATTATTTTACATCATCTCCGAATAACATCGGTTTAAAAATTTCATATATATGTTTTGAAATTTTCACATAACTTGAATTTTTAATTTCAGGTTCCTTTTAAAACTTAAACAAAATACGTTCAACATAAAAAACAATTATTATGAAAAAAACAGTTAAAGTTTAAGTTAAAAATTTATGTCAAAACTAACGCAACTGCACTATACGTAGTTCATCTGGATCGTTGTCTAACATGAAAGATTAATATAAGCGAAAAAATAAAACAGTTAAACATTAACTTTAAGGAAATGTACTGTTTGCTGAGGAAGAGATCATGGTTATCATTATCTAATAAGCTGTTGTACGCAGTGATTTTGAAACCGATTTAGATCTATGGAATCCAGATCTGGGGTACAAAACGAAACAGAAACGTTGAAATTATACAACGATTCTAAAATAAATTAGTAGGGCCGTGGTTGTGAAAAACAGTGAAATTCACGAATATCTGGATTTACCGTACGTCCGAGAAGAAATACAGCCTTTCGATACAAAATACAAACTGCGGCTAAACAACCAAATAAACTCTTTGGTGTTAACCTTCTAGACAATAGCGAGGAAGTTAGAAGGCTAAAACGACTGCACATTTTGGAGGACCTTGGTGACGTTTGCGAGAATTTGAAGGGGATGCAGTTCCCCCTCAACTGCATCCCCGAGTGTTGCGTGCCATCTAGTTGTTGCACTTGGTTCTATTCTTTGTTTTTAATTTTATTTTAATTCTTCTTTTTTTTTTAGTTTTTCATCATTTTTCTTGTTTATAGTTTCTCACGATTGTTTCCTATTACGCAACCGATGGTACTGTTCTCTGAACTTACTCCATATATGTACTTACCTTACATGTTCTTTATAGAATTAGTGTTAAGTAACTTTTGAGGAGATTAAATGGAAGCCTCTCTACATGTAACTGAATATGATCATATTTAATTACGGTTTATGTAAAGGTGTAACCGATTGTAAATATATTTTGTAACAAAATAATTTATTGATATTACAAAAGAGTAAGAAGTAAACCCATACAATTTCTAACGATGTGATTCTCAATTAGCAAAATTTGTCACAGAGATTTCGCAAAAAAATCATGAATTGTACTTTTAAAGTTAATTGTTTTCAAATGATGTTTGTAGTAGCCAGTGTTACTTATAAATTAGAATCGTAAAAGTTTGATGCTTAAGTAAAACTTTCATGTTTTAAAAAGTGGAATAAAAAATTGTAACCTTTTAATATACAATCTCATATTTTTAAAATTAGTTTGTAGTGATTTAATTTAACATCAATTACGAATTAGGTTAATTTTGCTACACACACACACACACACACACACACACACACACACACACACACACACACACACACACACACACACACACACACACACACACACACACACACACACACACACACACACACACACTCACACACACACACACACACACACACACACACACACACACACACACACACATATATATATATATATATATATATATATATATATATACATACACACATACACACACACACACACACACACACACACACACTTTTTTTTATTAATAAGTAATCTTAGGATTTAATTATTTTTGTGTTATATTTACGAACGACATTACTTAAGAAGTTTTATAGATATTGTTCATAACTAATACTATCACAAAACCACATCTTAGATATTTGTATATTTAAAAACCGTTTCTCATAAACTTCTATCTAGTATTGCAATTGATGAGTTTCAAACAAGTTTTATTTTACTGAATAGATAAAATGGTATCTGTTATCTGCCATTCTATTTTATTAAAACCATCGCAAACATAGCGTCACCCGGAGACTTAAGACAGGCCATTTGAAATGAATTTCATGAATATCAATGGAAACATTTCTAGATTTAAAGATTCGTAAAGAAACATGCCACTCAAATACAATGAATGAATTGATTTGATCGTTGTACAAGTACAAAAATTATATTTTTTATCATTTTTTAATATTATTAGAAACTAATTACTAGTAAATGTTTAATCATTACCAGAAAAGCAAAGTGAATCAGCTAAAAAATAGCAATTTAATAAGAAATGTTGAAAATAGGTTTAATATTATTCCTACATTAATTAATTATAAATCGATATAAACGAATGTTTTGACGAGATTTTTAATATCTAAACTTTATTAAGAAGACAAATATATCCCCCTGAGCTGAGTAATACTTGACTGTTAAACCGGCCCAAAGGTGCAGAAAAAAAGATATACTTTTAAACAGCGTTTTATTTACATTTATACATACGTTTAAACGGCAAATCTTTATCAGTAAATAGATGACTCAACAAAATTAGTAAAGACTTTATTATTAACATAAAAGATAGGGAAAAAATTAGAAATCCATTTTAAAAAATGATCAAGAAGTAGACAAACAGCCAATATATGATAAATTAGCAAGATAATGCTTCAATAACTACAAAGTAGAAGAAATGTCGAATAAGAGTTAATTAATTAATTAGAAATTAAATTTTTCTAATAATAATTATGGTTATATGGTATATTATTTTACACTTTTTTATTTCTGTTTATTGCATTTTTAATTTATAATTCCTTCCGTAACAATGGAAACAACAGAACATTGGAAATTAATAAAATGTGATTGACAATAAACTGCTAAGTTTAAGTCGGAAATCGAAATTTTATGTCATAAATAATAACAATAAAAAAATAAAATTTCTTTTTAGGCGGTCATCATATCACTGTAAGATGTAATAATAATATTATAAAATTTAATATGATTGTAAGAAGTAAGATTTAATACTGAATAACTTTTGGGCAAGGATTCCAAAATTGACTGGACCGCAGTCTAAAGAAATAATCTGCCTAAAGCGCATTTAAAATTAAAATGAGCTAGATCTTAAGGTTTATTTCTCATAGATTGCAAGAACTGGTTAACATTTAAAACATAAAATCCATTTTAACGGGGCATTTATTGAGTTTTAGACAAAAAATTGTTCAATCGTTATTTATTTATTTAAAAAAAATTAATTTTGGTTCTTTAATAATATCTCTACTTTATGCCTATATAATTATTTTTCAAAAGTATTAACAGTAATTCCCTTCTTTCTTCTTATAAAATAATCTTTATATTATGCTTCAAATGATCAATTTATAACGATTTCATGTTTTTTAGATGTATTGTTTTATAATTTTTTTATATGTTTATGGATCTTTTGACTGATTAATGAATGAAGAACTTTTGAAGCGATGTGAAAGAATTTTTACTCGAATAGTAACGTGTCACTTCACAAAATGATTTGGATAAAGTATGTTAAAACCAGCAATATATATAATAAAATAATTTCTGCTGCTACTGTTAGGAAAAATCGTTGCAGAATATAAATATGGGTGTTCATTACTTTCTGGAAAGATGGATCTATCATGTGTGTCACCAGTGAAGGTTGGGAGGAAAAGGGAAAGCTAGAATGTTAAAAAGAGCCAAAAAATAAAATCTGTTATTATCCAAAAAAAAAAAAACAACGGAACTTAGGCTGAAAGTGTTGGCCGAAGAAGAATAGAAGAACGAAGTGGAAGAAATGACATATGATGCAGTATATTTCTAAATATTAATGTGTAATACGTAAGTAATATATATAAGCGAACGTGTTTTGTTTAATTTGGTTATAATCGTATATTTTTAATATGAAAAATATGTAACATAAAAGTCACTTCAACCCAATGTTAAAATTCAAATAAAATTTTATTAAAAATAAAAATCAAATATAACTAAAAATTCAGAAAATAAAGAAAAACTACAATGCAGTAATTACCTAAGGAAATTCTTTTGCCATTTTCCACAAATTTGATTTTTACCGTTATCAAAGGTTTCCACTGTAAAAAAAAAAGATTAATGATTTTATTTAGGTTCGTGGTACCATAATCGGGAATACTGTCACAAGGTTTTTTCAATTACATACTTGTAAAGTAAGAAAAAGATAATAAATTTGTTCAGAAAATAATTTTGCAAGATAAATGCTTCGTTAGATTAGTATTAAAAATAAGCTTAAATTTGAGTTGCAGTTCAGGGTACAGGTTGATCTGAATTTTTGTCAAAAATATAGACGAAATCTTTGCCAAAATAAAGATTGTTTTATCATAATACTCCCTCACTACAATAAGGTTAAACAAAATTTGTATAATTTTAACCTTCACTTTAGTATTCATTTGTTGGTTTTGATATTTAAAATACTGCTAATTGTAGAATTCAGAATTGTAAGCGAGTACTCTACAGAAAAACAATTGGACTTAAATCGAAAAATTCGGATCTCAAATGTTCTCTTTAGATAGGTGTTTGGTAAGAATCATTGTTAAATTAAGATAATATAGTGAATTAATATAAAAATAAATGATTCTTATTTTCTTTTTAAGAAGAGGAAAGTCATTTTTAATATTAAAAAAGTATAATTATACATATCCCATCGTTAAAAATCTTAATTTCTCTTTTTTGTGATTTCTTTTAAATTATGATATCTTCATTTCCTTAAATAACATCTAATTATAAGTATTTGTGTTGACTGAATCATTGAACGAAGTAATAATTTCTGAATCACATTTCAATAACTGTAATTATTTGTCTCCGAGAATTCTCGGTTTACATGACTAACCACCCAAAAGGAAGGGGTATTCAGATACTCATCAAAAATATTATAAAGCATCATCTACTACTAGAGTACAGGATCGACCACATACAGGTAACCTCAACTAAGATCCATGACTGGATAGGATCTTTAAGAGTATCCAGTACAATAGTACAATTGTACAGTACAATTGTCAGTATCCAAGACAATAGATATTCTGCGAATACCTATTGTCCTCCCCAACATATGATAAGGGGTGACTTGTTCTCCAAATTCCTTTCGACGCTGGATACCTCTTTTATAGCAGGAGATGATTGGAATGCGAAGTGCTCGCATTCCAATCATCTGGAATGATGATTGTGGTGCTCATCACTACTCGGGGGAGAGCTTTAAGGAATTGTATTACCAACATGCGCTTGAATGTCACATCTGGGATGCAACCCACTTACTGGCCGTCGGATCCGACAAAGGTCTTAAGAACAAAGGTGGCAAAGACTTTTTTGCCACCTCAGGTATTTCATCAAGGAACTCTGAAATTAGGAATAATGTTGGTTCAGCGTGTACGTAATAATTCAGCCGTCTTACCATTAGCACGGTAGTGGTAAAAAAACAAACAAACCACCTGTCCTACATAGTAACAGGTCTGACTGGGTTCTTATTAGAGGTGGATTAAGGGCAAGCTAAGAGTGGCTGTTCGGTTGAAAATTATTGCTGATAAAGTGTAATGCTGAAATGTGACCCAGTACTTGAGCAAAATCTTGAAGAAGACAGTTTGGCGATCGACACCAGAGAATAAGCATGGAGGACAGGGAGGCATGACTCTTCGCGAGGAAGGGTATAGATGTTATTTCTACAAGAGGAAACATAGAAGGAGGTGGCAATATTACAGAAGGCCTGAGGATAGAACATCTTTGAATCACGTTCTTTTTGAAGTATCTGAAATCTAGATTAAAACTGCTGCTGAGGTTCATTAAAAAAGTATTTGCGAGACATCTTCAGAAGGTCTTTCAGCCTTTTGATATACGAGAGGCTGGTGAGGAAGAAATAATCGAATTTCTGAGTAGCCCAATTCTTATGAATCTTCCTGCGAAACCTTTTTTGTCAACAGAGGTTCTGAAAGTAATCAGGAGAAGAGGGAATTCAAAGAAAGCTCCTGGGGATGACTTTTTCCCTTTCCCCTGACCCGGACCTGCAATTAAGTATTACTCAGCCCAGAGGAGTGTCCAAGTACTCGAACAGATCTCCCCGTCTACCGGCATCATATCCGGTATGACAGGTCGGCCCGCCGGTCGGATGTTTTTGTTTCATGCCTGCCTCAAACTTCCTGCGTAGGGTGATCAGGTCCGACTATGTCGTTCCTGAGCCCCACCCAAGAAGTCGGGACAAGGTCTTTATACCCATGCCTCTAACGGGGACACCCCTAAGGGCATCCCCACCGGGTCTCAGTATTAACAACTTGAGGGTGACAGAGTTCCCATATCTCATCATCGCCGCCCATCTAAGCAAGCCTAGACGAACAACGACTCTACAGGAGGCTGTTCATCACTCCCTCACTACCCCATCATCATTGTTCTGGGAGCCATTTTTATACTCGATGTTCTAGAGGACATCACAGTTGCATTATTTGCGGATGAAGTGGCAAACTTGTCTGTGGGCGCTCACCCTATAGTAGCTTCTGCTCTACTTCAAACTGTATTGGATCTAATTATTGAGCAGCTAGCTAGATGGAAGATGTTAATGAATGTTAATTCGGCTAATTCTATGCATGTTACATTTGTGATGAGGAGAGGTAACTGCTTTCCAGTTACAACTGAATGGAGTTTTCATCCAGCATACTAGCAGCGTCCGATACATAGGACAGCATCTAGATAGCCGTTTGAGGTGGAGGAGTCATTTCAGGGAGAAAAGGACGCAGATTAACATTTAGTTCAGGGAGATGTACTCGTTACTAGGAAGGAGGTCACAAGTATCATTACCTAATAAGAAATTGCTGAACTTAGCAGTCCTGAAACCGATTTAGAACTGTGGAATCCAATTGTGGCGTATGGCAAGCAAGAGTAGCATGTACTCTTCTAGAGTAGATGCGGTCTACTCTGATGTAGATGTAATCTAGAGTCGTACAACGATTCTAGAACTAACTATTGAGAGAGATAATAGAAGCGACAAAGTTTGCTTAAAAACTAAAATACACGATTATCTGGGATTGCCAACCATTCGAGAGAAGATACGGCGAATCGGTACAAGATATTAATTGAGAACTGCTTCGTGATATATGTGAACTGCCTCACGATTAACCTCCTGGATAACAGTAGGACGTTAGGGCGTTAGGCGCCTACAGTAGGACGTTAGCGACATTTTTTTCGTTTTCCTAATGATTTAATTTTTTACGAATAAATATTATATTATTTTTAGATTCGAGAAAAAAAAACAAAAACAAAACAAAAAACACATTATTTCGTTTACTTTTCTTAATTCTATCCACACAAAAACATGACCTTATTATAAAAAGATATAGGCAACCTAAGATTTTCTTAAAGTACGCTATGTTTTATAATTTGTGAAAACAAATTTCAGTTATTCTTCCTACATATGACCTATATAAATTCAATAAAATTGATTTTATTGATTTTCATTGTGCTCTTTTGTTATGAAACTTACCAATCCGGTGCTTATTCAAACAGCAGTTCACGCGTAAAATAATTTATTATTAAAGTATTTATTACCTGTAACATAGTATTTCATTTTTATCGTGACACATAATTTAATACATTGTATCGTATAGAACAGGCTAAATAAAGTATTAACTAGTAAATACACTAATGAACATGTAGAATCGAGTGCTTTTGGGGACTAATGTTTTAGGTTTTAACGGTTATATCGGTGAAATACACTATTACATTATTTTAGATAAGAGTTCTGACCTAGATAAAAATCAGTCCCGTGGTACAGCAGCAATAAATTATATACGTACTAGGATATGTAGCGAGTTTATCACATAGCGTTTTGACAGGTGCAGGAAAAAACCATTTCTATCACCATACCCAACGACCGCCCTCCTCCGTATTTGCCTCCCATCTCCCGTTTTTATCAAAATTCACATCTGATAAAACCCAATCACTTGTATAACTCGTTACTAGTTTGTCGTGTAACAAGTTTTTATTATAGCAATTCAAGTTTGCAGTGCCAAATGAATCTTAAATTTACAAATAATATATTTTTACTATAAAAAGTCAAATCTATTTAATTTATCGCTGATCTATGACTATTTTTTATCATTAACATCCAATAATACCGTATATTTGAAAAGCACTGAATGTAGGGAATGCTAAATATTTGAACCCGTATATGGTTTTTAATAGAAACTTCTAAACGACTGAAAGTTAAGATTAAATAAAAAATCTGATGTGGGAACCGCATGACTTTCTTGTACGCCTATGAAATTATACACATTTTTTAAAAGTAAAATGGTCATAAAATTTTATTTCATTAACTTCTGATATTTTTTTATGTTTTTTTTTTTTTTAATTGAATTATTATTTATCGTAATTATTTTTACTATCAGAGGTTAATAATTATTAATAAAACAAAATATTTAAATTAAAAAAAAAAGAAAATTAAAAATAAAGGAGATGTCTGATTCGAACCAATTCCCTTTGATCCAAATATTTCATTAATTAAAATTCTATTTTGCTGTAACTCAGAAACCAATGAAAGTAAGTACCACTTATGATATATCATTGAAAAGATCTCAGTAAGGGCTTATTACTGCAGTTAAGAAAAAGTTCAAAATCCCCAAAAATTTGAATTTTGGACTTTTTCTCCAAATCCAATTATATTTTTGATTTTGGTGTTTTTTGGACACTTTAGTTCAGTCGCTTGCAGTCAAAAGGGAAGGTGCACAACTAGATGTTATTAAATCCAAAATTTCAACATCATACGGCTAATTTTTTTGAGTTATGCGAGATACATACGGACGTACGTACGTATAGACGTCACGCCGATAGTAGTCAAAATTGATTCAGAGTTGGTCAAAATGGATATTTCCGTTGAAATTTGAAAGAAGGAATTTTTCACGATCACAATATTATCTTTACTTCGTACAAGGAAGTAAAAATATATCAATTAATATTAATTGGATAAAAATCATTGAAATGCTTAAATATTGTTTTATTCTTTTCTTATTTAATTTAAGGATGTTGCATTCATTGTATTTAAACTTACTTCGCCACCTTTACTTTTTATTTATTACTCTAATTCAATAAAAAGTTTTAAACAAATATTGAATTTTAGAAATTATAATTTCAAAATGTTTTCACAATATGTTAAATGATTATTTAACCTTTTCGTTTAATTATTTTTTCTATGAAATAAATAATATTATAATTATAAATAATAAATTTATTTCGCCGTATAAATAATTTTATTTATTAATAATAAATTTATTTATAAATAATAAAATAATAGAATTAAAAATTTTAAATTTTTTAGAAAGATATCATTTTTTAAAATTTAAAATTGTAAGTGTTTTCTACGGATGTCTGGAAACAGAATATTGAAGGGGCTTATTTAGATGTGCAGCAAGCTTTTGACAAAGTATGGAAACCTGGTCTTCTTTACATGTTAAAGTCAAGCCTACCTCAACCATTTCATTTGTTCTAATAACTGTTAGGTAACTAGTAACTAGTTAATAAGTTAGGTGTAAGCAGGAATTATCTGACGATATAGTCAGATAATTCGTCTCACTCAGCCAAAGTACCACAAGGCTCAGTTTTGGGTCCGATTTTATATTTGACCTTTACTGCAGACTTTCCCAGTCCGGACTATATCATATTTGTGTCCTTTGCGGATGATACTGTGATCTTAGCGATTGACGGCGACACGACTTTAACTTAGGGTAAATTGCAATCTACGTTTGATCTTATCAACATATGGCTGTGTAAACGGAATGTAAATTCAATCCTGCTAAGTCACTACGATGAGGAGAGGTGTTTACCTTCGACTCTACCTGGATAATACTTGTATCCCTAACAAAAATTCTGCACGGGTTTGCATTTAAATCGTCGTATGACTTGGAGAATCATGTCAAAGAAAAGAGGAAACAATTAAACGCTAGGTTTATGCGGATGTACTGGTTACTGGGTAAAAAATTTCATTCATCTCAGTCAAATAAATTGTTGTTACAAGAATTCTTGAAACCGATAGGGAACTACGGTATACAATTATAGGAATCAATTTATAAAAGCAACATTGAGGTCATCCAGCGATTCCAAAAAAAATCTTAGGATTATGACTGGAGGCGCCTTGATTCGTAATGAACATTGGGGTCCATGATTATTTAAGGATATCATAAATTCGTGAGAAAATTCAGAGAGTAAGCACGGACTACGTATGTAAAGTATGTACACAAATGAGCCATTTAATGGTGAATCTGCTGGGTAATAATGGGGAAGTAAGGCGACTAAAAAGGTTCTATATGTCAAACCTGAGTAATATACTCATATGACGACAGGATAACAAATCCATAGACTGGGATAGCAACTATGGAGTCAATTATTCTTGAAAGACTGGTTTTTGTATTACAGTATATCCATCGTCTCAGATTTTTACGCTACAATTGGTTATATTTGATTTATATAGTGATGAGTAAGGTTAGAATTTAACTATTATTTGAAATTATTCAAGTGTATTTCAAGGAGTATTACTTGTTGCTTTCAGTCGCACAATACATTACTATTACATTTTCTAACTGCTTATCATTTTGTTGTCGGTTATTAAGTTTGATTCTTTCTATCATTTCACTTATCACTGTTATTTTTTTATATTTCTTACTGTTTCACTTGTTATATTCGTTGAAACCTTTTATTACTTTTTTAATTTTGCAAATCTATTATTATTATTATTTGTTCCGTTATCCTTTTCAGTATAAAACTAAAATAATATGGAAGTGAAAAAATACCCGCCGTAAAATGCATGTCCAACAACTTAGTGAACTAGTAAAATCTTTTGATACATTAATGTTTACTTACAACATGACATTCCAAATAAAAAATACTAATTATATTAAAAAAGAAACACACTGTTTAATTTAAGTAAGAAATTATATCATGATATGATTTAGATTTGGGTAGATGATAGTTCAGCGATCTTAACAGTTCAGCTTTTGCTTGCGCTGGAAGAATTGTATGAAAATACTGAAAAAAATTAACACATAGTGGTAAATGAAAATCAAAAACATATCGGTTCCTAGATACTCTATTTTTAAGTAATCATTTGTTTGTTGAGGAGAGTTATCTTACGAGTAAATTCGAATAAAATGTGTAACAAAGATATCAACTAATTGATTTATTTATTCAAATTTTAGCAAAATTTATCAACGGGTTAGATCTTTTATTAAAATGCAACACAAAAGTATACATACAAATTCATCAGCAAAATCCTTAATCTGAAACTTGTCGGATGATTATCCAACCATTTTATCTCAAGAGCCACTTTATCACATTATTTTACACATTTTCAAAACCACTAACTCCTTATAAAAGTGTTTAATTAGAATTTTATTTGGATTTTTTACATTTTCAAGCTAAACGTACTTCTTTGGTATTTATTACGGTTAATATATTCCAAAATAATTATTCTAGTAATAATTGTAAGTCATAAAATTTGAAAATATTAATTTTCAAAACGTTGTTATTTATTTTGAGTAGGCGCCAGCAGTTTTTTGTAATCTTCTCACTGAGAATATATATTCATACAGATTTTATTTTTCCAAAATTTAATGCCTAAAACTAATTTGTAATTGATATAAAGTTGTTTGTTTTTGCAACTTAAACGGGATTATAAAAAAATAATTTTATCCAATACAAAGTGTGGAAGAACTGAATACGAACATTATATGTGTATATTTTTTTAGATTAAAGATAAAAATTTATTTTCTTTTAATTCACCAATTTCAATGATTATTTTTACTTTTTATTCTTTTATTATCTTAATGATTAATTAATTATTAAGGTACTTTGAAGTAGCTGTACTTTTGAAACAAAAAATACGTGTTATGCGAAACCAATTTGAATATTATGTAACACTACAATTTCAAACAAATCAATTTTGTGTTCAAAATGATTGATTTGAAAGATTTTTACGTTTTGTTTTTTCACAGTATTTGCTTTCAATTGGGTATTATAGCAATTCTATGAAGCCTGATACCATTTTATTTTTTTAAATATTTTACGCGAAAATTAAGAAATATTTGTTCGAATACGTAAACTGCCGTAAATGTTAAAATAAATTTAAAATACCATTTGAAAAATAATTTTTTGATTCCATATTTTATATGAATGACCTATATTCTATGAAATGAATTTAAATGGAATAAATTTTTTTGAATTCAAGAAAAAAAATTATTTTATTTTCCTTCAGAATATATATTTTATTTATTATTCTTAAAAAGGAAAATTAAGTTCATAAATTTTCCACAATATTTAAGTAGAATATTTATGAAATTTTATCTAAAGGATTTGCATATCTTTTGAATAGTTTTATTTTCCACTTTTAGTTTAAAAAGTTTTGGTAGTTCAAGTTGTTTGAAAACAAATTTTAAATATTTAGAACTGAACAACTTTTTATAGAGAAAAATATTTATTCAACAGTTTTAGAAATAGGTAATCTAAGCAACTCCAGTTAACTCAGGTGTTCAATATTATTACATATTACTGAATTTAATATTACATATTTTTGAATCTGTTTTTAAAAAAATGGTTCATTTTGCCTAGGTAAAGAAATAAAGTAATGAAAAACTATTGTAAGATTAATTTTGACCAATTTAAATTGAAATTTATTCTTAGAAACAATATTTTAGCTTATACGTTTGTATTTTACGACTGCAGGCAAAAATGAATCTTTTAAATTGATAGCAGAAAGAGATATTTAATAATTTGTTCCTCTAATTAATTCTTCTTCTTCTTCTTCTTCTTCTTCTTCTTCTTCTTCTTCTTCTTCTTCTTCTTATTATTATTATTATTACTCATTTAAGTGCTTTTGTTCTTTGTTTTCTTATTTTTACTGGTAATCTCTGATATGTTGTCTGTTAAGAGCCACTTGTTCTTTTATTTCACCTTCACTGTTTTCTTAAATCGTTACGTTGCTCTTAATATTTGACGTACAGGTGTCTATTTGGTATCAATGAAATTTATTAACTCTTTTCAAATGAACCCTTCTTTCCAATTTTTCCTTGATTTTTCATTATCTACTTGCAAAATATTTATCTGTTTTTCTTACCATTTTTAAACATTTTTGAAATGGAATTTTGCTATTTATGGCGGCATTACAGTTTCTTGAAATAAATAAAATAATCTCAATTTAAAAATAAAAATAAATGAAAGATAAAAAAAAGTAAATAAGATCTAAAACGTAATGTCTTATTTCAGAAGTTTTAACTGTTATAGTTTAAGAATATTCGATATTTTCCATAATTGTAAATATTTATTTTATTTAAGTCTTTTATTTATTTCTTTATGTAGAACTACGGTAATTACGATCACTTATATGAACTGTAGAGAATGTGAATTATAATCTGAGGACGATGACGTTTGGAACTGGTCTGGGAAGATAAAGATATTGATAAAGACGAATTGTGAACGGTAAGATCTACGAATACAGTAAAGCATTGAATAACCAACTGACAGCAGTAATAACCCGTAAGAGGTATGATTGATATTCATTTATGACCCTAACTAACTGATTTAAGTCAAAATAGGATGGAGATCCATTTTTGCAATAGACCGTTTAATTTTATCCTCAAAATATCAGTAACCATATAGATTGATTATCATAGATTATTGAAGCAACAAAGTGAAAAAAGGTAAAGCCATGATGATCCAGAAATTAGTAGTATATTGTAAATTACCGTCCCGCTAGGAAAAATATAGCAATGTTAAAGAAAAATAAAGTTTGTTAAAATTTATAATTTTATTATTATATTTATATATATTAAATATTACGTTTATAATTTATTATTATTTATAAATTAAAAAAAAACAAAAATTATCCTAAACTAATTAGGAGTTCTTTCTTGTTTTGTAGTTGGTACAGGTGAGACGAGGTTTTTAAATTATTACTGCAAAGGAAATCGGTAATGCATGCTTTTGGGAGGGAGGAAGGCCGGATTTACTACCCCACATTGGTCAAGTAAAATTGTATCTAGTATATATATATATATATAACTGTATCTGGTCTATATTTTAGAACAAAATTTAGTTTTTCATCTTCTTGTATTAGTCAGGTTTTTCTGATTACAAATTATTAAAAATAAGTCCTATCGATCGGTACCCATACAATGTCCATAGATGCATTTAAAAAACTGCTCCATGGTTTTTAAAATAGAAACCGGAAGGTTGATCCCGATTAATGCTGTCTTATCCAATTTTTCTTTAACTAAATAAACTTTATAAATGGTGTCCAGATTAATATTTTATAAACATATCACCATAATTCAAAGTAAGTTTACACACAAAATAGTTTCTCTAAAATAAATCATAACTTTAGATTTATTTTACAAAATCTTTTCCATGGGAAAAAAGGAGGGAGATATGATAAAAAATTATTAATATGGGTTGATTTTATAATGTTTTTTGTTAAATAAATTGCGGAAAGAGTTTTCAAATACTGTTTAATTTATACATGTTTAAGCAAAACTAACAGTTTTAGTCAAAAGAAAAAACGAATTATCATTGTAGAACATATTGTTTCATTGGAAATAAACCAACGATAAATTATTTTATGTAGTTTAATATCAGTGCTATTTGACATTTAAATTCAATAAAATAACAATTTTCTTTTTTCGTTGCTTTACTTTGTTTTAAATACGTAAAATAAAATGTTGCTTTTATTAAATATTACATGGAAAAATATTTTACAATCTGTAGTATATATTCACGTTTAGAATGCATTATATTAAAACAACGTCGTCATCATCATCATCATCATCCCTTCTCTGTATCCAAATATTGCTGGCTCGGACTGCAGATCATGGGCTACCACTAAGTGCTTCTCCATCATTTCGTCTCAAACCCTTTCTCACCTCTATTCCCTTTTTAGGTCTTATTTTTCAGAACTACTTATTTATCAAAATTAATTTTCGCACATAACTGCTTAATTTTTTTTCTTTATATTCAGAACCATAATTTCTTCTTCAACGTGATGTTTTATAGAAATTAAATATAAACGTTACTAAAGCATAAAAAATAGAGGTATATTATAAATATTTTCTCAAATTATTCGTTGGTACTTGGTTATTAATTTATAACATTTTATTATTTTATATACTCATAAATTAATGGTTATTATCCTTAACATAATAAGCATAGTTAGATTAATTTTTATTGTATTTAATGCTTTTAAAATTTCCTAAAAGGGTTTTGTAAAATTTTTGTTTGTCATTTTTACTCTAAACATTCTGTTTACACATTCTACTATATCAAAATTCTTGATTTGTTACAAATACCATAATTAAATTTGGGATTAATTTATTGTTCTAATATTATAATTAGTTAATATATATAGAGATATTTATAAGCGTTTTAGTCTATTATTATTTAAAGGGAAAGATTATTATTTTCAGATAATAATTATTATATAAATAAATTTAAAAATATCTTTTTCTAGATTGTAATAGCTGCAGGATACTTTACTTAAAATCAGGGTACCAATCAGATTGTGTTTAGATTTTTTAAACATATTTCCTTTATTTTTGATATTTTAATTATATTTTCATTTAATTTCTATAAATATTTCTATGAAGCAAAGATCACTGCATAAGTAGTAAATGTAGAAGAAAAAAATAAAGAAATAAGTGAAAAAATTAATTTTATAAATAATTACATTCTGCTACTAGAATACAGTTTGCTTGTTTTACACACATGCGGCTTTGAAGCGGAGGATTTGGCGACACTGATTTTTTCGGACATAATGGTGAGTAGGAATGAAACCGCTACTGCTATTAGGTAGCTTACTAAAAAGCATTTATTGTTAACCTTTTTAACAATTTACCGATTAGCGATGAGGCTTATTTTCATTTGTCAGGATTTGTTTACTTTCCGATACTGGGCTTCCGAAAACCCTAGAATTCCCCTAAATTAGCTGCAAAGAGTGATGGGTGAATTTAGCAAGAAATTTACTGAATATGTACGGTGGATTGGCAGTCATGTACAAGATATCATTTTTGTGACGATGTATTTCTTTTTTTAGCGATTTAAAATCAAAAATAGTAAATTCTATAATGTCTATGTTGTGTTAATACTCGTTAAAACAAACTAAAATTACGTAATAATTTACTCTGAGAATGGAGAAAATAATTATGTAGAAAAGGAATTAAATGATAAACTTAGGAAGATCAGGTATATAAGTAGAGTTTGTGGGTGGTTTAAAGAAGTTAAGAAAGAGATGGAGAGGAATAATATCAAAATTGGAAGATAAAGAGATAAAGGAATGATTACGAGATATAAGAAAAAGAATAAAGAAACCTCAGGTCGAAAAGAAAATCATCAAATCCGAATTTAATCTGTAGTAAGATAGGAAGAAAGCACATGCACTTAGATTGAAAAAAATATTGAGAAGGAAAAAAAAGGAAACACACGAATAAGAAATCTTAATTGCTAACTTATGCATGATCCTTTGGGTCTAGAACGAATTAAAAAAATCATATCCCAAATATTTGAAAAAAAAATTAATCATATAATTGACTGACAATTAAAACTTAAAAATGACAATTAGCTCTCACAAATTACACATATGATCTTACACAATTCAGTGTTTATCAAGACTAATTTTACATAAATGATGATGTTAAATTGAATAAATAATTGATTACCTCAGAAGCAGAATAATTAAACACATAACTGAGCAGTTGTATGATTGTGATATTTAAATCACATTTGATCTTTACTATTTTAAATAAATTTTTAAAAAATAATAATTTGAAGTAAAGTTTTAAACTACCTCTGGTAAAGTCGTAATGTACCATGATAGCGATCACTTCAGAAAATGCAAGAAACGTGATTTATAAAATTAGTATTCTCAAAAAAATCAATATATACTATTATAACAACAAATTAATCAATGAACAGATCAGATTTGAGGACGATATTTTATTCAAACAAATAATTAATAATTATCAAGATACCTAAACTGTCTCCCTTCAACCTATATTCATAACAACTGCGACTTTCTTACATAACAGACATGACTATGACGACCAGTTGTGATTTTAACATTTTATAAATTTACATTCTAAATATGTTAATTTTAATGATCTCAAATTGAAGAATAATTTTTCCTAAGGATGGTCGAATGACCAAAAGTGCTAGAAAAGAGAACGCAGACGAATTGTTCGTAAGGTTGAATTTCATTTTATTTATTTATAAATAAAGTGATTTAATTATTAAAATATTTGTTGTCTTTTTTGCTCTGAGAATGAAGTTTAATATGTTCCACTTATTTTTATTTTAATTGAAGATGACACTAGTGTTTAAACATTAAACAAGTTATTAAATTAGAGAAAATAAAACGAATTTCTGTTGGATCGTAACCGTTAATGGTTGAAGGCAATCTAACAGAGGCCAATGTTAATTCCAAAAGTAGTATTACAATCCTTAATAATAACAAACACACCATGGCAGGCTTATTAAGGAGAGTGAAGAATGGAGTGATTTTCTCTAGCCTTCTTCACTGAACCAAATACGTAAATACATTGTTGTTTGAGTGATTAGAATGCCAAGCCCATCGAAATATAGGTGATATTGAGAAACTACGAGAAATAAGAGTATCTTTAATCATTTTTCGAAAAACTTGCAGTTTTATGAACATCATAACAAGTAACACTAATAAACATTTTGAGTAGTGTTACTTATATCTCAGATGCTTAAATCCATCGCAATCCGGTATTCTAACAAGGCAGCAGACGACTTTAACGTTTTAGGATATAGTTGTGCCAATATTGCGAGAAGAGGCATAGTGCATGATAAGACGGGGATGTTTTTTATCGGCTGGAAGGCCTGCACTGCCGTCAGTGCGGGCTTGACAGCGGCTGGCAGAGCTTTTTCCTACCCCTACGGAAAAAAAATGGCGAGAAGGGGATATTCATCAATATAATCCACTACCGTTTTTATACATAATGAATATATTATCAGCTAAATATACCAAGGAAAAGTGTAATTTTGAAAGAATTTAAAATTCTGAATAACATGGTAGATTTCTGGAGATTAACTATTCCTGTGGGATGAGTTAGAAAAAGTACAATAACAATGTTCTTATTTGTAAATGTTTTATACTAAACAGTTGGTATATACAATGTAATACGGGGTAAGTGGTTAAATGTGTATGTTTACAAGTAGAGTACATAGTCTACATAAGATTTTCAAATAGCTCAGGATAAGTTATTCATAAACGATATTTGAAATTAACAAATCTTAATTTTTAAATTATTTTAGATTAAAATCATAAAATTTATCAGCTGCTTCTGGATTTTATCGACAACTAGATACAGAGTCAAATCTTTATTTTCACATAACACTTTGTTTTTGTACATACTATTTCAATTCATAATTAATTTAAAACTATAATAGAATAAAACAGAATAAAATTAATAGTAGAATAGTAAAATTTCTTCCGTGTTTCGAGGTATTTCTGAGAAAAGGGCCGATGGTAAAAGTTTAAACTATCTTCTTACCTAATTATTCAAGCACTAATAGTTTTAAACTCTAGTCCAATTTTTTAATAAATACGTAGTTTTATTAAATCAGTTTTTATTCACTGGAGATCAATTCTACAGCTTGATTAATATTTATTTATATATTTTAAATTGCTGATTCAAGCATAAGGTTTTACCTGTAAAGTAATGATTTATATTATAAAAAAACGAAACACAAGACCTTAGCTTCACAATTTGCTATTCCAGTTCTTGTTTCAATTCGTTACTTTGCAATTGGAAATAAAACAAACTATTAACTGCTTTAATTCGAATAAATAATTCTATTAGTTATTAATATTCTATCTATCTATCTTTTTACGTTCTATAGAGATAATTCTATCTCTATCTATTAATATTCTTAGAGTTTCCATTATTCTAGTCTTGTTTTTCAGGCCGGACCTATGTTTGAGTGAACGTAGAACTAGAAATGATTACTTAATGGGCTAATAGTTTCCTTTGTTTTAAATAGCTAGGGTTAATTAGATATTAGAAGAAAGTCTGTAAAAGAAGTGAAATATCGTTGAATAAAAAATTCATCAAAATTCAATATATCTTAAATTTAATAAATTAAGTAATTAAACCAATGATTAAATTTAAAAGTCCATTGATATTTCTTTGAATATTATTAATACTGAAATCAAGGAAAGCGTGTGGTTTGAATATTTTTTCTCTTTGTGGGACAGAAACATCTAGACTAGAACTATAGAATCAAGAATTCTGGAATATGAAGTGTCGATCTTCTTAAGAACGAGTACATAGAAAACATTAATGAAATCATTTTAGGTTAAACATCTTAGTTTAGGATTAAAAAAAAACACGCTATTATATTATTAAAACTAAGGAAATAAAAATATCAGTATCTAAACAACTTATTTTTTTGTAACCAGTAGAATTGTAACTTCTACTGGTAAAGTAGATTAAAGCACTGGATAAAGTACACGGAAACCATTACTCAAGCTAATATTATATAAATTACATCCACCATCAGTCTATTTATCTATGTTAACAAAAGCGACCAATGAGTGACAGA
This sequence comes from Lycorma delicatula, assembly GCF_047948215.1. Lineage (NCBI taxonomy): Eukaryota > Metazoa > Arthropoda > Insecta > Hemiptera > Fulgoridae > Lycorma > Lycorma delicatula. The sequence goes on from NC_134457.1 coordinate 127,309,723, forward strand.
CAGGTACATTTCCGCCAGTCCAGTATGCTATTCAATTCACTGTTGAAACGAAGAGTCTATCACTGGCGGTAGTATTATACTGTATGTTGGTATATAGAATAGTGTATATATATATATATATATATATATATTTATATATATATATATATATATATATTTATATATATTTATATATATTTATATATATATATATATATTTTTTATATATATATATATATATATATATATATATATATATATATATATACACATACATATCTTTCCGAGGTAATATGGAGAAATATTTACCGGACTAGGTTATCAGTTTTCAGCTCTGGTGCAGAGTATACATTCTACCATTTCATAACACACACCGTACCGTACGTACAACGTAAATGTTTCTCTATAACATGATCCTATATACCTCGAACTAACTCGACCAAACCATAACTTATAAATAATAGTAAAACTTGAAAAGAAAACCTGACTTATAAATAATAGCAAAACTTGAAAAGAAACCCTGTTTACAACATCAGAATTTCATATAAAAGCGACCTTCTTCTCTCAATTTGCTCACTTCACAAACTCCATTTCACAATCTCATTAGATTTAAGAAGTTATGGTATTCAAATTTATTTTTCTTTTTTCAAAAATGCGAGATTGAATAAGATAAAAAATTTTCTATTAAATTCTAAACTCATTTTTATATTAGCAGCTAAACAGGTCAACTTCAAAAACTTTGATATAATCTGAAGATTACTTTTATCCCTTAAAGGAGAAAATAAAAAAGTGATGAGTAACACCAAAAATGAATAGTTTATTTCTCTCATCTATATTAATATATTTTTCAGGCATTATCTTTTTTCTTATGTGTAGACCTGATAATGTATCACAAAAGTGTTGATAATAATGACAAAAATATAACATAAAAATAATAATAATAATTGAAAAAAATGGTTTTAATCCATTCTTTTAATCTTTTCAGTTAGTTCTGAAGAGATTAGCCTTTTATTTCAGAAAAAAATACAACTTTTGCATTCATATGTGGATAAATTATTTCTGGACTATTTTTTCTCAAAAGAAACACAAGCACATAAAGGTCTCCCACACAAACCAAAAGCATCTAAAAAAACCTTCATATATTTTATATTAAAATTTTTCTAATTTCCTTATTGCAACCATTCATTCTTACCATCTGAGGTGATTCTTTAAGGGAAGATTTTTAAAAAAGCATTTCTATGAAAATAAAGATAAAAATGGATATTAATTTTATGAACATACACTGTAATTTTTAACCGACTTCAAAAAAGGAGATTATCAATTCAAAACTTTTTTTCTGAATGTATGTTACGCGATATCTCCCACGTTAGTAAACCGATTTTGATTTGTTTTTTTTAATCAAAAGAGTATACTTTCGGAATGGTCCCCTATAAATTTTAACCAAATCCGATTATAATCTTGAAAAAAAGACCAAAAAAAATAGAACGGCTCGAACCCCCTAGCCGCTGACCGCTCTCACAGTACGAAAGAAGGAGGTTTTATAAAACGATTTATAAAAAATAAAAATAAAAAACCGACTTCAACAAATAATAGTACTAAAAAGTTACAAATAATTATGTTGTTTAATTATTAGCTAAAGTAAATTTATTTACAACAAATAACTATTTTTGCAAAATTAAACAACTATTAATAACCATACAGCCGGTCCCTGGTTACGATAAATACGCATGAAAATCAGTTACTTTACATGGTATTAAAGTTAACACCTAGTGTTATCTATAATTGGAGAGTATTACTAAAAAAAAAAAAAAATACGTAAAACGGAATATTTTTACTTAGAACGAATTAAAACCGGACAAAACGATGACGACGGAATATTCTGACAAAAGCCCTAATCAAGCACATCGGTCATGTCGGAATATTCCGTCAAAGACTGGTAAGGAGTTAGTTATAATATATATATATATATATATATATATATATATATATATATAGGTACTAAAGATTGTGAAATAAAATAATTAAAAAATAAAAACTAACTTCAAAATAATAGTACTAATATGTTACAATAATTATATTTTTATTTAACTAAAGTAAAAGTATTTACAAATAATACCTATTTTTGAATTCGGTGCCAGCCTACATAAATTAAACGTAAAGTTAGTACCTCAACCGACCGCTAGGTTGCTAAACGGTATTCTTACTTGTAAAATGGGATCTATAGAGCTTGTAAAAGAGAGCATCATTTTAGTACTGTTATTTATTTGAAGTCGGTTTTTATATTTTTTTAAATTATTTTATTTAAGATAAATGAAATAGACTTTACCCATACTGTAAAAAGACTTTTTCTTACTACTTTAGATTAAATTAAAAATAACAACTTACTACGAAAGTTCAGGTTAAGAATGGTGATCTAATAGAATGTTTCTATTTTTCATTAAAAATTTGGTGGATTGAAATTCCAGTCATGCTTAGCAGTATTTAATCGCTGAAATAATCACCCCCTATCATAAATAAAAAGCGAATAACTTGAGTAGACATTGCTAAATGATTTAATAAATAGATATATCATTTTGAACTTTGGAAATAATTAAATACCTATTTTTTTTAAATGTAACAAATTTTATCAAAATAATCTATCTAAATTATGATTAACTAGAAACTGACCATAGCAAAACTTTCATGTTCTAATTTTATATACTGAATTAAACCTGTAAGCTTATTTTTAATATTTTTATATGGATGCATCTAAAATATCACTATGTCATAAGGAGTAGTAAACTACAAAATTGAACGGAAAACAACTTTTGCTTTATTATTATTTAATTTTTTCTAGAACTATATTTGCTCATGAAAGAATTTCATAAAGATTCATTCGAAGGTAACTTTTCAAGAGCATTTCTACCTAATATTCTATTCCAAATTAATCCTTCTTCAATATCTAAGTTTGGTAATTTGAACACTATTAAAAACGTTGATTTTTTTTTATTTTTATCATTTTATCTAGGGTTCAGCTTCGTCACATTAGCTTAAACATCTTATTACACATGTCAGGAATTGAGAGAAATGAACTTATTTTTCCTTTATCATAGGGACTAGCTTTTGATCGCTGTTGATTACCATCCCTTTAAAACTCATATAAAGGTTTTCTCATTATTATGATTATTATTATAGATAAACTTTATTAAGAACTATTATCCGTTATTCCTTCTTGGTTTATATATAATAATAATAATAATAATAATAATAATAATAATTCCCTGAAGTAGATAATCCCCACTTCCGGAACATAACATCGCACGTTCCACATCCAGGGCGGAAAAACTGTACATAAATACTATTCATAATGCTGGCTAACGGGGCCCTGAATGTTTTCCCTCAGATATGGATTTTTTCGGCCTGATTCCACCTACAGGCCATAATACAAGGACTGGATTTTCGGCCACCTGCAGATATTGAAATGTAAATGATTAAGGAAATGGATTCACAGCCTCTTTAAAGCTGGCCGATGTGGCGGTCAAGGTAAAAAGTGATTGCAGTTGTAAGTCAGACCCTTTCACTGTCCACATGCCTCTCGTGAAGGCATGCATGTAGCTAAAATGCCTACCTATGTCGGTACATAGAAGCCCTGAAAACTTCGGTGTGTAGGGTCCTGGAGTCAGTGCAGATTGAGCATCCGCTCTCTGCCAGGACAAGTGGCGATTCCACCGGAATACTGGATTGGACCCCCAGGGTTGGTAGACCTAGAGTGGGGTACCCCACTCCGGTGGCTAGCCTTGCTACAGAAGGGATAAAAAAACATGCAGCCTGAATAATCATCAAACGTGAGAGAGGGTCCATGTAAACATCCTCGTCTAGAACTAGCCCTTTTGCCTAAGGCGAAACATAGAAAGTTATGAGACAGGAAGGATGGAGAAGGAGGCTGAGAGTATACAGAGAGGTCTGTAAAAGAATAGTTTTTTAAACCAAAATATCTGGTTATTAGTAGATAGGATAGTAATTTTTCAGGATAAGTTTTTTCCTTGTCGCTCGAGAGATGAATAATGGTGCTGGAGGCTCAGTAAAGGAAATCCGTAAAACTTATATCGGATTTCATGTAGAGACGATTCATGATAGCCATTCGAAGAATATTCTTGGGATAAAGAAGGTAGGTGAGGTTGCTGTATTAATCGATCCACACAGCACCCTCAATACCTCAAAGGCTGTTGTGGTTTGTCGGGATCTACTTAATTATACGGAGCAGGAAATTGTTGAATGGTTTAACACCTCAAGAAGTGATAGAATGCCGAAGGCTGAATATGAGAAGGAACGGCGAAGTTCTTCCGTCTGCCTTTCATGTCCTTACTTTTAAAAAACCAACCCTGCTGATAAAAGTGCATGCAGAAAAACACAGATTTGATGTGCGGGTTTTTGTGCCGCAACCAATGAGATGATTCAGGTGTCTACGTTTCGGCCACACCAATGGTCAGCGAAAGGCCACAAATATGCATGTGTGGTGAGGAAATTCATGAAGAAAAAAAAAAAAAAGATCCTCCTTCCTGCGTGAACTGTAAAGGACAACACTCATGTAGCTCGAGGAATTGTTCTGTTTTAAAAGACGAGATAGTTGTTCTGATGAGGTCAGCTACATCGAGAAGAAGATTGTAAACGCCCGCAAGCCTAGAGCAACGACTAATGCTCTGGCTGCGGCTGCAGTTCCTGCTCCAACTGTTGCTGATACAGACCAGTTTCTCGGCAAACTTGCGCCAACATTAGCTACTATGATTGAGAGAATAATTGACAACAGAATGAAGTCTCTCACTCATAAGGAATTTACAAAACCTGTGATGAAGATACAGCCTCCAGCTGTATCGAACATGAGCAAAAGCGCATCTGAACAGAAGAAGACAGCTGCTAAATCAGAGGTTTCATGAGTGTGGACAACATTTTGAATAGTGCCGAAAAAGTGGTTGCTTCAGAGTCTTCTGTGGAGGTTCCCCTACTGGTCCGACTCCTGTTGCGGGGGTCTCCCAGGTTTCCGCCTCTCAGTCAGTGCCTAAACCAAAGCGCCGATCCATACCTGTCGTCGTCCGCGGCTTCGATGGTCTCCGATTTGGAGGTCGTGAGTTACGCGGGCGATGACATATTTATTGAATACAAAGTTGTTCGGAAAATGGAAAAGAAGAGGGAAAAAGGATGGCCGAAAGGCAAACGTAGAGAATAAATTAATTAAAAATGAGCGAGTGGATTCTTCAATGAAACATCAATGAATGTTTGTAAAACATCCATGAGCTCCAACGCTTGATAAAAGATGTAAACCAAGTTTTATATATGATGCAAGAAACACATTTCTGCCGAGATGAAAACTTCCAACTAAGTAGATACAATACATTTCTGCGAGATCAACCACCAAATATAAGAGTTAGATATGGACTAGCTATATTAACAACGACTAGAGCTATCACCGAAGCTGTTGAAATAAATACAAATCTGCAAGCCTTCGCAATCAGAATGAAGCGTCCGCTGCAGATGTGCAGCATATACTTGCCGAATTTTGATTAGAAGAAGGATGAGAATACGTTTAATTGCTTAGTTTCCCTTACCTATAGTACTGGTGGGTGACTTTAACACGCATAATTCTCTTTAGGGGTCGGATCGAGTAGATCCCTGTGTAAGAGGATTGGAAAATTTCCTACTGAATTCTGATTTTATTATTTTAAATGATGGTTCTGTTGGAACTGTTTTGATGAAACTGTTTTCAATGACAAAGATGGATCCTGTATAGATTTAGCACTTAGAAGTGCATAGATCGCACCGAGGTACTTTTTCCAAATTTTAGAAGATCCGTATGGATGTGATAATTTCCCAGTGCAAATTGTAACTAACGTTACAAGAAAAATATATCCTACGTCTAAAAGATAAAGATCTTTACTTCTGATTGGCTAGAACATATCATTGGATGAGAAATATCGAATAAAACTCTGGTAGAAGATGAAGTGAAGATCCAAAGAAAAGAGGTTGTAAAAAATTAAAAATGATAGATGATATAAAGGAATTTTAAAGAGCTTAAAAACTTAAAAAGGCTTCAAGAAATCAAAAGTTATGTTAGGAATATAAAGCAAAATATTCATGGTAAAGGGACTTCCCTAATAGCAGATAATGATATAATACAAGACTAAAACAGTGATTTCTAAACGTATTCACTTTTAATAACACAGAAAAAATCGTTTAAATTCTCATAAATGATGTTGCCGAATATTATCGGTTTCTGTTAGCAATTTAATAACAAAATGGGTGTTAAAACTTCATAAATAAGGATTCCTGGAATAAAACTTTAATTAGTATTATAATTTTTTACATCTGTTAACGTTACAGGTGGAAGGAGTTATCATAAATTTGTTTCTCCAATGTGTAGAAATCATGTACATGTGTACAGTATTATAATTGTCAAAAAGCCAAATGCTGAATGAATATAATTAACATACATCAAAAACATACTCATACTGAGTAAATGTATGTATATTGTATATATACACATCATGTACATGTATCATACATGTACATGATGTGTATGATGTGTATGATGTACATACACATGATGTGTATGTATGTATCATATTTCTTAAGAGAAAAAAATTATTGTGTGTATAACTATTTAATCTTCCTCTATGAATCATGAGATCTTGCCGTTGGTGAGGGAGCTTGAGTAGCTTGAGTAGCTGGACCGAAGGGCAACCATTTCGGAAAGGTATCTGTTGAGAGCCAGACAAAGAAATGATTCCTGAAAGAGGGCAGCAGCTCTTTCAGTAGTTGTTAAGGGCGTAGGTTAGGACGACTAAAACGGCCATTCAACATCACTCAGTCCTGTGAGTACTGCGCAGCTGAAAGCAATAGAAAACTACAACTGCTTTTTTTCCACAAAAATGTAGCTCTCTACATTTTCATATAGCAATGATGGAGGCGCCTTCCTGGGTAAAATATACCGGAGGTAAACTAGTCCCCGGTTTGGAAGGAAGGGGTTACCAGAAAATTAAAAAATAACATTCTACGAGTCGGAGCGTGGAATGTTACAAGTCTAAAAAAGGTTGGTAGGTTAGAAAATTTAAAGAAGGAAATGGATAGGATAAATTTAGATGTTGTAGGAATCAGCGAGGCTCGATGGGAAGAGGAAAACGACTATTGGTCAGGTCGTAGAATAATTAACTTAGCTTCGAATAATGGGTAGGTTTCGTAATGAACAAGAAGATAGGGAAGAGAGTTCAGTATTCCAAAATGTATAGCGATAGAATCATTACAATAAGGATAAAATCGAAACGTAAACCGACAACGCTTGTTAACATCTATATGCCTACAAGCGCCCATGATGATGATGTAGAGTGTGTATTCGAAGAAACTGACGAAGCAATTAAACACATCAAAGGAGAAGAAAATTTAATAATAGTTGGAGATTTGAATGCAAGCATTGGGAAAGGCAAGGAAGGAAATATAGTGGGTGAATACGGGCTGGGCAGGAAGGAATGAAAGAGGGGACCGACTTATAGAGTTTTGGACGAAGTATAATTTAGTAATTGCCAACATCCAGTTTAAAAATCATAATAGAAGAATATAGACATTGAAAAAGTGCCTGGCTTTTTCAATGTCTATATTCTTCTAGACTGCAGGGTACCAGATAGATTATATCACGGTTAAGCAAAGATTTAGAAATCAACTCGTCGACTGCTGATGGTACACCGATTTATAATACGAAAGGCAAAGTCGATAGGTGGGTGGAATATGTTGAGTTAGTTATACGGAGGAAATGAATTAGAAAATGGTGTTATAGAGGAAAAAGAGGAAGTCGAAGAGGATGAAAGGGGAAAAACAATACTGAGATCTGAATTAAAGAGAGCATTAAAAGATTTGAATGGCAAAAAGGCTCCAGGAATAGACGGAATACCTGTAGAATTACTTCGTAGTGCAGGAGAGGAAGCTATTGATAAATAATAAAAACTGGTATGTGATATTTATGAAAAAGGGGAAATTCCGTCCGACTTTAAAAAGAGTGTTATAGTCATGATACCAAAGAAAGCAGGAGCAGATAAATGTGAAGAATATAGAACAATTAACTTAACTAGTCATGCATCAAAAATCTTATCTAGAATTCTGTACAGAAGAATTGAGAGGAGAGTGGAAGAAGTGTTAGGAGAAGACCAATTTACGAAGGTAGAAGAATTTTGTTATTTGGGAAGTAGAATTACTAAAGATAGACGAAGCAGGAGTGACATAAAATGCCGAATAGCACTAGTGAAACGAGCTTTCAGTCAGAAATATAATTTGTTTACATCAGAAATTAATTTAAATGCCAGGAAAAGATTTTTTAAAGTATATGTAGGAGCGTAGCTTTATATGGAAGTGAAACTTGGACGAACGGAGTACCTGAGAAGAAAAGATTAGAAGTTTTTGAAATGTGGTGCTACAGGAGAATGTTAAAAATCAGGTGGGTGGATAAAGTGACAAATGAAAAGGTGTTGCGGCAAATCGATGAAGAAATAAGCATTTGGAAAAATATAGTTAAAAGAAGAGACACACTTATAGGCCACATATTAAGGTATCCTGGAGCAGTCGGTTTTATATTAGAGGGTCATGTAGAAGGAAAAAAATTGTGTAGGCAGGCAAAGTTTGGAATATGTAAAACAAATTGTTAGGGATGTGGGATATAACGAAATGAACGACTAGCACTAGATATTGTATCTTGGAGAGCTGCATCAAATCAGTCAAATGACTGAAGACAAAAGACTGAAGACTGTAAAAAATCATAGTTTAAGTAAAATTTACCATTTAAATTCATCTACAACTTAAATCTTTCATCAACTTCGTTAAAACGATAGATACATTTTATTGTATATTGAATATATGTTTCAGTTGCTATTTTATAAGTAATTGTGTATATCCTCAATAATATAAAAATATCTGTTAAAAAAAACAACAAATAAATAATAAAGAAAATAGGAGAGTTGTATTATATATCATAATGTATTTAATAATATTATAAGTTCAAAAGGCTATCAGCGCAGATGAAGAACGATGTAAAGATATATTTTTCTCGCCAGTTTTATTGTTAATTTTTATTTCAAATTTCATACTCATCAAGTAATGGAGGATATTATATACAAAAATCTTTAATGAAAACTTATTCTACAAAAGCAAAATAATTGAAAGTTATGACTACAAAAAGTTACATTTTAGAGAAAAAGTTTGAAATATTGAAAAATTGTTATTTAAAATAAGTATAAGAATCAGGAAGGTGATAACAATTGATGACTAGGAAAGGAACCCTCCAGTGGATAAAAGAATAAGAAAAAGAATGAATTCTATCCGATTCTCTTTTCAATTTATATACTGATGAAACCGTAAAGGATTTCAAAGCGAAATAACAATTTAAAAAGATAACATAAGGATGTTAAAATTCAGATATGGTGTTGCTCTTTCAGAAGAAACTAAATACGTTTCAAAAATAGTGAATGTTTTGAATTCAATGATGAGAGAAAAATTTAATTTTAAAATAATAAACAGTAAAACAGAGTGTGTGTGTGTGTATATATATATATATATATATATATATATATATACATAATCACAGGATATGTGATGCTGAGATAAATATGAAAAATTAAAAGAACATATCAGTAACCGAATAATTTTAATATTTATGTAAGGCAGAAGAAATAAAGAGTTTTAGGAAGAAAATTGTTCATCTTTTAATGAATGGACGTATGTGAGCAGATGGAAGAAAAAAAATTATTACTTCTTTCGTGCGAAAATTAAATCTGTTGATATAATAAATTAATTTAAGAATTTGACAAAAGGAAAAAAAATAGCTGAATAGAGTATAGAATCTTGCAGTAGTAAGGGAAAGATTAGTAAATAATAGTACTAACAGATAGAAGTAACGAAGTACACAGAAAGTATTACACAAGTGAAAAAGAGAATAAGATTCAAAGGTCATATACAAAGAGACAATCATTGAAGAACTACGAGTGTTCATATATTTTTAGAAATTGAAGTAAATTTTTAATTGAAAAAAGTGAATCGAACAATAAAAACATCGATATAAACCTTAAACTTTATTTCACATAAAATTAATTGAATGTGTATTACAATTTATTTGCACTCATATAATACTGGAATACTGTTTAACTTAATTTGATATTATAATATATGTAATGTAATGCCGTGAATATAATGATTTTATTAATACTATTATACTTTTAAAGCAACTACTTCGAATAAAAATAAAATAATATTATAAAACGTTAATTCTACCTGTAATTTTGAGATAAACTCTCTTGATTAGTGGGGGATGTGTTGCTACTTGGCATTCATAAACTCCTTCATCTCTTCTATTGACGTAAGCTATTTCTAACCTCCAATTGTTCGGATAACGGAAACTTAAAGTGATTCTTTGATCGCTACTGTAAGCAAGTCTTCCAACAGTTAATAACTGAATTGATTCTGATTTTCTTCTTAGCCAAGAAACCTGTAAACAAAATTTCAAAATTTCTGATTACTTTAAAAAAAGAAAAGAAATTAAATTAAAAATGTTATTACTATCAAAAGGTTATCTATTTGTGAAAGGCATTTAAATAGTCACTATATTAAAAACATTATTTTTTAACATAAAATTATTTTTTCTAAAAGTACTTCTTATTATCTGGTACCGATTTTTATACGTAGTTGAAAAAAAAAGGAAGTAATAGTCATATATATAAACATTTATTGTAAGTTTTACCAACTGGCTTATCCTCCCTCTCGTTTCTATTTAGCCTCCGGAACCACCGTAAGGTAATACTTTAGAGGATGATATGTATGAATGTATATGAAATGTAGTCTTTTTCAACCTCAGGTCGACTATTCCTGAGATCTATGGTTAATTGAAACCCAACCACCAAAGAACATCAGTATCCACTAAATAGTATTCAAATCCGTACAACAGTAACTGCCTTTAGTAGGATTTTTATTTCTTGATGATATCGTCACTTAAGCTTGAAGCTTGTGCATGAGATAAGGAAATGAATTTTGTAGCGTATGAAAAATGCCATGCTTGACCGGGATTCGAACACGGGGCCTCCGGATGAAAGGCTGAGACGCTACCACTCGCGCCACGGTGGCCGGTGCAAACCGACCTTAGAACTTTATTTGAACCTTAGAACTGGCTTACCACTAAAATGTATACCTAGACTGAGGAATATATATAACATTGTTTCTAGGTTTTAATCCTCTAAAGTAGAAATGACTGTTAGATCAGTGCTTAATAGGCGTTGTAACATGTAGGTAACCCTAACAAAACTTTAAAAAAAATTCTTCAGCACCAAACTGGTTTTTTTTTTTATAGAGATATCTCTTAAAATATATTCTAGCAGAATGTTCAACTACGGGTCGTACTGAAGCGCTAAAGATCATTATAAAAAATAGCAAATTATTTATTTTTAATAATATATTCCCTGAGTGATCTAAATTACAAGTAAAATTGTTAAGATTTGGGAAAAAAGGTAAATATTAAACACGTCATAAATATTACCAGGAAACATTTTTAATAGAAAAGCTCAGATTTGACAGGTTGTTAGATTACGATCATTAGCTTTTATGCTACGCTAAGATAAATTTCATAAATTGTGAAATTTCACAGGTGATTTACTTCTGTATTTTTCTTATTAATCATGGATTGAATTTTGAAACTTTATTTTTTGTGTTCATTTTTTTTTAAAACAACAGTTTAAATGTTAATAGTTTTGCAAATTCCATTCTGCAAGAAAATGTAATTATTTATAAAATAAATATTTTAAACTCGCTGTTTTGTTATTCTCCCCGTTTTACTACTTTTACAGAGATGTCTGCTTTATCAAAACGTATTTCTGAATTTAAAGTAAAAATATAATTTAAAAAATTAAAACTAAAAAGCTTTATGATAGCCAAACCAATCTATAAATTAATTTATATTAGTGCCTGAGACGGTTAACACATCACTGAGTGATTTTAATATTTCTAATTAATTTTTAATTAAATTTCATATAAAATTTCTTACGAAGTTATGATCTTTTGGAAAGTAAAAATATGGAGTAAAAAATTAATTAAATCAGTTAAATAAACTATTTATAAAATTAACATTTTATATTTACTGATTTAATTTTTAATACATACAGACGTAAAAAGTAGATTAATTTTTTATGTAGTGGATCACAGTTAGGTTTTTATTTACGGGTTCACATAGTAATTTTTTAATACAGATTTCTATAGTAAAGTGAATTTCTGTTATAAATTACAAGATTCTTTTTTGTAAATATATTTTTTAACTAGCATTTTATTTTCATCAATCAAATCTACCCCTTAAAAATTAATTATAAACAAGCCTGAATGTTTAGAGATTTAACATTTTCTCTTCTGTTAAATTTGAAACCTATATTATATTTACAAATATATATATTTATATGTATTATATTTAATATTTTATATAATAATATTAATATATAATAATATTAATATTTTATATTAATGCACTTCATAATCATTGTTATAACTTCCATAAAATTATAAAATTTTAATTGTATGAATATCTTGAACTTCAATCAGAATTTCTTTGTGAAAGACATTTGTGATACGTGGAGAATAATATAAGGGTTCAGTTTGAAGGATGATATATGTTAAACAATCACATGAAATTAGAAGAAAAGTGAAACTTCAATTAGGAATAAATGAAAGAAATAAACCAAAATATGATAAGTATGCAACGTAATAGAAAACGATTCAAACAATGTTTTCTTAGACGAAATAAATTATGCTTTAAACAATAATATTTTACGTTTTACCATAAATTTAAAATAATGAATTTTTAAACCCTAAAATGGCTTCTTAAAGTGGAATGAATGAAATAAACTAGTCTAATATATTTTCTCTTAATGGGTTAGTTACAGAATGCCCTGCTTTGTAAAGTAGAAGGTAAGAACAGAAGGGTGAGGGTGCGATGGTTTTAGTTGTTCGGTTGTACAGACTATTTAACGTAGAGGAGGGTCACATCTACAACTGTTGGTCGAATAGAACCGCTGTCCTATTTGTGAGGTAAGAAGTAATTCTGAATCCCTTTATTACACTACTGAATGTGAGTCAGAACTGTTTGGTTTAGCAGTGAACAAGCTGTGCGTCCAGTAGTTCTATTACTAAATGACTTCATTTTCACAAAACATAGGTAGTCACAGATGTAAATAATACTGTAAAACTACCATGTTTTAATATGTTATACATTATAATACACCCTATTATTTGTTCCAAATCCTCAATAAAATTTAACTTTATTCAGTAAATGGTAGTGGTTACCGTCCTCAAAAATAATAAAAATAATAGTTAAAACAATAATAGACCATCAAATAGTTTTATTTTTTAAATACATACTTTTAGACAGTTAATTTTGCATTAACTAAAAAAAGGTTTCATTTACTACAATTCAGAACTTTTTAGCCAGTTTTTGAGCCTTTTTTCATTTATCACTTCTAGTTATGAATTCATCACCCCTAAAAGTCTAGTATACATTATCTGTATACATTATCTGTGTAAAGAGAGCAAACGTTGAGAAATATCAATCTCACTTTATTTTTCCAATTTATACAGCCTCATTGGACCACTTTACTATATCTCTGTCAGGTAATTTTTTTGAAGAGCGCACTACATTTTCATTCGTTCTGATCTTTCTTTTCTTTCCCCATTCGTAAATGACTTTTCCTTTTTGTGTTGTTTCTTTTTTTGTTCTCGATGAGTAAGAGAAATACCATTTAAGTACCCCTCATAAAGCCATTACCATTAGTAGTCCCCCGTTCGGATCTCCGGGTGGGGACTACTAAGGAAGGGGTCACCAGAAAATTAAAAAATAACATTCTACGAGTCGGAGCGTGGAATGTTAGGAGTTTAAAAAAGGTTGGTAGGCTAGAAAATTTAAAAAGGGAAATGGATAGGATAAATGTGGATGTAGTAGGAATTAGTAAGGTTCGGTGGGAAGAGGAAGGCGAATTTTGATCAGGTGATTTTAGAATAATTAACTCAGCTTCAAATAATGGGCAGGCAGGAGTAGGTTTCATAATGAACAAGAAAATAGGGAAGAGAGTAGAGTATTTCAAAACGCATAGCGATAGAATCATTGTGATAAGGATAAAATCAAAACCTAAACCGACAACGATTGTTAACGTCTATATGCCTACAAGCGCCCATGATGAAGATGAGGTAGAGTGTGTATACGAAGAGATTGATGAAGCAATTAAACACGTAAAAGGAGATGAAAATTTAATAATAGTTGGAGATTGGAATGCAAGCATTGGAAAAGGCAAGGAAGGAAATATAGTGGGTGAATACGGGCTGGGCAAAAGGAATGAAAGAGAGGACCGACTAATAGAGTTTTGCACGAAGTATAATTTAGTAATTGCCAACATCCAATTTAAAAATCATAATAGAAGAATATACACTTGGAAAAAGCCAGGCGATACTACAATGTATCAGATAGATTATATCATGGTTAAGCAAAGATTTAGAAATCAACTCGTTGACTGCAAAACTTACCCTGGAGCAGACATTGATAGCGACCATAATTTGGTGATAATGAAATGTAGATTGGGGGTTTAAATCCTGAAGAAAAGGTGTCAGATGAATCGGTGGAATTTAGAGAAGCTTGAGGAAGAGGAGGTAAAGAAGATTTTTGAGGAGGACATCGCAAGAGGTCTGAGTAAAAAAGATAAGGTAGAAAATGTAGAAGAAGAATGGGAGAATGTTAAAAAGGAAATTCTTAAATCAGCAGAAGCAAACTTAGGCGGAATAAAGAGAACTGGTAGAAAACCTTGGGTTTCAGACGATATACTGCAGCTGATGGATGAATGTAGAAAATATAAGAATGCTAGTGATGAAGAAAGTAAAAGGAACTATCGACAATTAAGAAATGCTATAAACAGGAAGTGCAAACTGGCGAAAGAAGAGTGGATTAAAGAAAAGTGTTCAGAAATGGAAAGAGAAATGAACATTGGTAAAATAGACGGAGCATACAGGAAAGTTAAGGAAAATTTTGGGGTACATAAATTAAAATCTAATAATGTGTTAAACAAAGATGGTACACCAATATATAATACGAAAGGTAAAGTCGATAGATGGGTGGAATATATTAGGAAGGAGGAAATGGATTAGAAAATGGTGTTATAGAGGAAGAAGAAGAAGTTGGTGAGGATAAAATGGGAGAAACAATACTGAGATCTGAATTTAAGAGAGCATTAAACGATTTAAATGACAGAAAGGCTCCTGGAATAGACGGAATACCTGTAGAATTACTGCGCAGTGCAGGTGAGGAAGCGATTGATAGATTATACAAACTGGTGTGTAATATTTATGAAAAAGGGGAATTTCCGTCAGACTTCAAAAAAATTGTTATAGTCATGATACCAAAAAAAGCAGGGGCAGATAAATGTGAAGAATACAGAACAATTAGTTTAACTAGTCATGCATCAAAAATCTTAACTAGAATTCTATACAGAAGAATTGAGAGGAGAGTGGAAGAAGTGTTAGGAGAAGACCAATTTGGTTTCAGGAAAAGTATAGGGACAAGGGAAGCAATTTTAGGCCTCAGATTAATAGTAGAAGGAAGATTAAAGAAAAACAAACCAACATACTTGGCGTTGATAGACCTAGCATTCGATAACGTAGACTGGAATAAAATGTTCAGCATTTAAAAAAAATTAGGGTTCAAATAGAGAGATAGAAGAACAATTGCTAACATGTACAGGAACCAAACAGCAACAGTAATAATTGAAGAACATAAGAAAGAAGCCGTAATAAGAAAGGGAGTCCGACAAGGATGTTCCCTATCTCCGTTACTTTTTAATCTTTACATGGAACTAACAGTTAATGATGTTAAAGAACAATTTAGATTCGGAGTAACAGTACCAGGTGAAAAGATAAAGATACTACGATTTGCTGATGATATAGTAATTCTAGCCGAGAGTAAAAAGGATTTAGAAGAAACAATGAACGGCATAGATGAATTCCTACGCAAGAACTATCGCATGAAAATAAACAAGAAGAAAACAAAAGTAATGAAATGTAGTAGAAATAACAAAGATGGACCACTGAATGTGAAAATAGGAGGAGAAAAGATTATGGAGGTAGAAAATTTTTGTTATTTGGGAAGTAGAATTACTAAAGATAGACGAAGCAAGAGCGATATAAAATGCCGAGTAGCACAAGCGAAACGAGCCTTCAGTAAGAAATATAATTTGTTTACATCAAAAATTAATTTAAATGTCAGGAAAAGATTTTTGAAAGTATATGTTTGGAGTGTCGCTTGATATGAAAGTGAAACTTGGACAATCGGAGTATCTGAGAAGAAATGATAAGAACCTTTTAAATTGGTGCTATAGGAGAATGTTAAAAATCAGATGGGTGGATAAAGTGACAAATGAAGAGGTATTGCGGCAAATAGATGAAGAAAGAAGCATTTGGAAAAATATAGTTAAAAGAAGAGACAGACTTATAGGCCACATACTAAGGAATCCTGGAATAGTCGCTTTAATATTGGAAGGACAGGTAGAAGGAAAAAATTGTGTAGGCAGGCCACGTTTGGAATATGTAAAAAAGATTTTTAGGGATGTAGGATGTAGAGGGTATACTGAAATGAAACGTCTAGTATTAGATAGGGAATCTTGGAGAGCTGCATCAAACCAGTCAAATGACTGAAGACAAAAAAAAAACCCATAAGCGTCGGACTTATTAAGAGTCTACATGTTCCCGCACCCTACCGACTAAAACTCCTATCTCACCGTACCCTACTCGGAGCCGGATCAGTATTTAAGCACTTACTCAGCTCCGGGGTTACCTACCTCTAACCACCAAGGAGAAGCGCACCAGGCCCGGCTATGCCGTTCCCAGCCACCCCAACCAGTGGCCGGGTTTCAGACTTTTCCACTTAAGGGTTCGGAAGTCCCACCGCCGCCCATCCAGGCAAGTCCAGACGAACGACAACTCCACGGACGGCTGTCCCAGCCTTCGTCGCTCCTTTCTCTTTTATCTGCATTTGTTGTTAATTTTCACTCCAGTTTCCAGCTTCATCATCCTTGATCTTTTGTATGTCAGCGGTTAACTTTGAGATCTCTCACTGAGATCGAACCCACCGTTGTTTGTCTGCATTTGGTGTAAATCTTATTTTCTACTCTTTAGTTTCTTGGTGTTTTCAGTCCTGTTTTATGAATCTTCCAGAATTTTTCCCAGTTCCTTCATATCCTGTCTTATTTCTTTAATCAATTGCACGCTTTTTTTCTTATTCCAAAGTCTCTATAATTCTTCTTGGTAATCTGATCTCCGGTGATCTCATGAGATGCCCAAAGAAAGGGATCCTCTTCTTACTAAGAATATCCGTGACTGGTTCTAGCTCCAAATAAACTATTTCAATTGCCACTATTCGTTATTATTATTCTTTTTGATGTTTTTATTTATACACATTTTTGCTATTCTTCTCCCCGTTTCTAGGATCTTGTCAATTAAAAATACTTTGAAGAGGGTTTCACTTCCAAAGGTTACTTCTGGCCGAACTATTGTTTTGTAATATTTTAATTTCGTGTTAATGAATAGTCTTTTTTGTTACATGTGGACCATGTTATTTTTTGTTTTTTCAAATGAGTTTGAAGCCAAATGAATGAGATTTTTTTGAATGAATTTATATATATATATATTTGCCTATTTATATATTTTCTATATATTTACCTACATTTTGAAGGGTCTTTATTTGGGGTTTGGCTTCTTGGATGTTGTTAGCTAGTAGCGCTAAGTCGTCTGCAAAATCTAGATAATTTAGTTTTATTGTCCTTTCTGATTCCGATTTTATTGTCTTAGGATTTTCCTTATACCATTCTCTCATTACATATTCCAGAGCACAGTTGAAGAGTAGTGGTGACTTCACTTTTAAAGCATTGATTTAAAAAAAAATTCCAGTTGTTAATGATTATAAAACTGTAAAACATATTTTAAAATTTCATGATTTTTTTTTTTAATTGTAAAACAAAAGAAAACGTTTACTACTCGATTTTATACTATATATGATACCCAAGCAAATGCTTATTTAATTTAGATAAAATAATTCCGTAACGAATTTAAATACATCTAGGGGAATTGTAACAATTTTTGATATGACCAATTCTCACAGCAAGGTTTGAGCAAAATGTTGCTGGTATCGTAAGAAGATGGGGCTTGTCGTATGCTAAATACGTGAAACTTTTTTTTACATGTTTACATGCAACCATTGTCGTATATTGTAATTTGAAGTTTTTCTTAACTTTAAGTTGGAAATCTTTTTTATCCCCTATTTAGCACCGGTGAAATCTACCTCCGCCTTCCAGCGTGCCGAAAAAGATTTTTTTAAAGAGTTTTTCAACCGGATAATAGAACTATAGGATTTACTTGTCAGAAATCTACATACAACCTGTTATTTTCCTCAAAGCTAAGAAACCGTCCTTTATATACATTATAAAATACCATTAGACTGACTTCCAGTAACCTTCACTTAGGCTTAAGAAGCAACGACTGCTTTTTAAAATCTGCTTAAAGCTACGAGACTTAGCTGCTTTTTAAGCCTGTAAGATTTTTCTAGAATATCATAACAAAATTCTGTAACCATTGTTTTCAAAAAAAAAAAAAAATTATAAATTCTATGATCGATAACTATAAATTTATCGTTCTGACAGGTGATCAATTCCTCTTCATTCGGTATTCCGCTTCCAATTTAATTAAATTTACCACAACCTCCTAAGTCTTACAATTGTTACTTACTAGTAATAGACTACAGCTCTTCTGGAAGATATCGTAAAAGTGGTACGTAATACAACTTTTAAATTCTATTCACAAGTTGGTTATTTCCAATGAACTTGAAAGTTAAATATGGACAACATCAAACTAAGTTTTTAATAATTTAACGAACTTTTTTTTGAGGGTAACAGATCATTTATGGAAATGGAAAAATATTGGTTGAAAGTGTGGATACAGATGGTCGATGATCGGGGTGGGGATGATTGATGGATAACAGGCATTCAAAAAATCTTGTTGTGTACTTCTAAAAATAACGTAGATAGATAGGGATACAGCCTAAAATATTACTAAATCCTGAAATTTTGCTAGATAATTTGGAATAAATGATAAGTTGACTGCTAGAATCGATCTTTAGGTTATAGAAATTTGCTTATATTAAGTAACTACTGTACCTGAGTACAAAAGAAGAATCTCTTTATGAACTTATACACATATATATAAACGGTAACTACTTAACTTACAATAAATGCATTTTTGTGTAAGTCTGTGTTTATCAATTATATATATAAACAAGTATAGTCTGTATTCATTGTTTGTGTGAGCAAGTAAACTTGCGCAGTTGTGTGTGTATATGAATATTTAAAAAAAAATGTTTATTGAACACCTTGTTTATGAAATTGTGAATAATGTATATTAATTTACGCTTCATCCATCAATATTTATTAAATAAATATCCTATATGGAAAGTGGTTTTTTTATTTTTTGTAATATATTAGAACGTTTTAAACAACCCAGGCACATTTATAGTCGCTAAATTCCACTATAAATATCATAATACTCACGTACTGAGTAGATAGTAATGAAAATGACACATTAGTAATTGCCGATAAATGAATATTTAATACCGCAGAAAGAGTAAATAATTTTGTATGACTACTTTTTATTATATTCCTCAGACTGATACTACTAACTTAATATTTTTCTATTTCTGTTCTGCCAAAGATAAACCGTAAAAGTACTCAATAAAAGAGTCGGATGCTTGGAAGTTTATATAGCTCTCAGTTAGTTTAAAATAAATTAAGTAACAAGCCTATTAAATATTCAATGTTTTTAGTTATTATTGTTATTATTATTATTATTCTAGAAAAAAGACGTAGGTCCGCCGCAAAAATGTTACGTGGTTTATGTTTCATTACATATGATTTTGTTAAATATTTTTGCCAATTGTAACTAAATAACGTTCATGAATTTAGCGTACTAACAACAAAAACTGTTATTACAAAAAATTCAAAATGCTAAAAATTTCTAACTGTTTATTGAGTTGTGATTTTTCAAACAGCTTTAATCCCAAATGTTTTACATTTTTATCTCAAAACACAAATATAATTTTAGATAAATCATTAGTATCAAGAAGTATAAATCGTTCAAACGAATGAATCGTTCGTGCCCTGCGCACAGCCATCCGGTACACAAACATTGGTCCGCTCTGTGTCAATACCAGGTAAAATAAAATCTGATGTGGACACCATATGACTTCCTTGTGCACCTATTAAATTACATATACACAATTTAAAAAAAAAAATGAGTATAAAAAAATAAAATGAGTATAAAAAAAAAGTATATAAAATGTTATTTCATTAATAACTTCTGACATTTTTTCTTTTTTTTTTTTCTTTTATTGTTATTGAGTTATTTATTATATATATATATATATATATATATATATATATATATATATAATACATAATATATATATATATGTATTTTTTTACAATCAAAAATTAATTATTATTAATAAATCAATATATTTACATTAACAAAAAAAAAAGTTAAAAAAAAAGGCGATGAAGTCGGATTTGAACCGATGTGCCTCCCCTTTCTAAGATCCAAATATTAATTAATTAAAATTTTATTTGGTTATAACTATGGAACCAATGTAAATAAGTACCACTTATGATATATCGTTGAAAGGCTGTTGGGGGGGGGTTTATTACTGCAGTTAAGAAAAAGTCCAAAATCCAAATTTTTGGAATTTGGGCACTTTTGGTCAAGTCGATTGCAATTAAATGGGGAGGTGCAAAACTAGGTATTACAACAGTCCTAAATCCAAAATTTCAACATCCTACGGCTAATCGTTTTTGAGTTATGCGACATACAAAATGGATATTTCCGTTGAAATCTAAAATCCTAAATGTTTTGCGATCACAATACTTTCTTTACGTCGTACAAGGAAGTAAAAATGTGAGGACAAATTAAAAAAAACCTACCCACCATCCTTTTACATGGAGAGTTATTATTATTATTATTATTATTATTATATTAAATATAATTACATCTACGTATACCAAAAATTAGTAAAAAAAATTATCAAATTTAAAAACAAATCCTCAGACAAGAAACTATTCTGTGAAAATTTTATAATAACGGAAGAAAATTACAAGTGGAAATGTTTAATTACTTTGAAATTTAATTTAATGAAAAGCAGCTAGAAAGTGAACATTAGAAATTTGATAACAAAAAAGGCCTTTGGTAGAAAGATTTTACGAACTTACACGATAAATATTTTAGCAAAGGTTTGGCTTTTTTTCGGTCCTGAAGACATTTATATTTAGGATGGGGAATGAAAGAGATCTAAAGCAAATGAGATCTATATTAAAGAAAAGGATGGAAATATAAGCCACGAGGTGACGTAAGCAAATGGAATGTACTGGAGAGAGATGCATTGGAGAATAATTAGTATTAGAATGAAAGCGAGTTTGATATTGAGAAAAAGTTATCCGTTCTCGGGCACCTTTAAAGCTGTGCTGAACCGGAAAAGGAGGACGTTAATGAATGGATTTTAGAAGGGAGACAATATTAAGGATGACAATAACTATGAGAGGATGAAAAAACAATTCAGAGAATTTTTCACAACAGTCAAGACAGATTAAGCTTATAGGTACAAATTTAGTTCGTATAACCTCTGTTATAATGTAAACCAAGTTTTGTAACAATCACGATTATAAACGATAAAAATCAATCGATTAGGACAGATTATAATAGTTATAAGTAATATATCAAAGAAATATATTATATTTTATGCAAAAAATTTATACTGATCAGCCTACATGGGCACCAATATATGAAACAGTACAAAAGAAAACATTGATAAGTTAACTTGTAATATAAAGTGTGTTTAATGAGGATTTAGATTTTTTATATTAAAACCCTGGACAAGCATTACATAAATTATATTTAAGAAATAAAGAGATACATGAAAAAAATGGACTCTATTCGGGTATAGAACATTAAACCAGCTCATGTAGAAGAAGTTATCATGCTCACTACATATAGTTTTAAATGTACTCGTATTTGTATGTATTTCAAATAACTGGTAGAACTTTCTTTTCGAGAACGTTTAGTTCACTACTTGAATCCGACATACACACTGAAAAGTCACAGTCGGAGTTCGGTAACTCAATTGCAGGTGGATATTCCTAGTCCCAAAACTTACTCTAGTGAACTTAATGAAATGCAAATAGTTGTAAATTCAATCTGATTTAAACTTAAAAAGAAAGTGAAACTTCTAATATGAATCGATTGAAAATTAAACAATCGGGTTACAATTATTCAAAAAAATAATGATTTATTTCAAGATATTTAAACTAATAACTATAGCTGGGCTCTTAATTCTTCCAAATTTTGTAATCTTGAAATAAAAAAAAAGTAAAAAGGATTAAAAACAGACAATTTCCATTCAAACACGAAAAGAAACCATAAAAGGTTTCATTTCATAAGAAGTAATAATAATAATAATAATAAAATAATGACTGTTTACTCCAGAAAAAAAAACTGAATTTTAATATTTTCTCTTGTATAAACATTTATGGTGAACTGAAAATAAAAAATACAATTACATTTCAGGATAACGTGGCTTGTTTTAAATAAGACAGGAATATTAAGCAAATACAAAGAATTTAGAATAAGGGTTACTGTTATTAGAGTTATTCGTAGAAGAGTTTTATTATTACTATTTTTACACTTCATATGAAATGAAACCAATTATGGTTCCTTGGCGTATTTGTTGTGGAAATCGTGTGTTTTAATTACAAGTGATAATAAACGGTGCTTTGGCATCATCCAACATCTAAAGATGAAGTTAGATTAAAAAAGCAACTGGGAACTGTGTTAAATCTGTTCTATTACTGACTGCACAAGAAGGAATAGTAATAGTGAACGAACTTTGAAAAAGTCTCATATACTCGTTTGTTAGAAATGAAATGTTGATGTTTCTCAAAAGAACCCATACACATTGTAAAACCAAATGCTACACGTGTAAAAACGTGAGGCAGTAACTATTGTATAATCATCCTTTTTCTTTATTTCAGAGTTTAACCCTAGAAAATAGCGTGTCTTCTAATACCGCCTCATAGATCTGCTTTTAAAGAGGATTATGTTCTTTAATGTGAGGATTATGTTCACATTTATAGTTATATGTGAACTATCGTTATAGTTCAAGAATATGGTATCAAAAATATCTATTTTGCTTGAAAATCATACAACGGATATTTTTCGCACCGTGCGAAAACATATCAAATATTTCATATAAAATTGAAAATATCTACTTTGTTAGTATTTAAACAAAATTTTTAAAACGTTTAAAAAATAAATATAATTATTTGCATGATTTTACTTTTATAACTAATGTTTTGTTTAGTAAATCAGTAAGAATATTTCTGGTATGAAATTACGATTTATTTTAAAATAATTTATGTGCTCAATTGATAAATAAATTAGTAAAAATTACGTACTGAACGTTTAACTTTACTCTTCAAAATCTAAAGCACAACATATTAATGTTAAAGTACATAGTCCCGAATACAAGTACATATAAATTCAAATAATATCTATTTCAATTTTTAAATCTGAAATTAATTAAAATTGTTGTAGTTGAATTAATGCTAATTCAATTAATACAATTTTACTGTATAAATATGAAAAAAAACATTGTAAGTGTTTCATAATCAACGCCCAGCATAAACTACTTAAAATAAATTGATGAAAATTTGTATACAAGACTTCTTAACGGTGTAAGAAAGGACTGCAAATTAAGAAAGATTTTTGAAATTGTGAGAGTTTAAAGGGATAAAATGAAGTAACAATGAAATTTACTATTTTTTTTTAATTTCTCGATAACAAATGAAAATATCAACTTGATTTTTGTGTGTGTAATCTTCATGTGAATATCTAAAAATTAATTTATAGATTTTTCGAAAAATCAAAAAAAAAAAAAAAAAAAAAAAAAAAAAAACCCACTAAATGGTAGTGGTGAAGAAGGTAAAAATTTTAAACATTGAATGGAAAGTTTCCCCATTTCCGACTAGACTAAACCAGAAATTCACGAAATTTGGGCTTGCAAATACTCTTCAGATAAATATCTAAAACTTTTTTTGGATTTTTTTAAATTTCAATGTTTTAAAGGCTTCGATGGTGTACGGCTCGGCGGCTCAACTAACACATATCCATTAACACTGTTACTGTACGTGCGACCCGACTACCACCTACCTCCGGTTAATTTACTAAAAAACGTAAAATAAAAACAAATTGACCGCGACGGTTAAGCTAGTAACCATATAGCGCGGACGAAGCAGCGACAAGGATACTAATTATTACATATAAGAAGTGGTCAGCCTGAGTTTAAATAAAATACTTCTTCAGAGGTTTGTATAATTAATATTTCGTTTGAAGAAAATATAATATCAGATTCCGAAAAAAAAAATTATAACAATTGGATCTCCATTTTCTTTAAAACTGCAAAAGTATAATAAACATAGAGTCTGATATAACTTCATTAGGAGATGAATTAATAGTTTTATTAGTACAATCAATTATTAAAAATTAAATTATTCTAATCGGATGAATATTTAAAAATCTTAAACTGTTTCAATCAATGTTTGTGGCCATTTAATCATACTATTGTCATTGGTAACTCTTGCACTGATATATAAATAATAATAGTTACACTTCAGCCAGCAAGGGGAACCAAGGTACGATAAGTATTTATAGTTATAAATTATAATTTCGGAAATTAAAATTTTAGCTACTCACTGTACAATAAATAGCAATCCTATCCATTAGAAAATACGTTGTAAAATAAATGTATTTCTCGAACAACAAAAGTTTTCTTATTTCAGATGCTAAAAATAAAAAAATGTTCTTCTTTTTAAATCTTTACATTTGAAGTTAGTTCAAATAAAAATATTGTCTGGGAAAATTGGATAAATATGTGTATATAATATAAATTAGTAGGTTATTAACCTACGACTATAAAAAGGAGGTAATAATAATAATAGTATTAAATGCTTTTTAAGTAAATAAGTAAAATCAATTGTTATTTGAAAAAAGTTGTAAAGTAAAAAAAAAAACGTTTTATACAATATTACTCACGCAATATTTAGACAAACGGATATAAAAACTGAGGGTAAAAATACCAATCCGTTACTGATAACTGAATACAGGGTTAGTTGATTGAAAAACCATGCTATTGCCCGCCACGCTATCTGGTCACACAGCGCAAGAATTGGAAAATATTATAAATACAGTTAACTTTTATTATGATAAATAAAACCTATTCCGAAGTGCTTTTTATTAGTAAAAATAAATTAAAATACAGCGATGTCGAGAATGATGTAACTTGTTTAAAGTTAACAGTTAAATTACTCAATTTATATCAAAATTTTATATAATTTTCTTATGTTTAACAGCAGAGTGAGACATATGGTTGATTAAGAACTACAAAAGAGAACTACTACAGATCTGTAATAAAATTATTCTTACCAATAAATAATTATTAACTTTTGTTTACTTCATTTTCCTTTTTAGACATCCTCTAATTATAGAACTTTTTTCATAACAAAAAAAAAATCAAACTTGAAACATCATTAAGATAATCCAGGGCAATATACTTGTATCATGTCAATAAACTATAGTAAATTTTTAATTATATTTTTAAAAAACGCAAACGTAATTTATTGTATTTTTAAATTAAAAATATTTTCATGTTTTACAATTATTACAATAATTCTGGTTATGGGCTGTTTTCTGAAGGTGGTAGAAATAGCTCTGATTACTCTGGTAGTATGATTGTGTATATAGAGCCTATTTACGTATAATATCGAAAGACGAAAAAAATGATAGAAGCCTTATTAAATTTGGTTGTGAATTTCTAGAGTAAGAGTGTACGTGGGTATACGTTGCTATAATGAGAACGGGAGGGGGAGAGAGAAAAGGTTTTATTAGGCCATCAGAATTAGCGAGTAAGGGAATCTCTTTGTACTGGGTATAAATGAATAGGCAAGGGCGCGGGTCATAACTGCGACTGTAAACTATATGGGGATTTTCAAGTAATCTCGCAGAATATTTTAATCCGGTGTCCAGTGCTGCTGTACAGTTTATAGTCGACTCTCTCTTTCTCTCTTCATGTGACTCTCTCGTTACTGTCTCTTTCTCTCTCTTTTAAAGTGTGAACTGAACTTCATTCTGCAAAGATCAATACATAGACGCAAGCTGCAAAACCTATCTGCTTTAATTATTTGGCCTGCATGTCACCGACTGAATAGAGGTTTGGGTAAATTATGCCTCTTTCATTTCACATTTCTGTCAACTAGGATATTAAATATTGTGACTTATATTCTTTTACTTCATGTTTACTTCAATCTCTGGACATTGAATTATGTAACAATAGTAGTAACTATTTATTTTTATAAATTACAACCTTTGCCGTACGTAAAACTACCGCACTATACGGAAATTATGTTTGTTTTTTTTTCATTCATGATAGTAAGCTTTGGATTCACTTACATGTCGAAAGGAGTTTTGATGAAATGTATAAAATACTAAAGTTGCTTATCTTCTACGACCTAATTGACGAAAAAAGTACAATATTGATCATTTAGGAACAATAAAAATAGCAACAAACAAAACAAGTAACAATAGAATATTTAAAATATAAGTAAACGAAAATTAAGAATTTGTAACAAAAAATAAAAAACAAACAGTTAACAAAATATTCCTTTTAGTATTTCATAGTAATTACGTGATCACGTATTTATCATTTTATGTATGCTAGTTAACAAATAAACACAACATATATGTATATATGTTAGTGTTTATGTATGTGTGAGTATACTTTCCACACAACGGTATGTAGTATGGGAAATAACCGCCAGCCATAGTGAATTTAATAAAATGTTTTTGTCAAACTGTATTTGGTGGAACAGGAAATAGACTCAAAATTATTATGTATTATTACATGTAATAATTTTCTATTATAATTAGTAAGATGGTTCTCATTTATTTTTAAAATTTTCATAACATTTTCTGTAACAATATTATAGAATTTACGATTTAGAAGAATTTACGATATTCAACAACATTTTATGTAGTTATCTTCATATTTAATGAATATTCGTTCATAATATATTATTACACTATTTTTACATTTATTATTTTCATTATTAGATAACAGAAAATTATAATAAAGGAAAAATAAAAAAAATATTGGAATATGAGGATTACAAAAAAAAGAAAGTAAAAACAGATGATGAAATAATGAACAAACTTAAAAAAATCCTGACCCAAAAGAAAGATTGAGATAAGTCTGTAATTATCAGTTTTAATAAGAAAAGAAAGAAAGCTTTATATGTAAAAAATGTATGCATTATAAAACTCACATAAATAAAAATTGAATTTAAAATTATTTTCTAGGAAATAAAACGTAGAAAAAAAGTATATGACCACGGAAAACCTGGTTTAAAAATGGGAGAATTTATATTAAAAAGTTAACAGACACAGAAATACTTGTAAATAAAACAACAGACATATAGATAAAGATAGAAATAAGATTTATATTAAAAATGTCATAAATTATTATATACATGAAACTAGGTTTTGTATTAGATTTCAGCTGAATATTCTAATGTTCAAGCTTATAGTAATACTAAAAAATTAAAAATTACTGTTATTCAAGTTATTTTGAAAGCATTAGTAGCTATTTTATATGTTTATGCAGAGTGTCCGCAAAATTGTTCCGAAACTTTTCTACTTATGAAAAAAATGGAAAAGTTCATTTATACATATGTCTTAAAATGCTTCGTTTGCGAGTTCCGGCTAGCGAAAGATTTCGCTTGGATTTCAGCTACCCCGTTGAAATGAGGTCGTACTGAAATTTTTAGGTTGTTTATAAAAAGACAGAATTAGTGATTTCTTATGGTTTACGACCTTCAAAATTGAGTAAAGATCTCAGAACCATATCTACAGTAGTTGTTTTAGAAATCTGGGATGAAAACTCAATAAATTGAGATAAAAACCCCTGTTTTTTACGTTTGCTGTACAATAACTTTATTAAATGGGTAATACAAACATAAAGCTTTTCTACAAACCTTGAAGAGAATTTAATTCTAAAAAAAAAATTATGTAAGATAAATTGAATAAAACAAAGAAAAGTTAGAAAATTTCGAATGTAAATTACCTAGAAACAGTAAACTACTACGTTTGTCAGAAAAGTACTTAATGTAAAGAAAAACTAAATTATATTTTTGTGATATGAAAAATTTGTAAAAGTAAAATTTACTAATAAAAATTTCTGTTAAAAAATTTAAACACTGGAAATTACAGAAGAATTGTAAAATAAAAATTACTTAGATAATAATTGTTTTTATTAATTAAGGAAGTACAATAAATTATTTTAAAAATTATTATTCAATGTTGTCAATAAAATAACAATAGCTGATCAGTAATGAACAATAATATATTAGTGTTAAATCATTCTGAAAGGTACATTAAGTTAATCGGGTACTGTGAATTAGCGCTGTCGTTAGCGAAGGTTTTCTGTGAATTTTTCTTTGAAAGTGATTGGTTTGCAGTTTAAGCAATGCCGTTCTTATTTATAATACAGGAATAATACGCTGATAATAGTATTCATTATGGGTATGTTTAATGGTAATACCACAGCTGCTACAGTAGGACATGAAATGTGTTTTCCGAATCGCAAGATTCCAGATCCCAAAACAATTAGCGATTTTTACTACCTACTATTTGTACCAGCTACAAACTATCTGTCCTCTACGACGTTGTTATTGATGAAATTATTTTCGACGTAGTTCAGCGCAGGCGTCAGTACACGACATCTATCTAAGATCGGAGTTTTGTAATCGATGGTTTGGAGAATTCTTAAACAAAACAAGTTTTATCTTTATCATAAACAGCCACTTCAACATCTACACCCAGGAGACGGTCTGCTTCGCTTGGAGTTCTGCAACTGGTGGAATACAAATCGACAACTCTACAAGTATGTTTTGTTTACCGAGGAGGCAAATTTACTCGAGATAACAACTTGCTCGTTGCAAAAATTGCTCGTTGAGGATGTTTCTCTAGCGCCGATAGGCTTAGTTTACTTCCAGTATGGTGCATCTCCCCCCTTTTCTTGTGACGTTTATACTGACTTAAATCTTCATTTCCCTGAGAAATGGAACGGGCGTGGAGGTCCACATTCCTGGCCACCAATATCGCTCTATCTAAAACCTTTAGGTTTTTGCGTATGGCTGGATGAAAAGTATTGTATACAAAACAAAAATATAATTTTGTAAGGGATTAATTAATTGTCCCATTATGGATGCGGGTGAGAAATTTAAGGGTAGCCATGAAGAACCAAAAAAGCAACAAAAACAGTACAGAAGCGTGCCAAGAGTGTGTTTGAAAATGGCGGAATTATTTTTGAACATTTATTATAAACTGGTACGTATAATTCACTTTGCTCCAGTGTACTGTTTCTAAATAAAATTCGAAGTTTTGGTTTTATTTAACTTATCTTATATCATTTTGTTAGGAACTAAATTCTAAACAAGTTTTTTTGATTGATTTTATGTATTTATTAACCATCTAGCAAAGTTATTGTATGTCAAACATAAAAAAAGGGTTTTCTACACCAATTTATTGGTTTTTATCCCAGATTTCTGAAAACCTAATGCAGATACAGTTGTGGGACATATTTTATTCTATTTTTAGGGCAAAAACCGTAAGAAATCATTAATTTTGTTCCTTAATTAACGTTCTAAAAATTTCAGTACGACTTCATTTCACCGGGGTAGTTAAAATACAAGGAATTTTTTTACTAGCCTAACTCGCCAACGAAGCATTTTAGAACATATGATTACACGAGCTTTTTGCAAAATTTTCGCCTCTTCCCGTCAGAGCCGTAGTGACACCCTCTACCTTTTCGGCGATGTCCTTGCTCAGTTGTTCAGCCGCACCACTATTAGCTGGCATTCGGAAATGTAGGTCCTACATTTCACATCCTGACGGATGGAAGGTCTTACCATCTGCTCTAACCTCTACTGTTGTTGTCGCCGGGTGGTTTCTTGTTCTTCAAAGACGATGCCGATGGTACTCATGAAAGACACATATAAATAATGTTTCTTCTCCACCCGCCTACACATGTACTCCATTAAATTCCATAGAATCTGCCCAAGCCGACCCGAGGACTCACAAAAGCAGACCAGTTGATCCTGCCTATTTTGTATCACTTGCGGTACGGATCTGCAAATGACCAAGGCCACCTCGCATTCCTCAACTGCCGAATCAACCACTAAAGCATAGTCAGTCAGCCCCACATCAATTTTACATACTTATCTTATCCAATATAATACCGTATAATCCACCATTCTTTTCCTGAATTTGTTAAAAACAATCGATATAGATCATATCTCGTTAAAATTTTTTTGCTTCTTACCTTTCCATACTCTTCTATTATATATATTTTTTTTTTAAATTTTAGCAGGTAAAATATACATCTTTTATTATCCACCTTCTAAAGAGCTGATATCTATTACTTGTTTTTTTTTTTCAGTTAGTCAAATGTTGAACCTTTCCGCTTGTAACTTTAACAACTGATTACGTTTTCCTTTCATCCATTTTTATTTCAAATCTTTCATATGGTTCAACTTTTTAGCACAGGAATGGTATCCCTCATCAACGCCTATCATCATCTCCATACAAACACAAAATTTTAATGCTCTGTATTCTTTTTTTCTTACACTTACTTTTCGGTTTTATCTGTGTATTTTGAAGCAATTTCAATCTGGTTTATATCAGACGGAAAAAGATGACATCTAAACTCATTATATACATATATATATATATATATACATATGTAGTTTTTTCCTTATTCCCCTACACCGGACCCGTTATTAAGTACAGAACAGCGTAGGGGGGGTGTTCATTCTACTCTAACAGCCCTTCCCACCTACCGGCAGTATGTCCGGGATGGCAGGTTGGGCAGCCGGTCGGAACTTTATTTTATATTAGTAAGCGACCCATTAGAGTACTCCACGTCCTGTGTAGTTTTTTTTAGCAGTGATCCTATATGAGGCTATCCAGCTTGCAGTTGTCATTATTCAAAAACCACCACAAGGGGTCCCCGATCCCTCATTAAGAACGGCCCACCTCAGCGAACCGTCGTCCCCAGATCGAAGCTGCACTCCCTAACTAAACACACGCCCAGTTTCACATGATCGAGGTGCCAACCGTCACAGGATTTTGTTTTCAATATTCTAGAAGCTAGCGTCTCCACATTTCCTCAATCCTGCCTACTGGAAAGCATATAATCCATAGTCCTCTGGAGTAAGCCAGGTCAAACCCAGCTTCTGTCGAGCACCATCCCACCTACAACAGTGGTGTATGGTGTGCTCCGGTGTGTTCTGTGATTTTCAGTATCTACAAACAGAGGTAGCGCGTTTACAAAACCGGCACACGTACCCTCAAACTCCCCATGATGGTTAGCAGCTGGAGAGGTAGAATCCCACCTCCCTAAAGCCATGCTGAACCCACAGATCAATGCTATGTATAATGCGTCTTGTCCATTCTGCCGTAGGAGAAGCATTCCAGACTTCCTGCCAATCTCTCAAAAGGATTTCTCTAGCATCAACGTTAGGCATTCCATTATACACTCTGTATAAAATTTGAGCCCTCGGCAGAACAGGAGGGATGCCCAAAACCACTTCAGCAGCATTACGGGAAACAGTCGTGTATGCCGCATCCCAACCCGTAGGGAGAAGACACCCACCCACCTTGTGACGTTACCGGTCGCCACATCACCTCCTCTGTTCCGAGCCCTGAGGGACTTTACCGGAGGTCGTCTTTAGCCCTCTATCTCATTACATCTCACAGTCATCAGCCAGGCCTCGGTCGGGATGCCACCAAAGTAAATGCCTCGACAGATATTTGCATCAGTAAAATAAATATCAAATTTTGTCTTCACGTACGCCTCAAACGGACATCTTCACATCTAACCTAGCATGATTCCTTCAAACTAACTAACCGAAAACGCGGAAGCGCGAACCCCGCACCTAGTCCAGATTTGACAGCACCGTTCGTGAATGTGAATGCCTAAAAAAACGAACGAGTTTAAAGTTAAAACAGTGCTACACTCATACAAATCAAAATTATGGCTTACGCAACATAGAAATTCAGACCTATACCCAAATAAGTCGACCAATTTAGGTCACCTAACAAGGAGAACGTAACCTCATTCCGGTCCGCAACGAAGCCCGCACCCCCACCCGGTCCCATCCTGGTGTCTCGTGTGGCATTATCAAGTCATATATGTCAATATATATATTTTACTAACTTTTATTTTTCTTACACATAAATAATTTAGAAGATATAGAGGTGTTTAAAGAGACATACATGTTAATTTAAGATATTACATATTATACATCATATTTAAGATTTATCAAATAATATCTACAATAATATTAACATATAATTTATTTTTATTAGTTTGAAACACAATTATGTAAAAAAAAATTTGAATATAAATATTATTCTTAACTATAAGTGAAAAAGGAGTTCGCTGATTATAGTTAGATATAATAACGTAATAAGAAAATGCCTAGTATAAAATAAGGTTGACACGAAATGTCTTAGGATAAGACAAGGTTGTAACAAGTATGTTACAAATAAATAATATTAGGCTTAAGTATTTAAAGCTTAAATAAGAAAGTAGAAAACTAAGAGCACTGCTTGCTACATATAAGAGAGTAATTAATTACATAAGAACGCTTTTCTCAAAGAAAATTAATAGCATTAGAAGAAAAATGAGTGGGTCCAGCGTTAAAGCTACTGGCCTAAGTAAATGAAATAAACAAAAGAAAAATGTAATTAATTAAAATATAGATAACGACTCACTTATATATATATATATATATATATATATATATATATATATATATATATAGAGAGAGAGAGAGAGAGAGAGAGATTTCTCACGTTATTTGTACAGCAGTATCGTATATTTCAAAATATCTGTAGAAACGATAATTAATTAGAACTAGGGATATAGATTTGATATAAACTGTCAATTTTGGTATTATTTTATTTACAATTTTATAATATTTTAGAATCATTAATTAGCGGCTGAAATTATTTATAAGTTGAAGCCGTTTTTAGAGTGAATAGAAAACAAGAAAACTTTCTTGAACAAAACTTTTAAATTATTTGTAGTACAAACCATTTGTTGAAGGTATCTGCAACGATGTGTGTTTAAATCAAAACAAAGCCTGAACATATTTCAGGCTTTATTTTTAGTTTGAAAACAACGCCAACGAAATGTCCAGCTTGCTGATAACCTTTACAGAATGATGATTTTTGTATGACAGCACAAGAATCGTCCAATTAATCGTTGTGTGACAACGATTAATTAGCTTTCTGTAGCCTGAATAATCATTATTTCGTAATGTGTCAATATTTAAACTGACAGAAAAATCATTAAGCTAGCAATGAGCTTTAAATATATTTTATAGCTTTATATATACATATATATATATATATTGTATCTTTATATGTAAATAATTTTTTTTTAATTATTTAGTACCAGTACTGGGTAATGAGTAGACCAGAATTAAATTCTTTTTGGAATCCTGAATTACAATAGCCAACACATAAACTTTCAAGATGAATAAAGTAATAATGATATTTCACAAAAACGTAGAAAAAATTGAGGAGAAGCCAGGCATCGCACGATTTGTAGGATTAATCATTTACAATCAAAGTAAAATAATCTACAGCTGTAAATTACCCCCCTTAAAGTAAAAAAAAAAGATTTTTTTTATTAAAAATAGATTAAAAAAGATTTTTTAATCTACCCCTGCCAATGTAGATGATTTCCCTCTACCCCTGCCGACGAAATTGCCTATTAAATGAAATTGCCTATTAAAATAATTAATTTTCTTTTACCCTCACAATGTTTGAATTCTTCTAGGTAAGAGGCATTAATATTTTTGAAATGTTATTTTATCATAAAATAGTAGATCAGGAGCAGTTCCGTTTAAATAAATATTAAATTTTACATTATTTAAATTTGCAAATCTAATCTTTTAAATAAATATTTTTTCTGCTTTACTTAAAAAATATTTATACATTTTTGAGATAAAAAATAAAGTTCATGAAAATCTTTCCACTGGTATTGAGGTAAATTGAAGCGATAGCCTTAAATATTGTGTAAAGTACTTCACATTTATACAGGGCATAATTTTAACTTGAACTTAAATAAAAAATAAATTAGCAAAATCAACCTAAAAATAAAAATAAACAGCCTTTTAGAAGAATAACTAGGGAAATTCCTTATTATCTAAAACTTGATTTTTTTAAAAAATAACAATGTTTTTCAGAAAGAAAACTTTGCTTTACAGTAATTTACAACATATATATATTCGATTTAGGTAGTCAGGCCTTTCGAAATTCTTTGTTAACAGAATAATGTTAAAAGACATGAATGTCTATTGATTAATTCTTTTTAACACTGATATTATTTTTTTTGTATTACTTATTTAATTTTATACACACTTTGGAATTTTTTACTACCGTCTATATAATAGCATGTTTTTTTTCCCGTAGGAGGAGGAAAAAGCTCTGGCAACACCGGCTGCCCACGAAAATTGGTAGTGTCGGGCTTTCACCGACTAAAACCCTCCCCCTTAAAGAAACAGCAGACCGGATACCCGCCTTTCAGCATAACTCATGGCCTGTTGTTTCATCTGCGGGTTCTTGTTTTGTGGTCCCTTGTGTTGTCATCCTCCTCTTGCCATTCCCTTCTCTCGATTCGGGCCTTCTCAAGATGGGTGTGGAAGTCTCGGGCATCTCATCTACAGCGGCGACCCCAAGGAGTCCCCGACTACTCCCCGTCCAAGCTATCCCTTCCCTATCCACTCGTATTGTCCCGGTGCTGCTTATCTACTATCGTACGCCTCTGACCTCTCTGATCAGAGAGGCTCGACGCCTCTGAGATAGCAGATAATGCTATCCACTACACTCGAGATGGAGTTCCAAGTCCTCTCACCTTGTATCATCTTCTAGACAACATTATCAGACGTTAAAAGACCTAAATGACCGTAAGTATTTCTAAAAGCTTCCCATCTGTAGCAGCGAAATATCACGTGCTTCGCATCGTCAGACTCACCGCAGTACGGCACGAGATGTCATCCATTCTGTTTGTTTGAATAAATACTGTCGGAAACAGCCAAATATAAGGTCGTGTGTGAGCATGTAATTCATTCCGTTGAGAACTGGTATAGCAGCAACATTAGTGACGATTCTCACAGCCTCATCTGGGATCCTATTCGGACCAGGACTCTTGGGTAACTTCATCCTCCGCACGGCTGCAAATAGTTCATTAACTCGAAGAGAGGTAGGTCATCAGCAACGACATCTTCGGGAGGGATCAGCGCTCTCGGAAACAGAGGATTAAAACGCTTCAGTACGTGTACCGCAGTAAGAGTAGGAAGACGACGTTCAAAACGTCCAATGACGATTTTGAAACCGGTACACCATATATAACAGTCGACCTTCCCATAAAGCGACCACCAAGCTCTCTTGATGGCAGACTTGTAACAACAGTGGCTCTACAAATACTCCTCTCGTGCACGGTCACTGATAGGCTGATTACCACTCTACCAGTTTTCTGAAACGTTCGACGCGTGTTTCGCGTCACTGGTCCAGCAGCAGGTACTTTGCCATGCCACTCGATGACCGATTATCAGTTTCAACAGATTAATCTGATAGATTTCCCTCTACCCCTGCCAATGTAGACCAAGAGTCTTCTAGCGGACTTTCCGCTCTTGTCGCCAGGAAGATTGAAAACCAGGTCTTCAGATTCTTTAAGGACGAGTCAAAACGCCCAAAGAAGTTGAGCATAACGATCCTGTCACCGTCTTTAGAATCGTAAAAAGCAGTGTAAAAAACCGCCGATGACAGATTATTCCTCAGGAAGAAGAATGGCCCCCTTCATCTTATCTCTGACAACCTGACCTGGGGTGGCTCTGTCCTCTCGAAGCAGGAGAGGCCAGGCAAGATCCAGAAAAGCGCCGATCATGGAAGGTATGGCTGGATCCACCCGTTAGGTTAACTAGGTGGATCAATCAATCAGAATTGACTGGAGGTTTCTTGACAACCTCAGTAGAAGACAAAACTTCAACAGCCAGGAGCAGAAGTTCATCGTCGCCCGCGATTCAATTTCTCTCTTATATTAGTCACGAAGCTCCCTGAGACTTTCAGTTTGCGTAGCCGTCGTTGTTACAGTGGCTGGCGGCAACATCCAGGAATGGGACGTGTCATACATAGCGTGGAGTAGCCTCCACGTCCCCCCGCCTTACTAAGGACTCACTGGGCGCACTCCCGTATCTCCCTCTTCGTTTTAGAGGCTTTCTTACACAGATCCACCAACTTATGCACCTCATCCATGAGATGGTTCATGTCCGTTTACTTCGGATGGTCGTCTTCACTATTAGCCGCCCTAGCCCCCATCTTCCGCTTCAGAGGCCTCTCCCGCACATCTTCCACCCCCATCACCACCACGGGTATCTTCTGAGACCCCACCATCTGCTCCGTTTCCATTTAGTAAAAATATTGATAGAAGAAAAAACCAAAAAAAATCTAAGTCAACGTAAACAAACAAAGTCCGTTTGCTACGAGACCGCTAGCATTGTGCACAGAAACACTTAAATCAACAAAATAAACGAACATAAAAATCCAGAATGAATAAAGAAAAACAACAAAACAAGAATACTAACGAAATATAACTAGAATATAACGAAATATAACTAGAAAACAGCAAAATATACACAAGAGAAAAATGATGAGGTAACCTCAAATAAGGAGTGTAATTAACGCGACCGCCGGTAGTCGCAGCTCAAGACCAGCTCAATCACAAGGGGCTGTTTTTGTTTTTCCCCCCCCCCTACATTCCTGGGCCGGACATCCACTTAAGTATGCTCGGCCCAGGAACGTGTCCATTTGACTCTAAGGGGGCGTCCCGCGCCCACCTGTTTTACACCCGGCACGGCAGGTTAGCCTTCCGGTTCCGGATCTTTTTTAGCGCCTGCCTCAAATCCCCCACGGAAGAGACGAGGTCCGGCTATGCCGTCCCCCACCCCCCGCAGGGAAACGGGTCTCGGTCTTTATGCCCTGCCTCAAACCGACGATGCCAGCCCCAGAAAGAACCGAAGCGCCCCCGGGACCAACAGAGCCGGCCGGGACTCGGTCTTTACATTTTCCCATACAGTCTGCCCCAGGAGTCCCCACCCCATCACAGGAACCCGAATACCTGAGCATACGGGCCCTCCGGGGCAGGGCTGTCCTCCCTTCCCTACAATTGGGCCCCTATAACCCCTGGCGTCTTGAGTCTTCTTCTTTTATCCTGAGGATATTTCTTGCGAAATTCGCGAACCAGTCCCAGTTTGTTTCATTGACCAATAACCACCCGACCAGATTTTCAGCTTTTAAGTTGTTTGCTGCCATTTCGTTTCTGTACTGGGACCATTTGCGGCAATCAAAGATTGTATGTTGCTTTTGAAAATGTAAACGTGATAATTAATTAATAACTGTATTATGTTTTTTGAATAATTAATGAGAACATATAATTCCCTTTCAATTTCTATAATTTTATTAGTATCGCTTTAGTGGATAAATGCTGGTACTTGTTTATAATTATTGAATGTATCATACTTAATAAATTTCCTACTACTGTTGTCTTAAATTATTTTAGATTTCTTGTTGTGTGTTCGTATATGTTTCACGTGACGGTTCCCCTATTTCTTCAAGGGTGTGAATTTCCTTTCAAATAGAGTAGTTTCATTAGGACTGTCCCCACTCGATGTAATGTTCCTTGATGTAATGGGTGTATTGCTCTTTGTGTTGTTCGCTGATGTAACGAATATATCAGAGTAAATACTACTTGAGGGTAGTGATCTTGTTAACTCCATTTCAGTAAATAACTCAATTTTAACTTCAGTAATTTTATTTCATATCAATTCTCTTAATTATAAATTAAAGATAAATCGTTCATGCTTGTAACAGGTACATTAGCGAAATATATACGTTTTTCTGTTTGTTCTGCTAACTGTACATACTAGTATAATCTTTGTTTCACTATTGAAATGTTATAGAGTGATTACCTTATCTTCATATATTGCTCACAGTAAATGAGTCAGAAAATTCTATGTAATTGTGTTTTTTCAATATTGGTACAATGCTGGTCAATATTGGTACAATATTGTTAACTGTAACAAAAGTTTTTTTTTCTTATGAGATTATTCTTGTAACCGAATGAGTAGAAGGAATGTAGATAAAATATCATCACTTCAAAGGCGTGCTGCGTTGAACATTGCCGCCGCATATCGCACGGTTTCGCGAAACGCTATTGAGGTCATCTCTGGGATTCCCCCGGTGCGGCTGCGTGCATTGATGCTCCGGTGGGTTTATCTTGGTATGACTAAGACCGAGGCTAAGGACTTACTTCTGGCTGAGTGGCAGGAGCCCTGGAACACCTCAACTACTGGTGTATGGACGCGTAAATTAATCCCGAGAATAGATGTATGGGTGCAGAGAGGACTGGGTGAGGTAGGTTTCTATATAACCCAGCTTCTTTCTGGACATGGCGCATTTGAAGCTTACCTGCATCGATGATTTGGCAGGAGAGTGTATCCTCTATGCAGATACTGCGATCTTGAGGATACCGTTGAGCACACCATCTACCAATGCCAGCGGTGGGATGTGGTCAGACAAGATGTCGGGTTAAGCTGGCTTTCACCGGAAGAAACAGTTCCGTACATGTTGACAGGAAGAACGGAATGGGACATGGTAGTACACCTAGCAACTAGAATCCTCAAAACTAAAGCGAGAGAAGCTAGAGAATGGGATAGAGACTGATTCTGGACCCAGATCAGTAAGAAGACTGAAGATTATCAGCAAGGAATCAGAGTTCCATACACAAGACCTGAGACTCAAGCGAAGAAAGTGACTTGAAGGTGAAGGGGCGAAGGACACCTCCCTGTGGAGCCGTCGTGCGTCTGCACTTGTGCAGATGAGCAACGGTGATGAAGCACGGGGATTCTGGACCCTGGACCCTAAAGGCACCTACTGGGCCTGCGCAATGCTTAAACTGCAGGACCGACCCCGGAGGAGGAGAAAAGGTTAGATATGAGTTTTAGTCGGTAGGGTGCGGGTACACATAGACTCTTAATAACATCTAGCCGAACCCGTGCGAGTCCGACACTCCCCCATTTATGGGGGATGCGTAAATGGCATTTCTCAGACTCATCTATAACAAAAAAAATAAAAAATACATTAAAAAAAGACTCAGACAAAATAGGTAACAAATTAAAATAATCATATAAGTGACCTTCAAAAAATAAATAAAACAAACCATTGCACAAAGAACATAGTCTCCAAAAAAGTACAATGGCCTTGAAATTAATTAGTAAAAAAGAATATATATATATATATATATGTATATTCCCTAACAGTATTTTATATATATATATTACTCTAACTGAGGACAATCTTCTTCT
This sequence comes from Lycorma delicatula, assembly GCF_047948215.1. Lineage (NCBI taxonomy): Eukaryota > Metazoa > Arthropoda > Insecta > Hemiptera > Fulgoridae > Lycorma > Lycorma delicatula. The sequence continues at coordinate 127,349,355 of NC_134457.1, forward strand.
TCGGTTAAACTGGGCACATTTTTAAGAAACAAAACAATGTATTTTTAAAACTTCTCCTTAGAAACTTACTTAGAGTTAAATGTTTACCAAGTATCTCATAGTTGCAAATCATAAATATCCACAAACATTAACAGCATCCTTCACATTCCACAGATACACAAAAAAGGGTCTTATCTTAACGCAATTGAACCTAATGAAATATATAAACACGTAATATTATGCATATATTTACATTTTTATATATATGCATAATGAATCGGCACAATTTAAACTTTTAGATCATAATTAAAATAGTTGTTTGCCAAACACAAACTAAACCAACGGCAGTAACACTTGACATTAGCAACATTGGATAAGAATGATGACTATTTACTTCTAATATCTTTTCAGCGCTTATTTTTATTTATCACTCATTGATATTAGAAAACTACACATAGTTATATATATCATATTATGCCATCTTTCAACCAATATGTAGGAAAGTCAATGAATTATTGAAAAATCTGTTTTTGTTCATTTCCGGTTTGTAATGTATTTATATTAGCCGTACTTTTTCTTTACACTTAGACGTGGTAATATATACATCTCATACGAGTATATTATTTATTTAGTAGTATTTATATTTATTTAAATACAGTACACCTCTGGCCTTTTTCTAAATAATGCTTGTCTCATTAGCTATAAAAAAAGAAAAAAAAACTGTTAGCACTATCATCTAACGGTGGGTGAAAGTAGAAACATCATTACTGATATATTTGGGCAGTATGTTTAGTAGGATGAACAAAGTAATGTAGATATAAAAACCAAACTGGCACAAACAAGCATCATTTATATGCAAAAAAAGTAGTTTACTAATATCAAATAATTAAAAATCGAAAGAAACTTTTTATGATATTTTGTGGAATGTAATGTTTACTTTAACGAAAATCGGACAAAAAATCAGAATGACAAAGCATAGTGGTATTGGAAATGTGGTGTTATAGGACGGTTTGAAATTAGATAGATCAATATAATTCGAAATAAAGAGATCATAAGACTAATACGAGAAGAAAGAAATTCGTGGGTGAATCTTTTAGAGACAAACTTTATTACTGTGATATATATATATATATATATATATATATATATATATATATATAAACATTACTTTATTTGTCCTCTGTAATTATTCAATCTTAAAAAAGAAAATATATAATTAAAGTATGCTTTTTCAACAGTTACTGTATAGCTACTGTTTTTATAACTGTTAAATATTATTTTAAAATCTACCTTAAAAAAACTTATCAAATTATTTCAAACACAGTTAGATTCTGAAAATAATTGACAATATTATTATATCAAAATAACTCCAATTACTTCTGTTCTTATAAAAACATAAAAGCAAAAAATAACTGAATAATTAAAACAGGTTGATGAAATTTCTTTTTAATTTAAAAAAAAATTATATATATATATATACATATATATATATATATATACATACACTTTTGATTGGAAATATATATATGAAAAATATTTTTAAAAAATCCAATAATGATACTATATAAACATTTGGATGTAAAATTATTTTGAGTAAGCGAGAATCCAATCACTTTTTTTCATTTTTATATCTTTAGAAATGCTGGAAATTCAAACAGTTGCTTTAATTGTTATAAAATAAAGCCTTTAAATTAATTCATTAAAATTTTATAAGGTAATATTGTACAGAGACAGATTAAGATGTTTTCCGTTTTTGAATGTTGTTTGAGATATTTTATCAATTCTTATTGTGTTTCTTTTTTGTTTTTTTTTTCAATAATTGAGAGTTATTTCTTTCTGTTTAACTAGAAAGATGTTTATCTATTTCTGACGGCAAATACAATTTGCTTTTTAATAATTTTTTAACCCTTCTCTGATAAATTTTTTCGGTTATTTTTTTACATAATTACAGCAATTACTAAAAGAAAAAAGGCATGAAAAAAACAATTAATGTTATTCGTTTGAGACATACTCTCAAGAAAATCACAGTCCTATTAATTTCCTATTAGTAAGACAACAGTATATCAAAAGCAATGTACACGTAACACAGAAATTATTTCGTACTTTAACAAAACTGCAAAATAAAGAAATCATCAATGAAGAATTTTTCCAATTCACTCTATTCACAGTAATATTATTGATAGTAACAGAAATCGCGTTTAAATCAAATGAACTAAAAAATAGATATTTATCCCAAAACAACAATGAAATGAGACATAATCTCTATCTTGAATCAGATTCAACTATTCTAAAAAGTATTTGGTTATGCTTAATAAAAAGTTTTTTTAAAAATAAATGTAGTTTACCTTTTTACCTAAAATGCCATTGGACATTCACGATTGATTTCAAATTATTAAAATGTCACGATTAAGAAAGTAAAACATATAATTATTCTGTGATTGTCCCAAAGAAATATACAACTTGGTTACATTCATTCAAATTCACCAACAAAATATCCGAATAGACTAACGGATTTTTTTATTTTAGGAAAAAGATCATTATTTACATTAAAAAAAAAATTATAAACATATTAGTACTTAATATAAGCGTCAAATAAAATTGCTTTATACTTTAGCGGTAATATACTTGTATGTTCTGAATCCTGAAATTAATTACTTTTCGAGAATATATTTTGGTCTTAAAATGCTGTTTAAAATTATTACACGTATTTGCAAATTTCTTCAGTTTTTAAAATCAAAATTCTCATGGTAAGCATTAAATTTTAAACAAGAAATCAGTAATATTATTTTCGTATGTTATTGATGATGTTTCCGTTTCGTTATCTCAGAGAAGATGTAGTAGTTCTTAGATGTTTTCAAAATATGTAGTAGATATAATAATTAGTATATAATAGGTCGTAGCATTACGTCTGAATTATGTACGAAAAAAATTACTTGTTCCTGCAATCTCAAAAAAATTTGGTTACTATTCAGAGACATCTTTCCTACATTATAAAACCAAAACTATTATTCAGTTTAAATGATTTATAGAATAATTTACTATAAATGTTGTACTAGGAAATGTATGTTACATGTATTGGTAGTACCCTTGTTCATTTCTAGTCCTTAGTTCTGAAACCATGAGTTTTATTAATCTGTATTTTATATTAGTTTGTGTACTGTATACTTTGTATACTTCTGGACTTCTTGCTTACGAGTACATATATTGTCAGCAAATATTTAATTTCGTAGGAGAAATTTTGTAAAATTACATATTATTATACCTATTGACGTACATATTATACTAATGTATTTTTAATCACAAGAAACAAGGTTATTATCAACTGAAAACTTTATAGATTGTAATCGTAATAATATACGTATTAGTAATCACTAATAGTTAATAATACAAAAACACAAAACAAAACTAAGTAAGAATAAAACCTGATATCCTCAAAAGAGATAAAATCTAATCCGCTTAGCCTAGAAATAAAATCAGTGATACATCAATTACATCTACGACATAAAAAAATCGTATTATAAAATTAATTTTCTTAAAACAGTATTGCCCACAAAACTTGCTATCAAAGGATTAATTTAAAGAGACTTAAGAAAAAGGATTCTTCTAATTCTAGCCTAAAGTAAAGAAATTTTCTTGTAAAGTAAAAGATTTCAGATCTTGCCGGTAATTTCCATGGGAAAATAGATCGGAAGAAAGGAAGGAAGGCTCAAAAAGGATAATCTTTTCTCCCTTCTATCACATCGTTGAAAGATACTTTTGATTTAGAAAAAAAAGAGGAATCGATGCAGCTTTAAAGTTTATAAAGTTTTAAAAAGTTATAAAACTAAAGAGATGATTTCACATTTAAATTAAAACATATAACTATCCTTTTTATATTTATTCTAAATAAAAAATTTAAAAAGAAAATTAATGATGTTGCGTTATTTTATTTTATTTTTTGACTAATATAAAAAGCAAAGCATTAACATTTAACAAAGCATTAACATTTTTATCATGTTAAAACTTTTACTTTCACAAAGTTATATTCTCAGAAATACATGGAACGTCTATCTCTCAACAAAACGATGATTTAATATAAATACCCGCATGTGGTAGACACACACTTATTCTCAAAGAGAACATAGAGAATAAACTTGTATTTTTACAAGTAATTAAATTATAGTTTGTATTAAAGTTTTTTTATGTTTAGTTGATTATTATTTTTTTATATTATTTTTTTCTAAAAAATAAAGATAAACATAAAATAAAAATTGACGATAGCCTACATAAAAAAGCCGGAAATCATATACGTCTTAAGGAATCAATTACTTTTTTATTATTATTACTTAAAATCGATGATTAATTATAAGTTATAAAACGGAAAACTATTTTTGAAATCGATTTTAGATAAGGAATTAAATTAACAATTTTAGAAATAAATTTTTACAATATATTTATTTTTTTTTTTGTCTTCAGTCATATGGTTTGATGCAGCTCTCCAAGATTCCCTATCGAGTGCTAGTAGTTTCATTTCGTCCCTACATCCTTAATATGTGGCCTATAAGTCTGTTGCTTCTTTTAACTATATTTTTCCAAGTGCTTCTTTTTTCATCAGTTTGCCGCAACACCTCTTCATTTGTCACTTTATCAAACCATCTGATTTTTAAAATTCTTCTATAGCACCACATTTCAAAATCTTCTAATCTTTTCTTCTCAGGTACTCCGATCGTCCAAGTTTCACTTCCATATAAAGCTTCGCTCCAAACATATACTTTCAAAAATTTTTTCTAATGTTTAAATTAATTTTTTATGTAAACAAATTATATTTCTTACTGAAAGTTCGTTTAGCTTGCGCTATTCGACATTTTATATCGCTCCTGCTTCGTCCATCTTTAGTAATTCTACTTCCCAAATAACAAAATTCTTCTACCTCCATAATCTTTTCTCCTCCTATTTTCACATTCAGTGGTCCATCTTTGTTATTTCTACTACATTTCATTACTTTTGTTTTGTTCTTGTTTATTTTCATGCGATAGTTCTTGCGTAGGACTTCATCCATGCCGTTCATTTTTTCTTCTAAATCCTTTTTATTCTCGGCTAGAATTACTATATCATCAGCAAATCGTAGCATCTTTATCTTTTCACTGTGTACTGTTACTATGGATCTAAATTGTTCTTTAACATCATTAACTGCTAGTTCCATGTAAAGATTAAAAAGTAACGGAGATAGGGAACACCCTTGTCGGACTCCCTTTTTTATTACCGCTTCTATCTTATGTTGTTCAATTATTACTGTTGCTGTTTGGTTTCTGTAAATGTTAGCAATTGTTCTTCTATCTCTGTATTTGAACCCTAATTTTTTTTTAAATGATGTCATTTATTCCAGTCTACGTTATCGAATTTCCAGGCCTATAAATGCAAAGTATGTTGGTTTGTTTTTCTTTAATCTTCCTTCTACTACTAATCTGAGGCCTAAAATTGCTTCCCTTGTTCCTATACTTTTCCTGAAACCAAATTGGTCTTCTCCTAACACTTCTTCAACTCTCCTCTTAATTCTTCTGTATAGAATTCTAGTTAATATTTTTGATGCATGACTAGTTGTTTAGTGAATATAAGTTAAATATCTAAATATTTAATTTATTTTCTTAGAATCTTTTAAAATCAATATTTACTTACTTTATTTACTTTAATTTTTACTTTATAGATGAATATAATCGTATCTGTTGATATATTTTGTTACAAGAAGTAATATAATGACATGAAATAAACAAACAGTTAACTTGGAAAAATATTCTGATGATTCATGCCAATATAAAAGATCTAATATTTATTTATATAACAAAAGTCGAAGTAAAGAAAATTGAACAAATAAACTTTAAAAAAAAGAATGACGTTATATTAGAGGAATTTTTTTTTTATTTAACAATATTAGTCATACAAGTATTTACCAAAGTTAAAACTCTTTCATTATTTTTAATAATCTTGTATGAAAAAATAGAGTTTATGATTAAGCTTTTAAGATTGTTTATGTAAAAGCTTTTATGTATAAAATATACAGCTAAACTTTGTAAATTATAACTTTCACAAAGGTTAAATTAATTAAAAAAATAAATGAACTATTTTTCTACTTAGTTAAGCACTGTATAGAATAACTACTATTTTGAAATTAAGTAAATTTTTAAACACTGATTACACTGCTCAACTGTTCTGAATTATTTAATAAATCAAACAGCAACTGTAACGTTTGAAAATTGGTTTCTATGAGTAAAATTAATAAATAAATATTCTACCACTAATTCAGTAAATAACATTTTTATTTTCCAGTTAAATTGATTTTTTACTTTCGATTCAGAAATATATAATACATATATATAAAGTCATTATTTTAACAGTATTACGTAAGTTAAATAATTGAATCATTTCAATATTCATAATAGTTCTACGAGCTACAGGCTATTATATCGATCGGTATGTTAAATTTTATATAACAAGGTTCATATAAAAGCTGACAATGAAGAATTTATTTATATAAAATCCTATGTAAGGATTATCTGTTCAATGTTAAAGTCTGCGCTTTAAATCATACACTTTTTCATCAATGAAAAAATCTATTACAATCCAATTATAGAAATAAATTTTAATTTTTTAATTTTTCAAACCAAATTAAGTATTTACAGTTTGTTAGAATTTATAATTATGTTATTTAATTAATTAAATTTACAAAATACAGACAAAACTATAAAAAAAAAAAATGCAAAAAAATAGTTAGCTCTGTTATAATCTATACAATGCATTTGGTAATTGGTGGGTTTTTCAGGAAATAAGTCTTTTTACTTATTTTCGACAACAACTTGAATTAAATATTATTATTATTCAGATGTTATCCTTAGTGAATATATCTTTTATATATATATTATAGCATATAATATATACTACATATACACTATACTATATATTTTTTTATATATTATAGCATATATAAACATATTATTTACTTTAATAAAAATCTAATACTTTCATAGAATCTAATTCAACTACTCTTTTTAATCGCATGATAAAAAAGTAAATTAATATTCTAAATAATGTATAATGAGAATGGAGTGTCAGCACAATTCCTTGTAGCTTCTATGATCTGGTTTATTGGTTATGATCTGATTTTGATTAATATAGTTATTTATTAATATTATTTTAGATAGTTTATATTTACGTAATAATTATATATTCATAGATAGTTTACATTTGAATTTTTACAGGGATTCATTTAACTTATGCACATCGTTTAAATTTTTCCCTGACTTATGCTCAAAGAACTTTTCTCGTAATTAATAATTTTTAAGAAATGATAGAAGATAAATTAAGCAAAATAAGATGGTGGTTGTTAAGAAATAGGGTTGGGTTAAATGCTACTAACAGAAAATTCATATATTCAAATTGAATGGTTTGAAAAAGCAAATAATTAGTATTAGATAACAAAAAATATCTTTTATAAATGACTCCTCTATAAATTACTTTTATGATATAATTAAGCATATAAATATTATAAGTAATTTGGGATTGGCTATTGATGCGATATTATCATGATGTTTTCAAAAGCTGAATTAGAGAAGAGTAATGTAAAAAATGATAGTGCTTATCATATCAATAAACAGTCAATAAGAGCGTTGAAAAAATCACATGGAAATGATTGTTTCAAAAATGTACCGATAAAGAAACACGTTCATTCCTGCTGTATGTTGGGTTACAAATGCTATTTTTGTGAAACTTATATGTCTATAAAGTACAGAATGTAGTTAATCCAATTGGTCTAAATATTGAGAAAATGTTCTCTTCATATGCTAAAAATAAACATTTAAAAGATTCTTTTTTTAAATAGGCCCAAAGATGTAGAATCTCCTTAAATGTTAAACGAGAAATAGATAGTTATCACAAAGATTTAGATTTAATAGGTATATAAAAATCTGGTTCTTATTAAATAACAAGTAGCACGAGTTATTCTATAAAATTATTTAAAACATCTAGCATTTACTGAAATATTATTAACAAATTAATTAGTCTATTTATCGTGCGTTTAAGATTTATAACTAAAAAGTATATTTGATTACGAGACGAACGTAATCAGAGTGATTCTAATCTAGTTTTATGATAGATATGATTTTATTTTTAATGTATCAACTTTTATTCTATTAAATTAAATTATGATGATTTGATGATAATACGTTTTGGAAGATATTTTCTTTTCATTTAACTTATATTTTAGTCTTATCAGTTTTTTGAAAATATTAATTTAGTAATAAAGTTTAGTACTGATCGATGTTGTTTAATTTTTTTAATATTTTGATAATGTTATATTAATTTTATTTAAATATTGTGCTTTTTTTCTAAAATAATAAATAATGATAATATTTTGTAAAATAATTCAATTTTTAATATTAAATTCCTATAAATATGTAATTTTATTCTGCTGGCATATTAAACTTACAATTCATCATATTTATGTTGAATTTATCACTAAAATATTTGGAAACATCAATATGTACTCGTTTACTGGACTTATAAACAGTATGTTTTGTAATTAGAATAATTTACAAGGCTAATTAATATAATTGGTCTAACACCATGATTGGTTATTATTTTGTTTACATTAATTTACTTTTGTCCAGAATATAATGAAAATACAAGTATTAATGTATAAGATTAACTTGATTAGTTATTAGTACAATATGAATATAATTATATATATATATATACACACGAGTATATACTAGTACTGTCTACAAAGAAAAAAGTATTTATAAAAATTGTTGGTGTAATGATATAAATATTTACTTACGTAAATATTTTCTACCGAATTACAACTCTTAACGACAAGAGATTTGTAAAATTAAGTTCATAAAAAAATAGTAAAATATCTCATTAAAACCTGGTTTGATATTAATAAATTTTTAATTTTTTTTTTTAAACGGAATTAAATTTGTTTGAAAAAGGATAAGTGATGTTTATTTAATTTAAACAATTTACAATTTTCCTATATTTTACGTTTACTATCAACAGTTTATAGAATTGATACATTACCAAATCTTTGTGTTAAAATTTTTTTTATAATATGGCTTTTATTTGTGAATCTTATGATTTTTTTTTGTGTTTATTACTAGCTCCCCATCACAGCTTCGCCTGCGCTACATGGTTACTTGCGTTTCCCCGTACCAGTAAATTATTTTATTTTATTTCTTTAGTCAAGTAACAGAGATAGGTGCAGCCAGCCACACATACAGTTATGGTGGCAATGACTGTGTTGGTTGATCTACAGCACAGTATATCTTTGCACCCCTTAGAAAATCTAAATTAAAGAAAACTATAAAATGATTTTTAAATATTTATCTGAAGAGTATTTACAAGCTCAATCTACTGAAGTAGATAAGTAGTCTATAGTCGGCATTGATAAAATTTACAATCATTGTTTAATTTTTTTTTACTTTTCATCCCCTTTTAAGGTTAAATTTAAAAAATCTAGAAATTGGTTTATTGACGTGAAAATTACACTCATCAAAAATCAGGTTGATTTCTTCTTTTGTTACCGAGAAATAACAAATTTAAAAAAAAATCAAAAATCCATTTTAACATTTTTGTATTTAAAAAAATGTATAAATAAATTTTTAGATATTCATATTAAGACGACACACACCAAAAAATAAGTTGATATCTACTTCTGTTAGGGAAAAAATACAAAAAAAAAAATTCATTGTTAGTATATTTTAACCCATTAAACTCCGAATTTCAAAGTGAATTTTCTTAGTATGCACTTACACTCTAAGGAGAAAGTGTATACAGGTTTTCATCAGTTTATCTTCAGTAATAATTTTATCAAACATGGCCCGTTGGTATGACTATAAAATAAATAATTAGAATATAAAACCCACTTACCAACAATCATTTAATGCGTCCTAGCGCTTTCGGAAACGAATTCCATCTACAGGAACTTCAATTTTTTTATTTACTAATTTAATGATTTACTAATGATTTTTATTTACTTTTTTATTAACTAAAACTTTGTCGTCATGAGTTGAATTATTATGTAAAGTAGATAAAGGTGGTCGTCATGTATAAAAATTGCGTCGATTTAACGTCCTGTCCTAATGAATGTCTCAACCATGATCTCCTCCATAACAGTGGAGACATTCATTATGACGGGACGTTAAGTCGACACAATTTTAAAACATGACGACCACCTTTATACATTTTACATAAAAATTCTATTTATGACACAACGTTTTAGTTAATAAAAAAAATTAAGTTCCTGAAGATGGAATTCGTTTTCGAAAGCGCTAGATTGTTGGTAAGTGGATTTTATATTTTAATTATTTATTATCTTTAGTAGCTTTAGCAGGGCGTTGATCACACACGACACGTTATTATATATATATATATATATATATATATATATATATATAATTTCTGATGATGTTGCAGCACTTGCAACGTTTTTAGTTGAGCGAACTTGAACAAAAAGTAAATTGAGTAAGAAGGTTTTTTCAGTGCCTCTAGGAGTATCTAAGAAAAACTCTTTGGGTTGTTGCTAGCAACACTGTCATTTATATCATCAAACACCTGATGTTCATCTGGTACTAATTTAGGAAGACTAATATTTACAAACTTTTTCTGTAAATCGACGTCGAAAGAAAGTCTTAACATTGTATCATAAGCTTTAATAGTTTTATGATTATCACGTATTGACGTTGGTAAACCGAAATCGCATAAGTATTTCTCACTTAACGTAACGACAATATCTTCATTCTCAATCAGACTTTTATTCAACATTTCATCTGAAATTTTATTCTCAAGTTATTGGTTTGACGTCGGATTAGATATAAAATATGTTTACCTTTCTGGAACATTTCCCGCAATAAGTTTGATTGGGCAGGATGATAAAAAAACTAATATAACTGTAAATATTTCTCTCAATTCAGACAAAGACTGACAAATAGAAGCTTCAGCAAGCGTGAAATTTCCAGTGATTATCATTTTCCAATAGGCCAAGTGCAGCGCAAGCAGTTTTATACGTTTGGTATAGCACACTTTCAACAGTTTTCAAGTACTCAAAAGATGTAGAGCCTTTAAAATTATGCAATAACATACGCAGATGAAAGCATTCACTTGGTTTGGATGGATTGTAGATACTCTACCCAGAGCAATATTCTTTTTGATTCCAGGAAATCCTTCGATATCAGTTCTCCGCTTTCTTCTGGTAAACTTGTTATTATAATAGGTATAGTATCTAGGAACTTCAGGATATAACAGTGTTTTAGCGAATTCATCGGACTGACAATGCCCAAAAAAAAAGGCAATAAGATTAATTTTCTGTGGACTTTCAAGGACTCGTTGAAGATTTTGTTCACTAAAATAAATACGTTGATAGATTTCTAAGTGAACCGCTACGTGAACAATAGTGGGATAACGAAGTTTTATTGGAAAGTCAAAAAATTGCAAATCGGACTCAGATGTACATATATATCTACCATTAACGTACTGATTCAATTCATCTCTTTGATTTTCAACCCAAAACGTTTCTAGATGTGAACCTTTGATAATATATTTGCAGATATATCGAATCGCTTGCATGGAGTTGTAAAATTCAACATTTACATGGAAATTAAAGCAACGTGACAATAGTGGACAATGTGGGACGATCTATTTATTATCAATATCAATTATGTTACCTTGCATGTTTAAAGTTGTTGCATGACCTCCGTCCTCCGGACTTCTCCTGCGATAAGTCCGGTATCGTAATCTGCAGTTTGAGTGTTGCAAATGTACATTCGAGGATACTTTTTGAACATTTTTCATTTATCATGCATGGTGATGACCTATTTATATCACCACATGGTCCGTGACACGTATGTTTATACGCCCATGTTTACGCACGTATATCATAGCATCTTGAGATCTCTCATACATATACTGTAATGAACCGGTGAAAGGTGAGGGAAGTATAAGACCTTGACCGATGTTGTTAGCTTAACAATATCGGTGTCTTGCTGCACAGTACTCTAGGATGAATCTAATCAGCACGTAATTTTTTTTTGTTATTACGAATAAAGGCTAATCTTTCAGTGATCCTTAGGCCATCATGTCAACACAATATTGATTAAAAAAGTTTGTGTAATAATGAAAAAAATTGTCAATTGTATCTCGAATCATAAATCGATAAGCATAAAATTGCATGCAGGAAACTGTTTTATTTTGTTCATTATTATTATTTAGCTGAATAGTTAGATAATAACCACCTTCAGCCTTCAAAAACATTAGGGGGTATTGTAAAGGATCATAAAAGCGATGATGCTGAGACATACGTTACATTTGACCGTCATGACAACGTAAGATTATATCTCTAGGTCCTTTATCTTCATAGACTAATAAAACAGCAACTTCATTGGTAGTTGAAGCATTATAGGACCCCTATGATGATTAACAGGTACACGATCAGCATGAATTAATTAAAAATCTTCCGCGTTATGCAAAGGTATGTTGTCAATATTGCATTTAAACTCTCTGATCTAATTATTATGTTCCATCAAAACTTGCTGGAGTGCTGTTATTAATTCCTTCTTCAAGTCTGGAACAATATTAGTGCGAAGAGAAGTTTGATCAACATCAGAAGGAAGTAAATTTGTAAAAATTGGTCATCGACACCAGGTACTGGCAATAAACTTCCTATGCGATGGTAAACTTGACCTTGAATTTTAAACGTAGGCAAAAAATTACCTTTACAATTTGTTTGGCACCGAAAGAAGTCATCTGAAATAAAGTGTTGGATTTTCCAACATTACCGGGAAATGTTTTGACAAAGGATAAGATCGTAAAACTAAACTTTTTATTGGTTCTGGTAGCTCATTAACTGTAGGATGTGAAACTTTCCCACCAGAACAATATATGTCAGCTGCTTCATCTTTCCATTTTTTTTTTGCAAAACAATGATTACATATTTTAATTATCGCACCAATCTGTAAATATTACAGTTAATATAATACAAACGATGATCATATTCAAAAGCAGTTCTGAACTTTAAAGTGGCTTTCCTATATTGTATAGCATCGTAAAGTAGATCCTCACGCTCTTCCACAGTCTCATGTAAATGCGATGTAGACATTCGCCTCGCATCTGTAGATTTTCTCCCAATATTAGGTCTCTTCCGTTTCAGCATGATTTTATAAAAAGAATTTAATACCTCCAAATTAGATAGATAAATAGGTTTAAATTATCAAATATTTATCGCTGAACAAATACCGCCAAAATAAATAAATAAATAAATTTGAATAATAAAATATCTATCGTCTACCAAATACCGCTAAAATCATTCTATATGAAAATGATAGTGCACGGGTTTGTTTGTTTGTAGTATGTGCTCCCATTTTTATTTTAACTGCTATTGGCGCAGAGCGGACCAATCAATGGCGGTGGGCCGGGCGGCTGCACACATCTCTCTCAACGCTAAAAGCAAAGCTTTACTTTACTCTCTCTCTAGAAGCATTCCGTTGTCAATTAATTTACAGATCATTTAATTTAATTTCTAAGCTACATTACATTTATTTATATTTGGTATTTGTATTTTTATTTAGATATTATTTATTAGTTTTATAAATTTCAATAATCAAATATTTATCGCTGAACAAATACCCAAAGTAGATAGATAAATAAATAAATAAATTTTGATTAATGAAATATTTATCGCCTATTACAGAACCAATAAATCATATTATCTGAGAAATCGAATACAACTGCAGTAACCTAACTACTATACGTACATAAAAAAAATGAATTAAAACTGCCTAATATTCAATAATTAACAATTATCGGCAGCTTACGTTGTCGTGATAAGTAGACTAAATTTAACGCAACATATCCGCTACCAAGCGACGATCAATATACTACCTAAACCTATTAGCTGCCTAGTCGAGACAACATGTTACTTATGGAGACAGTAAATCACTATCTTTTTAACTTTTTTTTGTATTTTTCGAGATGAAATATATCTACAAACCTTCTCAGTTATGCCAAGAAATATGTGTAAAAATTTGCGATTGTTCCGGTAGTTTTTTGCTTGTATCCTTCCTCTTTATATAATGATGAGGATTATTTTATTTATTATTATTTACTTTATTAACAAGAAATTAATGATAACGAATCTCGTCTTTCTAACAATTTAAACAAAAATTGTTTAAAAGAAAATTTTTAACTTTGTTATGATGGTCGACCTGTAAAACGAACTAAATTCGATATTTCTACTGCTTTCACCATTGAAATTTATTTTGTTTATTTTTAATGAAGTGTCAAAAAGGAATTTGGTTTTATTTTGATTTGGCATTAAAATAATTCCATTGGTAGTAAACCTAAACTGAGATGAGTTAGTTTATTACAATATATACGGTACACTTTTTATTATTCTTATAATGAGATAAAAATATCAAAGTAATCACATAAACTCGGGATGTTTTTCTACCCAGCTAGTGCTCTTTATATTTATACTGTCATTATTAAGGAAATATCTCAAGAAAGGGGGATTTATGATATAGTCCCATAAAATTTACTTTGTAAAATTCTGATTTAAAAAACCAAAATAATATTTTCTGAAAAAAAAAACGTTGTTTTTAGAAATAGGTACGCATTTAAACGATAAACGAGAATACAGTTAGAATATACAAAAAGTCAACACGAAAAGAAAAACCAATTTTATTTAAAAATTTCTTAAAGATTGATTGGTTTTTAAAAATGTAACCTGAAATTAAAAATATTTTTATGTACAGAAAATACGTGAGTTTATATTCATGTTTATACATACATTATATATAAATAATTACAAATAATTTTAAGTGTAAATAAGAATGTCTATAAGTCTACCTGAATGTTTGTATTTATATTCATTTAAAACCAAGAATTCACTGGGATGAATTCGCAGTGAATTCTTGGTAAAATTTTATGTAGCGTTTTGGCAATAAGTTTACTTAGTTTTTATTTTTTTTATTAATCATGGTAAAATCATAAATAAAAGATCGAGTTATTCTACTTAATCAAGCACGAGTCAAATTGTTCAGCTTAATTATGCGGGTAGTAATATTTTAATTCCTGTTAAAATCACGTCATGAAATATGTAGCATGTTGTTTCTCGTAAATTACATTTAGAAAATAGATTGTTTATTTAAAAAAATATAAATATATATCAAGAATCAATCAACCGATTCTCGAGATTATCGATTTAATTATAAATATTTTCGTTTCACATATTTCGTTTTTACACAAAAGTTAAATTTTTGGTAAATATTTTCATATAGTATAAAATAAACTGTCTAAACTATAACAAAAAAATGCTCTTTAAGTTTTATGTTGACAAAACATTTTGTATACGCTTATTTCTTTATAAATTACTTAATAATAAATATGTCAAGAGATTAGAACAATCCATATTAAATAATTTACTGTCTAAAGACATTTAGAATCGTTAAGTCATGTTACGCTAGAGATTCATCTTCTAGGAAATAAAATATGATGCAAAACATGAAACACGTATTTTCATTTAGACACCAATTATGCGTGGTTTATTGCTGGAATTAATACCAAAAGCTTACATTCTAATTGGGATTGTTTTCTAACCGATGTTAGAAAACAAATCGGTGAATCGGTGTCACGATTTCGTAACTCAAAGTCTGCAGATATAGGTATGAGTGTATGTATGTGATTTTTATATACGTAAGATAATCTGTTCAAACTTTATATAAAAAGGAAGGGATATCTAAACAATAACAAAGGAAATATTTCGAGATAAGGATACATACCCTGGTGTCCGAGAATGAACAACTTCAATGTTGAGTAAATAATCTATTTATTGAGATAAAAAAATGGGTTGTATGAATTTAGAAACGGTAAAAACTGAAAGTTTTTTTGCTTGTAATCACAGACAATGTGTGCATCACTGGTAATTCGTAAAATATCCAACCACTTCAATCTTATGCCATTGTTCGTTGTAACACATCCACATCTATGAATTCCAATGCGTCAACAATCCTCTCCTTAAGTTCTGTTCTGGCGCTGTCAGAAGCGGCCATTGTTTTACATACGGTAAGACTAGCTATTTACGCAAGGACTGCAAGCAGGACCCTAGATACTTATCCTGCAAATCACATGGTCATGCACCCGGGGGTCGGGATGTAAGATGGCTACATCAGTATCTGGAACTGCTTCTTCATAGAAATAAAATGGTATCTGTGAGTGACAACCTCATCCGGGAGGGGGTGGGAGGCCTCGGTCTCCACTCTTACGATAATCGGGTAGGGACTCCCTTGCAGTACTGTTGGGAGAAAGTAAGACTTAGTCCTGGTGGGGGATCCTCTCGGAGGTTCCCCAAAAGAGGCAAGGCATAAAGATCGAATACCTCGGTGGGGGGATCCTTTGGGGTCTTCTCATTAGAGGCATGGCACTAAAAGACCGAGTCCCGGCTATCTGGTGGGAACTTTATTCCAGACCAGGTAGTTAAAAGCAATGATACTCCTCGGAGTTGAGTTTATGATAATAAGAAAAAAATATAAGTGTATATATATATATATTACCAAATTCGATTTCAACGAACCTTATTCCGTAGATGAATAAGTGTTATTTATCATTTTTTATCTTAGTAATGGCTAAGATATAAAGTTAAGCTAAGAAGTTTTAGCTAAATCTTCGGTTAATTATCAGAGGCTGATGTCTTTTAATGAAAAAAATATTTTGTTTGATATCTCGGCAATGTTACAATGTTGTTATTGTTCCGTGTAATATTTTTATGTTTCGAGTGATATTTTTATGTTATCGTTTGTGTGAGTTTTACCTTCACTCACTTTTACCTTCTACGGGTAGATAGTTCAATCTTTGTTTATTTAGATCTTTCAGTCTTGCGTAAGACTCGGTGAGATGTGTTTTGTTTTGAGATCATTAAATAGTAGTAAACCGATGAGAATGTCACTCGTGGCATTCGCATCGGTGGCGTCCTGGCTGAGGCGGGCTGGAATATGCCAAAGTCGAGGTTTCGAAGATGACCTTCGGTAAAGCCTATAAGGGCTCGGAACGGAGGGGTTGGTGGAGGGTATCTTCCCCTACGGGGTCAGGATATGCATTAATAGGTATTTGAAAAACCGATAGGGAATGGAACATAGGCTGGCTTATTTAGATTCTTGTCCCTGCGGAGGATGGCTGATGGAATCTGATACTGATGTATAGAATAGTAACCCGGGTGGAAGATGGTCCGCCTGCGTACTTACTTTGCCAAGATAGATGTTTTGGCATCAAACACTGGTTAGTTGAGATATTCGCTGTTACAATGAGAAAAGATGTGTGGAGAATTCTGTGATGTAACTGCGGTGTGAGTGGGTGTAGGCATTAACCTCGCTACTGAAAGTGGACCACAGCAGAGAGAGAGACGTGGACTATGTTTTCTTTCGAGGCTTATTAAATTTCTAAATTTAGTTTCTTGATTTTTAAATAAATCTAGAGGACTTTGAGTAAATTGAGTTGTAGGACAAAATTTTCGTTGTTGCGATCAACATGTTCCTGAGGGCGACGTGGTACCTGCAGGTGTCCCTTGTCTTCATTCTGAAGGCATAAACACGTAAAACTATCTCGGGGTGAACTTTATCGATGTAGATGTCCCTCGGGGCATCTACATCGGTGGCATCTCTGCGGGGCCTGGACTGAAAGCTGTGGTGCGCAATCAGTTTGAGGGCGAGAAGATGTCCTCCGTTAAAGCCACTACTGGCTAGGAACGGAGGGGGTGGTGTAGCGACCGGACACGCTACGAGGTGGGATCTTCTCCCCGAGGGGGGGAATCGAGATGTTGCGATCAATACTTGTGTTTTTGGTAATGAGAATATTTTTGGTATTTAAAGACTCAATCAAGTAATGATCTGAGTACATAGTCTAATTAAAGTTAGATATAAGAAGAGTTTTGTGTACCTCCAACACCGAAGGTGTTGGAGGAAGGCGCGGGGATCGCACTTCCGCTAATCGGTTAATTTGATAAGTTATGGTAGGTGTCGAGGTCGGAAGAGGCCATGCGCAGGCGATGGAAAATCGCCTATAGAAAAATCGCCGATGGAAAATCGCCGGTAGGTTGTGTAAATATACTGATGGAAATGTCTGCCGAGCCATTTGCATCGGTGGCATCCTGAAAAAGGCCAAACTAATGATTGTATTGTATTATCAAGTTTAGAGGGTTTAAAAGACGACCTCCGATAAAGCCCATCAGGGCTAGGAACGGATGGAGTGGTGTGGCGACAGGGATCGTCACAAAGCTGGTGTCTTCCCCTGCGGGTGTCGGAATATACATTAATAAAAATGTCAAATTGGTGAAAATTACGATCCATCAACTTTTCTTACCTACTGGTAACATATTTTTGTTTACATCTTGAATGGGTGCTCGACCCCTATTCCAGTGCAACAGATTTTTTTTTTTGTAATTTGGTCATGAAGAAAAATATTTTAAAGAACTTTTGAAGATAATTTTGTTTAGTTTCTATCTAGGGTTTTGATCTTATACTTCTAGAAGCAGTTTTTATTTGTAGGGGATGCTTATTGTATGATTTCATGAAACAAACTTTGATAAAAAAATAAAAATTGTAAATGGAAAACATTCTTGTATTGAACATCATACATAAATCGCTGGGTATACGTAATCGTGATCCACATATAAACACTGCAAAACACTGACAGTAAGTTAAATCTCAGCACTCTGTATACCCAGTATTGTATAGGTTTGTATTTCACTGAAGAAAATTTCAACATAAAAAAAAATAAATTAAAAAAATATTTTAAGATCGTTATACGTAATAAACTACTTTATTAATTAACTGAAAAAAATAACACTGATAAACACAATTTTTGTTTCTTAAAATTTTGTACGTGAAACCAATCTGGTTTATAATGCTGAAAACGATTAAATCAGTACTTTTCTAAGTCATAGTCGCTCTTACAGACGACTTTATCTTAAAAATTTTATAATTTTCTTCTCTCTTTTATCATTATAAGATAAATAGATAGCAAAATGTCCGGTTAATTTTAGCCTCATTCTGTACAACTTACACTCTTCTATTATATTTCTCATTATAAGGTACGAGTTACAGCTTCCACACATTGGCCTCTGTTCTCCAGCTAACATGTAAAGACGAAGCGGTCTGGTATGAGTAACTTGAAGTCTTGTATTGGAAACTCGTTCTCAACGCGTGAGAGAATTTCTTGTTTTAATGGAAATTGGCGTGTTGTTAACGGAATTAAGCTTCGTTGTAAGCCTACCCCACTTCCTTATCCATTCCTTTCTTAGGACCTGTGTGACATAATTTTCAATTAAAGTCGTGTAGTTTTCATAAACAAATATAGACTTTCTTAATAATATCTCAGGCTTCTGTAGCAAGCTTAATTCATTTATTATGAATCGCGTTGAGTTTCTTCATGTAAAACTTTTTGGCAGAACCATACGCTCTTGATCCGTAATCTAAAATAAAGTGGACCAGTTCTTTGTAAAGTCTCAACAACACTTCTTTATTAGGCCCAAATTCATGTTTGACGGGCACCTGACAATATTTATTGTTCTTTTGACACTTTGTTACAAGTTCCGATATGTGTGCCTCCATGAAAGGTGTCTGTCCAAAATGAGACTTAAGGAACAAACTGCTTCTTTGTATTCATCAATTCAACAATACTAGGCTGACCTTTGTCAAACTAGGCTTCTGTAAGCCAATATTTTACAGTGAAATGCACACAATATGTTTTCTCACTTGAGAACAAGTATCCATTCATGTGTGGAAGGTCATCCACATACAAACTTCTTCCAGTGACGGAGAGTATAGGTAATAAGCTTGTTCATTGCAATTATGAACAAAGTTCTGCTAAGCGGCAATTAAAAAGGTTCTTTTATACTTACTACGTAAGTTTATGTTGACTGGGCGCTGTATTAGTAGAGCTACAGCTTGTAAATCAGTACTTAAATGAACTTCTTCGAAAGTAAAACTAGTTACTGAAATGATAGCAACTCCTCCTCTATATCTGATTAGACGCTTGATCGAACTTAACTACGTTGTACCCTTTCGATCTCAAAGTATCAGTATTCCTTAAATGAATGCGTCTCTTGTAAGCGAACGCATAAAGGATTTAATTCTGTAATCAGTAACTACAACTCAGTCACATTTGACAAACATCCATTGATGTTCCATTTCAAGATCGACTTATTTACCCAGATCATGTTATAATATAATATTATCGCCTAGGTTTTCCCTGACGCTAACCTCTTTACAACGTTTTCTCCATTTTCCTGACGGTTTCACTTCTGAAGTCTGAAATCTCGGAGTTGTAATCTTCTTCCATCTAGTCATCCGCTTCCGATGATGATGGAGAAGAGGTTTTGCGGTTGGAATCATCGACCCAGATGGATAGGTAGTGTTGTATCCAAGGCCATATTCATGCCCTCCCAAATTCAATTTTAGGAGCGACTAACTAAAATTCTCGCCCTCTCTTTTAGAGGTCTCTGTTTTTTCGGAGGCTCCGTTGTCGCTTTTATTGCATTCTCTTCCGCAGACATTATTTCATCGCCTTCTGATTTTCTAAACGGAGAGTTTTTCTACCTAAACCTTACCTGTTTCAAATAAGGTTGAGAATTCTATATTTTCTGTTTATTGTTTTTTACCTCATTACCAGCTGGAGGTTCGTTCCTGGTTTGAGAAGAACTTTTCTTTAATAATATCCGGAACATTCTTTACCGGTATTGAACTGCTTTCCTTAGCTGATCGAATTTTGTTAATAATTCCTTACATCATGTTCGCTAAGGTTGGTGCTAGCTCAGATATAAGTCTTAATTTCAAAGAAGTTGCAGGAGCCGCTCCAACATGGGCATAAGACGTTAACCTTGGGGATCTACTATGAACGATTTTTCGCACCTCGAAGTAGCTGACCTTTTGCATGATTTTTATCTCTTGGATAACCACTTCTTTTTTATACATTGATCGCAATTTCACGATCTTGCCAGACGATGCCCAAGACAATTTACACAGACGGTGGATTCCTGCACGATTCATCCGGATGAAGTGTTTATCATAAGCGCAACCTGATGCTTGTACAACGTACTGCTGTGTGCCCAAATCTCTGACTTCCAAAGAACCATATTGGTAGAGTCGGGATAAACGGACATGGTTCCAGTCTGAAACCAGCCTTTCATTATTGTTTGTTGAAGGTTGGAACATGCGATGCGGATGGTACAGTTGCGTCGTATATTTAATCGTCGATATTCTGCAACTCCTTGCTAGTAAAACTCTTCTACTATTTTCTCTTGTATATAATTCAATAAGTCTCTGCACACAATTACTTCCTTTGAGATATTTAAAGTACCATGCGGTGCAACCCCAATATCCATAACGTCGATCTTCTTAGATTTAAGTAACCGTGAAGATTGTAAACCATTAACGGTTCGACAAACAAACCTAAAGCGATCATTCTAACTATTTAACCTCAGCTGTTAACCATGAAATAATAACTTAAGATATAACACAAACATCATATAGAATGATATTATACCACTCTATTGAATCGTATATGAACAAGATTAATTATATCTGTACAATATAAAATAACACAAAGCATGTTGGCTATGCTAGATTATTGCTTTAATAATGTAATCTCTTCAATCAATGTTATTAAGTAGTGAGTGATTAAGTCGTAACCGTAATGAGTGAACAGTGAAGTCTCATAATGTCTTGTGTGTAAATTATTCGGACAGGTTTTGTTACGTTTGTGGTAAGTTTGCTAAAGAATTACATTAGAAAAACATTAGTTTTCCTCATATAATTTTAATTATAGACGTAATCATCTTTAATTATGAAAGACCTTGTCATTTGGTATTCCTATGGTTTGGCGTGAACAATAATCAAAAGATCACTTAACGGTGGATTATTTCTGTTGTTATTTGTGTTTAACTAATATGTATGAAATTTCTAAGAAATTTAACACACTCTAATCTATTCTTTAAACCCATCTGTACTCACTGATTCAGTCCTACATCTCACTGATAATTTATTCCGGTTCCTAACTTTCCTGAAAAGTTATTTCGTGAAAACTATGAGGAAGAAGCGGGTATTATGGAAGAAGAGAATCATGATTCAGACTTTGAGTTAAAATCCGGGAAGCCACATATTTTATCACAAGGTGAGCTGTATGACTTGGTAGGAGATTTAAACTTACCAAAAAATCAAGCTGAAATTTTAGGCTAAAGGTGGATAATTTGTAATTTACTTTTAAAAAAAAATATAAAAGTACTGGGCTATCGAACACGATGGAAAGATTTTTTTATATATTTTGCTGAAGAAAATTACTTACTTTACTGTAATAATATTGAGCAGCTTATGCTGTAATTAAAACAAATTCATGCACCTGAGAAGTGGCGCCTTTTCTCTGAGTTCTCAAATATAGTTTAAAAAAACAGCTCCGCCTCACAGTAGTAATAAATATCCTTCTGAACCGATCTGTTATGGAATTAAAATGAATGAAACGTATGATGTCAAGTAAAGTGTTATTGAAAACGTAAAATATAAAAAGCATAATTGAAAAGTAACAGCTCTTTTGTTAGGCACGCAGCTAGGTTATACAAAATACTGTTGTTTTATTTATGAATGGGACAGCCGCGAAAGGAATCAGAATTATATAATAAAACAGTGGAAGAAACTTGAGGAATCAAGTAGATCTAGTTAAACCACCAAAAATATTTTTATCGCCTTTTCATATTAAACAGGGATTAATAAAAGAATTTGTAAAACCTATGAAGAAAAATGGTCAAGAATTGTTTGCATAAAGCAGAAATTTTCAAAAGTGAAGTAAAATTTAAAGAAGGGATTTTTGTTGGCCTATAAATAAGGGAACTAATCAGAGATGAAATGTTTAACTCTGTGTTGGCCGATGTAGAAATCACTGTTTGCATAGTATTTAAAACAATTGCGGACATTTTCTGGTGGTTCATAAATGATAAAATTACCAGAATATTGTAAAGTAATGATATCATAAAGAGCAATGGAATGAAATATTTCACTAGAATTCAATTTCCTGTACTCATATCTGGGTTTCTTCCTATCAAACCTTGGTGCAGTAAGTGATGACAATGATGAACGTTTCTACCAAGATATTTCAATGTTGGAATACCGTTGCAAAACCAAATTAAATGTTAATATGCTAGCTGCTAATTACTGCTGAATATTAATTTGAAATTTACCCTTGGTTACCTACAAAAAAACCGTTTGCTAAGAAGTTTTAAAATAAGTATATGACATCCCATAAAATTAGTTATATTAACTTTTATAGATCTTTAATCTATTTTTGTTAAAATTAGGTAATAGAAAGATTCTATTCACAAATTTATAATCTACACAAAAATACGATGCAGAGAAATACATCACATTTAAATAAACATTAAAAAAGAGTTTAATTTGTATATCAGTGTAATTATTCACTTATTACTTGAAAATACTACTTGAATTATTTTTTTCAAATCTCATTCATTTAAAAAGTAATCTCATTTTTTCCTAATGAAAATTCATTTACAATAATTTTGAATAATAACATTTCTCTTAGAATATTCGTATTTTGACCGTTTGTAAAAAAAATTATCTTATTACTTTTTTTATTACATTCTGTTTATTTTGTTTAATGATTAATTACTTAATTGAAGACATTTATTTATGAAAAAAAATATATATATATATATTAAGAGGAAAAGTATATGCTACGTCACTGATAAAAGTTACTAATTAAATTATAATTCATGACCTATTTTTTAACAAGTATTGTTTGTATATTTTTTCTTTCAGTGTCGCTGAAACATAATATGAAAAATTGACGTAATTTTGTTCTGCCTTTAAAAATTTAATTATAAAAAATACTCCTTAACCAATTTACTCTGAGCAGCTTCCTCCCGGACAGCTTTACAATGAAAGATAGCAGGAAATATAAAACAAGTTAAATTTCTTTAAAATTATTTTTATTATTTTTTTTTTAAATTCATGCTGTACTGCAAAGTTAAAACCACCCAAGCATGTTTTTATATTCGGTATATTGTGCTAGAAGTAATGTAACGAGTATAATAATGTTCATTATTAAACTTGTGAATCTGAGCATACTTTACAGTAGATGACAGTCTAATTATTTTCATTTCGTATCTATTTTTAAAATATTAAAAAAAATTACCCTACTTGAAACTCGTACATTGAGTAGGTGTTGAATACCCTTCAATTGAGCCCCGAATTTAGTTAAAAGTTATCGTTATTTATACTTAGAAGTCTTTTTATTTAGTTTTATTATTATTTTAGTATTTTTATTATTTTATTTTAAAACTTCACAGCTTTTGACATATACAAATTTGCTTTACTTCTTCTTACTACTTAGCTGAAACATTAATCCACTGATACCAAAGTTATCAAAGGAAGATTGTGGGATTTAAGTTGGCTTTATATGTCACCATTCGATTAGCATTATATCAACACAAAAAAAAGTAAAAAATGTAAAAAACCTTCTTTAAATAACGTTTATTATTTGATAACAATTAACACCTACACATATCCCTGTATATCTTAATTTTTTTTTATTTTTAGCGCAATTTTTTTATTTTTATTTTAGTAAAATTATTATTGTATAAGCATACTGTACAACCAATAACAGCCATCGCATTTTTAAGGGTGTAAAGATAGAATTAATACGACAAACCGGAAAAATTAAATCATCATCATAATGATTTAAAAAAGTAGCTTTGAAATTTTTTTAAAAATGAGATCGAGAAAATGTTTTTTAGTATTAAGAAAACTGATATTTTACTATAAACCTTATGTATAAAATTAACGAAATAAAATCTAAAGGATGTAAAACTATAAAAGTTCATACTACTAATCATTACAATTTAAACTCACCGCTTAAAGTAATCACAAGTCAGCCGTTTTTTACTACAAATAATAAAGTTTTATACTAAGTAACGTCAAACGACTTGTTAAATAAAGCGGTAATAACGTAAAATACTTAAGAAAATGTATCAATCGTGTAAATTGAAAATGATAATTTTATTGGGGATGCAGATAGGTTGTAGGAAGCTTTGTAGTTAGCTAAAGTTTTGAAAATGTTATGATAAACTTCAGTGATGACGATGCAAAATCCGTATTATTTGACATTGAGCACATCGTTTCTGACATTAATGTATTAAGTTAAGATGAAATTACGATTTAATTATAATTATAATATATATATATATATATATATATATATATATATATATATATATATATGTACAATATCTTGTATACTTTAACGAACTAACTGAAAACTTTTTTCCCTCCTTTTTTCCCCGCCACCCCTGAGCCGGATCCGCAACTAAATATAAACTCGGCTCCGAGGGGTGCCATAGGTGCCTACTCTGGGGGGTTTGAGGCGGGCGCAAAGTGAAATCCGACCGGCGGGCCGAAACGTGGAGACCCGTTAGAGTAAAGGACACTCCCCTTTCTTTTTCCTGTTTAGCCTCCGGTAACTACCGTTCAGATAATACTTCAGAGGATGAATGAGGATGATATGTATGAGTGTAAATGAAGTGTAGTCTTGTACATTCTCAGTTTGACCATTCCTGAAATGTGTGGTTAATTGTAACCCAACCACCAAAGAACACCGTTATCTACGATCTAGTACTCAAATCCGTGTAAAAATAACTGGCTTTTACTAGGACTTGAACGGTGGAATTCTCGACTTCCAAATCAGCTGACTTGGGAAGACGCGTTCACCAGCAGACCAATCCGGTGGGTTAAAGGACACTATCCTGGGCTGTGTATACTTAACTGCAGGATCCGGCTCGCGGAGAAGGGAAAAAAACTTGGTTGAAAAAATTTATTATTATTAAGTTACTTGTCAAAAAATAATCTAGTTCAGTAACCTAATCATTTGATTAATACGTAATGTCGAAAGTGGATTATATATAACGCTATAGAAGTGAAATAATTCAATAAATACCACTAAATCAAAATTAGACGGAAATAAAAAATATAAATTAGTTATTGTTAATGAGGTACGCTTTTTAAAGATTCTAACACGAGAAAATTGTTTTACTAGACACTCCCAAGCGTGGTTTTGACAGCTCCATAATTTCAGGATGTAAATTTTATTTTCATAGACGTTATAAATTCACCGATTATCGATAAGTAATTCAACTTACCTTAAAATATTTTTATACTACAAAATTTTTTCCGTTAATTTGATAAAATTATTATCTTATTTTATGTACAATGGAATTTTTTCACCATGTATTTAGCTACTTTCTTACTCTAGTGTTGCTATTTCCACAATTACTTATTTTTCTATGAAATAAAAATTAATTGGTGGATTAAATAGACCAATAAAAATAAGCTTTAATATCTACCTATTAAACGATTTATATAACACATAAAATGATATTTAGAAAAATTTATTTTGAAAATTTAATTAGTTGTAATGGAATATTTAGAATATTTATATATATAATAAATATATATAATACATATATATATATATATATAAATATTTATATATTTGGAATATTTAGAGGACGAAATAACAGGAAGAATAGGGGTTCGAAGGGGAGTGAGGCAGGGATGCTGCATGTCACAAACACTATATATGTATATATTATATATATATATATATATATATATATATATATATATATATATATATGGAAGAAATAATTAAATGCTGTCTGAATGGGAAAAAGAGGACTAAAGACCGGGGGAAGAAGAATAGAATGAATTCGTTATGCTGATGACATGGCGGTACTGGCGGAGAGTCCAAGTAAACTAAATAAAATGCCTGATGACTTAAATGAAGATTGCGAGTCAGGGTATGAGGATAAACAAAAAGAAGACAAAATGTATGGTATTAGGTGAAAAAGAGAAGAGGATTGAGATTAAGATAAGAAATGAAGTTTTACAGCAGGTGAAGAAATTTCAGTACTTAGGGAGCTTTATAATTGATGGCCTGACTTGCGCAGTAGAAATTAGAACAAGAATATCAAGACGTAGGAGGCATTTAATAAGAAGGGAAGACTGCTGTATCAAAAGTTAAACGTTGCTTAAGGAAGAGATTAATAAAATGTTTTATTTAGAGTATGATGTTCTATGGATCTGAAATATGAACGATGAGAAAGGCAGACAGAAAATGAATTGAGGCTTCTGAGATGTGGGTGTGGCGCAGAATGATAAGTGTCAGATGGCGAAACCATGTAACAAATGAGGAGAATCGGAGAGAACAGGAAAATGCTAAATATGATTGAATATAGGAAAAGAAACTGGCTAGAAAATTGTATGCGAAGAAGGTGTTTATTAGTGGATGCAATAGAATCTTGGTGAATGGAAGGAAAGAAAGAGGAAGGAAGAAATTTCAATGATGGATGGAATTATGGGAATGCAAAAATATGCGGAAACAAAGAGGTTAGCAAAGAATAGGACAAGATGGAGAGCAGCAGCTGTGACAGGATCTGCTCTATTGGCAGAAAACTATTAATGAATTAAATATAAGGATATTTATGATTAGTGAAAGAAGAAAATTAAATTTTTTAAATTATGTGATTTTAAATTATTTTTCAGAAAAACTGTTCTAACTTAGAAAAGAAATAGCTGCCAAGGGAATCTACTACAATACATTTCGGTGTAAGTTTTCTTGCATAAAAACGGATGAGCGTGATGAGCGGATGAGCGGATTTATCAATAAATTAGATTAGATCAGATTTAGTTATTGGATTTAATAGTCATAATGCAATTAAACTGCCTAACGAGCCTTTAATTCTGTGTTATATTTGATTAGAAGCATTTATTTGGTTTAAGAGGCAATAAGGGAATGTAGGCGGCGGATCCAGTGTTTTTCTTGGGTGCATGCCTATAAAATTGGAGGTAATGTATTACGTAAGTACGGTTAGAGCACGCTGGACTCCATACCAGTACCTGGTGTCCGAAAAAGAATTCCAGGATTTCGAGAACGAATATAATTCCTATTTTGCAGCTCTCATTAGTGTTTTATGAGTAATCCTAAAGCGATAATAACTATATCTCAGTTTACACATTCTCCGTCAGAGGGCTGCAGCATTAGACTGTTGCACAGGTCAATGCTGTTATGAGGCTGGGCTTCAGTAATATTACAAAAAACACAGTGCGTGTACCGCTTCGCAGAAATAAAATCAGTGACTATCATACGAAGAAATTATATACGAGTCAATCGTTCTTCGAGTGATGAAAAAGCATATGTAAGTGATGTGAACATTTTTTGGAAACCGAAAGGGTTTGTACACTTACTAGGTAGTCCTAAAACAAGTGCTGAACACACAGAAAGAATTCGACTCTCTTTCCAACGATGGCCAAAACGTTCAGCAGGTAGTGTTACGCGTCATATAAATATTCCTAAAAACACTGCCTTTGATATTCACAAGCGATTGAAACTTTGTGCCTATAATATGCAGCTACTCCATGAAATTAAACCTAACGAAAAGCCACAAAGTGTTCAACGTTTTGATGAAAAGACTTTTGAAATGAAATCTAAGATATCATTTCTGCTGATTTCATTTCTGCTGATGAAAACTAATACAGCCTATTTTATTTTCTGATGAAGCAAAATCTCACGTTCATGGCGTCGTGATTTGCCACAATTGTCGAGTGTATTACTCAGAAAATCCACACGAGTAAGTGAAATTCGTCCGCAACTGTCGGGAAAGTAAATGTCACCGTGTCAAGTGGTATCATGCACAATTGGATTTTTGGGGCACTTTTTCCACAAGCAGACTATTATATACATAGTCTATACAAACATTTTAAAGAACTTTGTGTTTCTGCAGATAGAAAATATGGTGATCCTAATTTTTCAACAGGATGAAGACGCATTCTCTCTAACATGGTTTGACATCTTCAGGACTGTAAACATGCTGATGTTGAGCTGCAGTAAGAGGAAAAAAGCTTTACACTTTGTACTTTTTTGTAATAAAACAAATTTATTAATTGCATAGAGGAATAGGAAAATTTGACAGTACTTTTTTATTCTGAACCGTATTTACAGAATTCGAATAAATGTAGACTTAAAAAATAATTTGTCAGGCAGTTTAAGAAACTTAATTTATTAACGACATAAACTGTATAAGTCACCTTAAAAGTTAAAAAATTACACCTAATGTAAAGATATCAATGAATCATTATAAACAGTATTAACTGCAGTATCGCTGGTTGGTGTGCATATATTTAAAAAAATAATATAAATATTTATTAAAAAAGAGAATTAATTAATTCAAATAACAATAATAAATGGTTCACAGAATTTTTACAGAAATACGAGGAAGAGACATTCATTAATAATACATAAGACTACAGACACTGTGAATAATGGAATTTCTCTTTTACCTTTCAATTCGTCAATTTCATCTTCCTCGTTATAATATGTATAAGAATAGATTTTCAAGGCTGTTATACTAAAATAAAGAAGTAAAAATGTTGAATTAAAGATACTTAATATAAAACAATTTTTTTAAGGAAGTATTTGAAGCTGACAAGAGACATGTTACAAAATAAACAATACTAAGCTATTCTTTACTTCTAAGTTACGTAACATTGTTCTTCCTACTTAAATGTAAGAATAAAAATATAATATTCAAGGGAGGTGCATAAAATCACATAACGATCTATTTTAAAATATAAATTTTTGTTAAAATTTCAGATTTTAATAGTATGTGGTTTTACAGCTATTTAAAAATAATCCATTCAAGCAAAGATTTTTCTATGCTTTTAGATGTAGTTCAAAACAATTCAAATATTCTTTAACGTTAAATCTAATATTAACCGTTCCATTTCGAAATTCGTTAAATATTATTTATTTATTTTATAAAAACTAAATATCTGTAATAGCATTGTAAACAAAATTATTGAAAACAAATTAGGGCTCTGAATTTGAAAAATATTGGAAGAAATTTAAAAACAATTAACGCATATTTTTCACTTATTTAAACAGAATCTAAGGCAAGATATATTGATTCATTTAGTCTACTTAAAATCTTTTCGTTGTAACCCACGGGCATATTGCTTAAAAGAATGAAGTTCTCTAACTTCCTTTGTAATTTTTAAAATACAAGTTTGACTGTAGGAAATTTCCTGTCTACTATCGTTCATGAGATTTACGTTTAACTCAGATATTATACAAAAAACAAACTTGCATACTAGATTTATTATTTTTCTGGTTAAAAAATAAACGAAAAACAGGTGAATATTTTACTGACGGTCACAGCTCATAAAAAAACTTGTCTCCTGTTATAATTTATTCACATTATTTTTAACTAGATCTTCTAAGTTATAAAAAAACTTCACTCTTTTAATTTAAAGCTAAGAGCAGTTCCATGCCGTCGCGCCACAAAATTACTATGGCGCCAAATAACTTACGTTTCCTCTTTGTGTTTGTAATAAAGTAAACTGTTGGAAGAAAAATTATTGAATTAATAATAGCCAGCGAATAACATGTACGCTATTATTATATTTTATTAAGTCTACTTTGAAATGTATAATATATTTATACATGAGATATATTAATACGTTGATCATTTGAATAAGTTATATTTTCCTATACATGCAGCTCTTGATATACAATACCAAAAGCCAATATAAATTTGTATAAAAAAAAAGCTTACAAACTCCACTTCATTAAAAATATCTTGATTAGGTATACGAAAGTTTGCAATGATGTAGACCTTGTATTAAATGGAAATTATCTTTCTCTAAAATGGTTTAATAAGTAATTAATTATAGTAATTTTATAAGTAATTATTAATATATGTTTAAATGAATCACTTTATTTTTATTGTTATAATTATTAAAAAATTTAAAAATTTAAATTAACAAGATAAATAGGGGAAAAAATCCTTTTGCTGATGTTACTGTTCACAATCTAATTCGCTGACGGATCTCTGTAAATGAATAACTAATGCTTATGGTTTGATACGTATTTCTAATCATACTATTAGAATGAATTAAAAGAAATACTATTATTCAAACATTGCAAAATATTGCAAATAAAAATATCATACTAGCACATCCTGTGCTAGTATGATATTTATGATGAAATGCAATTTCAAGGATGCAACAAATAATACGAATAGAATGCTGCATACTTTTTTTTTATAATCTGATTAATCAGTGAAATCCTACAGACATGAAATATTTAGAAAAAGCAGTTTTTTTTAAATTGAAAACATTTTAATCCCTGGAGAAAAAAATTTCTTCTAAGATAAAAATCTATCAAGCACTTTACTTTCTTCCGTTCTTTAATCAGTGAATTCACTATAAGTTGAATGAATATCCGCTGAGAATTGCTGACGTCATTTTTTTATATAAAAACAATAAAATTTTAACGTTCGTAGTTAAGTTACAGGTTATTTTACAAAATATCTTATTATAACGTCGTGAAATGTTAATTTTTTCAAAATTAAATGTAAATTCATTGGAATATATTTTTTTAGCTTAACCCACAATCAAATAAGACTGGTACGGTAAGAGGCACAGATTATTTATACTTTTTTGACGAAAAAGTAAATTTACGGCTAAATGTTGTCAAAAGATGAAATCAGGTAAGTTGATTACCAATTTTTTAAATAAAAATCTGTGGTTACTAAACTGGGAATAAAGATTAATTGAAAAAAATATATATACTGAAAAACAATTCACAAAATGGATGGCATAAATGATTACTCATATAATAACTAAATTGATTATCTTTCATTATTAATACCTTCATTTTAAAAATTACAGGAATTAAAATGATGAAAATAAGTAATAAGCCGTACAAGAGACCGTGCGATTAAAGAAAATGAACATATTAAAATAGTATGTAGTAGAAAAAAATTGAGAATAATGTGTTAAAAGAATTTACGGACTCTTAAATAAATGTTCAATTACTAAATATTTGTTATTTTAAATTTTCAATTATTTAAGCTTTGAGTGAGCATAATGGTAAGTAAATCATGAAGTTTGAAGATCGTAATTATTATATCAAAGAAAGAGATAGAATATGAAAAAAATGTGTAGTTCAAATGTGTATTTCATCCAGGACTGATCTTAATAATTCCAATTGAGTTAAGAGCTAGAATGTAAAAGCCGTTGTCGAATTTAGGGATTATATAGTCAAAACCTCAGATGATAAAATTACAGTACGCAGGTGGCGATGAAATATATTGCAACTGTATTGTTTTCGTCCTTAACTCCTAACTTAGGGAGCAAAGTTACTTTTATAAAAACTCAGATCAGCTTTAGTCACCAGATGATATTTAACTGTAAAAGATCTTATATAGATTATTAGTCATTATACATCACAAGGAATCACACTGGAGTTGTACGGTTATAAAATCTTTGATTTAAAAACAAATAAAAAGATTTACTACCACAATGTATAAAAAATAAATGGATTACATAATGTAGTCAATTTTAGTTAACAGATTATTTTCCTTAAAAAAATGTTTTCAGAAAAAAAAGTGTTAAATGTCTATTTTATTATTTTTTTCTACTTTTATGGTGGTGATAATCAGCACACTGATTAACATTTTATATAGGCTATATGGACTAGCTGGTCTCCGTGGCGCGAGTGGTAGAATCTCGGCCTTTCATCCGGAGGTCCAGGGTTTGAATTCCTGTCAGATATGGGATTTTTACTCGCTAAAAAACTGTCATTTCATCTCATCCTCTAAAACAATGCCTAACAGTGGTTCCAAAGGCTTAAAAAAAAGAAGCTATATGGACTAAATATTATACATACATATATATTAAAAGTCCATAATTTTCAGGTATTTGATTTATGTAAAAAACTATCGCATTAAAATAAACGCAATGGGCATTATACATATCCATTGTTTTAAACTTTCAAAAACTAAGAAAATCGTGTTTCGTTGCCACACTATAGGAATTGAATGAAGAAAATTTTATTTTCATTTAAAGGCCCATTGATGTAGAAAATCTACATGTTTTTACATGTTCATGTAAAAATCTCCCATTAACTCATTTTCCAAAGAAAAAAAAAATAGCTAAAAAAAAAAATTCAAGCCTTTTTTTGGGGTGGGGGAGAATGTCAAAAATAAATGAGCAGTATTTTATCCTGATAAAAACGGCTTCAACTTTTGTAATAAAAATTGTTTTGATAAAATACCCCATTAAAATTTATAAATTTTATTTTGGTGAAAATAACCCATCCTTTTTCCAATTTTTACAAAAAATTGATATGATAAATTCCCCTGAAGTCGGTATCTTCCTACCAAGAAAAATCGAAGAAAATTGGTTTATGGAGTCCGGAGTTATTAACCTTCAATTAGACCGAACGTACTCGTACGTATGTACGCACAAAAAATTAACTTATAAATACGGTTATTTTCTGCTAAGGGAAACATTAAAAAAGTCTTTGTTTTAAAATCAAATATAAAAACGAATAATTTTTTTTTTGGGGAAATTTTGTTGTCTAAAATGTCCCCTTGAGAAAGATTTAAAGAGAAAAATTTAACATTTTTTTTGAAATCGATTCCTATATTTTCCCTTTAGTATTGCTAAACTAGATAGTTTTGCCACGAAAGTAAAAAACATTTTATTAGTCACCATTTGATTTTTTTTACCTAAGTTAGAAATTTAATTTATAATTATTTAGAAAATATAAAATGAACAATAATGCAAATTGATTTTCATTAAAAACATGACGACACATTACAATTGAAAGTATTATTAAAAACCTCAGTTAAATTTAATTATGTTTGATGTATTTTATTAGAATTTTTTTCTAGAACACATTTTAATTTCGACTATTAATTTAAAAAAAATAAATTTCCCTTGATATATCACTTGTTGCATGTAACAAGGGTTCATTATTCTAATAAATTTTATGGTCTATACATAATTATAATAAAAATTATAATTAAATGGAAAAGTAATTCACTTTAGTTTAATACTAAACTGAAATTTAATCAAAACCGAAATCTAAAGAGCAGGAAAATAAAAAAATAAAAGAAAAAGCTATTGTTACTGCAGTGATTTATTTTTAAATCGTTTTTTCAGTTTTTATATGAATCCAGTTGATTTCAAGTCAGTCAATAGTTAAATATTTTATTACTTTTTTTTATTACTATGTAATATGGACATCGACGTCTAATGTCATTAGCTCTCGTCACTTTTTTAAAGAATTAAATAAAATTACCCAGTAGAATCGTCAGATGTAAGGGTGTATATGGCTCAGGTATTATAATAAAACACAAAATAAACGCAAATATAATTATTAAATAAAATACATACATATATATCACGTACCGGGTGTAAAGGGCACGGACATTTGCATAAAACAAAAAAAAAGTAAACATAAAAACCCATTAAAAGGAAATAAGGAAATACATAAAAACGTTTTCACAATACCATATAATTTTGAGATCCCTATGTTAAGGTATAAAGGCCTTCAGGCAGGGCTTTCTTAGTTATATATATCGACTATCGTCGAAGGCTTATTACAAACGCGTTATAATCCACTGGCTTTTAAATAAGCAACTATTTTTCCCTCTCTGCTATTTTCTAAATCAACAGTAATATTGTTTGTTAATATACACCTCCTTATAAAGTTTTCATATATTGTACACTCTTCCAGTAGATGTTTGTTACATACACTGCACATTGGTCTTTCTTCTCCACATTAATGAATTTGTCATTCGTACGAGATCGACTCTGAGTCTGTTCAACACCATTTATTCTCGGCTAATCAGTTTCGCGGCGAATTAGTTTCCGGAAACTAATTTGAGTAATTTTAATTAAGTTTAGTGTTCAGTCTTCTCCATTCATTACTCCGATTACTCCATTCATTACTCTATAGTTCTGATATTTATCATTAGATGGTTTTTAACATCTGCCACTCGAATTCGAATCATGTCCGTATTCTGACAAATTGTTGCCACCATTCTAGCAACTTCGTTTGTGCTTTCATTTCCTGAGGTGTCA
This sequence comes from Lycorma delicatula, assembly GCF_047948215.1. Classification (NCBI taxonomy): domain Eukaryota; kingdom Metazoa; phylum Arthropoda; class Insecta; order Hemiptera; family Fulgoridae; genus Lycorma; species Lycorma delicatula. Next base: position 127,384,340 of record NC_134457.1, read on the forward strand.
GCATAACCTAGAGTCCATAAAAGTATGTATTACTGTCCCATTCGATTTAATATGTACAGAATCGATAGAATGTTCGCAATAAGGACATCATCAATGCTCTTTTTCCGAATAGTAGTTAGTGCACTAAAGGATCGGAACATATAAGCACTCTCTCTTCGCAGAAAATTTCAGTACAGCGAAGAACTTGCTGTATAGAATTGTGCCCCGCCGTATAAAAAGTTGTCGTATTTGGTAGTTTCCAAGAATGCGCTTCTGCATTTATAAATATAAAGTACTCCCATGTGAAGCTTTAGAACCATTGGTACAAATTTTCATACATCCCTCGTAGTTACTGATGATTGTTGAAAATTCCCGTTGGATGATTACTGCTGGTTTCTCTTTCATTTTTCCATAAGAGAGATCTTGTGCTTATGCACCATGATAAAAGTTATGGTGATATTTCTGTAGTAGAGATTGCAAGTTTTCAAAGGAATTTCGTGTTTGTTGCAAACTCATGAGATTGAATTTCTGCTGGACTGAGACAGGGAGCGCGTTGTTTATATAAAGCAGTCAAAGAATTATTATTAAAAATTTTATAATTTATATGTGTAGGAAAGACACCTATATTTTCCGCAAGTCTTAATAGTAAGATCTCTCTTCTATAATGTAATGGCAATATGCTACTTTCACCGGGCTTGTACGAAAAACTCATGTTGCTTATCTGATTCTGTTGTTATTTACATCATCTAACTTTGTTAAATACAATTTTCTAGCGAATGAACATGTAATACATCCCTAATCGAGCTTCGAACCACTGCTTTATATAACCGTAGTAATGTCTATTTACCTGAGCCCTAATTGATGTTCGATAACATTTAATAATGTTTAGGGGTTTCTTTCGTCTAACACTCAACTCTTGTTTGTGCAGTCTCTAAGTAAGAAATTTATCTAATACTGAATAAGATGGTTAAAAAAGGACTACTATGAGGAGTTCTCTTCCTACAGAAGCGTACACAGTACGTTTTATCTGGTGAAAATTTGAATACGTTATACATTGTAACTTCATTAAGGCGGATATCGCTCGCTGGAATTTATACTTAACCATACCTGTAGTGTTACTGGCATAAACAATTTCCAGATCATCGACGTAAACACTTTTGCTGATTTCTCCTGGAATGACTAATATCAGTGTATTGATGTGATCATAAACAAGGTGTTACTCAACAGCGAGCCTTGTGAGATGGTATTTGCAATATTTTTTCTAAAAAGTACTCATTATAAACCTGTTCTTGAAAACACGGTCGTTCATGTAGTACCTGAAGCACTATTCCGCGAGACCATGTCATATCAAAAGCGTTCTGTAGTTAAAAGAAGAATCCGACCCAGCGTTTCCTAGTGATGAAACTGTTGTATACAGTATTTTATTAACTGAATATTTGGTCAGTAGTTGAATGGTACTGTAAAAATCCAGCTTGATGCGAGTATAAAAATCCTTCCTTCCTTTTTTTAAAATCCAAACGAGTCGACTATTTATCATTTTTTCGAAGATTTTTCCAATAGCACACATTAAAGAGATTAAGGAGATAGCACACATTACAATGGTACGGTAAGTACAGGGATCGGGTAGATTTTTATCTTTATTTTGGGATTGAAACAATATATGCTTTCATCCACTGCCGCGGATTCATTCCATCCCGCCACATTTGATTATACAATTCTGACAGTCTAAGTTTTTCTTAGGTATCTGATCAAAACGTAATGTATTTCTCCTGGAGCAGATGCTGTATTTCCGGTTTTCTTCAACACTTTCACAAGTTCATCTATTTTGAAAGGTACATTGTATAAAAAAACTCATTCACCTTCTAAAATTTATATGACTATAATTTTTATTTGATTTTTAAAATATTCCTCATAATTGACTGTTTTATTGGCTCCTTCGAAATGATTGGCTAATAATTCAGCAATTATTGCTGGGACCATTTGTTTTTTAATCTACCATAAGTATTTTGGCATACGGCCTCTGTTTTTTAAAGGCAATAAGATCCAGTGTTGTGCATTTCTTGAAAGCATATGCTTTCAAGAAACTTTTTCCTTCAGTTTTATCGCTTTACTTATTTCACATTGAACCAAGATACCGAGTCACATATACTGTTGGTTATAGCGTCGACATCATTTTCAATAACTCCAAGTGTTTCGGGGAGATTCGTATCAGTAGTGAAGCTCGACAAATCTGCCTTATCAAACAACCATCTGGGATTGAATCTGGGATTGTATTTTCAATAAAACATCATTGTTGTTAGAACATCAACTTATCACTAATGTTAAAGTTGTAACACCAGTATTTCGTTGTTTCAGTACAAAAATAAACGCTAGATATATTGAGAAAGTCGATCCATCTCTGATATTAAAATCAATCCCTGATCTATTGTTTAATGTAAGAAAGTCTGAATTTAAAGGGACCTTTTCCAACTTTCTTCCCCGGGGAGTCAATTTGATCCGATCTAAAAATAAGGATGTATGCATAAAATTCCCTATTAACAATATGGGATTGGGAAGATGAGCAATTAAGTGCGTTATCTCATCCTCCTTCCAGTCAAAATTTGGCAATGCCGCAAATAGTAATCTGAAGCGGACATTTATTCGGATTTTGACCACCTACAGATATATATTTATTTCAACAGCTTTGGTGGAACTCTATTCGACGTTAATATTACTACTACACTTCTAACACATATTTGGAGGTTGATCTCGTCAAAAAATATTATATCTACTTAAACAAAAATTCCATCACTGGAAAAATTTGTTTCCTGCACACATATTCAAATAAGATCTATATTGTGTACCAAGCGTTGGATCATCCCAACCCCGTAGGGGGAAGACACCCAGCTTGTGACGTTACCGGTAGCCACACCACCCCTCCGTTCCAAGCCCTGAGGGGCTTTACCGGAGGTCTCTTTAGACCCTCTAACTGATTACATCTCACAGTCATCAGCAAAGCCTCGGTCGGGATGCCACCGATGTAAATACCTCGGCAGATATTTCCATCCGTAAATACACATCAAATTTTGCCTTCACCTAGGCCTCAAACGGACATCTTCACATCCAACCTAATCCCTCTAACTAACTAACTAACCGAAACCACGAAAGCACGGACCCCGTGCCTAGTAAAGATTTGACAAACCGTTCGTGAGTGTGAACACCTCAGAAAACGAACGAGTTTAAAGTTAAATCAGTGCCTACACTCATACCAATCAAAATCGTGTTTTACGCAACATAGAAATTCAGATCTACACTCAAATAAGTCGACCAGTTTAGATCACCTAAAAAGGGGAACACAACAAGGGGAAGTCCGTATCCAAAATCGTTTTCAGTTTTGGATGATCTGCAGGTGCCGAAACGTCCAGTCCTTATAGTGACCTATAGGTGGAAATTAGGTAGAATGAAACTTACTATTTTCTATTAGCCATGTAAGCCAGCTCTGTGCACTGTTGTATTCATTTACATAAGTACGTTATACTTATGTAAAGCTGATGCTGTCCCGGCCGTGGAACGTAGATAGTAAGTTCCAAACGTAGGGGTTATCTACCTCAGGGCAATAAAGTTTCTCTCAGTAAACTTGATCATAGTAAATTTTAAAACCCTTTTTTTCAAGAAAACATTAGTTTTCTTGTAATCGTTTCTAGGATTTTCTTTAATTAATATCAGAAAAATATAAAAATAAATAATGTAAAGAAAAACATTTTGAAAAAATATCTTTTGACTAGAGGAGTAAAATATTAATAAATGTAATGCTGTAGTATATATATGTGTACATACACACACACACACACTGCAGTATATATAAAAATAAATAAAAACAAAATTATTACTTTATGTCATTACTAAATAATACATTCAGCTTTAACGGATTTTCAAATGAATAATTGTTTACGTAATTAAAAAGGAAAATTGATGTAGATTACAGAATGTAAATGTTTATAACTCAGAAAAAATATGTTTGTTATTTTTACAGTCCGTAATTTAATTTGGTCTGGTTTATCGTTTAAACCTTGTTTTCTTTTTGCATTAAACTCTAAACATTCATTCTTGTATAATAGCTGAAGGCTGTAGACGATGTACCCTAGAATCATAATTATAATGTTCTTTCATCATTCGTAGTCATCCAGACATTCTTTTAGCCTATTCTGAAAACTATATATTTTAAGAAAAGTTTATTTTGATCTAAGCTGAGCATTCTAAAATGTTCAATTTAAAATTATATGCTTATTTTTAATTATGAAATTATACAAATGTCATCCTTCTTTCTTCCTTTCTTTCATCCTTCCTTTAATGCCTTCCTCGTTTCTAATTTTCATATATCATGAGATAAAATAAAATTACTTCCGGATAAACTGCTTTAGAATCCATTTTGTATGATACGAACTGCAATCATTTCCAGCCAGATAAGGGTAGCGAGAAATATTAGGCTACGTGACTGCAAATTATTATAACGCTTCTAGCAAAGAGTAAAAAAAAAGTATCAGAAAATCAAACTTTCCGAGTTTCTTTTCTTTTTATTGATGTTAACCAGTAGGCCAACGATATTTACAAATTTATTTTATTTTAACGACTGTTTATTAGTACATATATAAACCGAGGGATATCCCCTCCCGATGTGTTAATTCCTACCTCTCTTTTAAAAGAAAAAAACTAATTTCTAATTTTAGGATTTTCTAGCCAGTAATGGTAGTAAGTTTTACGGATTACAAAAGATATTTTAAAGTATTTAAAAATTATTTTGTTTTTTCAAAAATTTCTTTTTTAATAATCATCTAGTGTCAGCCACTGGATTGCAGACGATAAATTTGTACATTATTTGTCAATGTTGCAAAATCTTAAAGAAAACTTTAATTTGAAAAACAATTAAGTTTTATGAAAAAACCCACAATTGTTTTAACTATTGCATTTTATAGGTATTCTATTATTACTTATGCAATAAACATATTTTGAATTTCTAGTACCAATGTTATTTTTTGAATGGATTTTTTCCCCTTCTCACCAGACACGGAAAAATATAAAAATATGTTTATGAGAATGGTTTTAAACACAAAACTAACGATCGTAGTACTACAATGTCTATAATAACAAATTTTATGATTCTAACTGACCCAGTTCATTTACAAAATGGAAGCAAGGCAAAAATCAAAACACTTATTAGTCATTCAGTAGCGTCATACGGAGTAAAGTTCCCAAAAACGTTTTTGTTGTTGTCGAAATGTTAAAACTGGGGGTTTTGAAAAGTTGGAAGGAATTATAAAAATAGACTGAAAATATTAGATGTATCTGCGGCCTCTTACGTTACAAAGCTTTTAGCTACGGACCTAGCTGATATGTTGTCATAAAGAAATATGTATTTTTGACGTTTTTGTTTTAGTTAAAATCAAATTAATAAGTGATATTTAAAAACGTCGCGAAGTCAACATGTGTGGGTTGATTACAGTTTTGTCACTCTTTTCATTAAATTTCCCGACCTAAATGAACTTGAAGATCTTTAATATATTAATATAATTTTCCAACACAATATAAATTATTCTATTTATTCATAGAGAAATAACAAACAGGCTGACTCCCAATTACAGTTTCTTCTCCTTTTTTGTAATGAGAGATGAGATTAGTAGCGCGTAAAATAGGTCAATCCTGACCGGAATTTGAATCAAATATCAGTAGAAATTCTGCTATTAAATCTAATCTTTAACAAGAATAACAGAAATGACTGAGCCTAAGTTATCGATGAAAAATATAGCTTGATCTTAACCCAATCAAGAACCTCAGTTTTGTTCTAAACTAAAAATTAAAATATCCTGCACATCATTTAAACGTGAATATTTATTGGAAAATCAAGAAATTGGTAATGATGTGGTATAATTAATAACATGGTAATTTTATATAAATAATAAATTTATAATAATAAAGTACCATACTTGTATTAAAGATTTTCAAGACCGTTAATTAATTTTAACTCCAAAATAAATGAGGGTAGTGTATGGTATAAGTTAAAGGCTGTAAAACGAGCTAGCTATTTTTCTTCTCTAATAAAACCTAAATAAGTAAGAAGAATTTTAAAAAAATCACTGAAAAAAAAAAATTAATAAACTAGATTAATTGTTATTTAGAACCATTAAATAAAATTATGTTTTACAAGTAAAAAGGAAGGAAATCAATATAATTTCTTATCGAAAAAAATTCTTTACTGAAGATTTCTGTTTGGAATGTTTCGTGGATACTAAACAACATTTACACCCTTTTCAAGTGACATTTTATTTTTATTTTCTTATGCCCAATCTCACTCTCAGGATTGATAAAAAAGGTTTGATACCATACTGATGAGAATTAGTGTATCCTCCCGTAAACGGTTGATGCAGAATAGACAGTATTTTCGTAACAAATTGCAAAGATGAAAACTCGCCAACACAACACATCACAAATCGGGTCCTTGACTGCTTCAACTTCCTTACAACGTTTCCGCCGTATTTACTCTGGCTCATTTATCAACGGGTGCATGCTATAAGCTGTACTTTGCTATTCACTAATCATCCATTCGCCAGATGGATGAAATGATTATTTTTTGAATGCCACTGCCATATATTTCTAAGTAATATGTTCCATATTGAACAAAAACACTCATAGTTCTAACAAATATCTTCATATCGTATTTTTTGTTGAAATATTAATTTATTAATTAAAAACCAATATTTCCATCAAAACCTTTTTTCTTGTCTTTTTTTATTTTCTAAGCAAAATTATTCACTTTTGCCTAATTTTCTACAAGCTAACTAATTTTTGATTACTACAAGTAAAAATGTGGAATAATAAGTATTAATTAGAATAGTATTTTAAAAAAGGTACATCTATTAATACATAAAACTATTTGCTTTAAAACAAAATTTCAGCTAATAAACTTCAGATTCAATAAGAGCGTATTCTTATTCATACATCTAACAATAATATCAGAATTGTATAGCAAACTAGAATAAAAAAAATATAATTTAATACGTTTTTGTTTGTTAATTTTTACTTACAGTCTTATCGTGGAGAAGGCCTATCTTGCAATCTAATCGTATGGTAGACCCAACGGTAGCTGTCATATTGATAGGAGCAGCATTTTCCTCAAAATATGGACCCCAGCGTGACCCATGAGGACGAGGAGGTAAAAAAATAGTAGGTCTTGGACGTACTGTGGTTGTTGTTGTAGTAGTTGTTGTTGTTGTCGTTGTAAAAGTTGTTGATGTAGTTGTTGTTGAGACTGTAGTTGTTGACAAAGTTGTAGGTATAACTGTTGTTAACGTTGTTGAGGTTACTAAAGAGGTTGGAGTTGTTGAATCATCCCAATCTAGAGTATTGTTAACATCTGTAATTGTTGTCCCCATTTCTACCACCGTCTGGTTTTCTGAAACAAATAAGTAAATAACTTAGGACTAATATAAAGTATTAGGGGAACATTACACGAGAAACAAATATTATATGATAAATAGAGAAATCAAAGCGTGTAATTTAATTAAAAAAGTTGCAGGTATTTACAAACTATTTAGTTCTAAACTAATAATTTTTCATTTTTAGTTGAAAACTAATTAGTATTAATAATTTCTATTAAATATATCAATAATTATTTTTGCTATGCTACTATATTATATATTTGCTATTATATTATGCTATGCTACTAATGTTACAGAAAAAAAAATGTTTTTGAAAGATGAGTGAGACCTTATCCAAGTAAATGTGAGGCTCACATAATTTAGATTCAAATTATGATCTAAATTATAATTTCAATTTAAATATAATTAAATTTTTTTAAAAAATACAGTTTCTACTCCCATTAGCTACCTCAGTAGCTAATAATTTTTTGAGTTAATAAATGACATACTATAGGACTCGGGTTTGATTTCAAGCTTTTCATGGTTTTTTTTTTTTTCAATTAATCACAATATTAATTTTATTACTTAAGCAAAAAAAGAAAGCTGGTGTAAGAAAAACTTACTAATCTTGGCTAAAAATTAGACTATGCAATTTATAACTTCATTAAATAATTTTTTCTTCAATTTTGGTGTCTGTAAACTAAGATGTTAAAAATGAAAAAAAAAAATAATTAAGAAAAAACTCATATACAATTTTTAACTAATTTCTATATTAAAATACCTATTGAAGGAATTAAATAACACTAGACATAATAAATTAAGTCATTTGTTACTTATTTTACAAAAAGTAAACTGGTCTTTCTAGAATTTCATGGATACTAACAAACAAACATGTCTATGAAATGGATTACCCTCTCCAGGAGTAGTTGGGTGAAAATAAAAATGTATATTATTTTTATTATTTAATTATCTTATGGTTAAGTAAGTCACAAGTGGTGAAAAACAGCTGAAAAACCATTAAGTGGTTAGAATAAGATAGAAGTAGGCTAAATGAGTAGGATGCGGTTGAGGTTCATTTGTAAACTGTATAACAGAACAGATGAGCAGGGAGTACGATGGTGTAGTGAGTGCATTTTGCCAACAACAGGTGTGGCAAATGCTGAGTCAGCTGCTTACATTACACACCTACGTTTAGTTTGAAATAATCCTTTAACCCTTGAGGTAACGCCTACAGCTATTCCTATACTTTTGGGTCGTTATGTTTTTCTAACTTACTTTTTCCAGACAAAAAGGATTTTACAACAATAGTGAAACTTCTTTGCATTCTAACTGTTACACATCTGTTAACAAATTTTATTACAAACTGTAGTCTGTCTTTCATCAGAGTTATAATAAACATTGTTTGGATGGCTTTCCATGACCAAACCTCTTTTTACTAATTTATTTTTAAGTATGACAATAATAAACTCAAGTTTTTTAATAGTGACATTACATAATTTCTAATTAGTTTTGAACTTAATAATTTGGATCATGAAATAGTAAAAATCTATAGTAATTTAAAGCTAGAGTAAATCTTTTTTAATTTACTAAATCTTTTATATTATCCTAAAACTTCATCTTTTATGCAAATTTTTCAATAACTAAAGAAAACTAATAAATATTCTTTAACCTTGTTTTATTTTAACTCATTAAACCACACAAAAATATCTAAACTTATTCTCTATTATAAATCTAAATAACAACTAATAATTTCTTATTTTTATCATCCAGGTGTTCTTGTTATCCATCATTATTATTTTTTTATTAATAATCATTTAAGTTTAGAATGGTTATTTTTATAATCAAAAGCTTATATGTTCATTTGGATAAGTACAGGCATATAAAAATAATTTTTCTTTGTTATCTACCAACCTTTTTTTTAGCTGTCTGATACAGTCTTAACTGACAGAAAGTAGCCATTTAGAGTGAGTTAGGAATGCATTTGGGACAATAGAAAAATAACTACTTAGGTAAATTGTTCAAGTAACAATATAAAACACATAATGTTACTACTACAAACTATCTATACAAAAAGGAAATTAAGAAATCAAACATGTATCTATGGTATGCTAATAAAGATAAAATTGAATGAACTGACTAAGTTCTGTTTAGCAGAATTCTACCTAACAAGACCTACAAGTTTTCTTTTTAAAATCAGTTGAATTACAGAAAGAATCAACCTTATCATCATCATCATTAATTACTCTGAGACATTTGGCTGTAGGAGCACAGTCTGTTACAAAATTAAATTTATACTAATAATCTTTTATGCCATATGCAGTTGCTCTCAAACCACTCTTAAAAGGACTACAATAATCTCTCAAAATCTTATGAAAGAGTAAAATGTCAAAGCGAAAAACACTGGGTCCTTTAAAAACACTATCTAACTCAACAGAAGTACTCATTTTACGAGAGAAGATTGGCACATGAAATTCCATTTTTTTGGCCTTAGCAACCAAATTATGAAATACATTTGATGTCATCTGACAATTACTAGTAATCATATGTAATAATTTCCATAATTTTGTTGATGGAAGTTATATATCAAAGAGGTCAAATCAAGAAAAATTATTTCTTCTTCTTATCTCATTTTTTTATTTATGTAGAGTATTCCATTCTCAGCTATAATACTTTAAAGCTGAAGTAACAGTGTTTAATTCAAAAATTTTCTTTCTGATTAATGCTAGATCACCTCTTAGACCTGAAATATCCTTAAGGTTAGTAAAAGTTAAATTAGACTAGCTCTCAACCAAAGCCGTTATTAACTCTCGCATTGGCATATGAATAGATCCCAGTCAATTAGGTTAATTAATTGTGTTTTCGATTCAGTTTTACTAATGTTAATCTCAAAAGCATAAATATTTTTATTTAATGAACTATCAAGAATCACTAACAATAATTTATGTTGATGATATTTTCAAGAATCTCACCACAATTATGAACAAAATAAATATCATCACTCCTAGTCATAGAACCAGTTTTACAATTAATATCAGTATATCCTTTTAAAATAAATAGTCCTTTTTTCCTGAAAATTATACATAATATTTCTTTATAAAGTCTTACTTATCTATTACTAATCTCTAGACAAGAAAAAGGGAATATAAAGCTACAAATCATATATTTTGACGTTTTGCTTTCTGATATTACAATTAATGAACAAAGAACAATGATTGTTAATGCATGGTATTGTCAAAATCTTAATTTATCTGGTTAAGAGCTACATGTGTAGATTAAACTTATTTTAAAAACTTGAGACGAAAATCTCATCATGAAAAAATGAAACAATTTTAATTGCTGGTCCAGTGAGAGCAACAGGAATTGCATTTTACTCTGGCAGAGGAGCTAGTTAAATGTCAGGACTTCAGGGGTTATCAACAACACAAAAGTTATTAGCAACACAGTAAACAAACTGACATAATATAATTTGAATATCACACCATAAATAATGATTATTTCTCTAACAAATACATTAAAAAAATATATATATATAACTATAAACAGGGTTATAAATTAGATGAACAAGTTGATAAAGTTAAAAATTAAATGAGCTCATCACTAAAGCCTAAGAATAAAAAGCAGGTTGTTGTTAACATTAAATTAAAAAAAGTACAAAACAACATAATGTAAAATAAACAAAAAAATTAATTAAATAAAATGAAAAATATTTATCCAAAAAGAAAAAATGGAAGAAAACAGTCCCAAAAGCAATAAATTCTTCCATAGTTCTGCAAATAACTTTGAAAAAATCAAACTTTACCATATGAAATACCTTATAATAAATGGAGTACAAAATCATTTGAGCTCAACTAATCGCTACATTGAATAAAATAAAACAATACAAAATTACAAAAAGAACCAGTACTAAGTTGCAGATGAAATATTTGTAAATAAAAATATGCTTAAGAAAAAATATGCTGTTGCTTGTGACAGCATATTTTAAACTCTCTCTTCCTTGAAAGAAATTACAAATTAGAAATAAGGGCATATTGTCTTATAAGTAGTGGTCCATAGTAAACTGATTTAGGTGATCACTACAGCAGAGTAATCGCACTATGCACTAGTTTTTTGAACATTCAATCTTATTATTTTCATATTTTTTGAAATATTTTCTTGGTTCTATGTGAAATTAAAGTAAATAATTTACATATAACTTTAAAATGTTTAACAGGCTTTAGATTATGTGCATTTATATTATGTGTTACTGTAAAGTGATTTGTTTATTTTTAGATTACATTAATAATCATTCTTAGAGCGTTTCAAAAAGATGATGTTTACTTGTATTCCCCTTTTGCAAAAAACTGTTTTTTAATGTTAATATTCTTTAGGTATTAAATTTATCATCAGTTGTGTGCACCCAATTCATACAAAAATAGTAAAAGTATTATTATTCATGTAAATATTCAACAAAAATTTTAATTTACTATTAAAGAGAAAATTTTGACTGTAGTTAAATAATATATTATATTTATATATATATATATATATATATATATATATATTATATTTATATAATAATATTTTGAATATAGTTAAATATGGATGAATAAACAACAAACAAGATTATTTAATAAAAAATACTAATGACATATGAAATAAATTTGAGTTCTCACTTCTTTGCTCACAAAGAGATTCTGTATCATATTTTAATCCCTCAGAAAAAAAATGTATTCTGAGAATACGTGGAAGGACAAAATTTAAATGTACATAGCTTCAGTTTGATTCATTCATTATCCTATCATTTTATAATCAAAGTTTCATGTCAATTGTAGTTTAATGGTATTACTCTTTAATTGGTTTTATATTTTACTATTCAAAAACATCAATTTCTATGAAGTATTTTACTGTATATTTAAACAGATATCAGAACAGACTCCTCTCATCACATTATACTAGATAGGCTAAAAGTCATTGTCACTAATTACTAATAAAAAAAAGGATAATAAAAAGACTTACTTAACTTACTTAACAAAAAAGATTTTTAATTATATATTTAATATATATTACATTTATGTAGTATTTAAAGTACCTTCTGCTCAATTGGATTCTAGCAACTTTTAACAATTGAATTACTCTTTTTTGTAATTAATAAAATTAGCTGAGTTTTCAATTGACAGTTTGACAGTTTGTTCAGGTCATTTGGATTTGAAGGAAATACCGTATCTTTGACAATTTTCCCAACAAAATATTGTAAAGCATCAAATCACATGAACGTGTGGTGGTTATAAAATATTTCTTGCATGAGTTAATCGTTTAGAAAAAGTATGATTGAGGTATGAATCACCGTTACATTTCCATCATACAAATAAAATCTCAGTATTCCAGTTTTGATCCCATACTAAACATTAACATCTTTTTTTTTTTTTTTTTGTCTTCAGTCATTTGACTGGTTTGATGCAGCTCTCCAAGATTCCCTATCTAGTGCTAGTCGTTTCATTTCAGTATACCCTCTACATCCTACATCCCTAACAATTTGTTTTACATATTCCAAACGTGGCCTGCCTACACAATTTTTCCCTTCTACCTGTCCTTCCAAAATTAAAGCGACTATTCCAGGATGCCTTAGTATGTGGCCTATAAGTCTGTCTCTTCTTTTAAATATATTTTTCCAAATGCTTCTTTCTTCATCTATTTGCCGCAATACCTCTTCATTTGTCACTTTATCCACCCATCTGATTTTTAACATTCTCCTATAGCACCACATTTCAAAAGCTTCTAACCTTTTCTTCTCAGATACTCCGATTGTCCAAGTTTCACTTCCATATAAAGCGACGCTCCAAACATACACTTTCAAAAATCTTTTCCTGATATTTAAATTAATTTTTGATGTAAACAACTTATATTTCTTACTGAAGGCTCGTTTAGCTTGTGCTATTCGGCATTTTATATCGCTCCTGCTTCGTCCATCTTTAGTAATTCTACTTCCCAAATAACAAAATTCTTCTACCTCCATAATCTTTTCTCCTCCTATTTTCACATTCAGTGGTCCATCTTTGTTATTTCTACTACATTTCATTACTTTTGTTTTGTTCTTGTTTATTTTCATGCGATAGTTCTTGCGTAGGACTTCATCTATGCCGTTCATTGTTTCTTCTAAATCCTTTTTATTCTCGGCTAGAATTACTATATCATCAGCAAATCGTAGCATCTTTATCTTTTCACCTTGTACTGTTACTCCGAATCTAAATTGTTCTTTAACATCATTAACTGCTAGTTCCATGTAAAGATTAAAAAGTAACGGAGATAGAGAACATCCTTGTCGGACTCCCTTTCTTATTATGGCTTCTTTCTTATGTTCTTCAATTGCTACTGTTGCTGTTTGGTTCCTGTACATGTTAGCAATTGTTCTTCTATCTCTGTATTTGAACCCTAATTTTTTTAAAATGCTGAACATTTTATTCCAGTCTACGTTATCGAATGCCTTTTCTAGGTCTATAAACGCCAAGTATGTCGGTTTGTTTTTCTTTAATCTTCCTTCTACTATTAATCTGAGGCCTAAAATTGCTTCCCTTGTCCCTATACTTTTCCTGAAACCAAATTGGTCTTCTCCTAACACTTCCTCCACTCTCCTCTCAATTCTTCTGTATAGAATTCTAGTTAAGATTTTTGATGCATGACTAGTTAAACTAATTGTTCTGTATTCTTCACATTTATCTGCCCCTGATTTCTTTGGTATCATTACTATAACACTTTTTTTGAAGTCTGACGGAAATTCCCCTTTTTCATAAATATTACACACCAGTTTGTATAATCTATCAATCGCCTCCTCCCCTGCACTGCGCAGTAATTCTACAGGTATTCCGTCTATTCCAGGAGACTTTCTGCCATTTAAATCTTTTAATGCTCTCTTAAATTCAGATCTCAGTATTGTTTCTCCCATTTCATCCTCCTCAACTTCCTCTTCTTCCTCTATAAAACCATTTTCTAATTCATTTCCTCCGTATAACTCTTCAATATATTCCACCCATCTATCGACTTTACCTTTCGTATTATATATAGGTGTACCATCTTTGTTTAACACATTATTAGATTTTAATTTATGTACCCCAAAATTTTCCTTAACTTTCCTGTATGCTCCGTCTATTTTACCAATGTTCATTTCTCTTTCCACTTCTGAACACTTTTCTTTAATCCACTCTTCTTTCGCCAGTTTGCACTTCCTGTTTATAGCATTTCTTAATTGCCGATAGTTCCTTTTACTTTCTTCATCACTAGCATTCTTATATTTTCTACGTTCATCCATCAGCTGCAATATATCGTCTGAAACCCAAGGTTTTCTACCAGTTTTCTTTATTCCGCCTAAGTTCGCTTCTGCTGATTTAAGAATTTCCTTTTTAACATTCTCCCATTCTTCTTCTACATTTTCTATCTTATCTTTTTTACTCAGACCTCTAGCGATGTCCTCCTGAAAAATCTTCTTTACCACCTCTTCCTCAAGCTTCTCTAAATTCCACCGATTCATCTGACACCTTTTCTTCAGGTTTTTAAACCCCAATCTACATTTCATTATCACCAAATTATGGTCGCTATCAATGTCTGCTCCAGGGTAAGTTTTGCAGTCCACGAGTTGATTTCTAAATCTTTGCTTAACCATGATATAATCTATCTGATACCTTGCAGTATCGCCTGGCTTTTTCCAAGTGTATATTCTTCTATTATGATTTTTAAATTGGGTGTTGGCAATTACTAAATTATACTTCGTGCAAAACTCTATAAGTCGGTCCCCTCTTTCATTCCTTTTGCCCAGCCCGTATTCACCCACTATATTTCCTTCCTTGCCTTTTCCAATGCTTGCATTCCAATCTCCAACTATCATTAAATTTTCATCTCCTTTTATGTGTTTAATTGCTTCATCAATCTCTTCGTATACACATTCTACCTCATCATCATCATGGGCGCTTGTAGGCATATAGACGTTAACAATCGTTGTCGGTTTAGGTTTTGAATTTATCCTTATTACAATGACTCTATCGCTATGCGTCTTGAAATACTCCACTCTCCTCCCCATTTTCTTGTTCATCACAAAACCTACTCCTGCCTGCCCATTATTTGATGCCGAGTTAATTACTCTAAAGTCACCCGACCAAAAGTCGCCTTCCTCTTCCCACCGAACCTCACTAATTCCTACTATATCCACGTTTACCCTATCCATTTCCCTTTTTAAATTCTCTAGCCTACCAACCTTTTTTAAGCTTCTAACATTCCACGCTCCGACTCGTAGAATTAACATTAACATTAACATCAGGTATGATAATTTATTATTCCAGAATTTTCAGAATACAATTATGACAGGTTTACTACTCGAATCAAATATTAATATGAAAGATATTTTTCTTTGTTGAGCAAAAGAACTGAGGATCTATTCTGCAGCAAATAATAAATTTTATACAAAATTACAATTTTCTGCCAAAATCATCGATGAAATATAAACTTCAGTTTCGCTAGAAACTTACGTAAACTTGTTTTGAGTATTTCCAACCGTATGGAAGTCTATGTTTGACATTTGAGTGCTATTGTCTAAAATATCTCTGTAACAAATTGTTTCTAAACAATTAGTTCTACGTTTAACTGATCATAGATTATTTTCCATATCCCTACAATAGTTTCAAATTTTATGTTCATCTTATATTGATGAGTTATTAGTGACTTAAACAATAGGAAAGGTTGTACGGAGTTCTTCATGAACAGCAGAAATATCATTATTTATTTTTCATCAACACTGAAGCATAATACGAGCTCATTCTTAATCATAATCGTAGCTCATACTTGTTTAGTATATTTGCTCTAGATATAGGTACACAAATGAACTGAATAATAACTGAATAGATATTATATCATCTGATTATTACCAACAGGAAAATCAACATTTCCAAGATTATAGAATATTTTTATTTTTTATGTTTTATTTGCATACAGAAGAATCTGATATTTAGCCCACTGTATGATATATTTTATAAAAAAAATGTATATTTTGTAAAATATGTGCATATTTTTATTAAAACTTGTCAAACACTTGGCAGCCAAGAGCAGGCTGAAGTCTGGGCAGCTCTTGGACTTTAACCCAAATACAAACGTCCTCATGGGAGAGGAAGTGGAAGAAGAAGTACATAGGTTTTTGTGGTTGTTGTAGATATCTCGCAGAGAGAGCATAAAGTGGTTGAGGATGTGAGTAATGGTGTGAATAGAATTTTTTAATTATCCAACAACAGAACGGTATTTGGGGTAACCGGAGATAGAACAAGCATCCAGATGAAAAAACTTCTCGAATATGCAGGGAGGAGAAAAGCAATTAAGATGGAGGTCTACCTCCTTGAATAAGATACAGCATGAACTAAGTAGATGGAGAGAACCAAGGAACCTCTGTCAAAGAAGTTGGCAGTCAGCAAACAATAAAAGTTATGCAGACCTGCTATGGCAGGTAAAGAATGGCATTGGGAGAGAGATACCTGAAATCTTGTCTATGAGAAAGGGCCAGGACGGAGAGCTGCTGATAAGGGTAAAGGGCGAAGAACAAGGTGCAAAGAAGTTGCAGAAGAAGATAATGGGTGGTGTCGAAGAAGTGAATGTTACCTACAAAAGGAGGGGAAAGAGTCAAAAGAATAACAATAAGGGATATAGACGAGCTGATCACAGAAGAGGAGGTAAAGAGGGCTATCAATATGGTAGTGAACCAAGAGCTGGATCAGTGCCGGAGCCTATCTATGAAGAGAGCTTATGGAAATATGAGGACAGCCACACTTGTGGTGCCAGCTTTAACTTTGGACACCCTCTGTCAAAAAGGCAGAGTGCGAATAGGCTGGGTGTCCTGTCAGCTGGCTTTCTGCTCTGAGTTGAGCGATGTTACAGGTGCAGGTGGATGGACCACAAAGAAGCAAGGTGTGATTGGCCAGACTGCAGCAGGTCTTGCTTTAGGTGCAGCAAAAAAGATCATTTCAAGGCTAATTATGCAGCAAACATAGGGAGTAGTGGTGTGGAGAACACATGGCTAGCTGACATGAGGCGAAATGAGACTATTACAACTAAACGTTAATAGAAATAGACCTGTCCACAACCTTTTGAAGGTAAAGGCTAAGACTTCTGGATGCAACTTTATTTTAGTAAGCAAGCCTAACAGGTACTGTGAGGGGTGACCGTGGACTGAAAATTTGACTGCACAGAGACTGTTTCTTCCTCCACCTGAAGAGGAGCCTAGGTATAATTGATGGTGTGGTTGCAGTTTTTAATCATTTGAGAGAAGAGAGGAGAAGTCATGGATAGTTGTTACTTTTGCTACGGAAGACGTTGCGGCTAGAGTGACGGAATGGCGGGTGTTGGAGGATGATATCCTGAGGGACCATCGTGGAATCGAAATTGTGATCAACGATAGAATTGTGTTACTAAACACAAGATGTCCAAGAAGAGTTGAATCCAAGGATATAGAGAGTTTTAGGGAGAGTTATAAGGCTCGTTCGCTTGGGTAGGAAGAGTTCACGGAGATTATGTCAGAACTGGTAGAGACAAGTATCGGGAAATGTCGATCAACTCATAGGAAGTCAGTATACTGGTAGAGGCAGGAAGTAGTGGTTCTCAGTCGCGCCTGTAGGACAATTCGTAGGAGGGTTCAGCATCTAGGATGCAGAGGTCTGACAGAGAATGTAGAGACGGTATTCGAGAATCTCAGAAATGCGAGAAGAAGACTAAAAGCAGCCATACTCAAATCGAAGTAAATCAGCTGGAAAATTTTGTGCGAGGAATTAAATTAAAACCCGTGGAGCATGGGATATAAAGTAGTAACAGGCAGATTCAGTAGGAGGTTGCTGGTATTATCAAGACAGATGACTGACAGGGTTATGCAAGCTCTTTTCCCCCATGCCGTCACCAAGTGGAAAGAGTTCGTAGCGGATGATATTCCATTGTTTACGCTACAGGAAACCGCTTCTGTAAAGTTAAAAAGTAAAAGCGTCCCGGTCTTGGTAGGGTACTGGCACATTTAGTGAAGGTGATGGTTGAAATCATTCCATTTTTTGTACTGGATTTGTTCAATCACATTTTGCAGTTCAAACATATCCCAAAGAAATGGAAAAGTGCAAGGCTTGTCCTGCTAAGGGAGGAGGGCAGAGATAAGGATGATCCTACAGCGTTCAGGCCGATCTGATTATTAAACTTATTGGATAAACTGTTAGAAACAATGTTGGCGAGCAGATTAAGGAATGAAGTAGAGATGGGCTGGGGTCTCTGTGATAATCAATTTGTTTTTCAGCAGGGAAGATCAGCGACGAATGCCGTCTTAACTGTGGATATTGCCGTTCAGGGCATCTGGCCTACGCTAATGGTTGAGGTCGTTGTTTTACTAGACATCCATAACGCGTTTGGGAGTGTTACCTGGAGGGTAATTATCAGAGAGCTCAAAAGGAAAAAGGTAAGCACCTACTTTTACAAAGTAGGTGCTTACCTTTCAGGAATGGTTGAAGGAGAGGACTATCGTGGCTAGGAGATTGTTCGCACTATGTGCAAAGGAGTCTTCCACCACTGTCACTACTGCTAGAAGAAAAAAAGAACATCGCGGACGACTGCTCTAAGGAAGAAGCAAGAGAAGTGATACTAAGCAACTGGTAGGAGATGTGAGCTGTCAAGCCGTGATATATGGACGCACAGGCTCATTCCTGACATCCGGCAGTGGATCCTCAGGATACATGAGGAGAAATATAAAAGCATAATTATTTTAAAATGTGATAAAAACAAAACTAATGTGAAACGTGTTTTACCTGCTAAAATCAAACGATAATTTTCATTACTATAAGTAGTACTGTGATTCATTAGCTGTGTCTTAGTCTTCTTCTAACCAATTTTAATGTTTTATACCTTAACTAGTTACTATTAATCACGCCGCACACTTCATACTATTTTTTTATTAATACAATTATTTTCCAAAGTAAAGTTTTAGGCGGAGAAATAATTTTACAAGATTTGTAGTAAACATAACTTGAGAAACAAAATTCTGACATTTAGAGAAAAATTAACATTTTAAATTCATTTTTGGTTAATTTTGTCAGTGTAAGTGCAGATTAATATCTTCAAAGCATTAAAAAAGTAAAAAAAAGTTACTTGTAAAAAGTAGCATATAATTTACTAGCTTTAACATATCGCCGGCCTCCGTGGCGCGAGTGGTAGCGTTTCGGCTTTTCATCCGGTGGTCCCGGGTTCGAATCCCAGTCAGGCACGGCATTTTCACACGCTACAAAAATTTTCATTCATCTCATTCTCTGAAGTAACACCTAACGATGGTCCCGGAGATTATAAAATTTTACTAGCTTTAATATAATTAAAACGAAAAATTCCCTATTGTAATGCAGATGTGTAGAGTTTACAATTTGCTTAAAGTGTAAATTAACGATTAGTGCATCTAATTTCGACACTTTTCATATTAATAAAAATAATTACTCACCCAAACCTGCTTATTCAAGAGTTTTATTCGATCTAAGCATGATTTAAACATTTAGTTAAAATTTTAATATTACCACTCAGCAGCCATGATTTGTTACTAAGTTCTTTTAAGGTAGAAGTATAGATAATTAACAACAAATAATTTTACAATGGCAAAAGTAGTTCATTGCATGGGCAATATACAAACCAGATTTATATCCAAATTCAACCTTTCATCCAGTTTTACGTATATTAAGTTATTATTCATAAATATTGTAACAATATATGTCGTTTTCAATATTTAAAAAATTTGAAGACTAAAATAATTTAAACATTAAAAAAAATGATAAATTAGTTAGTTCTATTCCTAAATATATGAGATAGGATGCAATATATATGTGGACAGTAGATTTTCCTTGAATAATATGGACCACCCACTGCTTTCCATTTACAACTCATAGGAGTGGTTCTACCTGTATATGATGGAAATAGCTTGATGTTCCTTCCCTAGAAACAAATTTTGAATATTACCGACTACTTTAATATATGCCTTCGCAACATTGCGTTGTTGAACACACACACACACACATATATATATATATACGCACACACACACGCGCGTGCGCGCGCACACACACACACAAATATACACGTTAAAACACTTTCTGTATATCCTGCTTTAGATCCAGAAAATAAGCTACAGTTTGTATTACGATGCTTTGTTTAGAAACATGAGAAGCGCGTGCAAGTACGATTTTTATGAACATTATTTTTCTCTTCCAAAAAAAGTAGACTTTGAGATTGACTGCTGAATTTAAAAAAAAATATACATATGTTTCATGTTATGGAAATTAGATGTATTTTTGTATTTTTCTACCAATTTAAAATTTTATGAATAACTTTCTCTTTAACATTTATTTTATAAAAGTTAGATGTATGCGATTGCAATTGATAGATTTCTCAAGAATTGTGGCCACGTGATCAATTTTTTAGTTCATTTACTTTTAGAAAAGTATATAGTAAGCTATTGTAAGTAAAGTAAGGCAAAAATCCAATTTTATAAACTAAATATTTATCACAAAAATATTCAGGATTTAACATTTAGGTTTTCATGTTATCAAATTTAAATCAGACTTTATATTCGTAGTTGAATAAATGAATAGGTGTCTTAGTTTAGCGCATTTATTTGTTTGTTATTTATTAATATGCAAGTACGATAGATTTTTAAAAAAATTAGTTTTAAGATCTTGGCGAAGTAGTAACGACTCGGCCTTTCGTCCGGAGGTCCCGGGTTCGAATATCGGTTATGTATAGGAGTTTTCATTCGCTACAAAATTTTAATACTCATATTCCTACCCACGAGCTTCGAACTTGTATGGTGAATTAATTTATAAAAAAAGTATATAATACAAATTTCAGTATATGTTTTGAAATTCTCAATCACTACTTGTTAGACTAGCAATATCAGTCTTGTCCCGTAGTTAACCTACCTATAGAATAAACAAACTTGCTCAAAAAATCATTTATTAATTCTTAACTACTCTTACAGAAAAATATTTTTTTCATTTTTATTAAAAAAATTAATTGAAGAATATAAAAAAATATAATTGGGTTTAATTTTCATATAAATGATTTTCACTTAAAACTAACAGAAAAAGAATACGTGCAAAAGCAGTAAATGACAAAAAAGCGATGATTCATTTTCCAATACGGTAACCCAATTCCCAGTAAATATTTTTTCCAATGAAATTCTTTCAAACCAAATTAGTTACTTTAATTCTTAGCATACAATTTTAAACATTACTGCACAACTTGGTTTATCTAACCTTTTTGACTAAATTTAAATCCTTTCTTGCACTGGTACTCAATCATCATCAACAGAAAAAAAAAAATATATATATATACACTTTTTTTGTTTAAATCGTTTGATTAGGTTAGGCAAGTCCTTAAACAAAAGTGAATTATATTTTTAGTAAACATATTATTAAACAGAGTTAATAATTAATTATTTTTGTTATATTAAAGGTAAAATTTTTAAATACTTATGAAAAAATAAGTATTCTACGAAAGTAAAAAGTAATTGAACAAATAAAATTAAACATTAATTAATTATTTAGTATTGAAAAAATTACCCTGTTATCCGATCGACTCATAGAGAGTTGCGTAATTCATCATTTTAATCTTTAATTAGATTTGAAGTACCTAAACTCAAATGCATTCCAATGAACATGTCCACCAATTATAAAAATTCTATTTTAAGTATTTTTAATGTAAATCATTGTTAATATATTGTTTAAACACTTAATTAAAACAATCGATCCCCAATCACAATTACTGCAAATTTAAAAAAAATCAATTACTGCAAATTTAAAAAAAAAATCTGATGTGGACACAACATGACTTTCTTGTACACTTTAAAAAAATGAAAAATGCATAAAATTTTATTTTATGAATAACTTCTGATAATTTTACATAATTTTTTTTTTTATTGTTATTATTGTATTATTATTATTTATTGTATAACATTTTTACAATCAGGGGCTAACAATTATTAATAAATAAATATATTTAAATTTAAAAAAAGTCGGATTCGAACCCATGTACCTTCCCCTTGTAAGATCCAAATATTTCATTAATTAAAATTTATTTATAAATTATTAATTTATTTATTTGGTTATAACTCTGGAACTAATGAAAATAAGTACCACTTATGATATATCGCTGAAATCTCTCAATGAGGGTTTATTACAGCAGTTAAGAAAAAGTCCAAAATACAAATCTTTTGGATTTTGGGCTGTTTTGTTCAGTCTAATGGAATCAAAAAAAGAAGTACACAATTAGATGTTACAACAGTCCTAAATACAAAATTTTAACATCCTACGGCTAATCGTTTTTGAATTATGCGAGATACATACGTACGTACGTACAGACGGCACGCCGAAAGTAGTCAAACTGGATTCAGGAATGGTCAAAATGGATATTTCCGATGAAATCTGAAAATCTAAACTTTTCGCAATCACAATACTTCTTTTACTTTGTACAAGGAAGTAAAAAGGATTAGAGCTGTGTATTTGTAGCACCAAACCAGACCGATATATTTCAAAAGTAAAGGTAACATAAGACCCAAGGCGAGTCGATCTCCTATCGCAATCGAAAAAGAAGGAACTGGACAAATCGCTGCATATTTGAGCGACTTACCAAAGAACTTAAGAAGAATATTGATAAAAAAGTCAAGAACAGCATTACAGAGTAGAAATGACCTCAACATCGCTGTATGGGATCTGAGGAAGTTGGCTGATGCTAATAAGAATAACGCTTAAGCTACTTATGCAGTGGGTACACAGACTCAAATGGACACAGGTTGTCCCAATTAGGATGCGTTCGAGAGTGGAGTATCAGCCACAGAGCTACTAGAGCTTATAAAAAAGAACTGACCAAACGAGCATTTAAGAACACCCACGTGGGGACATCAGATAAAAGAGAGGGAACTGTGGACACTGTTGCAGTTGTGGATATACATACCCTTAAAGCGGGCAAGTCGATGGAGAGTTGGCAGCCAGGCAAGTGGCCTGGTTCCTTAGCAAAGCCGACATTAGAGCAGAGGAATTTACGATAGCTACATTAGAAGCAAGCATAACTGGCAGTACAGGGGTCGTAGACGCCCTCAAACAAGTATCATGTTGTATACAGACAACGGTGCTGATACTGAGCAGACATTAGTAGAGGCATATAATGAAATAAAGAACGATGGGTCCTGCCCAGACAGAAATATACGGAGGACTCCACTGTTTATGTATATGTAAGAAAAATACTGGAATAAAAGGAAGGAGTGATAGTCAATACCACATTGTCTCGCCAGGTGGCAAACACACACCATTACCAGGAAGTGACACCACAGAAGGGACGAATCATAAATCCGACACTATCGTGATCAGGCCGGATACGTCCTATGCTGACCTTTCCATGATGCTCAAGAAAGAAATTGCGATCCCCGAAGTATCAGAGATACTGTCAATAAGGAGAAATAATAACAACGATATGATGGTCAAAGTCAAAGAAAATAATGCAGGTACGCTCAAAATCACAATCGCCGCAAATATTAAAGAAGGGAGTGTCATTACCAGGACGAGTACTGCCTTCATCAGAATAAGAGATCTAGAGGGAACTACATAGACCCAGGTAGGTAGTTAGGTAGTTATGTAGGAAGGTGGGTAGGTATGTAGGTAGTTAGGTAGGCAGTAAATAGATAGGTAGTTGGTAGATAGGTAGATAGTTAGGTACCTACCTAACCTATCTATATAAATACCTATTTACTACCTAGTAAATAGGTAGGTAGGTTAGATAGGTAGGTAGTTAGGTAGGTAGGTAGTTAGGTAGGTAGGTAGTTAGGTAGGTAGGTAGGTAGTTAGGAGGGTAGATACGTAGTTGATAGGGTTGGTAGGTTGATAGGTTGGTACGTACGTAGGTAGTAAGGTAGGTAGGTAGTAGGTAGTAGGTAGGTAGTTAGGTAGGTAGGTCATTACCAGAACGAGGATTGCCTTCATCAGAATGAGGGATCTAGAAAATGATATACAGCCGAATAAGGTTCGACAAGGCCAATCCACAGTATTTTGAACAGGAGATGCCTGAATATACTAAAACAACGATTAGGTCAGGTTACGGGAACACTAGTGTGGCCACATTCAGACGCCACCTCCAATGATCACATCCTAACATCGTCGGGGGAAAACACTCATTTTGTGACGTTACCAGTCGCCACACCTCCTCCATTCCAAGCCCTGAGGGTCTTTACCGGAGGTCGTCTTTAGGCCCTCTAACTGATTACATCTCAAAATCATCAGCCAAGCCTTGGTCGGGATGCAGCTGATATAAATGCCTCGGCAGATATTTGCATCAGTAAAACAAATATCAAATTTAGCCTTCAAGTAGGCCTCAAATGGACATCTTCACATCTAACCTAACTTGATTTCCTCAAACTACGCGCTGGTGTAGGACTTGATTGTCAGACACGTGACAGAGACAGGCACCGACATCACTTTCATCTCTGAGCCATATCCACCACGATCCCGCCCAGGTTGGATTATCTCGGAAGATGGCAGGGTAGCGCTGTGGACCTGTGTGTCGCACTCAATGCTCGAAATAAAATGTGGGCTTGATTTTGTCAGTGTGATAATCGCAGGAGTATATTACTACTCGTGTTATTTCCCCCCAACTTCTCCATAGAGAATTAGACATTAACCGTCATACACAGGGATATTTCGGCCCGTCGGCGGATCTTTTTGGTCGGGGACTTCAATGCCTGGTCGACCAATTGTTTATCGACCAGGACAACTGAGAGAGGCACCGCTCTGATGATGATATGGTCGTGGCACTTGATATAGTTGTACTCAATGTCGGGGGAGAGTACACCATTAAGAGAGGCGTGAAGGGTTCCATTTTGATGTGACCTTTGCCTCCCCAGAGGTTGCTGAAAAAGTTAATGACTGAGATTCTGGGATGGCTATTTGGCTCGGATGGCATTACCAAGTCACGATTAGAGGTGTCAGATCACTAGGTGGCTAGTGGTCACTAGGCTGTCCTAATGACACTAGCAGATACGGGAACTGTGGAGGATGACTCACCCACATTTGTGGGCTGGAGTGCCAGAATCGTTGGGTCTGCAGTATTCATAGAGGAACTTGATCTGCAAGGGGTTCATCAAGACATTACTGTGCAGGAAAACACATGCACATTAGAAGAGACCTATTCCGTCCCACGTAAGTGCATAAGACGGGGACATCCCTCTACCTACTAGTGGACGAAGAATTAGCGCTCAAGAGGAACGAGTGCCACAGCTCAGGAGGCGCATAAGTAGGGCGTAACTACACTCTGTACGTTCTGTATACCTAGAACCGTACAAGGTGTGTAGGAAGGAACTAAGCAGACTAATTGCCCAATCAAAGAAGAGATGCTTGTCTCAACTAATACAGGACGTACAAGCTGACCCGGGGAGGAAGCCTTATCCCGTTATTGCTACTAAAAGAAAACCAACATTGAGGGTGATTCTGGACGGAAAACAGGTAGTATCACAGCCAGCGATCAAATACCTGGGTGTGTGGGTGGGCTCTAGACTTAGGTTAGAGGCCCATGCACTCCAAGCATGTGAAAAGGCTGAGAGAACGAGGAAACTGATTGCTCAACTTCTGCCGAATAAAGGGGGACCATCTTCTCTACAGAGGAGAAAGCTGCTGACTGGGGTGTTGTATTCAACCCTACTCTATGGTGTCCAGCTGTGGTCAGGTGTATTGAAGTAGCCAAATACAGAGGTAAATGTGAGTTTGTTCATAGGAGATGTTGCCTTCGGGTGGCATCGGCCTTTAGAAAGGTCTCACGAGAAGCAGTAGAGGTTTTAGACGGACTCCTGCCTATATATTTATAAATAATAAAGCGCTGCAGGGTCTCCGAACTTGGACCACTGTCTGCAGCAGAAAAGAAGAGATTGAAAAAGAAAATTCAAGATGAGCTGATGGGTATGTGGAAGGAGCGGTGGAACCGGTCTTCCAAGGGTAGATGGACTCATCAACTCATAAGCAATGTTAACGATTAGTATAATAAGAGACATCGCTCGCAGGAATACGAGATAACAGTTCCTGGCGGGTCATGGAGGTTTTAGATGTTACCTATACAGATTTAGGCTAGACCACGCGGACACCTGCCCAGAGTGTGACGTGAAGGAAACCGCTTTCACGTATTTTTTGCATGCCCGAGATTCACCGATGAAAGGAGCGAGATGCTTGAAAAACTAACATCGATCACATGTTTTCCCCTGAGGAGACACAAAGGATCCTCACGCAAGATGAGGCGCAATGAAGGGCGGTGGAAGACTTCGTCAAGACAGTGATGAGAAAGCTACATGCATAAGAGAAGAACCGAAATGGAACAGGGCGTCGGAGGGCGCGTGAACGATCACTCCCACGACTGAGTACATAGGGGGCCCCTGAACTTGTGAGGGTTACCTGGGTGCGATGAGGATAGCGGCACTCTGTCTTTGTGCCTGATTGTGGTCGTAGCAGAATGAGATATGCTCACTTGTGCTTGACGAGGAACGGGTGTCATTACTTGATGTTTGCTTGCGAATTGATAGTAGTTGTGTAAGGTATTTACTAACTTTGATGTTTTTATTTAGATGTATTCTTTTACTACATGTTGTATACTTGTAGTATTTGATCTCCTGCGGTATGATTACTTTTGTTCTTTGATTGATTTTGATAATGTGAAGCTGAGCTGTTATATTCGTGATTGCGACTTCATTGTAATTGAGATTGGTAGGTGAGTATATTTGATTTACATGTTTTGTTATTTTGGTGTACATTTCTTTGTCTTTTAGGTTAAGTTCTTATTTCTGTGATTGATCTATGCATTACTGTGTATGTGTGACGGAGTAACCCTGTAGTCCGTGATTAGATGCTTACGGAATATGTTATAATCTGAGTATGTGTTCTTGGTACACAACCTTTGATCATGTTTTGTATGATGTAGTACACTATACTGTTCATTTGTAAGTAACGTATGCGTTACTGTGTGTATGGTGTATGAATGAGTGTATGGGTGTATTACTCCCCTTCTAGATTAAATACCTGCTTAAGCTGTTCCAGAAAGGGTGGGGAACCAAGGGTGAAAGAGGAGTTTTAGTTGGTAGGGTGCGGGTACACATAGGCTTCTAACAGCACCTAGCCGAACCGGTGCGAATCCGAAACTTCCCCATTTGTGTTGGGGGTACGTAAGTGGTATTTCTCCGAATCATCGTCAACAAAAAAATAGACAGGTATATCTGAATTTAGTATCTCAGATAAAAGGGATAAATGAAATATACTAATATTTAAAACTTCAGTCGTTTTATTTGATATTTGTATTCAATTATTCCACCTAAGCTGATCTTAAATAGGATATATAAAGCTTTGTAGATGCATTTTTTCACTACTGTTTTCAAGAAATTGAATAATATTTTTGAGCAGAGACCTAAAATTTTTATCTCGTATACGTCTTTAATAATGATAAGATTATATATCTATAAGCTCCTTATCATCAGTAGTTTTTAAATTCTATAATGATATCAAGAATCAGTAATCGGATGCCTAAGTCCTAGAGGAACTTTAAAGCCCTAATTTTAAAGAAATTTTCAACTTTCTTGTAATAAAATATATCATTAATAGAGAGAGATGTCTTACATAATTTAACGAAACTAAATTCATTCTTAAAATAATAAATTCATAATTATTAATAATACTAATTAGAAATATTAAGCAGTGTTTCTCTTGAAGGAAAGCGCAAGAGTTTTTCTACGAACCTGTGAATTTATATGAAAAGTTATATTTATAACTGGTATAAACCAGTTTCTTTTATTTCCTATGAAATAATAGTATTGAAAAATTAATAGCTAATCATAAAAAAATTAAATTTGATGAAATTATAAATTTAAATTAAATAAGAAATTGTTACTACATGTTATAATAAAAAAAACACAATTTTTAAAGACATCGTGTTCGTGTGCAATTTATTTTAAAAACGTATATCTTACCTGCCACGACGATGACTAGCAGGGTAATTATGATGCAGAGGGTGGCGGCCATCTTGCCCGCAGCCCTCTTCATCCCCCAGCCATGATTTCTGTAAAAAGAAAATATATAAATAATAATATAGATAACCTATATTGTTATTATTGAGCAAATTTCATGTTATTATTTTCTTCCAAATATATTGGTTCTTTTAAACATAATTTTTTTCAAAATTTTTAAATAGTTTTTAAAAAGAATATTAGGATTATGATTATAAATTTTACAATTTATATTTTTATAAATTTAAAATACAAAAGAAAAAGTATTAAAGTAAGTAGGCTATAAGAACGGAAACGAGAAACAAAGTTGGTGCATAAAATTTATACGTTATAATCTTTTAAGGTTAAAAATAAAAATAAAAGCAGTTGTTAAGAACGTTACGAAATAATTTCAAAGTACCGAGTACGGGTTAAACGGGC
The DNA here is from genome assembly GCF_047948215.1 of Lycorma delicatula. Classification (NCBI taxonomy): domain Eukaryota; kingdom Metazoa; phylum Arthropoda; class Insecta; order Hemiptera; family Fulgoridae; genus Lycorma; species Lycorma delicatula. Next base: position 127,413,164 of record NC_134457.1, read on the forward strand.
TCTTTCGCTAATGTAATGAAATGGGCTATACACTAGAGTAATAAAAATCAATGAACTGAGAATATGACGTAATAATAGGCAAATAACTAATTTGATTACTTAATGCAATTTAGAAATAAATTAGTGAATGTTTTCTACAAAGAATGTTATTCAATTCTTTAACTATAATTGCATTCCTAAATGTAAAAAAGCATACAGCTATAAAATTAACGTAAATACCTGCTTCCGTAAATGGAAAAATTACTGCAACGTTACACTTATTATCATCCTTTTGTTTCTTTTGTTATTTAATCGCTTAAATTTGATAGAAAATGGTATTTTTATGTACTGAATTTCCTTTCGTTCATAACTATTCTTTTAAATTTACCATAAGGAAGCTTTATTTTTTTAACTAATAAATATTTCTTTCGTAATCATTTGAACGAAAAATTTATTTATAACGATAAGCCACTGAGAAGTTCGTGGAGTGTAAGTGAGGTCAACCTAATTTTACATCCAAATAGTTATAAAATGGTAATTAATATACTTGCGTTATTTAGCCCTAAATAATTTTCCCATATACCGAGTGGTCTATTTAAACTGAGACACATCTATATCTCAAAAACTATATATTTTAGGAAAAAATGTTTCCTACTAATGTTTTTCCATTTCAAGAGGAAAATACGATCACAACCTATGTTGTCCTTTATAAGGTAAAATAAAGGTTATTTCAAGGTTAACTTAATTTTTTTAAATAAGCACCTGGAATTTTTATTGTAGAATCGAATTCTTTGGAAAAATAAATAAAATTTCATTTCAGACTTTTTTTTCTAAAATTGATGGGTTTTTATTTATTCATCTTCAAATATGCTGTAGGCGTATAAATGAAGTGTCTAGTTTCATTAGGTCTGGCCCAGCTGATGTTAAATTTTAAATAAATGAAAATTTAATTTTAAATAAAAAACAATCAATTAAAGCATTAACCATTTACGTTTTAATGAATTTTTTTAATCAAATAGTACATTCAGATATTGTAGATAGCCCGTAGGCTATCTACAAGTTATGACGACTCTATGAAAATATTTGGTTTTAATGAATCACTGATACTTTAAAATTTTTTTAATACCTTTTATTTAAAATAATTTAAAAACTTACTCTCCATAAAGTACAGCAACAAATATCGTTCTACTTCGACGCGTTTTTCGATAAGTTTTAAGAACGACCTATGAACATTTAATAGAGTTTTTCTCTTGATATCTCTACAGACGTTATACTTTCTTTCATGTTTTCAAGAATACTTGGTACTTGTAGGTAACATTTTCTTTCAGATAACCGCATAAAAAATTTTCTACTGGAGTAATGTCGGGGGAATTAGCAGGCCAATGTATTGGACCAGCTCGACCAATCCAACTATCATTGTATTCGCGGATTAAAATTACTCTGGTGATAACTGATAATGTGTTGGACAACCATTATGATGAAACCACATCGTTTTTCTCTTCTCCAAGGGTAGTTCATCAAGCCGTAAAGGCAAATGATTTTCTAGTAAATATGCGTATTTCACTCCGTTAAAATTTTCATCGAAAAATGTGGTTCGATTAAATGTACAGCCTCTGATTCCACACCAAAAATTGACAGTCAAAGTACGTTGATGTTCTACTTCCCGTAGCCACCGTAGATTTTGCATTGCCCAATAATGGATTTTATGTCTGTTCAATGCTCCATGATTAGTAAAGCCTGATTCGTCGGAAAATAGAACGTTAAGGAAAAAACTTTGATCTACCTGTACTTTTTCCATCGCCCATCGACAAAATGCAACTCTTTATTCAAAGTAGCTGCCATGCAATTCCTGATACAGTGAAATGTAATTAGGATGGAATTTCAGGTGTTTTAAAATTCTCAGAACACTAGTTTTTGATATCCTGGAGTTAGGCAAAATTCTTCTGAACTAACATGAGGATCTACAATGACCGCCACAGCCACCGCTATTTCATTGTTTTCTGCTGTCACAGTATTTTGACGGTTCTTGTTTATGGCCCTCGCACTTCCAGGATCACTATCTGTTTCCCAATTATGTACACAGAAGCACGACTTGGAGTATTTCTACCGGGGAATCGTAGAGCATACAAACCTGCTGCCTGACCAGCATTTCAGTGGCATACTCCGTAAAGCAAAATTACCTCAGTTTTTTTCTCTAATTGTAAATCGTTTCATAAATTCCAATAAATAAAAAAAATTACTAATTTAATAGCTGATGAGTAATAAATTAATAAAAGAAATTAATTGAAAGCACTGATATTACGTTCACTTGACAAATGACATTTGAAACATGAAGTTCACTTTTAGGCTATTTTATAACGTTCGCTGGTGTTAACATGTTCAACTAATTTTTCTTCTTCTTCATTTTTGGCTTCATTATTGGTAGAATTAACTGTTTTTTTTTTTTTTTTTAATTTAACATCTGCTGGATGTAACTCGTCAGCTGGGCCAGATCTAATGAAACAAACACACCAATTTATACGCCTACAGTATTTTTGAAAATTAATAATTACAAAACTATCAGTTTAAGAGAAAAAAAGCCTGAAATGAAATTTTAATTTTTTTGCAAGAAATTCGATTTTACAGTAAAAATACAGGTTCCTATTTCAAAAAAATTAAGTTTACCTTGAAATGACCTTTATTTGACCTTATCAAGGATAACATAAATTGTAAACCTGCTTCCAACTTGAAATGGAAAAACTTTAATACGGAACATATTTTTTTTTTTAAATGTGTAGTTTTTGAGATGTAGGCGTGTCTCAATTTAAATGGCGGTAAGAGGTGTGTGTTATCATTTTCCTCAAAAACTACTGGACCGATTTCGATGCGGTTTTTTCTGCAGTAGATATGTTTCTTCAAAACGGCTTCGTGGGTTTTTAAAATTTGTTAATATTATCACTTGTTTACTGAAATAGAGAATGAGTTACTGGCAATAATGGACGGTATGTAATTATTATGATAAAGTAAAATAATGTAACTTAATAAAATGAATTATGATGTGTTAATACTATCTCATTAATATATGAGAACGAAATATTAAAGAAAGTACGTGTTTTTTTATTAAGTAACAAGTTAGAAAATTTGGACTATCAATAGAAATATGAAGACGTGAATGGTGCACGGTAACATGATTTTTTTCAGAAAAGAAATTAGCTATTAATAAACGTAAATAAAGGAATTAGTTAAAAGTTTTTAAAAATATTTTCGCGGAGTATTGCAGATATATATATAAAATTAAGTGGATTGATGAATTAGAAAAAAAGAACCTTTTATGAGTAATTGTAGAAAGAGACAAAGAGACTTTTTACGACTTAAGTGAAAACAATAGTAAATTTTTCTGAACACGGAATTTTTAGGCGATTCATATTATGAAGATTATTATAATCTTATAAAACTGGAACATTCATGAAAAAAATGATAGTATATATATATATACATATCTTTTTAATATTTAGAAGTTTTACAAATAAACCTAAAGTAAACTTGAAGTATAAGTAATCAAATAAACCAGCAGTGACAATAATACTAATTTTAAAAGTTCATACGAAGGAAAAAATTGTCGAAAATGCTGAAAATAATGCTGTTAACAGTATGAAAGAACATAAATGCTGCAAATAAGTATTCATTTTTATTGATTGTATCAGTCTATTTATTATTTTTAAAGTTTACTTAATATAATCTGTTCTAACTTTATCTAAATTATCAATAGACGAAAAAACACAATAGAAGAAAAAGCTTTCAAAAGGAATATTAAATTAAAAATCTTGAGTTTTGTTAAGAAATAAAAAAAAATTCTGATACGGACTATAAAAGGTTACTTCATAAACGTATTATGAAGTGACACTATATGTATTAGTTTTTACCATAAGTTTTCTGATAAATTTTTCTTAAACAATTAAAAGTACTTTAAATATTAGAATGATATCAAAGTACAAGTTTTAATCAATATTTATTAATGATAACGACAAAAATTAAAAAAAAAATTAATCATCGATGAAGGCAATGTAATTTTTAATTTAAAAATCACTCAATTAAGTTTGAATTGAGAAACTCTTCCTTTTTTAAAACTCGGATAAAACGGCAAAATTTTCTTTACTAAAGCAGTTGTAACAGTTTAAAAGTGAATGGAATTAAATCTGATAGAAAATGGTATTTTATTTTTTAAATTCAGTAGTAGTTCTTTATTGAAATTTGCTTATAAAAATGATTTTTTAGGTATTAATAAATGTCATTTAATTACTAAAATAATGACGTCTTACTGACTGCTGAAATAAAACAACATGTAAGAATTGACGTACAAAAGATATTTGGTACATAAAGGTCTACGGTTGTGAATAAGGGATTTTTTATGAGTTTTCTTGGAAAGGATGCCATTATTTATGTAGCCAGAAGAAAGGAAAATGCGGTGTACTGGACAAATAACAGAGTATAATTTTGAGGCTTGCTTTAGGGTTGTATACTATAAAGAATCCAACGTTTAGTACCTCATTCTGTTACTTATAGCTCATCCACGCATACATTTATTTCTCCATGAATATTTAACAAAAAAAAAGTGTACATGAGTACGTGTATAGATATAGCTATCCTACAGGAAAGTAGTGAAAAATTTACTGTAAGAAATATGTGAAAATAGAAGGGAAAAATACTAGTACTATGAAAAACGTTTAAACCGATTCTTAATTGCATATCTAAATCTTGAAAATATTTAGTAAGCTTGCTTGCGTATCAGTATTCAAGTATTTTATTAAGAATTGAACTGATTTAACTAGTGAAATCCGTCTTACAATAAAATTAAATTTAAAAACGTGATAAAGATCTGAGGAAAAAGTTTTAGTTTTCATTTCTGTTTCATTCATTTGAATCAGTTTCTATGTTTAAAACTATTAAAAAATATCGAGGAAAAGTTAAAAGACAAACATTATGTTAATAAATCTATAAAAGAACTACGAAGATAAACCATATTCTAATAAATTTTTACTCAATTGTCCCAACAGCTCCTAAAAATCAGCTCCTTTATAATTTTCAATTTTAATCTATTTATATTATTAAAAATATATATCATTATTGTTTCTAATAAATGATATATTTTTGTTAAATTTTTATAAAACTTTCTATAAAATAATATTTTTTACTGATGAACAAATTTGGCATTCATTTTGGTCGTATAACTACACTGAGACACATAATAATCTTATTTACACGTATATTTTTCATTAAATTTTTATAAATAAATGTATTTTTAAATATGTTTTTTGGCACTTTTATTAGAGATACTTTCTTTTATCAGTTAAAATTGTTTGATTAATTACAAAACACTTGAAAAATATGATATCCAACATGTGCTATTTCAATTTATTTTATAAGCTTCTCTTTTACCCGATATCCTCGTATAATGAAGAATTTTTGATATTTATTGATCTAAACTGCCGATATATACGAGGGCGATTCGGAAAGTAACATCCGTTTGGCTATAAATGAAAAACCTGCATAGATAAAAGTATTTTATTATATACAACTTAAAATTACAGCTTTAAATATTTTTCAACATAGTCACCATTTAAATTCAAGCATTTTTCATAGCGTTTCACTAATTTACTAATAACTTCTTCATAAAATTCGGATGTCTGGGTACCTAGCCAACCTTTCACGGCATTTTTCAGTTCGCCGTCGTCATCGACGTTCTGTGACGCAAGCCATTTCTTCATGCGAGTGAAGAGATGAAAAACATTCGGGGCCAAGTCCGGGCTGTAAGGTGGATGATCAAAAATGTCCCATTGGAATCGATTCAGAAGTTCTTGAATTCTTAGAGCACTGTGAGAACGAGCGTTGTCAAACAAAAGAAAAAAAAACAACACCGGATGAAAACATATCGCGACATTTATTCTAAATGGCTCGTTTAAGTTTCTTCAAAGTTTCATAGTAGCCTTGCGTCAAACGGCTTGCGTTGCAGCACTTTGATGATGATGAATTTTAAAATGTTGTGAAAGGTCGGTTAGGTACCCAGATGACTGAATTTTATAAACAGGGTATTTGTATTTGAATTTAAATGGCGACTAGGTTGAAAAATAGTTAGAAGCTGTAGTTTTAAATTGTATATAAAATATTTTTATCTACGCAGGTTTTTTTTATTTATAGCTTTGGCTATAAGGTTGCTTTCCAAACCGCCCTCGTAATTACAAGTATATAAAAAAGAAGCGAATATAAAAACAAACAATTATCATAACACTCTCACCCTACTAGAACAATCGGAAAACAAATTACTTGAAAAAACTTGTTTCATGCAAAGAATTGATTTTATTTTAAATATACCTTTTAATACATTTTTAATTTGAAGAAAAATAAAATAGAATTGTTTAAATTAGATTTTTAATTTTAATTTTCAGTTCTAAAAAGAGATTTTAAAGTCAAATTGCTTAACTTTTTTCATAATATTAAAAGATTACAGAGTAGTACTTAGCCTAATCTTGTTTATTAGAAGTAAACAGTAATGTTTGAAATGCTAAAATATCAGAATAATTGTGATAAGTATCAGTATAAGTATCCTATCAGCCCTAAACACAAATTTAAAAAGAAATTAATCTGAGAAATTTTTGCGTCTTTCATTTTCTCTTCATATTAAATTTCGGCTGATAAAATATAGTATTTCATTTTTAACTTGTTGCGTTAGATATAAGAAAATTGACTACCGTTTATATGAAATATATTTTGGATGATGTTTGTATAACTTTTAGTTACATCAGTGTAACTTTACTGCTGATATGAAATAAAAACTTTTGGTGAGATATTTGAACGACTTTATTAGCTCTTATTTATCATTATTTTTACTTTTTCTTAGCTGCCAATGTATTACTACTTTGTAATT